>NC_048291.1:13005282-13673925 GCF_009762535.1 Notolabrus celidotus
TCCCTAATTATGCTTATTTATGCAGAACTCTTAACCCCTGTATCACCTTGTTGGATTATAAAAATTCCCCCCCTGTTCAGTATCAATAAATATAGCAGCTCCATATCCATTAGGGGTGCCCATGTATGGGCATCTGCTGTGCGCGATACAGAGAGCAGAGGAGAATTGTGCACGTGCGACCATGTAGAGACAGAAATGACATCCCGTCATGTAAATAAGATAAATAACAGAAGGCTATTTATTCTGTCAAATAAAAGAACAAGGTATAGACCTGATCTATGGGAGAGGTAACCTTAAATCACTTCTGCTTTGACTTCCAAGGGGGGGCAGGACCCGGCGGGTGTGCTTCTGATATAACGGCAGAGAAAACGCTGTCCGGTATCAGGCTGAAGTCTTACACAGCATGCAGTATAAGACCGCAAGTAATGCATATACGCACTTTAAAAACACATTACCCAGTCTAGCATCACTACAGGACCACGGGACAACTCTGCTCTGCAACCACTTGTGGGTCCCTCTCGTACGGGCACGCGCTCACACACACATACATGAACATATGAACCAAGCACACCGTCGTATGGTGAAATATATATTTCCAGATGAAGCACAGTTAAAACAAACGTGACCAGCTTTGACTGAATGAATGTGGGAGGAGCTCTCAGTTCAGTGGACCTGCGCTCGACAATGCAGCCCGGAAGAATCAGTGCAGATCCAGTGAACTTTCAGCACAGAGCGCCTCGTCAGAAGTTGATGAAATACATATAAACTTGCGTATTGTTCGGTTCATAGGGCGTACCGAACCGTGACCACTGTATCGAACTGTTCGATACAGATACACATATTGTTGCACCCCTAATATCCATTGCTGTTTATCAACTGAGCTGGAAACATGTTTAATTCCTCTTTAAAAATAAAAAAGCATTTTAACATTGGACTTAGTAGGAATTCTTTGGCTTTTGCAGTCAGCCTCAAGTGGACACTCAAGGAACTTCAGTTGAATGTACTTGAACATTTGTAACCAGAGGTTGATGCTTGAGTGCATCACAGTTTGCTGTCTATGGGACTCTGTAGCACACCTATGCAGTATTTTATATATATATATGGTCATAACATTGTGGCTGATTGGTGTATATGCCATATAAGAGGACACACTATAAAGCTAAATGTAGTGGATTTCAAATAGTGCTTTGTTTCGAAAATGACTGTTACAGAAACTCTGTCATACAACTGTTTAGGACATTCTGCTTACCATAGATAAGAGTTCAAACAAGCAACTTTCTTTTCTTTTAATGTAGCCATTGCCATGACTGACATGTTGCCTTTGCTCACACATCTCAGTTGATCCCTATCAATGCACACTGCTTCAACTAGCATGAGTGTATAGTACCGTAATTAGGACTGCCAAGAATGCTTGTCTCATTATTTACAAGTCATACTGAGAGTCCACCAGTGTTTTCTGGCCATAAACACAAGTCACCAAACATCAGACACGACACCAAGAAGAACTGCTGTTTGAACATTTGGTAGTTTGGCTCCCTTCTGGCACTTTGTATTTTGCTGCCAAATAAACAACTTATCAGTTGGATAGTAACACTGCTCCCTTCAAATATTAAATTCTGGATTTCTTTGTAGAAATAAAAACAAACTGTAAGATCTTCTTCTCCAGAGGCTCAAACATCCAATAATCAACAGTTTAAAAATCATGTTTCTGCAGTTAAACATTAAAAAAAGCACACTTTAGGAGTCTCAGGTGTACAAATATTGATGAAACACCTACTTTTCCTAAAATCTTACATGCATACTTTACTAATAGGTTTGTTTTTTTTATTCCTCCAGAAAGAAACATTGAAAGAATACACTGATGGACTTATAAAAAAAATACATCCAGGCTCAGAAATGCACAATGTGTCTGGTGATGAGATGAGGGTATCTGATACTTGGATGATCCTCTCAATGTTAGAGCATTGATAAGCTGGTGTTGTCTTCCTGATTAGGAATTGTAAGGCCCAAAAGAGCTTATTTAACTATTAGCCTTGTCTTTCTTTTTCCTCACTGAGCTGCTGAAAGGAAAGAAAGTAGACTCTCATCATACAAATTAATTCTTAAAGATCTATTTCCTTTTATTATGAGTTGCTGTTATTAGAGGTACATATTCCCTGTTATTTGGTTGATTACAAGATTTGAATTTGTGTGTTTAGGGTTGGAAAGTTGGTGGATTCTAGTTTGGACATCCAGGCAATCCAGCTGCCTGCTCTGCAGTACCAGCATGAGAGACGCTCCCACGACTGGACCACAGATGATGCAAGCAGCATCAGCGGCATGACTGATGTCACTGACTTCACAGATAGCGGCACTCTCATCTCAGAGGACTGCTCCAACATCAAGCTGAACATAGGAGTAAGATGAGCAGAAAGCAAACTAATCCTGATGAAGGATTTCTGCAAATCATTCATCACATTTTAATTTCCCTGTTCTCTCCTATCAGGCCAGACTTCACCTGCAGCAGTTCTATGCCATGTTCCTCAAGAGGGCGCTGTACAGCTGGAGAAACTGGAAGGTGATGGTAGCTCAGTTCCTGGTGCCTTTGGTCTTCACTGTTGTGGCCTTAGTTGTTGCACGCACCATTCCTGATCATGAGAACGCTCCTTTTCTGAGGCTGGCCCTCAGCCGATACGGTACCACGAAGGTCCCTGTGGCTCTGCAGTCTGAGCCGGGTCCCCTGGCTGCTGCCTTGGCAAAAACATACAGCTCACAACTCTCTGCCCAGCTGGGCCAGCTCGTCAACCTCACAGGTAGGTACAATGACAGAGACAGAGGCTCGGCTATGCTTGTTAGCTGAGTATTTACTCATCATATGCCTGGTTTCTTCCGCTCTCCATCAGACTTCGCAGATTACATCTTGACTCAGGCAGAGAAAGAAGGCGGCAGCTTTAATGAGCGCTGTGTGGTGGGTGCTGCTTTCCGTGGAAGCAGGAACCAATATCCAGAGGCTACAGCCTACTTCAACAATGAAGGCTACCATACTCCAGCTACGGCCCTCATGATGGTGGACAATGCACTTTTCAAACTTATAGCAGGGCCAAATGCTTCCATCGAGACTGGAAATTACCCAATGCCACGCAACCTGACTGAATCTGCAAAGAGTCAGCTCACAGAGTAAGAAGAGTTAGCATGAACAGGAGAGAGAGAAAATATATGTGATTATGAATTTTATATGGTGCAATTACTGCTTGAAAAAGGGGCAGGAATGCTTGGAGGTAATCTTTAGTAACCTTGTAAACTGGCTTGGTTATAATTGATTAATAGGAGGATAAGAAAAGGGGCAGATGAAGGAAAGTAAAGCGTGATTCTGCAGAGGTTCAGTAGTGTGTAACTCTCTTTTCCTCCATCTTTAGGGGAAAGACCGGCTTCGTTGTGGCCATCAACCTGATGTATGGTATGGCATCTTTGTCAAGCACCTTTGCCCTGCTGCTCGTAACAGAGTCTGCCATAAAGTCTAAGCATGTGCAGCAGGTCAGCGGAGTCTACCTGTCTAACTTCTGGTTTTCCGCGCTTCTGTGGGACCTTGTCAACTTCCTCATGCCCTGTCTCCTCATGCTGGTCAGTAAAACACCCAATATCACCTGCTAGAATAAGAAACTGACTCTGAACAGCTGTTGTAAAAAAACATTTTACAATCTCACTTCTTCTTTGCTCTTAGGTGGTATTTAAAGCGTTCGGAGTGAAGGCCTTTGTGGACAACAACCATCTGGTGGATGTGTTGTTGTTGCTGCTGCTGTATGGCTGGGCTGTCGTGCCGCTCATGTACCTGCTCAGCTTCTTCTTCTCCACCGCAGCTACTGCCTACACACGCCTCACCATCTTCAACGTGATCTCTGGCACGGCCACCTTTCTGGCTGTCTCCATCATGACAATCCCAGGTAGAATGAGACTGCCACCTCCTTGCTTTCAGACTGACCCTTGTTTAACTAAAATGTCAACTTCCTGATAAATGAAGAGTTTTCATACATAAAAGTCAAATCAATCCTAATATAACAGAAAGATGACATGGTGGTTGAAAGGCTCCAGTATAAATTATAGTTCTCATTTCTATGTGGGGAAAATGTTTTTAATGACTGTCTTATTAATTCCTTTCCCAGAGTTGAACCTGCAGGACCTGTCGCGTCTGCTGGATAAGGTGTTCCTGATCTTCCCTAACTACTGCCTTGGCATGTCCTTCAGCCAGTTCTACCAGAACTACCAATTTATCTCCTTTTGCAGCACCAGTAAACTCACTGAGGATTTCTGCAAGTACTTAAGTAAGTGCTAGCTAAAGAGATCCTTTAAGAAAGAGGAGGCCATTTCTTCTTCCTTTGGGTGGGTGCACAACAGAGTTTCAGAAGTGGTTTTCTATCTACTGAATGTAAATTCATGATGGCTCCATGATGTACGAGATACACTTGTAATACTGAGTCATATAATGGTTGACAGTATTACTTATAGAACCATGAACTGGTTTGTTTCTATAGTGATAGCAATGATTAATGATGGGTCGAAGCTGCTAATTTAGTTTTTTAGACTCAAGTTTTTTGTGAAAGTGTTTTCATAATCCAGTTTCCTTGTCTTGTGAAACACTAAAATAAGCACCAATGAACTTACCAGATTTCTTGTCTTTAGTTCTGTGTATGTTCCCTTTAATTTTCTCAACACATCTCTGTGTGTTTTGTTTTATTGTAGACATCACGTACCAGAAAAACTACTTCTCCATGTCAGAGCCTGGTGTAGGACGTTTCCTCGTGGCCTTCTCAGTTCAAGGTGTAGTCTACATCATTCTACTGTTCGTCATCGAGCTGCAGTGTGTCCGCACTCTGCGGCGACTCCTCACCTCTCTGGGCCGAAGAGGGAAACAGGTAAAGGAAGAGTATTTGTGGTTTGTTGTTTGTACATGGAGGGTCCCCAGTTTCATCCAATATTACCTTGCAGCATGTCTGATGTCTCACTGGGAAAGTATTAAAAAGATGTTATGATGTATTAAAACTGTAGAATAGAATAAGTCTCTGTATTCATAAGCTCATAAATCTTGTCAAAGGGATTTTTGGCTCCAATCAATTTATGAAACACTTAGTGAAATTTGAATGCGTCATATCAATCCCAACTTCTGAGACTAGTGACCAATGTCTTCCACTTTTCCCTCATTAATGTGTGTGAGTCTTTGTTCAGTTACCTTTAATACAGGATGCAGCAATGCTTCCAGAGGACAGGGATGTAGCGGAAGAGAGGAAGAGGGTCCTGGAGTGCCAGCCGATGGTAGAGTCCATGGTTGGTAGCCCGCTCGTAATGCAGGAGCTCAGCAAGGTGTGTAGCACACGACCATCTTTTTCCCCTTGTGCATTAGATTTAAAACCCTGCCTCAGTTTTGATATGTGCATGTCTGTCAGAGATATAACAATGTCTCCCAGACTCAGTGTTATCACTTCTTCTTAGGTGTACAGCAGCGGGCAGAATCTCCTGGCTGTTGACAGGCTTTCTCTAGCTGTAGGGAAAGGAGAGTGTTTCGGCCTCCTGGGCTTCAATGGAGCAGGCAAGACTACAACCTTTAAGATGCTGACAGGTGATGAGAGCGTTACCTCTGGGGATGCCTACATTGATGGATACAGTATCTTGAGGGACATTAAAAAGGTAGGAGAAGGGGAAAAAGGAAATGACACTCCTGCTATTCAAAGATAATTTGATGTCAGTAGATGACATTTGGATAGAAGTTAGCTGAATCTTATCTCTGGATTGCAGGTGCAGCAGCGCATTGGTTACTGCCCTCAGTTTGACGCTGTGTTGGATCACATGACAGGAAGAGAAACTCTGTGTATGTATGCCAGACTCCGAGGGATACCAGAGAAGTACGTGTCTGGTTGTGTGGAAAATGTGCTGAGGTCACTGCTGCTGGAGCCTCATGCTGACAAACTTGTCCGCAGCTACAGGTGTGTAGACTCCTCTAATGGAATTAACAAATCAGCACATTTTGTCTGGCAAGTGTTGTTACGTTATTTCTTCAATTATCTTATGCAGTGGGGGTAATAAGCGGAAGCTGAGTGCAGGCATGGCTCTGATTGGTGGACCTCCCGTCATCTTCCTGGATGAGCCTTCAACAGGGATGGACCCTGTGGCCCGGAGGCTGCTGTGGGATGCTGTTACACGCACAAGAGAGTCTGGAAAGGCTATAATCATCACTTCTCATAGGTGAGTTTCATAGTATTTATTAGGGGGCCGGGGTGGCACAGTCTTTTAAAAGCCCTGGTCCTTCAGTATTTCAGTATTTTAATTTCTGCTACCTTGTACCGGACTCAGTGACATTTCTGAACCACATATTTTTTGTATTTAGATCCTCCCTGATACACAGGGAAATTAATTTTATCAAAGACCTATATTCAATATAATATATATCGTGCTTTGGCAAAATATACTCAAAGTATCACAAAAAAAGTACTCATAGTGCCATAAAAAGACCCCTGTGGCTGATACTGTTTTAATTAATTACCTGTTAAAACAGATGCGTTTCTGCTTATGCTTCCCCTTTACTGCTATAGCTGGTTGGAATGGACCCATTTAGGAATTGGATGTCTTTTAAGGGTTTATTAAAGTAAACTCTTATCTAAGTTTTTTGCAAATAATTTGTTGTTTCACCCTGTTCTCCTGACCACCTTATAAAACTCAAAAGATAACTTTCTTAGTACAGAAAAACACTCTCACTCATGCATCATTAATGGTAATAAAGTAATGTAATATGCAATGATATTACACACTTCCTGTTCAGTTTTAATTATTTACAAGTAATTGGTACATGTCAAATGTATTCTTCTACCCATACTTCTGTAGCTCTCCCTCTCCCTCTGAGTCATAAATAAGACTTTTTAAAATCTAGTTCATTTGATTACTAGTAAAGGTCCTAAAACATCTTGACCCACAGGGTTTCACTTTAAAAAGCTGCTTAACCTGTTTCTCTGATTTGTTCCCTCACCAGTATGGAGGAGTGTGAGGCCCTGTGCACCAGGCTGGCAGTGATGGTCAATGGTCAGTTCAAGTGCCTCGGGAGTCCACAACACCTAAAGAGCAAGTTCGGCAGTGGTTACACGCTGCTGGCTAAAGTACACATGGAGGCTGAGCTGGAGGACAGCGACCTCCTGCTATTTAAAGACTTTATTGAAAGCACCTTTCCAGGTCAGAAGTGACAGATTTCAGATGTTTTTTGTGCTTAGCATTTGGACGGGCTTTCCTGCATGTACTAAACTTTAAAACAGTAAATAAAGTATAACCATGTGGATTTGTATCCTACTGCAGGAAGTCAACTGAAGGATGAGCATCAGGGAATGGTACACTATCATTTGACTGACAAAGCACTAACCTGGGCCCAGGTAACATTATAGATTCAGCTTCATAGTTACATTTCTACACTTGTGCTGTGTTAGAGCCCCCTCTAGGGGAAAATAGATGCATAGCAGCAAGGGACAAATGGTACAATGGTGTTAGTGATAGAGTTGGTAATGGAGGTGTGTTTGAGTCTAGCCTTTTTCATCTCATTACATTAAGTTTCCACAGAAACTTATTTTTAAACATGTTCTTATTTCTTCCTCTCTGTTCTCTGCTCCTTCCCAGGTGTTTGGCACTTTAGAGGCAGCCAAAGAGAAATACCGCATTGAAGACTACTGTGTAAGCCAGATTCACTGGAGCAGGTGTTCCTCAGCTTCGCTCAGTTCCAGCACTGCACAGAGAGTGGGAGGAAGTAAGTGGAGCGAGGAATCAGTACATCCATCGTCCATTTTCTACGGAGTGTGCACGTAGGACCTCTGTGACTCGCCTCAGTCACAGCAGCCGTGCACACAGACTGGAGGACCATTCTCTCCAGCTCCAGCTCCATTTTTACCTTGACCACAAACACACACTTACACACACAAACACACTTATATACACACACTCAGACTGGGCCAGTCGCCAAAAAACAAACTTCAGCATTTCTACTACTGTATCACGTCGCTGTGTCTTTGTCAGGACGTTCATGCCGTTGTTAGTGTTGTGTGTTGAGAAAGTCAGAGAAACATGATTATGACATGGGGATGTTGATTATACCAAGTAATGAATGCTGAACTTAGCACCTTTATAGTGAGCGCTAAGACAATGACAGCACTCATTAGATACTCTCACTACTCTGAGCTGTGTGACAGGGTTTATTTGCGTGTGCACTTTTGTGTGAACTGCTTGTCTTTTTTTGTTATTTATGATTTTATTTCATAACTTGATTTTGTTTCCAAGAATTTGTGCTTTTTTGTGATTCTAAATCTCATCACTAGAGAATGAACCACTCCATTTGATACGTTTATGAAATCGTTGCACACCTTTGCGCCTTATCTAACTTAATGAGGGTTCTTGTTTCTTTTTATTGCCCTGAACGAAAATGCCTGGTTAGGAGCCTCTTAATGTTGTTGCCAGATGTAAATAATGTGATGTTTTCATGGTACTAAAAACCACTTACTCATTCAGGCCAGAGCAGAACATTTACTCATTCAAAGACTGTTTTGGGCACATTAATGAATGCATGTGTAAAATACGATTTGCTGAGTGCATGATGCTGAGAGATCAGAAAGCCGCTAGCAAAAACAAAACAGCCGTCCTCGCTGAGGAATAATCCTCAAGTACAGTCCAGTCTTGGTAAAATAATTAAGCCTCCATATTTCAGATGATGTGAGCCAATTGTTCAATTTTTCTGCTAAATAAGTTACGGCAGTGTGTTTCCATGTGGATTATCCAGCCATTACAGTTTACATGGAAGTGAGTGAAGGGATGCTTTTACAATGTTGCTGCTGGTGCAGGAAAACAAGACAACTTTACTTTGAAGTTGTTTTAAACTGCATGGGATTGATCTGGACCTGGAAAAGAAAGACTGCAATGACTTATGAGGTGTTTTTGTACATTTGTATTCTAGCAGCTATGCATTTCACACATTTCACTTGTGAATGTTTGTGAGAAATGCAGAAAGTATGGCAGCACATGATTCCTGACTTAATCGAGACTAAAACAGGACTGATAGTCCATGAATATAAAACTAAAAGATTGTTTTGTGCAGTGGAGAAATGTAACTGCTGTGTCATCTTAAGAGTCTAAAGCAGCTCCTTTAGGGAACACCGGGAAATGTAATAAGAAAGCCCAGAAACAGTTTATCTTGTTCAGAGGAAGACTAATCAGTGCAATGTTTGTTCCTTGCTGTTTAAATGACTAAAAACCTTTGTGCTCCTTAGGAATATTTTGAATATCTAACTGACCCAAACTGATTAAGAAATATATCTTCAGTTGTCTTCTTGTCATCCATGTGAAAGATCAGTGTTATAACCTTGGATGATTAAGCATTGATTTGAGTGTGATATCACATTTCTTCTCTTAAAATCACCCTGGACTTCACAGCAGTGACATGAATGTATTTACTGTTTTAAATGAAGCAAAAAGCACTCAGTTTGTTTTTTTTACAGCTTCTTATGATATATAGTTTCTCAATGTCACCAGATGTGTGTGAAAAAAAGAGACTGACATTCCAGAAAGGCACAGATGCCTTGCATTTTGAACTTTAAAGGACTAAACCATTCATTTTGACTTTTGTTACATTTGTTCTGTTTATTTGCACAATTTTTGTTGCATTACATGTTTGACTTGAATCAACTGCATTGTCAGGTACATAGTTTGCGGGAATATGGAAAAGGGTCATGCTGCTGATATCGAAGGATTGATTTAATGCTGAAATACAGTGTATCATATATAAAAAAAGGGAAATTTACATCATTGTGAATGTATACTAGTCTGGCGTCCCCAGATCCATCAGCCAGCTAATTAACTTTTGCTTGCAGGTGAATTGGTCTGGCGACACCAGGCTAAATGTGTACTATACCATGGAACTGACCTTGTCAAATGTATATGTATCGCTCTTCTTTTTAAATTAAATAATGCTCTATGCAAGTGGTAGCAAAAACTCTGGGCATGGTGTGTTTTTTTTCTGCGAGCAGATATTCACACATTGTGAAATCTAATTGCAAAGCTAGACTAAACAATGTATAAATGTGAAAAGAAAAGAGAATGGGAGATAGATATGTTTGACAGGCTAACCTACGGTGGCCCTGAGAGCTCACAGCACTGCAACTTAAGAAAACACATGCAAAAAGACAAAACACAAGCAAATTAAGAAAACATGTTCATCAATTTTACAACACATGCGCAGCATTTAGAAAACACGCTGCAAAGACCACAACACAACACATTAGAAAAACACGATGCAAAGAGACCGCAACACAACGGAAGTGTTTCCAGAGGACACTTAAAAGTGATGCACACGTCCCGAAAATGATAAAATAAATAAAAAACACTTACTTTTTTATCAAATTTCTCAACACCATTGACGGTAAGAGAACCTTAATAGCGCTGTGACTCAAAATCTGTGTCAACAACAAGTGTGTCCGGACGTGTGCATCACTTTTTAGTGTCCTCTGGAAACATTTCCATTGTGTTGTGGTCTATTTGCAGTGCATTTTTCTAATGTGTTGTGTTGCGGTCTTTGCATTGTATTTTTCTAATGTGTTGTGTTGTGGTCTTTGCATCGCGTTTTTCTAATGTGTTGTGTTGTGGTCTTTGCATTGCGTTTTCTAATGTGTTGTGTTGTGGTCTTTGCATTGCGTTTTTCTAATGTGTTGTGTTGTGGTCTTTGCATCGCGTTTTTCCAATGTGTTGTGTTGTGGTCTTTGCATTGCGTTTTTCTAATGTGTTGTGTTGTGGTCTTTGCATTGCGTTTTTCTAATGTGTTGTGTTGTGGTCTTTGCATTGCGTTTTTCTAATGTGTTGTGTTGTGGTCTTTGCACAGCGATTTTCTAATGTGTTGTGTTGTAGTCTTTGCAGCTCGTTTTTCTAATGTGTGTGTTGTGGTCTTTGCAGCGCATTTTCTAAATGCTGCGTATGTGTTGTCAAATTGATGAAGATGTTTTCTTAATTTGCTTGTGTTTTGTCTTTTTGCATGTGTTTTCTTAAGTCGCAGTGCTGTGAGCTCTCAGGGCCACCGTACTAAACCGATTGAAGATTTATGCACAAAGAAGCAGAAACAGAAGGTAAAATCTTAAAACCAACCAGGAAAAAATATGAACCAAATGGAAATAGAAAACTGAAACAACAATTCCCTTTTGAACCTTTTTTATATTTGCAGTGCATGGAGGATGGCTGACGCACCTTTGCAGTTCTTTAAAGCTCCTGTTAGCTGGTTGTGAAACACTGAAATAGATGGTGATGTCTCCATATAAACTATTAAAGCAAACAAGACAGGAGAATGATCATTTCTATAACCACATTTTATTGTCTCAGACTACTGACAGGGGGTAGGTGCCAGTCGTAGAGAGGAACTGCACACTGCGGAAACAGGCCTTTTATGTTTTACACATTACAGATTTCCAATGAGTCATACAAATGACTTTAAAAAGAAAAGGCATTTGAAATAAATAAAACAGTACTTTTTATGTATAAATCTACAGTACAGGGCTAAATAAGCAAAGTGAGAAGGGATACAACTTTGTCCACGGGGGCGCCAACATTGCCACAAACCAAAAGTTCCTGACAGGAGCTTTAAAGGAAACATTTACTATAAAAATAGTAAACAGTAGGGTCTTTTTAATTGCAGTACAATTGACATTTATAAATAATTTGTTTTAGTCACATTTTTGCCCTATATCTTAATCTACAGTCAAATGTACCTGATCCCAGAAAATGCTGCCTGTTGTAATGTGAGGAACCAAACCCTGGCCCAACCAGTTCTTATGCCTCACATTTTTGGCCTACTTCTTTTACCTTACATGTCACAACAATGCAGAGCTAGGAGGAGAGGCAGTTAGTAACACCCAGGTAACACCATACTTACTGCTGTACGGCCACTTGGGGTAATGCTTGCTTAAGCGTAAACACGTCTGTGTTCAAGCAGCAAGGCTCATTCATATAGAGGAAATCCACAAGAGCAGAAACGATGTCTCTTCTGGAGGATTTTGTTTCCTTCCTCTTCTACAGTCCCACCACTGTTCTGGGGGCTGCTGCTCTCCTGCTGTTTCTCTGGGTTCTTTTATCTGGTAGTTTAAACTCAGATGAAGGGCGGAAAGAGCCTCCAGGACCAAAACCACTTCCCCTGCTTGGCAACCTGCTGCAGCTAGACCTCAAGAGACCCTACAGAACCCTCTGTGAGGTGAGTTTAGGGATTAACTAAAACAAATCTAATGTATGGGGCGCACTTTGTAAAGTTGTGCACACTGAAAATAACAGTTTAGCTCTACATTTAGCTCCAAATCGTCATAAAAATGTAGTGAATTTTTAAATTCCTTTTTTTTTATCATTAAGAGGAATATTTGTGATCTTCTTCACATTTAATTTTGTTGTGAAAAATATTTTAAGTTAAAATCAATGTTAAATCCATGTGTTAACTATAAATATAAATGTTAAATGTTTAATATAAATGTTAAATATAAATGTTATATATATATAAATCTAAATTTTAAATGTTAAATATAAATGTTAAATATAAATATAAATGTTCAATGTTAAAACTAAATGTTGATTGTTGATGTAAATATTTAGCCAATATGCAAATTCACACTAATGGGAATACCAAAATAAAAGCTTCATAAAGCGATATAGACTTAGCAATAGCAACTAGCTTGTCCGTACCTATGGTTCGTACCATAGACTGGGTCAGTACTGTCTCTGAGCGTTTTAAAATCTCTTTGTATCCTCTAAAGCTGCCTTTAAAACATTTAAAGCGGGCAGTCTAATAACCCGTAGGAGTCAAAGTTGCTAGTGCTAAGTCTGTATCTCTTTATGCTTTTATTTTGGTATTTCCGCTAGGCAGCAGTGTGAATTTGCATGTTAGCTAAATATTTAGGATCGCAGAGCAAAATTGAACAATTATATTTAACATTTAAAATTTTACATTTACATTTAACAATCAACAAAAAAAATCATGTACATTTAACAATCAACATTTAGTTTTAACATTTAACATTTATATTTATATATAACATTTATATTTAACATTTATATTTATATTTAACATTTAGATTTAACATTTAGATTTAGCATTTGGATTTAACAGTGATTTTAAATTAACATATTTTTCACAACAAAATTAAATGTGAAGAAGATCAAAAATATGCCTTGTGATAGGTTGGCGACCAGTCCAGGGTGTACCCTGCCTTCCGCCCGAAGCCAGCTGGGATAGGCTCCAGCCCCCCGTGACCCCCAATGGGATAAGCGGTCAGGATAATGGATGGATGGAAGATCAAAAATATTCCTCTTAATGTGATAACAAAGTGACTTTTTTCACTCTACATTTTTATGACGATTTGGAGCTAAATGTGGAAAACTGTAGCTGTTATTTTCAGTGTGCAAAACTTTACGAACGGCACCCCATATGGTTGTAGCTTGTTGAAATGTGCTTTATTGGCTTTATTTAGCTATCAAAGAAATATGGGTCTGTGTTTACGGTGCACATTGGACCGAATAAAGTGGTGGTCCTGGCCGGGTACAAGGCAGTCAAAGAGGCTCTGGTTGGATATGCAGAAGAGTTTGGAGAGCGACACATCTTCCCCATATTCTATGATGTGAATCAAGGCCATGGTATGTCCCTCTTTTTCAAAGCTTGAGTACCAGCATTAAACCAAATTTTACACATTGGCTGTTATAACAAAAGTTAAACAACAATTAACATTGTCTTTGCTATCAGTTTGACATAATACAGATGTCTATCTCTGTTTCATGTTCAAACTTATAATTTCTACTTTGTTTCACAAAGTCAGTTCCCTGATGAGTTTACTATTTTAGCAAATAACATGACAAGCAGCTTTGTGAATAAATGTTGTGTCACGTCTAAAAGGGATCTTGTTTGCTAACGGAGAATCATGGAAGGAGTTGAGACGTTTTGCCCTGACAACCCTGAAAGATTTTGGGATGGGCAAAAGAATAGCTGAGGAAAGAATCTTAGAGGAATGCCAACATCTGATCCAAGTATTTGAACATCATGAAGGTATGGACTTAATATTTAAGGTCAATCCACCCATTCTCCTGTACAAAAAAAAGCTTTCTTGACCTTAAGGTCAGCCATAATGTTTTATTGTGATTTTATTCAACCTGAACTTTGGTATTCAACTGTATACCAAAGGGCGTTTATATAGCGGAGTGGGCCAAACCCCAGTCATTTAAAAGACTTGCTTTAGCTTATTTCAAGTATACAAATACATAAAACATTGCATTAAATTGATTGTGTTGTACTTAAGTCTTAATCATTTATCTCCTCTTCCTTACTGTTTAACAGGAAAACCCTTTGATTCATCACGTCCGGTGAATCATGCTACATCGAATGTCATTTCCTCCATAGTGTATGGTAGCAGGTTTGAATATGACGACCCCAGATTCCAATGCATGGTAAAAACCGCCTGTGATACCATAAGCGTTGTTGGTACCGCACAAATCCAGGTACTCCTTTTTTCGCTTGTTTTCTGTGGAAATCGTTGCTGTTTTAGTGCTAACTTTATTAGAGCAAAGGTGCCTAAATGCAGAGCTCCAGGGAAAAATGTGAAGTGTTAAAATCAATTCGTACAGCAGTGCAGAATGTTAATAAGTGGCTGGGTCCTTCCCATATACCAGTGAAAAATAAAAAAGTCCCAGATGGTGTAGTTGATTTGGGTTGTTGTTTGAATCTCTGTCATCCCTAGTTTTTACTGTTGTTTTACAGATTTTCAACATGTTTCCCAGGCTGTTTTGTTGGATCAAAAACCGGCAGCACATATTAAGAAATACTGAGACACTTGTTAAAAGTGTCAAAGAGATAACCAAAACTCTGAAAGAAACACTGAACCTCCAAATATGCAGAGGGCTTGTGGACTGTTTTCTGATTCGCAAGCAGAAAGACGAGGTGCGACAACATCAAAGCTGCTTTTTTTTGTTTAATCAAAAAAGAACATTCCATAGATGTAATTTGTATTTCTCTCTCTCAGGACTCCTGCAATATGGACTCCTTCTACAATGAGAATAACTTGATATTTACAATCACCAACTTGTTTGCTGCTGGTACTGATACCACAGCCACCACACTGTCATGGGCATTTCTGTATATGGCCAAATATCCCCACATACAACGTAAGGACAGCCAGAAGATTGGTGAATTCATGTTTTTACCATACGTGCGGGAAGATACATTGGAAAAAGGGTAGCAAAAAAGCAGATTATATGTGCTATTAGATATTGAATATGTATTATTAGATATTGATGCTGGCCTTGTATAGACCCAGATGTTAGGTCATACTTGAATGGCAATTGTTTAAAAGTTGAAGTTGGGTTCAAATAGCATTGTGTCTTTAAGGAGGTCTTAACATAGACAGCAATTTTCATCTTAAAACACTTTTTCAAAATTAGCCATATTTATGTGGATGTAGGTTTAAGTTTAAGTTAAATCTCCATGTTCCAGGACAAACTACATGGATAGAATTTGTGCACCAGCCTTGTTTTTCTCACAATTGGGATCACTCAGGGTTCTGCTCTCGGTCTCTTCATTTTATTTCTCTTAACCCTTTATAGAGCCCCTTGACTGTTATTTCCGCTCATTGCTTTTTCTATAAAAGCAATATTTTTATATCAAGATAAGATATGTCCTCTAAATCTGTCAACCCCTTATATGAGACCCATGTAGATGCATTAAAAACTCCACCTGACTTTCAGTTGATTTTTTGCAAGCCCCAAGAAGCTCAGCCATGACAGGCTCTGTATATAGAAACTGTCCTGTGGTCTGACCAAACAAAATTTTACATTCCTTTTGGAAATCGTGGGCCCATAGCCCTATGCCCCAAAGTGAAGAAGGACCACTCGGCTTCCTTTCAGCACATAGTTCAAAAGCCAGCATCCTTTTTGGTATGGAATGATTTTAAGCCCCCAGAAAATATTTTTAGTATCTGTAAGCTTAAATTGTCATTTTTAACAACTGAATTCTATTTAACTCCAACCACAATATGCCAAATTTGTGCCACTAACATTGCTGTCGATTCTTAAATCCTATTTGAATAAATGCCGAAAATGAATGTTCATTTTGTGTGTTCCCAGAAAAGGTCCACGAGGAGCTGAGCAAGGAGATGGGAAGCCGTGAGGTCCGGGTAGATGATCGGAAAAATCTGCCATACATTGATGCTGTCATACATGAGACACAGAGACTGGCCAACATTGTCCCCACTAGTTTACCTCACCAAACCAGCCAAGACATCACCTTCCAGGGATACTTTATCAAAAAGGTCAGGTGATCACATATGTTTCAGTACTTATCCACATTATTTTTGTAATGTTCATCTACCTTTATCTCATACAGAAGTCTTACTTTCTGCTTATTTCTACAGGGGACTATTGTGTTTCCTCTGCTTACTTCTGTTCTCCAAGATGAGAGTGAATGGAAAACCCCCTACACTTTTAACCCTTCCCACTTTCTTGATGAGGAGGGTAAATTTATGAAGCGAGACGCCTTCATGCCATTTTCCGCAGGTACACCTTTGCTGTTGAGTTGTGAGATCTTGTACCCATCATGACCCAGCTGAAATCCCTCCAAATATCTTCATTTCTTCTCTTTTCAGGTCGCAGGATGTGTCTCGGAGAGGGTCTGGCTAAGATGGAGCTCTTCCTCTTCTTCACCTCTGTCCTCCAGCGATTCCGGTTCACTCCTCCACCTGGAGTTACAGAAGATGACCTAGATCTGATACCAGCTGTGGGCCTGGTACTTAGACCTTCACTTCATGAGCTTTGTGCTGTCAGTCACCAATGATGCTGAGATCTGTAGATGATGATAACTGCCAGGGTTAGTAAACAACTGCTGGATACCATCAGCAGACGGTTCCTCTTAGTCCGTCTAAATAGTTACCTGTAATGGTCTTGTGTGAGGTGGATGATTTTGTACATTGGTGAGGACACGGTTTAGGATTAATGATTTTTGTAAACTGTTCATATAAGTTCAGGAGATCAGTCTGGATGTAAAAACAATCAAAATAAGTGTTTTTTACTATTAAGCCTTCTACATTAAAATAAATAAATTTGCCTATTGATCAACTATAGATCATATTCATTATAAGGTGAACTTGGTTGTGTTGTTTATAATTAAAAAATTGTTTAATTTCTCATATTACAGCAAAATACAACAATTGTAATGTTTGAAATTCATTTTTGCACTTCCTCCTTCTGAGACGCACATTGTAGAGTTGAACTTACTGAAAATAACAGCAACATTTTTTCAAATCTAGCTCTTAAATGTTTAAAAACATGGTTTGAAATTAACTTTTTCATATCACAGTTAGAGCATTACTTCTGGATTTGAATATATTAAAGCTAATGTCTCTGTGAATACAAAATGTTAAATCTAAATGTTAAATGTTAACTCAAGATGTTAAATCTAAATGTCAAATTGAAATCTAATTTGTTAAAAGTAGCAATTGCTGATAATAAAATTATAGCTCCACCCCATATCTTCTACTTTCTTTACATCAAAAATGATAACAAACTACATTTATCTACTGGTTTTGTTGTGTGGTTCCTGTGTTTTTTAAATGAAATAATAAATACAACTTACTGTTCATACTCTTTCCTTCAAAATTGTTTTAAAACAATAGTTTGTGAGTGATTGTTTTAACTATCAATAGACTGTTAACTTCATCCCTCTTCATCTTGAGCTGGAAAAAGGCAGAATTAATATTTTACCTTTTTCTACAGGTGACCTACTTTGACCTCAAGTGTCAATCATCCCTGTCTGTGCATTGTTTCCCTCAACAGGAGTTCAGTCAGTTCTTGTCAGGGCACATATAAAGAATGGAATTTAAACCGATGAGGGAGATTTTCACAAGCTAATCAACCAGTTTGTTGGAAGTCATTATATACCATTGCATGAGAGAGATTTTATTTCAGTTGTTCTGATGAGAAGAATGTGTTGCAAAGGGAGTGGCTGCAGACACAGTTAACCTGATATAAGTTGGGTGTATCCCGAATGGTGGCAAAAAAATACGGTCTGTAAATATGATCGGTTTGGATTTAGTGAAGCTGTTTCATTTGAAAAACTCTCAGAAACAAATTACATTTGCTCCTGTAATATTGTGACAACTTAAACAGCAAAATCCACAGAAAACACAGGTTAAGGAAAAAAATCACTGAAAGTGAGCCGACTACACCAATTCATACACAGAAACAACCTGGCACCTTATGAGGAGAAGACCAGAGCTTAAGTGAGGCAGGTAATCGGGAACAGATGAGTGAACAGAGAGTCCAGTGCCTGGAGATCACGCCCAGCCTTTGAAAGGGAGCAAACAAGGTAAACCTCAAGAAAGAAAGACGTCAGGAAGAGATGGAAGGGAGTTCACAAAGTTGGTCACAGGATGGCAGTAGAGGAAAGGATTGACCAATGACCAAAACAGACAAGGGATCTGCTGCTCTCTGCCATGGAGAAATCCCTATATCAACTATTCTGTATATTCCCATCAATGTGCGAGACTGGCAATATTTTTTTTTGTCATCTGGTCTTTATGCAGAGAAATAGGAGAAAATAACTTATTATTGTTTCCCTAAACTGTTGTGTAGCGCCGTATCGGAAGTGCTGACTCATCGTAAGGCTCGGTCAAGCTAGACACAGACGAAAGAGGTACTGAGGTGGGCTTTCACCCCCTGGCAAACATCAATGCCCATCTTTCAGTCAACTCAGCCGTGCCCTTAATTATGCAAATCTATGCACAACTCTCAATCTTAATAACTTCAAAATGGATGAGTTATGAGGGTTCAGTGCTTAGGATTTAGAATGGGGTTTGAGACTGGGCCTGTGTGCCACTCTGTGTCACTGTGAACAGACACCTCAGATTGTACTTCCTTACATCATTGTCAACACAAAGAGTTACATGAAAGGGACACATCTGAAGAAAAATGGGCACCCATCTCCAGTTTAACATCAACCAAGTGGTTATCCTGAGTAAAGTCCAACAAGGTATTTTATGGCCTAAATTGCATCTCTCAAGTTAGTATTGACAGCTCTTTGATCAATTTTGGATCAAAGAAGTAGAATTTATGCAGGTACTGAAGAAAAGAGATGAAAAATATACCCATACATCTTAAACATTTGCATACTTTGTTGTTTAGAGCAGTTTGGATTTGGTTGAACACCTGTAAATGATCAATTGTCCACCCAAGCCCAATTATTCTACACTCCCCTCTGAATTTATGAGTGTGTTTGTGCAGCCTGTTAGATAGCAGATTTGGAATTTATGTAGCAGCCATAGTAACCAACACTGTAGAAAGCATTAAGCTTCTTAAACTATGCAGATGATTTGAAAGGACAGTAGCTGGGGAGAGAGAGTCCTCAGAACAGGTCGAGGTTGTTTTAGAGTAGTTATTAAATGTCTATGTTATGCCATTTAAGTCAGTAGGACAGTTCATATAAGGACAGGAGGCCACTATATGTTTAACAAGTGACAGTAAAATATCAATGTGACCTCAGTGGTGAGCAGTTTTACTTTGGGACACATTTCCTACAGATCACCAACATTTAGTTCAGGTTAGGGTGTTGCCAGCAGGGGACCAATACAGCCCCAAAGGTCAGTTTGATGACATAGAGCCCAGAAAATAATTTGAAAATGTAGGCAGTTGATCTTAAACAACTTTTTGCTTGCCAATTCAAGTCTGAGTTGGAGTGTGGACTGTGGACTTGGAGACAACATTGGATTGTTTATGTGTGGAGTCAGATTTGTGCCAAAACAAAGTTGAATGTGGACTGATGATGCAGATGAGGATGTCAATATGAGTGGGTCAAAGGCTGGTTCACATGTAAGTGGATCAAAGGCTGGTTCACATGTGAATGGATTGGAGTCTGGTTCGAATGCAAATGAAACTGATAATGAAATTGTCAAAAGGAAAATCATTCTCACCAAAAAAGCTTTGGGGTGTAAAATGGAGAAGCATCAATAAAAAGTGTCATCGCTGCTTTAAAGGAGCTCATGGAGAATGATGATAATGTTTCACAGGTGCAAACACTAATAACCAGACTGCAGGATGCAATTTATGGCTGGGACCAGGTATGGTTAAATTGTTGCTATCTTATTTCTGAGCCAAAAAGATGATAAAAATATGAACAAGGCCAGCTGTAGATGAAGACTTGCCTACCTGATTTTTTTAAACAGTAGAAAACTATTACTATTCGTAGAAAAACAACAACAAAGAATACATAAATTAGAATGTGGAAATGAAATAAAGATAGATTTAGTTCTAGTACTGCTTGTATGCATTCCTTTATTCTGGTGCTTGCATCTGTAATGAGCAGGAAGTGGGACTATACTGTATGTTGAGTGGAGACAACATCTCTTTTTATTCTGATGTCTGCTCTTGCTGATGATTGTTATAGACTAGATTTGCAGTGTATAAAGTTGTAAAGTTGTGCTGATTGACATTATATTATTGCAGGCTGCAGGGTGTGTCTTGGATGCTCAGATAAAAAAGCGCCTCTTCCACCTTCACACCTTCAACTGGAGTGTATGAGATTAGTTGAATCTGACAACTTTGGGCTTCACTCCACTACTGACTTAAAATACAACACAGTGGAGAAGGAAAAACACATTTCAACTCTGACTATTTTGGATTCCTTTCAGAAATACTTAAAAGTGGTAGCTGTCATGGAAAATTATTTTCTGAAGTCCCCTAGTTCGACCACATTACTGGGCACTGTTGGGATCCTTCTTGTCTTTTGTATATTTTACTCCAGCTTTAATGGGCGAATGAAGGAGCCTCCAGGACCCTGGCCACTACTTGTGCTTGGAAATTTGCTGCTGCTGGATTCCAAATCACCACACAGTACATTGAATGAGGTGAGTACATGGTATTGGAAAGCTAATGTAAATAGAAGTTGGACTGACCTTTTATCATTGACTTATCATAAATTCTTGTTCTTTGAGCTCTCTAAGAAGTATGGGCCAGTGTTTGCTTTTCATTTTGGGCCCCAAAAAAGGGTGGTGCTGGCAGGTCACAAGATGATCAAGCAGGCTCTGGTCCACAATGATGCCTTTTCAGAGCGTGACGTTCTTGCACAGAGATCAGAGGCATCCCTTTATCCACAGGGGGCGCAAAATCATCACAAATAGAAAGTGCCACACAGGAGCTTTAAAGGTGCAGTTTGTAGTATTTAGCTGCATTTAGCAGAAAAGACTGTAGAAATGGAATATACTATCCATGAATACCTTTTAATCAGTGTATAATCACCTCAATGTAAAAAAATAATAATTAAACTTAAAATGAGCCTTTTATATCTTGCCTACATAGGGGCAGCCATCTTGCACAGCCATGTTTCTACTAAGCGGCAACCTCCGGTCTCAAACGATGAAGCCCATGCGGAAGTGCTATAAACTGCAATACATTGAAAATCCGCTTGAGGCTGGCTGCAGAAACACCGGAAACTACATAGACATGAATGGGAAAAAGACGATCTTTGCAGCATTAATAAACATGTTTACAGCCTGGTTCAAAAAACGGCTTGGCCCTACAAAGCTAATCTCTCTCATGGCACACACTGTACGGGGGGTGAATTTTTTTTCTAACGAGACGGTTCAGAAGATATTAAGATTACAAGTTTTGCCAAAATAAGGACATGACTGACGTGACTCCCGGTCGGGAACACATAGCTATTGGCTAGGAGGCTCACACTACGTCACACTAACGAAACAAACTAGTAGCATAAGCGTTTCTGTTTTAAGAGAGTGGCTGTCTGAAGTGCAATGATTGAAAAATAGAAGAAGGTGAGAGTGGTTGTTGTTTTACTAAAAATAATTTGTATTGATAGATGTTTGTGATGGTAAAATCCTGACAAACGGTGGATCATACTCATCATGCATAACAGGAGCTTTTTGTCCTCAAATGTCACTTGGGAAGCTTCACCGACGAGACAGCATGAGCAAGAGAGCATTTCAATCCAGAACCTGACCGCTAGATATCGCTTAATTCTCCCTTTTCTACACACTGGACCTTTAAAAAAACTTCTCACAGCTCAAAGATGCTTAATCAAGGCAAGGAGACCCAGCTTCACTTTTCTTACTTTGAGCAAACAAAAAAGTCTGAACCAATACTTTGATCTCTAAAGATAGAAAATAGAAAAAGAAAAAACATGATGCATTATGAAACGTACTAAGCAACACTTGCATTTTGTCATCCACAGGAATTTTATTTGCTAATGGACCCTCGTGGAAAGAAATGAGGCAATTTTCATTGACTAACATGAGAGACTTTGGGATGGGGAAAAAAGCATGTGAAGAGAAAATAATTGAAGAGAGTCAGCGCCTGATTGATCTGTTTTAGGATAAAAAAGGTAACCTCTTTTTTTGACTGTAAATTATTTAGAATAATTTTTGTTTAGAAAATATTATATTACTCAGATGTGAGCTGTGCTTTAACAAATGTCATTATCCATGTAAATTGGGATGAACACAATAATTGAACTTTCTCCCCCTCTCTTTTAGGTAAAGCCTTTGATCCAGCCAATCCAGTAAACCATGCAGTCTCCAACATCATCTGCTCTATTGTCTATGGGAACAGATTTAAATATGATAACCCAGTGTTCATATCGATGGTGGATAGAGCTACCAATAACTCCAAACTCATTGGCACGTCTGCATTACAGGTACAGGACACAGTGCACGTGAGGATAAGAGTCATAAACATTGCTGTCAGCACTTGTAGCTGACAGCGGGACGATTTTACTACTGATCAGACATATAGAGGTTGAGTTAATTAGTCTGGATATAAAGGACTTTTATTGACTGCTTATATATGTTAAAGGGGAAGTGCAGGGAGAAGCAATTAATACGACAATGGATCAGAATGAAATAAAACAGTGGATATGAATTTGATGTCTTAATATGTTTTTTTTCCCAGTTATACAACTTCTTCCCAAGGCTGTTCAGGCGGTTGAGGGCCCGAAAACAACTGATTGAGAGTGTCTTTGCTAACAAGAGACACATAAAAGAGCTGATCATGGGTTTACAGGACACCCTCAACACACAGATGTGCAGAGGAGTTGTGGATTCCTTTTTGGCCCGCAAGATCCAGCTTGAGGTACACAAGGAAGAGCTACCTTTTAAAGACAGTGTTGACAAAAATTGTTTGTGTAAATGTCACATTCTTATTGAAGAGAATTAGGGCTAGGGATGAGCAAAGAACATGTGAGCTACACAGTTGAGGTGTAAATGATCACAGATCATACAGTCTGTCCCCAGTTAGTCTCCCTCTGCTGATGTGATTCACTGCATGCAGGTAACGAGATTGTTGAGAAATGGAGAAGTAACAGCTAATCTTAGCCGACTGCTCAGTTCACAAAAATGAGCAAACTTTAAGATCGGTGAGAAACAAATCCATAAAGACAGACTAAATTGTTTGTGAATTATCAGTACTTGATATCAGCTGGGTTAGCATCTTGTGCCTAAACCTTAGCAGTGTTAGATGTATTGTACATATGATGGAATTAGAGCAAATCACCCTCTACAACATAGAATTGCTTGTAAATGACAAGTGCTAAATTTCAATCAGACAATTAACTCTAGACAAAGTAAACAAAATGCATCTTAAATACCTGTTGCGAAAGTTTTCATGATAATTGTGTCTATTGTTTTAATGCTTATAAGAAATAAGCAAATAAGCCTCTGGAAATATGGATTCTCACTACAATGATGACAACCTTCTGGTGACTGTTAACAACCTGTTTGGTAGCGCTACCCCACCCAAGGGTCTCCTCTCCTGATCCACAGCCACCTTGAAGCAACTTCTGCTGCCTCTGTGGCCGACTTGATGGCCCTTCGCCTACTGCTCCCTGTGATGCCAAGCATATTGTAGGCCCTGCATAGGGACTGGCCCACAAACCCTCTGCATCCCACCTCAATGGGCTCGCACCTTGCTCACCACCCGTTGCTTCGGCATTGTTCCACCAGCTCGGTGTACTTTGCCCTCTTCCTCTCATTGGCCTCCTCAATGCGGTCCTACCAAGGCACGGTGAGTTCCAAGAGAATGACCTTCTTGGAGGTTTCCAAGATCAGCACTATGTCTGGCCTTAGCGATGTTCTGGCAACAGTTTCTGGGAACTTCAATTGCTTCCCCAGGTCAACTTTCAGCTCCCAATCCTGCGCCGTTGCTAGCAGGCCAGAGGAGGTGGTCCTGGCAGCTGATGTAGGCTTCTCCCCAGCTCTGACGAAAGAGATTGTTTTCTTCACTGGGCGAGGCGCTTGCAGTGGTTAATTCCACTGCAGATGGTGTCCGCTATGGCCTTCAGAACTTGGTCGTGGCGCCAGCGGCAGCGCCCCTCGCCCAGGGCTTTTGAACAGCAGCTGAGGATGTGCTCCAGGGTCCCTCTCTTCAGGCACAAAGGGCACGCTGGTGACTCAACCATGCCCCAGGAAAACAAATTGGATGGGCTTGGCAAAACGTCATAGACAGCCTGGGAATTTTTCTTCGGTGGGGCTCAGCTTTCCACAGCTCGGTGCATGAGACTTTGCGCTCCACGGCTTGCTCCCATCTCGTCCAGGCTCCCTGTTGCCGCATACCAACCATCCTGCTTGTTCGCTGTTCTTCGACTGCTGCTCTCACCTCCTCTTGGATCAGTGACCTCTTGTCCTTTCCCTGTGCCTTGTTGTAGCGAGGTGTTTTGCTGCTACCCAGGCCAGCTCTTCCACGAGCCACTGTCCCCACCAGCACCCTGTGCCTTAGCCGTGCCTCAGCGACATCGACAGCCTCTGCAGCCTTCCACTTCCGTCCCGTCCTGACGGGCAATCAAGGTTTCTTATATTGATAGCAAGCTCAAATTTATAACATCTTTGTATGGCTGTATTGTACTTCCACAAGTTTTGTCAATTAATCACACACACTCGTATTCATTTCATAACAAAACCAAAGAGATTTTTCTTGTATGCCATGTTTCAGAACAAGTCCAAGAAGAGATGGACAGGGTCGTAGGAGGCCGTCAGGTCCGCGTAGAGGACAGGAAGAACCTTCCATACACTGATGCTGTCATCCATGAAATACAGAGATTGTCCATCACTATCCCGACAGCTGCCCATCGCACCTCCCGTGATGTCATCTTCCAGGACTACTTCATCAAGAAGGTGGAAAACTTTTTCAAAATCTATTCTCTTTGCAGGCTGTGTTAACACAAAACTTTATCTTTCTGCTTCTTCTTATTTAGTGTAGTGAGAACACTTTGATGTATTTAACACTCCTGTGAGGAACTGTGTTCAAGTCAATTTCGGCGCCACCTGTGAACAAAGTAGCACCTCTTACAAAACCAATCAAAGTAATACTGGCACTATGTAAAATATGTCAATCCTTACATAGTTTATGATCTCCAACATGATTTAGGGAACTCCTGTTGTTGTGCTGCTTTCATCTGCTCTTCGGGATGAAGATGAATGGGAAACACCTCACACTTTTAATCCAGCTCATTTCTTGGATGAGGAAGGAAGCTTCAGAAAGAGAGATGCTTTCCTACCATTTTCTGCTGGTAATTTTGTCGAATATAACCAAGATATTTTAGGAGAAAATTACCTCTTATATGTGAATTTCTTTCTTTTTTATTCAGGTGCAAGGGTTTGTGCAGGAGAGAGTTTGGCTCGTATGGAGCTATTCCTCTTTTTCACCTCCCTCCTCCAATGCTTTCATTACAGTCCTCCGCCTGGAGTTAAAGAGGATGACCTGGATTTGTTACAGGTTATTGGCATAATTTTAAGTCCTGCTCCTTATAAGCTCTGTGCTGTCAGCAGGGTCTGACAAACATCAATAGTGAACAGAATGCTATCACACTTTAAGAATCTTTACAATGATTAGTTATTATTATGATCAACAAAAATCTTAGTGAGATCCCCCATTGGTTTCTAGAGCAGAGTTTTGAAGCCGATTGACAGTGGTCATTACATTAGAAATGGTGACAACCTAACTTTCAGACCCTCCAAGAGGCAGAGAAGTGGAATTGTCACTTTAGCCTCATGCTAACAGCTACTGATCAGTCAAGTCAGCCATGCCTCTAATATGCAAAACTCATAACCGTAGTATCTTAAAAGCTAATAAGTTCTAAAAAATAAATTCATCCCCTGTACTGTGTGTGTGGATCAAGCAGCAACCTCTGGCTACAAGAAATGAATCCGATGCGGAAGTGCTAAAATCTGCAGTTCCTCAAGTGTCCACTCGAAGCCGGTTCTGGAAGTACTGGAAACCACATACACACCAATTCAAATTAAAAAAAAATTTCATAACTCAGCAGTTTAGATTATATTAAGATGATTAGTTTTTCATAATTAGAGGTGCAGCTGTCTTGACTGTAGCTGTTAGGGTTAAAGCCCACCTCAACACCACCTCTTTACCTTACACTAGCTCGACAGAAGTAGAAGCAATTCAGATATGGCACCTGATGACAATGGGTTTCAAAACTCTTCTTTAGAAACAGATTGGTGATGTCACAGAGACTATGTCCATTTATTATACCGTCTATAGTGTGGCCAGAGAAATTTGCTATCCAGACGAGATAGTTTTTTGTACTAGGCTGTAAGCATGTTTATTTTTGCCGTAAAGAACTACTATGTTTTGGTATTGTCTCAGTTTTCTTTTAATAATTTGTGATTACCTGTTTTACTTTCTAGATTTTCCTTAGTGTGAGTTTGTTTCCTCCCTGTGTATTCTGTTTGTTATAAGTCAACCTTATTGCTCCCTTGTGGTTTTAGTGTTTCATGTCTTGTGTTGTCTTCCCTGTGTGTGTGAAGAGTTTCCTGTTTTATTTTAGTAGTTTTTGCTCCCTGTGTTTCTGTTTTAATTTTACTCCCTGTGTTTTCCCGCCTTTGAGATTGTCTTCACTTGTGCCTTGTTGTTTTCTCCTGTGTCCCCTTACTCCTTTCCCAGTATGTGTATATATACTCTCTGTGTTTCCTCATGTCTTTTGTCAGTTCATTGTTTGGTCATACCTGAATGTCAAATCAAGTCTTCCTAGTGTTATGATGCCTTGTACAAAGAGAGCACAGTTTACCAAGTCAAATTCTTTGTATGTTCAAGCATACCTGGCCAATAAAGCTGATTCTGATTCTGATTCTGATGATGTTAGCGTGTTTCCTGGATTTGTTTAAAAGCAAGTTTTTTTTTTTTTTTCATCTCTTGTTGTTGTTTTTTGTTAATTAAAACTAAAACAAAATGAGGAAAAAAACTTTAAATCTTTTTTTAAGAATCTAATAAAATCAATGAAAAAAAACAGCAATAACTTAATTTGTACGTGCCCAAATATGTTTCTGAGATTGAAAGAGTGAAGAGGGTATTTCAAGTAACCTATGAGTTATGAAGGACAGTATGAACAACATTTCACTTCAGGTCACACTGTAATAAGGATCTGTCCTCTTTTTTTTTTTTTTTTTAACTCTGGTTGTCCAGTTAATGATGAAAATATTTTGTACATATTTTATACTAAGACAAAATACAATTTTAGCATCAGCAGCTGACCTCATTTCAAGTGCTGTCGAAATCACAAGTTAACTTGGATGAATTCATTACAGAGAAAAGAACACTTTAAAGAAATTTTAACACGGATAAACACACTCTGTCGTTCAGCACTGATCATACAAATGTCTGAAGCAGCTTCATCAAAATAATGAATAAGATGACACCATATTATTTGTCTTTGAAGCTATGTTACTTTTTCGATCTGAGAGTCCATCTGTGATCAATTAATGGATGGTTAGTTTTTTTGAAGTGGGGTTGAATAAGGCACTTGTCAATAGTAAGCGTATAACCCACATGGGATCCTTGTTAACCTGGTCTCATTTTTGAAAAACTGGCCAGAGAACCAGAACAACAGCTAGGCTATCAACCGCTTGAATGGGGTCAACTTTGTACCTAATTTAGCTAATGTGAGGAAACTCCAACTCAAACACTAATGTTAGTGTAAGCATACAGACTACTTAGAAATTGTTTAGTGTTTTTCTTTGCATTCAGAGAGCTGATTTGCTTTTGCACTACTTGTGGACGGACACATACAGTGGGTACGGAAAGTATTCAGACCCCTTCACTTTTTTTTCCCATTTTGTTGTGTTACAGTCTTATTCCAAAATGGATTAAATAAATTTTTTAGGTCTTAGCTATTTTCAGGTCTTTCCAGAGATGTTCAATCAGGTTTAAGTCTGGGCTCTGGCTGGGACACTCAAGAACATTCAGAGACTCCTGAAGCCACTCCGTTGTTATCTTGGCTGTGTGCTTAGGATTGTTGTCCTGTTGGAATGGCAACCTTCTATGCAGTCTGAGGTCCAGAGCGCTCTGGGGGAGGTTTTCATCAAGGATCTCTCTGTACTTTGCTGCGTTCATCTTTCCCTTGATCCCGACCAGGGCTGGACTGGGACCAAAAAATGGCCCTGCCATTTTTGGCCATGGCAGCCCACCATGATTATTTATACGCTATGCGAAAGCACACGACATACCCGAGGATATATGTGCACATTGTGTTATTTCAAAAATTTAAATAAAGCGCAGCAGCCTACATGGAAGAGAGTAACCATGTTAAAAAATGGATCCGCTCTTTCACTACTCACAGAGACTTTCATCTGGGGAGAGATGGCCACAGTGTCATAATTTCCATCTTGAAGTGAAAGTGGATGTCAAAGAAACACTGCTAGTGATGTCTTTTCAATGTTTAATGAAATATACTGTTTATACAACTACACAATTAAGACCACAGTAAGACCATATATCCCTGTAAAATAAAGAGCTCCTTGTCAAAGTGGCACCTTAAAGTATGAGAAACAGAGAGAGAATGAGAGAGAATGAGAGAGGAAGAGAGAGAGAGAGAGAGAGAGAGAGAGAGAGAGAGAGAGAGATAGATGCAGAGACAGGCAGACAAAGGAAAGAAAGAGAGCAGGGATCAGTGAAGGTATAGTTTTAATAATGTTTAGGTGAACAGAGAGATAATAGCTTATTTTGTACTTACATATGCTGAGACAAAAGGTTACATGGACCTTGGTGCTCTGAGGGAGACAGAAAGCAGAGGTGAGGTCAGATATGCTAGATTAATCCGATACTGTCTCTTCTAGAGTTAAAATAAGAGCTATTTAGTAAACTCACAATGAAAGAAAAAGAACACATGGAAACTCCACATCTGGGAAAGGCAAACCTTCATTCCAAAGGGAAGAAAGAGAGGACAAGTGTGTCAAGAGTGAGGCATTGCCCGGTACGCCAGATGGCCTGTCCATGCCTGATCCTGACTAGTCTCCCACTGCCTCCCACTGAAAAACATCCCTACAGCATGATGCTGTCACACCATGCTGCACTGTAAGGATGGTATTGTCATTGTAGTGGGAGCAGCGCTCCTAGTGTTTGGTTTTTTCATTGTTGGCTTTGAATGCAGCCTCTTGGAAGTAGGTCAACTCCTCCCCTTAATCAGGTGAACCATATAAAATGCATCTGTGGCAACATGGCCGCCTCTTAAGACAGGGATTCAGTATAAAGTTTGTGAGTGTGATTGCATGTCTGAATGTTTAATTGTAGAAGTTTGGAGTTCTTCGGGGAAATTTGGCTTAGTCAATTTTTATAATCCCTGTAAGCCTCTGATTTTATCTGAGCTGGAGGAAATAGTGAGTAAGGTAAGTTCCCCTGCTGTCTGGGTAGGGGATTTTAATGCACACAACCCACTTTGGGGAAGCCTTGAAAGAGATAAAAATGGGGAGGTGATGGAGGAACTTTTAGATAATTGTAATTTAGTAATTATGAACAATAACAGACCTACTCGATATGAAATTAAATCTTCTAAAATGTCATGTTTAGATTTGACTCTTGCTTCTCCAGCTCTAGCAAGAGTGGGGGAGTGGAGTGATTTGGGGAATGACTCAATGGGTAGTGATCACTTTCCAGTTGAGAGCAAGTTTGGGAGGTCTCTGGTAGTGGAGTCTGGGGATAGAATAAAATGGTTTGATTTCACAAGAGCCAAATGGGATAGGTTTGAAGAGGGTATAGCTTTAGGCTTAGGAGACGTGCGCCGTGATGGCACTATTGATGAGCATAATGACTCTTTAATTGCAATGATTCTTAAAGTGGCCTCAGAAACAATTCCCTTTAGAAAGGGCCCTAAAGACCATGTTATTGTTCCATGGTGGAATAATGAGTGTAGTAAAGCAGTAAGCAGGAGAAAACAAGCCTTTAGAACGCTACGTAGGAGTCCTACTCAGGAAAATGCAGTGGAGTATAAAGAAATCGTGCTATAGCAAGAAAGACTATCAAGGATGCAAAAAGGAAATGCTGGAGAACATTCTGCGGGACTTTGGGGCCAGAGACTCCGGTCAGACAAGTATGGTCCAGAATCCACAAAATGTCAGGAAAAGTAATTAGGACGTCAAACACGGTACTGAAGGATGGGAGCAATGAGGCTGTAAACAATAAAGACAAGGCCAATATGTGTGTTAAAGTGTTTCAGGATGTACATAATTCGAAACATTTAGGTGAGGAAGGGCTCAGGATCAGGGATGAAGTCCTGAAATTAGAACAGTGGAGATGAAATTATGTGTGTGAGAGAAGCAGCCCGTATAATGCATTCTTCTCCTTAAAAGAGCTTAAGGATGCAGTAAAAGCTGTGTCTAACACCACCCCGGGCCAAGATGGCATTAGTTATGAATTGCTGAAGCAGTTAGGTGATGTTGCTTTAGAAGAGCTGTTGGCTCTTTACAATTATGTCTGGGAGGCTGGTGAGCTACCAATAAAATGGAAGCATGCAGTGATTGTTCCAATTCTGAAACCAGGAAAGGATCCATCCTGTCCATCCTCTTATCGACCGATAGCTTTAACATCTGTTATGTGTAAGGTTATGGAGAGAATGGTAACTAATAGATTGGTGTTCTTCCTTGAAAGTAATAAGGGTTTTGTGAATTTTCAAAATGGCTTTAGAATTGGAAGAAGCACGATGGACTCTATTGCTGTCTTAGACCAAGATATAAGGAAAGCCATCATTAACAAGGAAGCCGTGATAGGGGTTTTTCTAGACATAGAAAAAGCATATGACTCCATGTGGAGGGAGGGGGTGTTAATTAAACTTCATAAAGCAGGTATTTATGGTAGAATGTTCTATTGGATTAAGGACTTCCTTAATCTTAGATCAATTCAGGTAAGAATAGTAGGAGTTACGTCAGAAAGTGTTGGTATTGAAAATGGCACGCCACAAGGTTCAGTGATTAGTCCTGTTCTTTTTAATATCATGATAAATGACATATTTCAGAATGTCCAGCAAGGACATTCCTCCCTCTGGAGGAAAGGAAAAAACATTAGTCACTTGGTCTGTCAAACCCAAAAGACTTTGGATCAGGTTGTCCAGTGGGCAAATAAATGGGGATTTAAAATCTCCTCTTCAAAAAGTAAGTTTATGTTATTTGGTTTGAAGAAGAAAATCCCGGCTTTAAATCTTTCTATGTACGGATGCCATTTGGAAAGGGTTAAGATTTTTTAAATTCCTGGGGATGTGGCTAGATGTGGCTGACATGGAGGACGCACGTTGAAAAAATAGTTGGAAAATGTGAGAAAGTAAATAATGTCCTTCGGAGCTTAGCAGGAAGTGACTGGGGAGCTGAGAGAGGCACTTTGGCAATGATTTATCAAGCCATGATAAGGTCAGTGTTGGACTATGGATGTGTAGTGTTTGGAGCAGCCTCAAAGACTGAGCTTGATAAGCTGGATCGAGTCCAGGCTAAGGCTCTTCGAATTTGTTGTGGAGCTTTTAGAACAACACCTATTCCGGCCTTACTGGTTGAAATGGGGGAGTTTCCTCTAAGACTCAGAAGGGATAAACTGGGGCACCCCTACTGGTTCAAAGTGTGTACCTCTAAAAACAGCCTAGCAGCAGAGTGGCTCTTGGAGGGTTATTGGGAATTGGTAGGAAGCAGAAAAAAAGATCAAACTTCCTTTTATCAAATAAAACAGCTAGCAGCAAACTTAGGGATTGATAAATACAGGGCAATTGGACTCGTCTGGTCTCCTGTTCCTCTGTGGCTTCTTCCTGAATCCGTTGTCCATACATCCCTGCTTGGGCAGGTGAAAGAAAGCAGTCCTCTGACTAGGGGGGTCAACAACCTTGTAAACAGTTTTCAGGGAGAATACCTACAGATTTTTACTGACGGGTCTGTGGATCCAGTCACTGGTAGATCTGGGTTTGGGGTGTATGTGGCCAATCCTGGGATCCAGGAGAGTGTGCGCATATCCGACAGGTCATCGATTTTTACAGCTGAACTCTTGGGAATTCTCTGGGCTATGTGTTGGGTGGAGGAGGTTAAACCGGAAACGACCATGATATATTCAGATTCAGCGGCTGCTCTGCTGGCTCTCCATCATGGGTCAGCTAGGGCTAGTCCTGACCTGCTGGGGGAGATCCTGTGCTGCCTGCTAAGGGTTGAGAAATCAGGGTGCTCTGTTGAATTTATGTGGGTGCCTGGTCACTCGGGGGTGGAAGGTAATGAAATAGCGGACAGACTAGCGAAAGAGGCTCTGCGTAAAGACTCAGTGGAGTTTGAGGTATTGATGGGAAGGTGTGAGTGGTACAGTATCTGTAAGGAAACATTAGAGCAACAGTGGCAGAAAGAATGGACAGAAGAAAAAAGAGGGAGGCAGTACTTCTCTGTACAGCCATCTATTAAATGGAAAAGGACGGGGTTAAAGACTGGGCGGAGGGATGAGGTGGTCTTAACCAGGCTTAAACTGGGGCACTCTGGGTTGGCCCAGTACCTTAAAATCATAGGGAAACATCCTGATGGGTTATGTCAGTGCGGGACGCCTGAAACAGTTCAGCATGTACTCTTCTCTTGTATAAGGTATGGGCATGAAAGGCGGATTCTGTACAGAGAATTGTCGGACCTGGAGGTCTCTCCCTTTTCCTGTAGAACCATATTTACCGCTGGTGCGCAGTCTCCGCTGGTTTGTCGCGCGGTGCTACGGTTCTTAAAACCAACAAGGCCGGATGCCAGACTTTAAGTAGGTGCTATACCAAGCCTGTGGAGGGCAGCTTTACACTCCCCAGTGTACAGCCTGCCGGAATCCCATTAGAAGAAGAAGAAGATGGCTGCCTCTTTGTCTGGTTTACCTGCTGGTTGCCACATGCCCTGTCTGCCTCTCTGCCTTGGGTGAACTGGGGTCTGGTCTGATTAAGGTTTGTTTGTTTTAAAGATTGTTAATTCCTGAGATGTGGAACTATTTTAAAGGATCTAGTTTATCTCTTGTATAGTGTCTGTTGGTCCTTTCGCTTGAGGCTTCCTTGGTAGCTGTTCCTTTGTCATTGTTACAGTGAAGCAAGTTCCTGGTAAGTCAGGCAACATTAGAGTTGAGGTATATTATGAATTGTTATAAAGTAGTTTTTAAACATAATGCTTTTCTGTATTTCAGGCCTTATCAGCTGCTGTTTTGCCTTGACTGTTTTGCTTTGCCTTTGCTGTTTTTGTTTTGCCTGTCTTGATTGATTTGCCTTTTGTTGTACTTTTTAATAGAACCAACTGGTTTAATTTTCTTTAACACTATTTTCCCTATAGTGAGGTGGTTGCCAGCTGCTGGTCGAGGTTAGGCACTCTAGGTGTTTCCCTGCACTGTTTGTAGGGGTAAGCGCCCCGGGGCACAATAGTTTGCACCTGTTTGCTGTGAGTTCACAAGTGGTGGGTAAGTTGCACTCCTGGAACACACCCCTTGATAGGCTGCCTCCCCTCTGCTGGCACCCCTCACTCCCCCCTCTCATTTAGCTAGTTTTAAAATCACCTTGGAAGGGAAGTGTCCTTTTCAAGATAAAATAAACAAATTTAAATTGTAATAAACTTTAATACATCTCCCTAAACTGACTAATTTACAGCCTTACCACAATAACTAAACCCCTTCTTTTCACAGATACTCCCATTTTAAATTATCAATAAATGTACATTTTCTTTTGAACCACATCTCTGTCTCACTTCAGTTGTTGAACCTGTGTTGCCTTTTTATTAAAGTGTTTGTTTATTTCCTGGGGTGAAATTCCCCAGGTGGTGTTGTCGGATCGGTTACATTTTTCTTTCTTTATTTTATGTCAAACTCTTAGTGCCGCCCCCCTCCACCTTGCCACATCAAGATGATTAGCAGTGCCTTGTTTCCTTCAGACGTGACGCTTGGCATTCAGGCCAAAGAGTTCAATTTTGGTTTCATCAGACCAGAGCATGTTTCTCATGGTCTGAGTCCTTTAGGTCCCTATTGGCAAACTTTCATGTGCTTTGTGCCAAGGAGTGGCTTCCGTCTGGCCACTCTATCATAAAGGACTGATTTGTGGAGTGTTGCAGAGATGGTTGTCCTTCTGGAAGGTTCTCCCGTCCACAGAGGAATGCTGGAGCTCTGTCAGAGTGACCGTTGGGTTCTTGGTCTCCTTCCTGATCAAGGCCCTTCTCCCTGATCACTCATTTTGGTCAGGCAGCCAGCTCTAGGAAGAGTCCTGGTGGTTGCAAACTTCTTCCATTACGTATGATTGAGACGACTGTGCTCTTTGGGACCTTCACTGCGGCAGAATTTTTTTCTGTACCCTTCCCCAGATCTGTGCCTCAAAACAATCCTGTCTCGGCGATCTACAGACAATTCCTTTTGACTTTATGGCTCCGTTTGTGCTCTGACATGCACTGTCAACTGTAGGATATTATATAGACACGTGTGTGCCTTTTCAAATCACGTCCAATCAATTGAATTTACCACAGGTGGACTCCAATCAAGTTGTAGAAACATTTCAAGGATGGTCAGAGGAAACGGGATGCACCATAGCTCAGTTTTGAGTTTCAAAGCAAAGGTTCTGAATACTTATGCACATGTGATATTTGAGGGTTTTATTTTTAATTTGCAAAAAATTTCTACAAAAGTTTTCACTTTGTCAATATAGAGTATTGTGTGGAGATGAGGGGGAAAAAAAATAATTTAATCGATTTTGGACTAAGGTTGTAACATAACAAAATGTAGAAAAAGTGAAGGGGACTGAATACTTTCCGTACCCACTGTATGTTCATGTTCAACCAAGTTTATTGGTGTTCATTTTCTTTCCTGGAAGACATACAGTTAAAATAATTCTTGTAATTTTTTTTTACAGTAATTCGGTATAATTTGCCACCCTAAGACAAAGACAAGGTTTGCACGAACACTAGACGAATAGCATTACTATTAACATATGTTGTGTGTGTTGAAAATAGAAAACATTGTATGAGGTTGCTTCAAAGCCCAATAAGTTAAGATCTTTGCTGTTAGCTAGGGGAGTTAATTCAGCAAGCCAGTTGGTGGTGTGCACAACCTGCATTATCTATAGGGCTGAGGAATTCACTTGACAAGTGCATAATACATTTTAATTACCATTACAGTTGTATAAGCCTTCCTAATGGTGCGTTCACACCAAACGTGAACGATCGCGCTAGACGCGCGAATATGGACGCGCAAATGATTCGTGTTTACTCGCGCTACTGGCGCGAATGGAGCGAGTCATTCGCGTGAGTAAACACGAATCATTCGCGCGTTGAAATCGGGTGGAAACGAGTGCCAAGACGCGAATATACGCGAGAGGGAGGGGGGTTCCCACACCACAGCTGTCTTTTGTCAACAAACAGAATACAGTGGAGGCTGGCTTGACCGCAGTAACAAGGTTGAGCTCGCGGACATTGAATGGGGAAGCCGGTTATACTAAATGGGGCAGAGATAACTTCCTACTACAACAACTGATAGCTGACAGACAAAGTTTTTCACAACTCACCACATAATCCTCCTCCCTCTCTGTCCTCACAGTGAGCTCCTGTTTATTCCTCATCCCATAAAAAAAGGTAGAGTCACAGAGTTTGGGGAAGCTGCACAGTGATAGAATCAAAGTGTCCCATATATTCCAGATGAGGGAATCCCCGCTGGAATCTCCGCTGGTCCATACGTCACACAACACACGTCACCGGGGGATCTACACGTCGATTGGCTATCGCGTAGGGATTCATTCGCTTGAGTTCAGATATTGCAAGTCCTTTCAGTCTGAAGTCGGTAACATGACCCAAGACAACATCGAGAGAATTGCTGCATTGTACTTGCTATGGAAAGCCCAGAACCGCCGGAGGTCCAGACGCCGCCGCGTCTGGGTCCATCGGATCCTCCAGAGGCGAACTGTGCTGGGTGAATTTCATCACCTCCTCCAGGAGCTGCGTCTGGATGACCGCCTATTCCAGCGCTATCATCGGCTCACCCGGGCCCAGTTCGATGACCTGTTGGCGAGGATCGGTGCCAGGATGACCCGCCAGGATACAATTACAGGCAAGAGTTATTTTTTTTTAATCTTTTCTAGGTTAACCCTTTGATACAGCCCAACCTGTAAACCATGCTGTCTCCAACATTGTCTGCTCTATTGTCTATGGGAACAGATTCGAATATGATGACCCAGTGGTCATATCAATGGTGGATAGAGCTACTAAGAACACTTGTCTTATGGGCTCTGCTTCGATTCAGGTACAGTATACAGTGCACATGAGCTGACGTGGTTGCTGAGATCCGGCTCGAAGGACCAAATTTTGTAGGAGATAAAGTGTGGATCTATGGTGTGGCAGCAATCACCCCAGGGTATCGGGTTAAAACACAATTATGATGTTCAGGTGAGAGTGAGGAATAAACATGCTGAGTCCAGGGCTTAGTTTGTATCTGGGATGTCCGTCAAAACGTACCCCAATGGGGAGTTCAGGATTTTCTCAACTTCTACGAGAACCGTTCTTAGCACTTCCTCTGACCCACGTTGGGCTCCTAAGGTGGTGTGGAGGGCAGTCTTTACTGATCGCACTTCTCGCTCCTAAGACCCACCAAAGTGGGGAGCATTGGGGGGATTAAAGCGGAATCGGATCTGTTGTGCTGCTAGCTGGTCCCGGATCCGACAAGAGCTCAAAGGGTTTCCCCCTGTGAGCAATGAAGCGTCGGAGTGTCATCAGAAAAGAATCTGCATCCATATTGGATAGCAGATCAAGGTACAATGCCCGAGTGGTGAGACATTTGTACAGGATACCCCACCTCTTTTCAGTGCGCAGTCCCACCTTCACCAGCATTGGGCCAAAACAGTCCCTTCCAGTTGAATTGAAGGCAGGTCGAAAGAGTCTCAAACTTGAAGGGGGCAAATCGGCCATCTTTGGGATCTCTGGCTTACCTCTCCATTTCCTACTCTCTGGGCAGTTATACTGATGCTTTCTCACTGCTTCTCTGCCTCTCAATATCCAGTATGTCCTGCGCAACTCAGCAAAGACACGTTCAGCTCCAGGGTGACACAGCTGGTTGTCAAAGTGCTGAATTAGCAGCTTGGTAACAGGATGAGAGGGGGCCAGAAGAATAGGGTGCAGAAACTCAGGGTTCAGGTCTTCACATCTTCTGAGCCTACTACCTGCTCAGATCAAGTCAGTAGTCTCATCATACTCAGGAGCGAGAGTAAGCAATCTACCACTGTTAGGGATGGCCTTTCCTGATTTGAGTAATCCAAAATCTTCAGGGAAGATTTACATCTGAGCTTGTCTCAGGAGGGCCAACTCTGCTTTGTTATAGTCATCGGCTGTGGGGTGATCAGTGATGTTAGCCGCCCCGTGTAGTGACCTCGTAGTAGCTTCCAAGAGTTCCTGGTATGTACTGAATTGTTGGTTATCTGGTAATGTGGGAGTATCTGCAACGGTGAGCAGTCCACAGAATGACGAAAGGGAGGCCCTTGACTCCAGTGACTCTCTCCAGCAAGCTGAGAAAGGGTTTTGCCCCTGGTTATATCATCTGCGGGATTGCTTTCTGAGTCGACATAACGCCAGGAAGCTGGGTCAGAGAGCTCCTGTATTTCTGCTACCCTGGTTCCAACAAAAACCTTGTACCGAGTCTGACTGAAGCCAGTTGAGTACCGTGGTTGAGTCTGTCCAGTACACCACTTCTTGAATGTTCAGCGTCAGCTCTCTCTTCAGTACGAAAGCTAACTGAGCCCCTGTCATTGCACCACACAATTCTAGCCTTGGGATTGAGAGTTGTTTCTTTGGTGCGACTCTGGATCTTGCAGCAATAAATGTCACTTTGGCTCCTCCTTCACTTTCTTCAGTGCGCAGATAGGCTACAGACCCATATGCATGTTCAGAGGCGTCACAGAAAACATGAATGCTGTGAGGGCTGCTGCTACAGTCTCTCTGGTGGTCAGTGTAGCATCTTGACAGAGTTATCAATGACAGCTGAGGAAGCTCACTTACCCACAGTTGCCAGGATTGGAGTAAGTCTTCTGGGAGATTGGGGTCATCCCAGCCTCGTTTCTTGTCCCAGAGACGTTGCACAATGACCTTGGCTCCTGTGGTGTATGGGATTATGAACCCAAGAGGATCATACTGTTGAGCAAGCAGTCGATAGATGTTGTGCATCGTAGGTTCTGGATTTTCGCTCTGCTGGTGCTTGTATCTCAGGGTATCAGACTTACACTGCCACACTAGTCCAAGAGTGCGCTCTTGAGGATCTGCATTCTCTTGTGAGAACCAGAGTTCGCTTTCAGACCGAGACTCCTTTGGTAGATGGTCTATAACAGATGTCACATTGCTAGCCCATTGCCGCAGTTCAAAGCCGCCTTCACTGAGTAGGGATTGCAGTCGGTCCACCAGTCTCTTAGCTTGCTGTTCAGAAGGGAGGCTTTGCAAACAGTTGTCGACATAGAAGCAGCGTTCGATAGACAGGCGAACATCTTCTCCTGTCTCTGTGTGCCCTTGGACATGTGTTTGGAGAGCAAAGGTGGCACAACATGGGCTGCATGTTGTCCCAAAAGGGAGCACTTGCCACTCGTAGACAGTTGGTTCCTCATCTACCTTCCATGCTACCAATACTATGCAAGACATCAGCAGAAGGAGCCTGTCTGGCCTGCTCATCAACAGGTGAATGGGACCTAATGGGGTAACTGACCTCATAGTCCTGAAGGCGTGATGGCAGGTGGCTGTGTCGACGTGGATGGTTTACATCCCTTTCTGGTCTCTCATATGGCCAAGACATCTTTGACTGTAGTGGTTGCTTAGATCTGGCTCGAAGGACCAAATTTTGTAGGAGAGAAAGTGTGGATCTATGGTGTGGCAGCAATCACCCCAGGGTGTCGGGTTAAAACACAATTATGATGTTCAGGTGAGAGTGGGGAATAAACATGCTGAGTCCAGGGCTTAGTTTGTATCTTTATCCAAGTTGATTGGCATACAGATTAGAGCTGAACTTCTTCACACTGTCGTCTGAAGGTGTGTGTGTGTGTGTGTGTGTGTGTGTGTGTGTGTGTGTGTGTGTGTGTGTGTGTGTGTGTGTGTGGTTCTAAATAGAAAGTAACAAAACATACTATTTAGTAATTGTGACATATATACATATCTCACAGCATCAAGAGCACAGAGCTTATTCTCTAACTTACAGTATGTTAACTATTAGCTTTAAACAACAAGAAATTAACAATAAGACTGTACATCAAGCAACTGAATCATTGTGTAATTCAACGCAGAACTTCTACAGAAATGGCAAATGAATACATAAGTACTAAATAAATGCAGTATTCTGACTCAATTAAACTATTATGCTATCAATTAGCGATAATCTCAAATCACATTAGATGCATACACACGAAATTGCACAAGCGTAGTTAACATGAACAATGCAAAACATGAAACTCCAATAATTACTGACTAACGTGTATCATGGACGCACACACGGTATAACAACTCCGTCACCGACAGCTTTAATGTTAAAGGGGACATATCACGCTTTTTTCATCAATATATATTGGTCTAAGAGGTCCCCAAAACATGTCTTTAAAGTTCATGCTCAAAAAAACACTTTGAAATCAGATTTTGGTCTGCCTGAAAAGTCCTTTTCTTCATTCCTCTTCAGAACACTCTGTTTTCCCTCTGACCACGCCCCCTCCGGAAGTGGATGTGCCTCGGCTCTCCAGCACGTTGATCTAATGTTTACATGTTGGCTGAATATACACGGCTGCTCAGAGATCGCGTTACTTCAACCCTCTGAATCTGATCCTGACGGAGGGGCGCCTGTAGCAGGACCTTTCTGAACCATTGGTCATAGATTTAGTGTTTCTTGTTGTTTTATTTATCAGTATGTAGACGTGTGTCTTGGTACACAGCTACGAACATGTAGCTATGTGGCTATGCTAACTAGCGCTAGCACTTATCCATGATAAATAAAAATCATCCACTAGATCTTCAAATCTGCAGACGTGGGGAGTAAAACCGATCTCTGCCAGAAAGGCAGCAGGACCTATTATGAAGGATTGGTCACAGATTTAGTGTTTCTTGTTGTTTTATCTGTCAGTATGTCAACGTGTGTCTTGGTACACAGCTACAGCTACAGCTATGAACATGTAGCTATGTGGCTATGCTAACTAGCGCTAGCACTTATCCATGACAAATAAAAATCATCCACCAGATCTTCAAATCTGCAGACGTGGGGAGTAAAACCGACCTCTGCCAGAAAGGCAGCGGGACCTTCCAGATTCTGTTTCTTGTTGTTTTATTTATCAGTATGTTGACGTGTGTCTTGGTACACAGCTACAGCTACGACATGTAGCTATGTAGCTATGCTAACTAGCGCTAGCACTTATCCATGACAAATAAAAATCATCCACTAGATCTTCAAATCTGCAGACGTGGGGAGTAAAACCGACCTTTGTGTTTATTAAGACAGCCTACAACTAGCATGCCTCCCTCCTAAGCTCCTTGTTAGCACACATTTGTGCAGGGAATGAAAAACGGAGGAGGGATTCAGTATTATTTTATACAGTCTATGGGCTGAACAAGCTCCGAGCTCTGACTCCGTGACAGACCGGATATTGTTGTTACGTAACAAAAACACGGAAGTCTGAAACGGCTCGTTTCACACACATTTGCAGAAAGGTGTAGAAATCAAAACAGGGGCAGAATGGATTTTTTTCATTCTCGGGGGGTTTGTAGACATGCCAGGGACACATATTTCAGGTAAAGAACCATTAAAAAGTCAATTTTGCATGATATGTCACCTTTAATGCTGGATCTAAACTTGTCCAGGCATGTCTCCCTGCCTGCGGAGCTCCAGGGACACGTTGTGAGATACTGCATTCACTTGCGCAGCTGGTGGTGGGAAACGGGAGATGTTCCTCCTAAATTACCGTTTTTACACCAGGGATGAGAAAGAAATGAGAGGAGGAAGAATTTTTAAATTATACACTTTAAGAAAAAAGTCAAAATGTTGAGAAAAAAGTTGAACCTTATTTGTCGAGAAGCCAAAATAAAATTTTGAGAAAAAATTCCACAATTGCCAAGTGGTGACCGCACACATCCACATAAAACTGCTGCAGGTCAAACTTCCTACTCTTTGTCGTATATTTGATATACTGTTCATCACTGTTTTTACCAAATAGTGTCTAAATTGATCATTTGTAGGGTTTTTTCTAATATCCATATGTTCGTAAAGAGAAGCAGAGTTGACTGAAGTCGATAATTTATGTTACATTCTTAAACGTCTGAAAACAAAAGTTGCCTGATGCCACCATGAAAACATTTGTCCATTGGTAAAAACTTGCTAGTTACTTATGTGTCATGCATTTATATGAAAAACTCTTGAGGTTGTAAAAAATAATAATACATCTTAAGACTCCGCCAGCACTCTAAGCCCATAGCAGCAAAACAAAGTGCTGGTCTAAGCCTGAGCAAACCCTAACTATAAGTTTTACTAAGTATCAAATGCTAATTTTGATGCATCTTTTTAGACAGATTATGCCTGATTTTCACAATGCTGAAAAGGTGTTTCAACCTAATTGAGCTCCAGAACATTTCTGGTCATCTCCATAGGGCATGCTAAACTTTAGATAGGTGACAGGTCTCTCCTGGCTACATTTTTATTTTATTTTACCTGGTAAAAAAATGTTTGAGAACCAGTTCTCATTTACAAACATGGCCTGACCAAGTGGCGCCAATAGGAACACATACGCACACATAGACATAAATAGAGCAAAAGTGAACAAGTAAGAAGCAATGTGGGTGAGGTGTAAGAAAAGTATGTGTGTATACGTAAGTATGCATGTAAGTAAAGTCCAAAGTGATCAGCAGGAGCAACAGTCAACTACAATCTGTTGAAGTTTAAGCTTGAAGGTTGTGAGTGAAGTCAAAGTTGCAAGTTTGAGGGTGTTTTGTATGATATTCCAGTCGTTAGCTGCAGCAAAACAAAAGGAATTACGGCCAAAAATAGTACAAGTACTGGGGATGATGAGCTTGATGTATTCACTGGATCAGTGCAATATGAAACATGGGGGACGTGAAGAGGAGAGGATAGGCAGGGAGGTGTCTTGCCCAGGATTGACTTGTATATGAAATGAAGCCAGTGGTGAAGCCACCGGGTATGAAGGGAGGGCCACCTCACCAATTTATAGAGATCGCAGTGGTGAGTGTGGAAGGGTGCATTAGTGGCAAAGCAGATAGCTGAGTGATAAAGTGTTTCCGTTTCTTGAGTGCGGTACATGAGGCCATTTTGTAAATGATGTCACCATAATCCAGAATTGGGAGTATTATTATCATGACGAGGGTATGTTTGGCATCATGAGTGAAGGAGGCTTTGTTGCAGAAAAGGAAAGGTAGTCTGACTTTGAGTTTGGTCTGAAGGTTGTTAATGTGTGTGGCGAAAGACAGAGATGAATCCAGCCAGAAGCCTAAATATATATAGGACATTGATAACTACAATTGAGTATCATCTGTATAACACTCAAATTTATGGATTTTTTCTACATAATGTTACCCGTAGAAAGCATTTAAGGTGAAAATTATTGGTCTGAGCACCAAACCTTGAGGACTTTTCATCAACATGTTGCAAAAGTCTGACTCGATAACATGATATTGAAGGGGAAATGCTGGGCAATGGAGGGAACAAGAAAGTTATGGAGGGATGAAAATGACATAAATGATATGACACATAGTGCAACAATTCTGGTTTCCTGTGTTTGTTTGTTTCTACAGTTATATAACTTCTTTCCAAGGCTGTTCGGTTGGCTTGGAGTCCAAAAGCAACTGGTGGAGAGTTCATTTGTCAACAGGAGACACATAAAAGAACTGGTCAAAGATTTGCAGAACACCCTAGATCCACAGATGTGCCGAGGTGTAGTTGATTCCTTTCTGGCCCGCAAGATGCAACTTGAGGTAAGTACCAACTGCCTCTTATGAGACTATATAAATTTAAAAGCACCGTAAGGAGTTTTCATGTTGATTCTGGTGACCCCTATGGACTGAACCGGTAGTGTTTTTTGGGGACAAAGACTGCATTTCCCATTAGCACCATCACCCTCTGTGGTAATGATGTGGCTCTTGCCAAAGTATACATTTGTTGTGGGTGCAAATGAATGCAATACAGATCTTTTAATACTACTTAATACTTTTAGTAGGATGCAGAGTGATGAGATAATGTATTGATTTGTAGCTTATTGTGTAACCAAAATTTCAATTTTTATTGTCTCTATGTTTGTTAGGCCTCTGGTAATATGAATTCTCACTACAATGAAGACAATCTGCTGGTGACTGTTGTCAACCTATTTTCTGCTGGCACAGACACCAGTGCATCCACTCTCAGATATGGCTTACTGCTCATGGCCAAGTACCCTAAAATACAAGGTAAGGAATAAAACAAACATTTGAGATCTATTGGTTAAACATTTATTGTGAGCATGTGACTTGTTATGTTCTCTTGGTCATTTATTAAACCAGTAATCTGTAAAAATACAACTCAACCCCTCCTCCGTTTTTCATTACCTGCACAAATGTGTGGTAACAAGGAGCTTAGGAGGGAGGCATGCTAGTTGCAGGCTGTCTTAATAAACACAAAGGTCAGTTTGACTCCCCACGTCTGCAGATTTGAAGATCTAGTGGATGATTTTTATTTATCATGGATAAGTGCTAGCGCTAGTTAGCATAGCTGCATAGCTACATGTCGTAGCTGTAGCTGTGTACCAAGACACACGTCTACATACTGACAAATAAAACAACAAGAAACACAGAATCTGTGACCAATCCTTCAGAAAAGGTCCCGCTGCCTTTCTGGCAGAGGTCGGTTTTACTCCCCACGTCTGCAGATTTGAAGATCTAGTGGATGATTTTTATTTATCATGGATAAGTGCTAGCGCTAGTTAGCATAGCCACATAGCTACATGTTCGTAGCTGTGTACCAAGACACACGTCTACATACTGATAAATAAAACAACAAGAAACACTAAATCTATGACCAATGGTTCAGAAAGGTCCTGCTGCAGGCGCCTATCCATCAGGATCAGATTCTGGATCAAATTCAGAGGGTTGAAGTAATGTGATCTCTGAGCAGCCGTGTGTATTCAGCCAACATGTAAACATTAGATCAACGTGCTGGAGAGCTGAGGCACATCCACTTCCTGAGGGGGCGTGGTCAGAGGGAAATCAGAGTGTTCTGAGGAGGACTGAAGAAGAGGGCTTTTCAGGCATGCCAAAATCGGATTTCAAAGTGTTTTTTTGAGCATAAACTTTAAAGACATGTTTTGGGGACCTCTTAGACCAATATATATTGATGAAAAAAGCGTGATATGTCACCTTTAATGTCCAAACATTCCAGTTCATTCACAGCAGTAAGTCCCTGTTAGGCTCTCATTGGTCCTGAAATGATGAAACCCAACCTTGATGGACTTGTGGAGTTTGTTCGAAGTTCTGATTGCATAAAGTTAAAAATATGAGTGCCTGATTGAAAAAAAAGTAAAAATCCATTGAGGTTCCTAACTTAAATGAGAGAGCCCATTGAACTGGAGTGATGCTGGTCCTTAAAATAGACCTCCAAATTTGTGACGCTGTCATCCCTCGTTTAATTAATGATGTAGTAGTGTGATCTGTTACAGTAATGCCTTAACTTTTGAAGCAATAGGGAGACTAAAAGATCAATATATTTTAGATCATGATATCAATTCTCTTATTTGTTTTCCACAACAGTCTAGATGAAATGCATTCATACGCTGCTGCCTTTAACACACTGGAACTATGTTGAGCCTTGATTGTCTGCTCCCACACTAGCGGCAGCAGAGGCTATGAAAAATCGATTCCTTTAAATGATGAAAAATCTACCAAATCAGAGTTGCTTTGAAAAATGTATAAAACAAAGTTATGGAGGTTATGAGATGTTTGTGGTGCAGTGCCTATTCGTTCAAGTGACTTACAGCAACTGCACTACATGTCTGCACTTATTCATTGTATAACAAAGCTAACCAGCTTTGTCCTAACTGTTATCTCCTAGACCAGGTCCAGGAAGAGATGAACAGGGTGGTTGGAAGCCAACAGGTTAGAGTAGAGGACAGGAAGAACCTTCCATACACTGATGCGGTCATCCATGAAATACAGAGAATGACAAACGCTCTCCCAACAACTTTGCATCGCACAGCTCGAGATGTCATCTTCGAGGGCTACTTCATCAAGAAGGTGACACAACACAAGTGTTTGAGAAAACAAGTACTTCAGTCATTTTTGCCAATCCATGTGATCGCGGATCAGTTTCAAAACAGAGTCATGTGACCATCTAAACAAGGTTCAATCCTCATCCACACAAATGTGAATACCTTTGAAAACAGTTGTTTCTATACGTTTTGGCCCTATATGTCCAAATGTTAACAAAGTTTTAGGTCCCTGAAAACGGAGGTTTTGGAAATGTGTAATGTTCTTTTATGAAGTTTACAGGACAGACTGATAACACACTGTCGCCACATACTCATCTGGCATGCTTACTGTATGTCCTTGTTTTCAACCGTTTCTGAGTTGTAATGGAGACCGAAAAATATTTTTATAAACTTCTGTTGACAGAATTTTTTTCTGAACTGAGAAAAAAAGTTTTTTTTTAAATTCTTGTTCATGCACTCCAAAGACATTTTGTGGTACCAAGAACAATATGTTCATCTGTTAACATTTTATCAACTTTTTTAAAGGGAACTCCGGCACTTATTCTGCTGTCATCTGCTCTTTGGGATGAAGATGAATGGGAAACGCCTCACACTTTCAACCCAGCACATTTCCTCGATAAAGAAGGAAATTTTAGAAAGAAAGATGTTTTTCTACCATTTTCTGCAAGTGATTTTGTTAGATATAACTATGGCATTTGAGCAGCAAATTTACTCCAAGATGTGACATTTCTTGTTTTGTTTCAGGTGCAAGGATTTGTGCCGGAGAGAGCTTGGCTCGCATGGAGCTGTTCCTTTTCTTCACCTCGCTCCTCCAACATTTTCGTTTCACTCCTCCCCCTGGAGTTAAAGAGGATGACCTAGATCTGACTCAGGTTGTGGGCTTCACCTTCACCCCTGCACCTCATGAGCTCTGTGCTATCAGCAGGGTCTGACAGTCATGTAACTGGGACAGGATGTGATTACCCCAAAATGGTGGAGAGACCTGTAAAAGTGAAGGAATTAGCTAATTTTGAAAAGTTTTTTTTTTGATACTACAGGTATGTTTAAAGCCATTTGACACTTGTAATGCTTTAATAGTGAGTCCTGCATTACAGTTAACCAGTTCTGACCATATTTATTCAACAAATTAATATCAAACAAGTTAGGAAAACATCGCTTTGACATGTCACATCAGGCTTTTAGCCTTAAAATTTCATGAAAAATCCAATTAATTTAGCTGTTTTCATTGTTTTGGAATTGAAGTTTTGTTGTTCAATTCTGAGTACATTTGAACAAATATAAACACAAAATACTGTCAAATTATGTAGATATTATATAAATATATAACAAAACATTTTTTTCATAACTGTAAATAAAATTAACATAATTTTACTGCCCTATTCTTGTCCCATTTTAATGTAATTGTTTTATTCTCATTACTTTTTATTTATATTGCATTTGTAGTATCACTGAGAATAAGCTCTAAACTCTTTTGAAAGTACTTGATGTCATCTTCAGAGATGATAGTGAGTCTGAGGGATGTGACAATAGCCTTGAGGTAGACCCTTTCATAGACACTGATTGATTTTGTTTTGTAGGCTACTGCTATTTAATTTAAATTCCATTTGTAACATTGTATATATCTAAATTGTATTCTAGCTTTATTTATCTATTTTATTTTACTTATTTTTATTTTATTTTATTTTATTCATTTTTATGTTATTTTGTTTTTATTTATTTTTTATTTTTATTTTAATTTTTAATTTTTTAATTTTTTTTTACTTATCTTTTTATTTTTATTTTTATCTTATTTTGTACTTATTGTACTTATTTTGTACTTATTGAAACTTCTTTCTTGATTGTACTTATGTCTGGGTTGCTGTAACAACTGAATTTCCCCCCCGGGGGATCAATAAAGTAATATCTTATCTTATCTTATCTCTTATCTTGTATCTTTCCCTTGTATCTGTTGGGCCTTTAAAAATGAGGTGAAGTTAGGTAAAAGTAGTGTCAACTTCAATAACTCTTAATTTGTGTGATGGCTGTAACAGTCTATTACTACATAAGTTGTACATAAACCTAGAACTGTTTTTATTTAAAGAGTCAACAAAAGTGATAAGTGGAAATCTGTGATTGATGGCCTTTGCAAAACAGAGTTTGGTTAAATAGTGACTCGTCCCTCCTCCCCTGTTTCACTCCTTTTCCTATAACTTGGAGGGAAAAAAATGGTCTATCCTTCGTCCTAATACTCATCCTCTGGGATCACAGAGACACAAAGCTTTGTCTGTGTTTTCTTTTTCTTTTTTACAGTGAAGCTTGAAGTGTAGCTGCAATGGAAAACCTTTTTCTGCAGGCCCCAAGTACCACCACTGTATTGGGCACTGTGGGAGTCCTTCTTGTTTTGTATATATTTTTTTCCAGCTCTGATAACCAAAAAAAGGAGCCTCCAGGACCCAGACCGCTGCCTATCATTGGAAATTTGCTGCATCTGGCTCAATCACGTCATATCATGCTGTATGAGGTGAGTAAATATATACAGTAGATATGCATGTGTTTGAATGATGGTTTCTAATCTGTTTTATTATTTTAATAATTGCTTTAACATTTATTTATCTTATTTAATTATCTATTTATCTATTTATTTATTGTATTCATCTGATCTTGTCAACGCTACCTTATTTTTATCTTTTCTTTCCACTCTTACGTATTTTGTGAAGAACTTTGAGCTGCATGTATATGTATGAAAGGTGCTATATAAATAAAGTTGAGTTGAGTTATAAGATTGATGCAAATGGTCATATTTCTGCGTATGTAAAATGAACTTACGTAATATACTTATGTAATATAGAATTCATAGTTGTATTCTTCAAGTAATGCAGGTATTTTTTCATCTTTATTTTAGCTCTCCAAGAAATATGGATCTGTATTCACTTTCAATTTTGGGCCCCAAAAAATGGTGGTGCTGGCAGGACACAAGACGATCAAAGAGGCTCTGGTCAACAGTGATGCATTTTCAGAGAGAAGTACTAACCCAATTATCCATGACCTGAAATTAACACATGGTGAGGACCAATAAATATTAAGTTATATAAATGTATATATTTTTCTTGTTGAATTAATTTTAAAACATACAATATGATTTTCACTTCGTCATCCACAGGGATCGTGTTTGCTAATGGTGACTCTTGGAAAGAAATGAGACGTTTTGCACTTACTAACATGAGAGATTTCGGCATGGGCAGAAAAGTATCTGAAGAGATAATTATTGAAGAAAGTCGATGCCTGATTAACTGGATCAAAGACAAAAATGGTAACTAACCTTGAGCTTTTCTTTTATGAAAAGGTCTTATTTTTGTTTGCCTAAATGAAAACTAGAAACTAAGTAGTTTGTAGTGGTTTAATATAAGTCAACCATATTCATATTCATATAAGTTAATTTTTTTCTCCTTTTTAGGTAAAGCCTTTGATACAGCCCAGCCGCTAAACCAGGCTGCGAGCAATATCATCTGCTCTATTGTGTATGGAAACAGATTTGAATATGATGACCCAGTGTTTGTGTCAATGGTGGATAGAGCTACCAAGAACACCAAACTCATGGGCTCTGCTTCAGTACAGGTACATATTTGGATGGGTGAATCATTGGCATCAATGTGATATTGACCTTAATGGAAAATTGAGGGCAGGTTAGATAGCTTTGACACAATAAAATATATTTCTCTGCCAACATTTGTTACAAGGGGAAATAGAGGGCATACGAGGTAACAAGACTGTGAATGAGTGATGTGGATTACAGAAAAGATATGGAGCATGTTGTGTCATTTTTCCTTGTGTTTTTTTGTTTGTTTTTTACAGTTATACAATTATTTTCCAAGGCTGTTCAGTTGGGTCAGAGCCCGAAAGCAACTGGTAAAGAGTGCGTTCACTAATAGGAAACGCATGACAGAGCTGATCAAGAGTTTACAGGACACTCTCAATCCACAGATGTGCAGAGGATTAATAGATTCCTTTCTAGTCCACAAGATCCAGCTTGAGGTACACAAGAAAGAGTAACCTTTTACAAATAATAACTTTAAAGACATTGCACAGGAGGAAAGGACCCTTCCAAAAAACTGAAATGCCATTAGTCAGGTTGCATGGAGCACTTGTCAAGAGTAAGTAGATTACCCACAGGTGGGGAACTTACACAGAAGCTTGGCTATCAACTGCTGCATAGGGGGCTTATTTTAAAACATAATTTAGCTGATTTTAAGAAACTCTGACCTAAAAATGAACATCTTTGTCAGTGTGTGCATGCTATATTTTGAAATCTTTCAGTGCTTTACTTTGCCATCTGAAAGCAACTTTATTTTAGAACTATTTTCAAACGCAAAATTTACATGTTTCACTGCCTGTACTCTTAATATTGACAAGTACCTCATACTACTGGGAATAACATTCAATTACAATGGCAGCCGACTAGAGCTGTGTATTTCTTCAATGTTAGTGCCCTAAACCTTATAGCTTTGAAGACAATGTTAATCATTGTCAGCCTGGTCACATAGTAAAGAATCAGGTCACACAAGTGCATGTCAGATAAGGTCGAGTTACCCCAGGTTTGCATCTGGGGCAAAGTGAAGTGTTTACAGTAGATATCAAAAGTTTACACACCCTTGTTAGATGCCAGGTTTTGTGATGTAAAAAAAATAACACCAAAATAAATCATGTCAGAACTTTTACCAACCATCACTTTTAGAGTTATGGCCAAAAAGTTCAACTTTGGTTTCATCAGACCATGAAACATTTGTCACATGCTTTGTGGTGACTTCATGTATGTTTTTGAAAATGTTTGCCTGGCTTGGATGTTTCTCTTCATAAGAAAAGGCTTCCGTCTGGCAACCCTACCCATAGCTGAAACATATGAAGAATACGAGAGATGTTCTCACATGTAGTACACAGCCAGTACGAGTCAGAAATCCCTGCAGCTCCTTTAATGTTGCTGTAGGCCTCTTGGAAGCCTCCCGGACCAGTTTTCTTCTCGTCTTTTCATCAGTTTTGGAGGGATGTCCAGTTCTTGGTAATGTCACTGTTGTGCCATATTTTCTCCACTTGATGATGACTGTCTTCACTGTGGTCCATGGTATATCTAATGCCTTGGAAACATTTTGGACTCTTCTCCTGAGTGATACCTTTCAACATTGAGATCCCTCTGCTGCTTTGGAAGCTCCCTGTGGACCATGGCTTTTGTTGTAAGATGCAACTGAGGAAATGTCAGGAAAATCCTCCTAGAACATCTGATCTTTATTGGGATTAATCAAAGTCACTTTACATTATGACAGGTGTATACTGACTACTATTTGCCCTGAGTTTGGATGTGATTGGTTAATTCAGGCAGCTACTTTGAGTTGCACTGATTGCAGCTGAGTGCACTGCTTCTTCTCCCAGTGTGATTTTGATCGGTGCCAGGGTTTCTGCTCCTTGCCACCACCCGCTGGATTGCAGTGAGCATTGTTTGTCATTTCCTCAGCTTTGACTGAACAGTACACTTATGCAACCACCTTGTTTTATTTATCATTTTTGTATTCTTCCCCCTAAAAGATTTCCTTTTTTTTTTCAATTCAATTGTTCATGTAACAGGTCACATCGAAGGTGGAAAAAGTTCTGACATGATTTATCTTGGTTTCATTTTTTTACACCACAAAACCTGACATTTTAACAAGGGTATGTAGACTTTTGATATCCATTGTATATACAAGACCTTTGTTTTCTAGGAAGACAGATTTTGTCCGGAGTCATCAGGGCAGGTGGATCTATAATAGCCATCAAAACAACAATTCACTGTCTGCTCTAAAGATTTATAACTGTATAAGTGACCTCAGTATTCTCTATAAAATTATACCATGCTGTCACTTTAAAGGAACATTACATCCCAATAGTAACTACAGAGTACACATTAGATCTCAAGCGACTTCACTGAGTTGTATAGAAGTTACAGGTACAATGTATTGAGTAGTCTGTTATCCCAAAATGGCACTTCATGTTTGATAAAGGAAAGACAATGCATGTTAAAGTTGATCACAAATTTTAAAACCTAAATGTGTTATTAAATGTATTTTTCATTTATACTCATAAGGCATCTGGCAATATGAAATCTCACTACTATGATGACAACCTACTGGTGACAGTGGTCAATCTGTTTACTGCCGGCACAGACACTACTGCAACTACCATAAGATATGGCTTACTGCTCATGGCCAAGTACCCAAAAATACAAGGTGAGGAGCCCGCCCGCCTGCCCGCACGCGCGCGCGCGCGCACGCACGCACAAAGAATCATGGCTTTTTCGATCGTGAGTTTAAGTATAAGTCTGGGTTTTATCTGCTCCCTTTACCAATTTTGATCATGTGCTACAGACAAATCAGCTGTCTGTATCACCTTTTTTCATTTGCAGCATGTTTAATTTGTTTTATTTACATTAGACTTTTGTGTTTCTTAATTTGAAGATGTGTTATATCTATCAAATCTTTAGGGCTGTTGCAGCATGTTTTCCCTGGTCAGCCCCTGTACCTAAAGTGATACACCTGAAACCATACAACACAGGAAACATTTTCCACTATCCCAGCAAGTGCTTGGTTGGCAATTGACCAGAGTCAGGCCATCTGTGTAGCATTCCGGACTGTTGTATGTTGGTAATACTAGATCTTTTGGTTTCCATTTTTACATCACAGATACAGACAACTGTAACCCAATGGTTTGAGGAGGTACTAATAGTCCAGCAGGACCAGAATAAGGGATAGCCTAGATAGCCACCATCTGTAGTCTTTTTGCTGTGTATTCAGTGCAACTTCCTGGCTTAGATAGAAGAAACTTGAAAAACTCAGCACCCTGGTTTTATTGCCACAAGGTATTTGATGTCAGGTTGGAATGACTGACTATGTTAACTTAATCATTAACACACTTAAGACTTATAATCAAAACCTGTCCTTGGGTGAACCATCATGACATACCTAAACTAATCAATCTTTCCAGAGAGTACATCCTTTAGGGCACTTGTGTTCTGCCTTGACCATGGTTCCCTTATTTTTGAATTCTGTGTCAAACAGCATCTTTTTATATGGCTGCAAATAATCTTTAACAAATATACTTATTAAGCCTAGGATCCCCTTTTCAGTGAAATATAAAGCAAATTAACTTTTCCTTTTGCTGGATCTTTCAGACCAGGTCCAGGAAGAGTTGAGCAGGGTTATAGGAAGTTGTGTGGTTCAGGCACAGGACAGGAAGAACCTGCCATACACTGATGCTGTGATCCATGAAATACAAAGAGTGGCCATTGCTGTACCAATAGTACATCATCGGACCACTCGTGATGTCACCTTCCAGGGCTACTTCATCAAGAAGGTGATACAACAGTTTGAAAAGCAAAGTATTTCACAGGACAGGTTCACTAACACTCCTATGATGTACTTTTTCGAAGTAGTATGGTTATACTTAGAAGTGTAGTCAAGTTAAATGCACAAAACAGATAGTTGTGCAACCCACCTTTACCAGTGGATGCATCCAATTCACTCATAAATCATGTGACACGGTTAAACAAGTTGCATGTAACACTGGCCAAATTAATGGCACTTTAAATACATTATTTTGTGCTGTTTTTGCACCTTGTGTTAGGTGTTATTCTTAATGATCACTCAGCCGTGTTAAATACTTTATTCTGATTGGTCAAAAACCCCTGGCAATGGTTATTAATTCTGAATAGCAAGAGCAATGTAAGGGGCAACCACATCACACATATCATATGAAATTACGTAATCTAAGGAGACACCAGAAACAGTGAGGGATGCGGAAGCACACGAGGAGCTGAGTGAAAGAGACCTCGACCAAATCAGTGAAAACAGACACAAAGTTACCATGAACCACAATACACCAACCAAGCACCGAATGTAAGGTACTGTTTTATAGCTGCATATATAAACCATTTTAAAATCAATTAATGAAACTTTAAATCAATATATAGTGTAACCTTGTCTGTGTCTTTGGTTTTCAGCTGAAGAAAAAGCAGGATAGTGTATGGTGAGGAGGTGGTTATCAAAGAGTACTATCTACACCTGCTCTGTTTGTAAAGCGTCTTGAGATAACATTTATGGTTGGGTGCTACATAAGTTGTCTAGCCTTGTTGAGATTCTACTTCGCATAACGCCTCGCTCACTATATATTCACCTTTTCTTAAAAACTATGACATTCACTTAACTCCTAAACCCATGCTATTTGTTCAATAGTAAGTAATTTACAGCCTTAATTGCTAAATCGGAAGTTATTTTTAAGGCGTAGTGACACAGACTTGCCTTTTTTCAGAGGAAAGGGATGGGTTAGCTTTCTGGTGAAGTTGGTAAGAATAACAGCAACATATACATTAGAATTGCTATAAGTCTTCAACCAGTCATCACTTCACTAATAAAGTTTTTGATCTGTATCAGAATATCACAATGATATAAACCTCCAACCTTGAATTATCTAAATCCCTCAACAGCCCTGTCTAATTCATTCAGGGTACTCCAGTGATTCTTTTGCTCTCATCTGCTCATTGGGATAAGGATGAATGGGAAACGCCTCACACTTTCAACCCAGCCCATTTCCTTGATAAGGAAGGACGTTTCAGAAAGAGAGACGCTTTTATACCATTTTCTGCAGGTAATTTGTGTTTTGTTGTACGTTACTAAAATGCTTGAGAGAAGGAAATTCACTTGCTTGTCTTTTGTTTTGTTTCAGGCCAAAGAGCTTGTACAGGGGAAAGTTTGGCACGCATGGAGCTGTTTCTCTTCTTCACCTCACTTGTCCAACACTTTCGTTTCACTCCTCCTCTTGGGGTTAAAGAGGATGACCTGGATCTGACTCATGTTGAGGGCTTCACCCTCACACCTGTACCTCATGAACTCTGTGCTATCAGCAGGGTCTGACAAACATTAAAAGTGAATAATGTATTCTTGTTTAAACAATTTATCTAACTGTCATTCCATTGCTAGTAACAAGATAAATTCCACCCCTTCATATTTTTTAGCTGCACAATGTCAATTTTCTGATTACATTGCTTTATTTTTTAAGGTTCATGTGTAAAATGTAACATATAAGCACGGTAGCTAGTCACAGTGGATAATATGTTTTATTGTGTTAGCACAGAGCCATTAAAGAAACAGTTCTAGCCAAGTCGTAATGTTTCAAAAATAACACGTACAAAAGATACAACTGTTCAAAATAATGACAAACTGCCTTCACAAAACCTTACTTGTATTTAGCAATCAGTGCCTTGTTTTCAGTCACATTAAACCATTCACTTTATTGCTGCCTGTTTTGTCTTGAATGTATTTGAGAATTTAAAATAAGTTATTTTAAGAAATGCTACGGTATACATCACTATAAAAAAGACAATGATAATTAAATAAGTATTCCAAAGTGACTCCTAAAAAGCACCTCCAAGCCCTTATGGTCCAAACACTTTCAGTGGAAGCTGTTTAAGGTCCTTCCACTTTAATTATATTTATCTCTTGATCCATTGAAGACTGGTCAGAGTTCATCAATGGCCTGGTGGACACACTGCAATCCTGGAGAGTCCTGGCCGAACAGCTGCTTGAGAAATCAGACGCTTCACTCTCTGATCCTCTGAAAGTCTGAGAATGTGCCTGGCTATACGAAGAGACATATGACTCTGTGTATGTTGGCATGAGTGCTTGGCTGTTTGACTGTTGTGGGTAAGCAGCTGCATACGTTTGTGTTTGAGGAGGAGTATGCGTTAGAGGGCGGTTCTCTGCATTGCTACATTGTGGAAACCCATTCATACTTGAAGGGCTCAGACCAGGCAGTTTAAAGGCCTCTGTATTATCTAGACTTTCTAAAGAATTGTAGCTTGGCTGGGTCTGGCTGCACTGGCTGTATGGGCCTTGACTGAAGCTGAATGCGTCTTGGTTGAAGGAGGAAGGTGCAGAAGCTGACAAATCAGAGGGGGATGGAGCTTGGTTTTGCTGCTGTTGAGCACTGCTACAATGTCCAAGTTTGGAGGAGAAGCTCTGTAGAGTGCTGAGGATTTGCTTCTGAATGTGTGTCTGTTGTGCTTGCTCCCTCTCCAAACGACACTGCTGCTCCACCAGCATCTTCACTGCAAGACCCAAACTATGCACCTCAGTACTCAGAGTCTTGACCTGATCCTGCAGACCTCCTCTACCTCCTGCATCTTGGACTGTGTGTTGGGGGCTTTGGTTTCTGTCACTACGAGTGGTGCCCTGACCTCCAGAGGTCTGCAGACGAATGGTGGCAGCCCCAGAAGATGTTAAAGATGATGGTGATCCATTTGGAAGATGAATGCCAACTCGAGGGAGAGGGTGGAGGGAACGAACAGAGGGACTTGGTCTCTGTGTGAGAAAGCGCCTGGGGGCAGTGCCTCCTCCAGGCTGACCTTCCATAACAGTCTGTGGAGCATAAAAATAGGAAAAAAATAAAAATATCTAGAATGCATATTTGCATGAATTAAGTATTAAATTAGTTATGTCTCAGAAAAGGGTTAGATATGCTTGAACACTACTCACAACCAGTTATTGATTGGTCAAATATCTATTCTATAAACAGAATCTTGGACCTAACTGGTTGTGTTGCAAGGCCACAAGAGATGGCAGACAGTCTTGAAACCACGAAATGATTTATGGAGCTCTTTTCTCACCTTTTCATTGGTTAAATCGTACATTTCAGGTGATGGTGGCACAGTACTTGGACCTTGAACACTCAAGTGATCTCTCCTTAACAATGATGCCACCTGGTGGAATGACTGTAAGGAAGAAATGTATAGAAGTCAAGGCTGAATCATACTTAAGCTTTAAAAAATATATTTCCCAGCTTTTGTAATCATTCATTTTACAAACCTAACTTTTGAAATTAGAAGACTAGAATGATATTATTCATAAATATATACCTTCATCTTTTGTGACAGCGCCTTATCCAAAAGCCTCTTTCGAGCTGCCAGCATTGAGTTGGAGGCTGGAGAAGGTGTGACTCTCCTCCTCATAGCTGCCCCAGAAGCTGTTAGTGTCGAAGATACAGTACATGTATTCGCCATTGTTGCAGTTGACTGTGGACTCCTTTGTTGGCTGTTTTGGGCAAGGGAGGTGACGCTAATAATCTGGATGTCATTTTCCTCCTTATCTCCCTCGCGCTGTCGCTCTGGTCGGCTTCCTCCACTGGCCTCCCCAGGCCTAGATGGCTTTGCACCACTGTCTTGATTTGTTTGAGTCTGTTTGGCAAAGTTTGCAGCTGCTGTAAAGCCAGCATGCTGAGATGCCTCCCGTAGAAGGTTTTGGAGGTGAATGTTATTCCAGCTCTCTTGTATTGGCCCTGCTCGAGGATTCACCAGTACCTGTGATGTGCTGCTTCCAGCCTCCAAAGGTCTGACCCTTCCAGGTGCCCGCCCTTGAAACTCCCTTAGGTACAGGTAGATGGCCTGGGCAGACACCTTGATGTTCTCGAGCTCCAGCACAGCTTTAATTTTACGGAAACTGAGACCAGCCTTCCGTAGCTCCACCACTTTCTGTTTGGCAGCTTCATCTAGCCGGCCCATGGTTAGTCACTCCAGAGGAACTCTGTGTATTGTGCTGTTAATCTCTAGAAGATTCATAAATAAATACAAATTACTGTTGGTTCTATAATGAAAACCCACATCTACAAATGTGACTTTTGAATAAATGTAGATATAGTTGTTGTTGCTGAGGTCAAAAAATATGAATAATGCAACCATGAACTGATGCAAAAAACTGTATGACTCCAACGTTTTCTTCGTATTTTTTCTTTTTCTTACTGCCTTTAAACTAACATTTACCTTGTAATCAGAATTTCTTGTATACAGAAAAATCATTTTCGATAAAACAAGAACTGAAATGAATGATCCACCTAAAAGAGAACAATTGATCTCTACGAATGGTTCGTTTTTCGGCATACGTTTGCTTGATGTTCGGTATCGTTACTCGATGTTTATCCTAAATTAAGTTTTAAACCGTGTAGGTACAGTTACAGATGTTTGTTTACACTGTTGTATTGGACTGTGTTCTCGTACATCTGTAACTACTGCTAGCAAAAAGATAACGATAGCTAGCATACAATCGTTATAAAGTGAAGAACTCAGATTTACCTCAAGAGGAAAGATCGGTTTATGCCTCCCATCTGGTCAACTCATTTCAGGTCATGGTGAGACATAATTCGTCCTTGCACATCTATGATTTCGCCATTCACACTGTTACATTTTCATCCACCTCAACATAAATAAACAACGAATGAGTATGAACATTTCCTGGTTGAGTACGTCACTTCCGCTCTGACGCCATCACGGTGCGACATTTTGCAGGCGGCCGCAAGTGGTAGAAGCGAGATCATCGCGTTCAAAGATATGTAAGTGTGGGCTTTTATTGAATTTCAAACAAACTTATATCAATTTCAGGTTAAGTTTGAGATATATATAAAAAACTATCATATTTTCCAACAGTACGAGCGTTTTATTACCATGGTAATTCATGATAATCCCGCTCGATACCTCCTTGTTTTGAGGAGTCTTTGAATGGATATCAATGGCGGCGAGTTTCTTTCCGAGGCTAATGTTACAGTTGATGGTAGTCTAGTTTGCTTTTTAGGAAAAGATAAATAAATATTACACAAACCTTTAAAACTATGGCCGTCATTGTTAACATGTGACGTCGACTGACCTGCATTTCTTGCAACAGTGCGGCGATTTGGCTCCTATTTGTGTTTATCCTAGAGCATATTTATACCTTCAGGAGGAGGCTTTTACTATTTTCCTTGGTCACGTAATTGATTGGTTTATCCCTGGAGGTAATAATTGTTTTATATTTTCTTTTTTTTTTGCAGACCAAGTCAATGTTGTCTCTCCAGGACAACAATGTATCATTCATTACAGCAAAGTATTTATAAGAGGACATTTGTCTAAATTATTGTATATTATTGGTTATCTAATGAGAGTCGGGTTAGAGTTACACGGTAAACCCAATACAATTTCCTTTTTTATATATATATTTAAAGCATTATAACCTCTTCACTGCAAGGGTTGGTCATCGCATGTTGTTACCAAGTTACATAACTCCCACTTACTTGTGTTTCATGATATTGTCACAACCACAAAAGCTGCTTTATAATGTGTTCCATCTTGTCAAAATGTATATACGTTCTCCTAAGGGAATCATGGTAACAATGTAACCATGATATTTCTAAAATTTTGGGGGCTGTTGGCCAAACAAAAGGAAAAAAATTGGGGATACTGTGTTAGGCTGTGGGAATTATTTCGGGGAAGTTTTCACTGTTCTTGTTTGCAAAAAATAAAACAAATGATCCAAAGTATTTTTGACTTGAGTGATGAAGAATGAACATTGTTGTTGGTAGCTGCCCTACATCATTCACAACACATATGGTCTCAAAGTAACAGCATCCTTCCCTCCTTGACTTTAGGGCACCATCCCCGACAAAACGAAAGGAGGAGGAAAAAACAAAAGACAGAGGGAAAGAAAAGACCAGTACAAAGGAGGGGGACAAAGACAGAGGACGGGATAAAGCAAGGAAACGGCGCAGTGCTTCTACTGGCAGCAGCAGCAGGTTTGCTTTAGGAATTACCTCTTTATGTTATTACTCGTGTTTGTGACAATATATATCTCTTATGTCTGCATTTTATTTACCACCGTCATGTCCAGATCCAGCTCTTCTTCAAGCAGCAGCTCTGGTTCCAGCTCTGGTTCCTCAAGAGGATCAAGCTCATCTGGTTCCAGCCGTTCTGGCTCTTCAACTTCCCGTTCCTCTTCCTCCTCCAGCTCCTCAGGCTCACCAAGCCCCAGCCGTAGGCGCCATGACAATCGTCGGCGCTCACGCTCAGCGTAAGTCACTTCATCAGATACAGCTGCAAAGCAGTCATGCACTGGGGTGTCACTCTTTTTACTTGTTTATTTTGTGAAAAGGATAAGTAGTGTTTTGTTTGTGATTCTGCAGGTCTAAAACACAAAAGAGGGGAGATGATAAGGAGCGAAGGAAAAGAAGCCCAAGCCCCAAGCCAACCAGAATTCACTTGAAGCGACTGACCAGGAATGTCACCAAGGTAAGACCACGGCAATATCTCATTATCGCCCTGATAGTAGAACAAGATTCCTCAATCTTGTTGTAACACTCTATTTTGTATTATGAATTCAGATTATTGTAAATCAAATCTAGCAACATACCTGAAAAGGTCAATTTACATTTGACCTAAAATATTGTGTATTTGTTTGCACAGGAACACATACAAGAGATCTTTTCCACTTATGGAAAAATCAAAGCAGTTGATATGCCAGTGGACAGAGTCCATACCCACTTGACCAAGGGCTTCGCCTATGTGGAATTTGAAACTCCCGAAGAGGCCCAGAAAGCTTTAAAACATATGGATGGAGGTACGCCAGAATGTGTTCTTTGTCTTTTGTCTCACAGGATTATTATGGGCTTCTTTGGTTATTGACTTCTGTGATGTTGATTTGTGATTGACAGGACAGATTGATGGACAGGAAATCACTGCAGCCGCTGTGCTACCTCAACGAATCCGTCCTCCACCTCGGAGACTTTCTCCCCCTCGCAGAATGCCCCCGCCCCCGCCTATGTGGCGTCGCACACCACCACGCATGAGGAGAAGGTACGATGATGAATGATCTTCAATCAGCAAATGGGTCCACTGTTGATTCCGTTCCTCTTTCTTATGGTTTAGAGTCATCCGTTTGCTTCTCCCTCCTCTGTTCCTGACACAATTTTTAATGGTTTTGCAGATCTCGCTCACCTAGGAGACGGTCCCCAGTCCGCCGCCGCTCTCGCTCAAGATCTCCCGGTCGCAGACGCCATCGCTCTCGCTCCAGCTCTAATTCCTCCAGATAGACGGGTTTCATAGCTACTGATAAGAAGTGATCTCCCCGATTTCTGACTCCAGATTGATTGAATTTCTGCTTTTCCTAGACTTAATGGATTCACCAGAAATAAAATCATCTGCTTTGTAGCCAATATTACCACCTGTCTGCACCTAGAAAGCAGAAGTGTTATTTTCTCTGCAAATGTGAGTCTTTTTCTATTTTTTTTTTAAAAAGTTATCCTTCAAAGCTGGCTCAGAGTTAAAGTACAATTTAAAGATTTTTCCTGGCTTCTCTAAGACAGATATTTCTTTTTTAAAGTGTGACTTCATTGTACCATGTACTGAATTTTTAGACATTTGGAAAAATAAAGATGCTTAAACAAGCAGTATTTGAGTTCAGTTTGTGGTAGTCATGTCAAGCCTCTGAAAGACCTTTATTCTGTCTTGGCTGTAAGTAATCTATTTTTATGTAATATTGCAGAAAATACAAATGCTCTATGCATCTGCTAAATTTCAATAGCACATCTACCAAACTGCCCACAGTAACACCATTCACATTTATTTGTATGTGTACGCCCTTCCAGAGAATGCATATAGAAGACTGATGAAGATTGCAAGTAGTTCAGTGGGCACCTCTGACTAGCCCCATTTACTAGGTAAAGCTAGATATATGAGGCCCTTGAAAACTGTTAGAATGTAATTACTTTCCTAAGAAACAACTGCCAGGAACGTAAAGAAAACCAAACATCCCTTCTATGTAGGTTCACAATAACTGAAAGGGTAAGCAGGCTACTTTGACTTGTTTGGATACATAAGTTTCATTTTAAATTCTCTTTGGAACACCTCAGAGTGTAGAAAAATAAGCATGTGCATAATATATGTATATATTTGAAATGTCTCTCCCTGTGGTGATTTTGTGCTGCTCACTACTGCAGGACTTACACTATATTTGACATATCTTATTACAGCTGACACTTTGAATTTAAATGCAGGTACGACACCGATAAAATTATAATCTTTTGATTCCGATCTATTTTTATGTATTTTTAAAAATAAGTATTTTTTTCGTACAATCATGTCACAATTCTTCCGTAAATAACGCCTATGCCCTGTACACCCATGCCATTGGTGTACATTTTTAACCACATTCAACGTCAGGTGACTTTGCAGAAACCGCAATGTAGCCCCGCCCACCACCAACCTGAGCCATGGTCCAATCATCTTTGAGTGAAAGCACCTGAATGAGAGTTGTACTCTGGATTTTACGGATTTTTCAAAACTAAAACAACAGGAATACCTAATTCGGAAACGCAATGGTGGGGCATGTGTTAGTTTACTTAGCCTCAGTTTTGTGAAATGGACGGCGTTGGGGCAAAAAAAATATCTTAGATATCAGTTAATATATTAGATATTTGCTAAAATTCCCATGTAAATAAATTGCCAATGTGGCAATAAACGCGGAATTGTGGGTGTAGTGTTAGTTTTGGTCGGGATTGGGAGCCTGTTCCTTTCAACAGTGACCACTGGAGGTCTCACTCTGAAGACAGACACATGTGAGACCTAAATGCATATAATGCTGTATCTTTATGAGTTCTGGCGTCTGTATTAGACTGGCAATGCTCCACCATTCAGCCACTTGAACTTACTGCCGTCTCAGTTGCTCCGGCGCGTCTCCTGCGGCGGCACCCTCACTTTCGGTGCGTGAGAGTTTGAGCCACCGATCACAATCCTATTCACTATGGCTTCGGATCCAGAAAGCAACAGACAGCGTTTGAAACAGCTTATTGAGAAACCCGGCAATGGACACTGTGCTGACTGTGGAGCTGCAGGTAGGCTGGGGAGGGCTCACTTGCTGATGCTGGAGGGCTTTGCTGACCTTTTCCTCTTTTAATCTGTTTTCTTTATACACTCGATGGGCATCCTTCCTTTTTTAATTGTAATTACCATTCAGTTATACAGCAACACACAATTAACTGGATGCATCATCATTTCACAGTCCATCTTAAAGTTATTTTTCTCACATGGACGTCAGGTTTTTTAGTTTCTCTTTTCAGACTGTCACGATGTGGTCTAGACTCGGCTATGACATGGACCAGTTAGTGAAGATTCTCACACAGTATGCAATGAATCTGGTCACGACTTTAACAAACATATGTCTTAGGTTGGCTGGTTTCCATTGAGGCAACTTTTAAGAAACAAGTGTAGACATTTAGGGTTTTAAATCTTGCTGCAAAATTATTTACAAATGTTTAATATGAGCATTTCATCATCATTGTCAGATGTATTTTGTGTTGATTGAGAGGCTAAATATAACATTTTTGTTTGGCATGCAGACATGCTTTGGTAACACACCCTGATTACAACACCTAGTTCATATCTTCAGTTCATGTGCTTACCAGAGGAAGAAGAAAATCATTACACAAGCCAACAGGTGTGGTCTTAGTGTAGCCAAAGTGACGGTTTCAAAGGTATGTTTTAGTGTGTTGAATGTTTATTGCTTATTCTACTTTCTTAATAGGCTTATTTTAACAAGTGTAAAAGGTGTGAAATGAAACTAGCTCATGTGTTTATCTTCTCATCAAGCGTTATGTTTTTCCTTCTCATTTTTCAAGCTAAATATGTAAACTACAAATATCTCTGACTGTGAGTTGTTTTAACTGTATATTAAATGAAATACAAAAAAAGATAAAAGCCATCACCAATACCATAATCTTTAAGTTAAATCTTTTAATGTCAGTTTTGTATCCTCTAAGACCATGCAAAGAGGGAAATCCTTTCGTTTTGGACACCCCTTTAGAGAATGCTTACTGTTCTGTATTTGTTTGAAAAAGGGCTAATATGACTAAGTATAAGAACACTACACAGATGCTAAAATAAAATCTTAGCCTTCATTTTGTGGACCCATTTAATTATTTTCCATGCTAAATGTTATTCTACCCTCTATCTGCAAATTATCTGAGACTGATTGTGTGCATCTCACCTTCTCTGAGAGTAACTTCTGAGTTCGACCTTTACAAAGTCTCAACCACAACAAGCTGCAGACACATGATGGGAGTGGCTTTCAACACATCAACCTCTTGTCTCTTGTGTACAGATGCACACTCTTATGTGTGCAGCTCTGTGATTAAACACAAGGAAGTATTTTTGGCCCTGTGTCATTTTTGGCCCCGTGTTTTCTTAGTCTTTGTTTGTAGTTCAGGTTTAACAGCATCATTAAGCTCTCAAAATACTTGTCATTGCTCTTCTTCGCTCGCTCAATTTTAAATAAATAACCCAAAGCTGGAGGTGTTATGTCACCTTGTGCTGATCAGGGTGAAGATTCTGAAAATGAAATGTTGAAGTTTGGGGGAGTTGTAAGTGTCTTTTTGTGGTCATTCACACATTTGCTGCAGCATGAAATACAATCTCTCCTGGTGTCAGAAACAGAAAAAACTACATGTGATTTTGTATAAAGATGATTGCTACACTGCAGACTTTTTTCACAAGCATCCTCAATGAGGAGTTTGAGCTTGTGACCTTTCACTGAACTCTTTGACAAAGCAGCAACATTATGATGAAACACATAGTGACATTATTTTTTAAAAAAAAGGTCATTATGTTTTCTGTATATTGGTGTTTGCGGGGGAGGTGTAGGTGGTAGATGTGACTCATTGAATTAAAACAAGTGTGAATGTAATGTGTGGATGACACTTTGCATGCACTGGAAACTGTAAAAGACAGACACATATAGGCCTATGTTAGTTTCCAGTATTTATCAAGATTGTCATTCAAAACCTTACAGCTTCATTTCAGTTAAACATCTTAAATCATCACGTCGTGCTTGGATTTCAGTGTAGTACATTTTCATTTTTCCTCTGGTATGAGCTTTGTTAGGATGGATTCTACTTCCCCAGATCTGTTTTGAAGACGACTGGGGCCAATCCGATTTTGACATCTTAAGCATGTTCACTACTTACAATCAGAAATCCTGTTTGGGGAGAACCCCAAGAACAGCTGTGGATTGTCTTGTGGAACAAAATTAGGGGCCAATGGGAAAGCACGATGACTGAAAAAGGATGCACAACTAATGCAGCCATGGTGAGAACATTTGGAGCATCAACTTAGAGGACAGCAGACACAGAACCAACTTGTTGATTTGTGGCAACAAAGGGACAAAGGGGGGAGTTGGAAAGAAACTGGAACAGTGGTTTGTACTAGTCTACCATATGCAGCTAGCAACGTTCAGCTTGAATCCCATCGTCCCATCACGTATGACCTTTGGAGATTTTGCAAGATTTCAAGATTTGGGTTTTTGGTGAATAGAATCTGTATGGTGTGCCGTGTTGGTCTTATAGTAGCACACCACACACTGTAAGAACAAAACTGTTGAATCCATCATTATTTTTTGTCATCTTTGAAGTCTCCCACATTTTTAGAATCCGTTAAAGTTTTAAAACTCTTTTAGTGTGGGCCAGTCTTAACTTCTTTAAACTGAGACTGTTTATTTTTTACTTCTCAAATAATGGAGTTTAGTAGATTTAATATGTTGACCCTTAGTATTGTTACTTTTTCAAACTAAAAAATATATGCTGGAATGTAGCTATCTGTATGAGAGATTAATGTCAGTAATTAAAGTAGCTGGACAGGTTAAGTGGTGTAGAAGTAAAGGTGCACACATATGCTACCTCTGCATAGTTCAGCGCCCCAGTTGGTCCTTACTATTTAAAGCAGTCAGGGCACACCTCTGCTTACCCAGTGAATAAAATAAAGTCAAGAGTTAAACCTATTCACCTCCAATAATAGTTGAAGGACAACATTACCATTTTGGTTGTAGAAATGTGGGTGATATCGAGCCAATTTCCCTGAAAAATATGAGGCCATTTGGTCACCTTTCATCAAATATGTAAAAAATCTAAGTAATGAGTAATGTAATTATAAATGCTTCACTGCAATGTCTATGAATGTAATGGAGAATTTGTTGTTTTATTTATTTATTATTATTTTTTGTTTTTTGTTTCCAATGTTTATTATGTAAGTATTTGCTTGTTAATCCATAGATTTGTTTTGAACTAGCTATTATTGTCATTGTGTTTACATTTATTATTAATGTTGTTTTATTTTTTTGTTGTGTATTTATCTTTTGTTTTCATTCTTGTCAGTCTAGTCTCTAGGTTTAGGGTGGGTGGGTAACATAGGTGGTTGTGTGGGTATAGGGCAAATGTTCTTGTTTGTAATATAAAAAACTATAAATAAAGCATTTAAAAGAAAAAGAAACGTGGGTGGTAGCTGTGAGAGCAATATTTAGGTGGGATTTTTTCTTTGTGGTTGTGTGGGCAGAAATGGCAATCAAAGAGTACTATTCCACTATAGTGTTGATAAGAGGCGATCTATCAGCGATGAAGAGTCACTCAGTACTGCTACCATTCTGAAAACTTTAAAGAAACATCCAAGTCTTCTTAGAATATTCCCCAGTGTTATAGTTCAACCTGTTTGGGTACAGCTGAGCCCAAGTGTTTGTCACATGGAAGTTCAGAAATGTGTTGCTGTCTTAAGTTATTTTAAACTTTTGAGTGCATCTATGTGTTGCAGATCCGGAGTGGGCGTCCTACACGCTGGGTGTGTTTGTGTGTCACAGCTGCTCAGGTCTCCATAGAAACATTGCCCAAATCAGCAAGGTGAAATCTGTCCTGCTGGATCCTTGGAGCTCCTCTGAGGTGCAGGTAAAAAACCTTGTCTGTTGTGTATTCAAGATGTAAATGTATTTTGTTCACGCTGTCCTAAAGAAAGTGAAGAGCCCTATGTTTTTTAAAGAAAATATCAGCCATAGATTAAAGTCGGAAACTTGGCTTGAAGTAACGTCTGCAGACTGTGGCCTCACCCTGCTTCACTGTGAGCATCACTGTCTGCCCACAGCTCTTACCCTGAATCCCTGCCTGAAAGAATAAGACAAGTCATCCTTCTCCCTTCAGCATTGGCTAGAAGGCATGAGCCAGCAGCTGGCAGATACAACCACTTTCTTTGTGTGTCTGCATGGTTTTCTGTGTGTGTGTATATGTTAATCCTAGGACTCTCAGACTAGAAAACTCACTAAAAGCTGATTGATTTCACATTCCTGAAATCTAAAATTAAATATGAATTAGATATTGTTGACATTATTAGACGTGGCTGCCTTCACTGTGTGCAAAATAAGTTTTGTGTTTTTTTTTTCAGTAGCTCTTTATTTCCCTTATGTCTTTGTTTTCCTTATACTTCATGTCTGTATTTCTCCATGTGTGATCCTTAGTTTTCTAACATTCCCAGTATTAAATACAAAGACAAATAGAGAACCAAAGTAACAACCAACAAGCAACAAAGAAGCAGCTGCAACAGTCTGGGCAGCCTGACTCAGCCACACAAACACTGGACTGCAAGCAGCTCATTAACGAAGCACTAATGCGCACAAATATCGCTCTGAAACTTCACTTGGCTATCTCTCCCTCCTCTCTGCAGCTTGTGAACTCTGTGGGTAACAATGCTGCCAAGGCTAAATATGAGCAGATAGTTCCTGCCTTCTATTACCGTCCAACACACAAAGACTGCACGTAAGTCATGTGATGCCTGCTGGCTCCTTGTTATCATATTCAGTGTTTTCTGTACCTCCATAATACCAGTATCATTGTTTTTTTTTTATATTTTCATTTTGTAGAGACTTAAATAAGTGATAGCATCTGAAATATTTCTGTTAGTGCACCGCTGACGAATGCATTTATTAATAGGGCAAGTTGTGGTTTTTGGTAGCCAGGCTGATGGCAGACACTTCTGAGTGATAAGCATACCAAGTTCCTGTAGTTTGCAACAGTTCAGTGTAAGTTTTCTTCTCAACTATATAAATAATATGTAACGACAAAACACAGCTGTGAGATTTTAGTGTGTTTATTAGGGAGGTTTATTTTGGCAGTGAAAGGAAACAAAGACGGTATAAAAAGAGAGATAAAGTGAAATCTGTTGAGTGTTTAGGGATTGGAGCTTTCTATGAAGAGCTGCATAAATATCATTACATTGAACTTAATAATGCTAACCTGATGAAAGTGTAAAGAAGGGTTTACTGGGGTATTGGATGAACATGGGTATCAGCGGATGTTTGCTCTTTTGACAGACATCAGCCTATCTGCCCGTTTTGTGCTGTGCACTGATGTTGGTAGTCGATGTCTATCTGTATCTTATCACATCAATTTAACCTCACTTCTGATTATGTAGAAGAAATCACCTATTGGACAAACTCTGATTTGTTTTCATGGACAAACATGATAGAAAATGTTGACAGAGAGCGTTACACCATCTTTGAGAGCTCAGCAACATGCTTAGCCCCCCCCCAACATGTTTATAATACATGTTCCAATGACATCTCAGAAGGAGAGACTGCTAGCAACAATTAATTACATTAAATCTCATAGTTCATTTGAGAATCAGAGTAAGTAATCTGCATGATTGTTGTTTTAAAGATCATGTGAAGGGTTTTTAGCTGGTAATAAAACCATCTTCAATTCATACCTTTTACCATACCAAAAAAACCCTGCTGTAAAGTAGATGAGACAAGGTGATTAACAGCACACTTTCCAAAACAGCCTTTTGAAATTCTTGGAAAAGATTAATCTTGACTTGCGCATTACACTTAAAAAAAAAAAAAAAAAGGATTACATTTTTCATTAGTAAACACTATTTGTACATGTACAGGACAAAATCAAAGGAAAACATACACATTTCTCCACAGGGGGCGCCAAAACCAACACAACAAAGTACCTCACAGGAGCTTTAACATCGGTGTCTGTATCAGCCTTCGTTTTCACATTTGCATTTCTAGTGAAAGGGATGTAAAACATGCTAAAATTATAATGGATCCTGGTGAGAAGCTTGATGAAGATAAGTAAACATGTTAAACATAACTTATGAAAGAAACAGAATTGAGATAATTGAATAAATAAGAGGGGGACTGTTCTTTTTTTCTCAGGTGTCTCTGTATGTACATTTTATTTTGTTTAATGTTTTCTTGTATGTTCATATTGTTTTGTTTTTTTCGGAGTCAGCATGAAATGTAGACAGAAGATTTGACATCCATTCATGTTCATGAGGCTTTTCACACAACTTAAATGGAGCATGAAGTAAACATCAAACCGATCAGAGCTGTGTGTCTAACACCAACTGTTGTTCAGGCTCCTGAGGGAACAATGGATCAGAGCCAAGTACGAGAGGAAGGAGTTTATGAGTGCAGAGAAGCAAGAGCCCTACTCGGCAGGTACAAACACTTCTCAACGGTTACTTACACAAACACATTATACTTCTTTCTAACCTGGGAAAACAATTAACTGTCTGCCTCTCACACATTACCCATTCAGCATGAAATAACTACTTAACAGGGGAACAGCTTCTCCATTTATAGTTACCAACATTCCTCCATTAAACAGCTGACTAAATCCAAGACAAAGAAAAAGGTACGAGGAAGTCTCATTCACCTCTTTGCTGCACCCACTTTAGAAGGAAGGAATACCTGAATATTTTTGCAAAAAAATATACAGCATTCAATAACTCTTAAAAACCTTACTTTAAGCTAAAGGTGTTGGTTAGTACACCAATCAGCCATAACATTATGTTGGCCCCTTCTCGGATCAGGGCCAAACAGTCTTAACCTGATGAAACATGGACTCCACCAGACCACGGAAATTGCAAAATATCCCACTTGGGTAAAAAAAAAACGTTTACACTAGAAAAGAGGAGGCAAAGGGGAGGTGGAGGCCAGCAGGAGCAGCAGCAGGCTTTGAGCAGCATTGGTGTAACAGGGATCAGTAAGAGAGATGTTGTTGTAATGGACCGCCTTGTTATGAGGAAGGGCTCTGATTTGTTTTTTAAATAAATAGAAACAATGATTTAATCAGCAGGCAGTCGGCTGATTGTAGCCGAGATGTCCTGCATGAACTAATGTGAAGCTTCGTTAATATCTAATTCATGCCATTCACCACTGACCATTATCTATCCTAGCCTGATCAGATTGTTGGTAAGATTGTTTTGGGGGTAGTTCAGCAGATAGAAAATATGTCAGTAGGGTTATGTTGCAGAGAAAATTAGGGCTCGTCATCCAGGGAAGAAATCTGCTTAATGCTGTCCTCCTCCATCCCCTCTTGTGCTTTTACTCTAATTTCCTTAATGCATCTTTCTCCATCTACTCCTCACCTCAGTTTCCACCCATAACGACAATATGTCTTGTCCTTTTCTCATAGTTGGCTGAGTGATTTCTTTCAAAGTTATTTTTGAGTATTTTTGTTTTTGTATTGATAGGACAGTGGAAAGAAAACAGAAAGCATGGGGAATAGAGAGTGGGGGACATATGGTTATGGCCAGAAGTTGAACTAGCAACTGCTCCAATGAGGACTGAAGCCTCTTTACATGGGGCTCTTTACAGAGTACTGTGTACTTACCCTATGCTACAAATGCCAGTAGTGTCTAAAGCATTACTTGAGCATTTATGTCATTGTGCTTGTTAAGCATTATTTTTGTAATGTGCCAGCTCAATCACTGACTGGAATGTCTAAATATAGCTGAGCCTTACCAATCAGTTGATCAATAAACTTTTATATTCGTAGCACCATATCAGACCTCAAGGCATCTTGGGACAAAAAGAGCAGATCACTCGTTGTTATATTATTTACAGACATACAACATTAATCTATTATGAGCATTGGGCAACTGCAGCAAAGAAAAACTTCTTTTAACAGGCCGGATACTCGAGCAAAACCAGGCGTATCAATAATCAGCCATCTGCCATTGGGTGGTCTGACAAAAAGATATAGAGAGATAAACACACAGAAAGAAAGGAAGAGTTGGATAAAGACAAACAGAGCAGCGGAAACAACAAGCGATAATTCAGACTTAAGGTTACAATGCCAATAAAAGAGTTAAAACATCGGAATTATATTAGCAATAGCAGTATTGTAGCAATTATAAATAAATTGGGATGCAGTGCACAACCTCTTAGATACCTGTTAAAAAATCAAATCTTCTGCTGCAGCTTCTTATTAGCTGCTTGGAGGAACATGGGAAGTTGTGTGTGTTATCAGACATACTGTATCTATGTGCTCTATATGTTCTTCTAATAGAAATTACTGTTATCAGCTTTCTCTCTACCAGGGTTTTTTGGATCCTATTTATTATTAACCTATTTATTAGTTTCCCTTTGTGACACAACTGACCTTTTTTAGCAGAAAAACAACACACAGTGTAAACCTGACAGACGTTGTTTGAGGAAGTTTTTACTGAGCTACTCCACCCAGTTGGCCTCTGTGGTATTTGTAGTAATGTGATGTCATTATTACTGTCACATTGGCGAGTTCACGCATAGGTTTGCCATGTTGAGGCAAGATGAAGAAACCAATTGTGTTGTCTAAAATTAACACAGTTCCCTTTAACTTAACCAGAGAAGTGCTACATTCTCACAGAGTTACTATTGACCAACTTCTCAGTGTCCATTACAGATTGGTGCTTAAAAAAAAGTCAAATCTTACTTTATGTGATAAAGCGCCATTATCTGATTCTCATGACCGTGAAACTCTTGCTCTCTGTCTCTCTCTGTCAATGGCCTCTTGTGTTGTGCTGTGCGGAGGTACAGGAACATGTGGATGTGTGTCTGTGGCACAGAAGAAGAATGGCTTCTTTTGTGTAAAACTATTTGACATACATTGTTTCTACATTTTGAACAAGGAGAAACAAGCTGAGGACCTAAGGAAAGACATATCCTCTGGTCTCAAACAGCTTTACTATCCAAGGTGTTGGCAAGTCTTGGATGTAACAGTGAATGAGTCTTCTTCTCTTCTGCTGTGTTATGTTCTTGAGGACATAAAACCAGTCCGCTCACAGCTGTGGAACAAAACCTTGTGATTCATGAATAATTAATGAAGCCATTACCCAGCCAGTCAACTGCCACACCAAGAAGCAGGGAATTGAGACAACATGACAGATGGATTAGGGGAGAGTAGTGCTCGTGGAGCTGCATACAAACAGTCTGTTATGAGATCCTTCTACTAAAAATAAATGGAAATATAGGTGAACTTTCTGGCATTTACTCTGAAATTTCACCTAACTTTTAGTTTTGTATCAAATGAAAGCTGCTGAAAAAATGGATTATCAGGTTCCTATTGTGTAACCCACTTTCTTAAATGCTCCATTCTTTTAAAAGGAAACAGGAGTTTTATATTGGGATGTTGACAGGTGTTGCAGGTTCATTAAACACAAATAATTATAAATACTAGTATAGTTCCCTTTGGAAGATGTTTTTGGACCAAAATGTCACTCAACTTAAAAAATAAATCTACTGTCCCAAAAATAAAAATACAAACAAAGAGAACTGCATGATGGTAACACTATCTAAATACTATTAAAAGTTAAAATAAATTAAACCTGGCAAAGAACTGTTTTAACAGCATGTTAATACTCCTGACCACCTACTGAAAAAAGCCAAAAGCTCTCTGGCAGACAACACAACTACTTTGACACAAGATGAAGCTGAGGACAACAGACCCTGTCTTAATTTTATAATGTTATAAATTGAGTTTTGTTTTCAATATTGCTTTATTCCTTTTTTGTGAGTGTGTGTCGTCCTGGTGGATAAATGGTAATGAAAATGCACTTATTCTTGCATCAGTGTGTCTGTTAGCTTACACCACGTATGAAAACATGCTGGTATCAGGAACAGGCCCAGCAAGATCTGCGTGTGTAAGAGCATATTTGTTTGGGAGAGAGAGAGTCCATATCAGCTGTGTTCAGGCCTGAAGAGGAAACCAGACTGAATTATTTACGTGTAGTAAAAGCAGATGTGCTTCCTCCCATCACTGCTGAATAGTTTAAAAAAAAATGACCACAAAAGATGAAAGCGTGCACTCAACAATATGTCTGCTCTGTTTAACCTGTGGGCCTTGAGTGGTCTAATTTTCTGGTCAGATATTACATGTTTTATAATCCACCAGACTCTTGATGATTGGAGTTGCATACATTTTTGAAAATAAATATTAAGCTAGGTGAAAGTGCGCAAAATGTTGGAAGGAAAGACACATTGCTGTGACTGCTTGATGTGTATATGGAAAACTTACAAACAGGTCTGCTGCCCCCAACTGGCCAAAAAAATCACTAATGCTTATTAAGCCAATCTAATGTTTGAAAAAGTTTGATATAGAGCATGATTTGTGGTCTTTTCCCTGTTGGAACGTTTCATGTTTTTTCTGTGTACTGAGTCAATTTTCTTTTCAAAATCTTACTGTGTCTTCCTTCTGGTTTCTCTCTCTCTGTACCTCTGCTCCTTTTTATTGGATATGAACTCCTGTGGTTCTCCTCCCTGCAGGCTACAGAGAGGGTTTTCTGTGGAAACGAGGCAGAGACAACGGACAGTTTCTCAGCCGAAAATTTATTCTGTCTGAACGGGAACGTGTTTTGAAGTACTTTAACAAGCATGACGTGAGTGTTTAATTCTTCCTTTATCATTTGTTTTCCTACTCTGATATTTTGCAGCTCATTAAATTGTTAAAAATGTCTCAAAAAAATCAGCTGATTCATGATAAACTTCAAAATCTTTCTGTTTGGTATTAACATACTCCTCTGAAAAATGTCTTCTCCTCTGCAGGCTAGAGAGCCCAAAGCAATAATGAAGCTCAATACTGTGAATGCCACTTTCCAGCCCCAAAAAATTGGCACTGCGCACGGCCTGCAGATAACTTATTTGAAAGACAACAGCACAAGAAATATCTTTGTTTACCACGAGGATGGAAAGGTGAGTGTGGTGCTTCTCTGTTTGAGAAGTTGGAGATGCTTTTGCGACATTGTCACTGTTAAATTCATGCTGATGAAACTTACTGAATTGCAAAACTATCAAGTGTGTCTGAGAGGTCGTGGAGACCGAGACAGTGCATCTGTCCCCCTGGTTTAAGTTTTGATTATTGCCCCTTATTTGTTAGGGTTTCCTCCTCTTTTTTCCATAGTCTTGTAAAAATATAAGTTAATTTGTACATATTTTTTCACAATTCCCCATGTTTGTGTTTATTTCTATTTATTTTTCTTCCAACAAAAAGATGAATGCAATCTTTAAAATCTTGATTTTCCTGTCTTATAGGAAATGGTGGACTGGTTCAATGCAATCAGAGCAGCCAGGTTTCACTACCTGCAGGTGGCGTATCCTGGAGCTTCTAACTCTGAAGTGAGTACAAACACACACACTGTAGATAAAGTAGTGCATGCAGTCAAGGAGGCTGACCTCACACTTAAACATGTGCTAGTAGTTTGCATACAATGCTAAATGTTCAGAACATTATTTACAATAAAAAGAAGAATTAAAAAGCTTGATTCACATATTTAAATACTACTACATGCAGATTTTGAAATTGAGTTACAATTGTTGGGAAAAGTAGAAAATGGACTAGACGAGAAATGAGATATCATTTGGAAGTCTAAAGCTTCGCATAAGTAAATAGGGAACCAAACAATGAGTACATTTTCTCTTTCTTTGTCTAGCTGTTGCCAAAGCTAACCAGGAACTACATTAAGGAGGGTTACATGGAGAAGACAGGTCCCAAGGTAACCTGCTTTCATTATGATTTTTTTAAGCAACATTTTGTTTTGTAGTTATACTTTCAAAAACATGAATTAGTGGTTATATATTTATGCAAAGACTCTCACATGATCTTGCAGGGAAGACAAAGCATTTGGTTATTTTCACCTCATTTTTGTGTCCTGCAGCATACGGAAGGCTTCAAGAAGAGGTGGTTCACAATGGATGACAGGAGGCTCATGTATTTCAAAGATCCACTGGTAAAACAGCTGTGACCGGCAGATGGCGCTATGCCTTTTTGCTGCAACTTACTGCCTAATTTAAAGGAATAGAGTATTGAAGTTATAAAAGTCATAGGTGTATGCTGTGTAAATTCAGAAAGGCACGTAAACACTTTTGTTTCATTCAAGATGATGTGATTGCATGTATTTCGATCTCTTCTCCTAGGATGCTTATGCACGAGGTGAGGTGTTCATTGGCAGTATGAACAACAGCTACACTGTGCTCCCCAGCCTCCCAGCTAACATTCAGGGCTACCATTGGCAGTTTGGGATTACCATAGTGACCCCAGACAGGAAGTTTCTATTTGCATGCGAGACTGAAGCGGATCAGGAAGATTGGATTGCTGCATTTCAGACTGTTATCAACAGACCGATGCTTCCTCAGGAGTATGCAGGTATATTAATCACCAAGTCAGGTCCTTATTGAACTCCTATTTGAATTTTTCAGTCTGATATGTTTTTTTACCATTTCTGCAGTGGAGGCCTATTTTAAGCACAAACCATGACTGTATTAGTGCTTGAAGGACTGTTGGTGCAGGATGAGGAGCAGAGAATGGGGCTAGAGGAAGAGAAGGACCTGAGAAATGTAAACGTAAGAGCCACAGAGGAAAGGATCTAATGGTGAAATCACACTTTTTACACAGTAACTGTTCCCACAGTGACTCCTTTACTGCTCAGCTTCACCCACATTACAATCCCTTTTTAAGGGAGTTTGAATCACTTGGCTCATAAATGTTAGCCTTACTCATTTGTTATGTGACTTACATACTTGAAAGAGGTCAGCCATCCTCACCTGAATGTGCAGATTTGTAGAAATCATAACTGTTGCTGCTCAGATTTTAAAAGATGTTTGTCTCAGTAATGCAGATTTATCAGAATATGCTTACTTACATGTATCAGATGAAATAACCTTGCATTTAAACTAAATACAATTATGCTCTTCTGGTCAGTCATGTGCATAAAAAGTCATGTTCTGGTACTGAACTGTCAGTAAACAGGAACAGTACATTTGAGGTTTGTAGATACGCAAATGTATAGCAGTGTTTGAGTGATGTTTAATTCTTAATATTTATTTTTTAACTATCTGATTTGCTAGATGCAGCTGGTAATAATTTCGTGCTAGTCACTGCTGCTATAAAAATGTATTTTTGTAATTTAAAAGAATTTACTTGCATTCCTGTATTTGTCAAGTTGTATAAAAAAATGTAAACAGTTACTTTTGTGGTTTAGTTATTTGTCCACTAGAGGGAGACAAAGGAAAGGGTTTAAACTTACTTTGAACCAGTGACTGTAGATGTGCACTGATCAGCCTCAACACTATGGCTGTTTCCGAAATCGCCTACTATACTAGCAGTACGTACTGATATGTCCAAAATTCAGTATGTAGTAAGTAGTATGTGAACAAGAGCAAAATCTGCAGTATGCCAAAACTCCCCGGATGTCTACTGATTCGGGAAAATTTCACAGTATGCATCAGACCAGTCTGCCTCGCGTACTGTTTCCCATAATGCACAGCGCTCGTTCTGCTTTTTCTTTTTCCTCATTTTTTGACGGGAGGAAATCCGTTTTTGGGTGCTGTGAAAGTTATCAAATTACATATAAACCACTTCCTAACTTTTTAAATCATAAATGGATGCTAAATAAGCATTTTATTTATCGGCTTCGCCATTGTGTACTTCCGCTTTCCGAAACTGGAAATCCAGCGAAGTCTGGCTCAGCATGCTGCATGACAGATCAAACAGAACAGTCATACTACATACTAAATTCAAACGCAGTATGTAGTAGGCAATACCTACTGCCTACTACATTAGTAAGTAATATGTAGCAGGCTGTTTCCGAAACCGCCTACTATACTAGCAGTACGTACTGATTTGGACAAAATTCAGTATGTAGTAAGTAGTATGTGAACAAGAGCAAAATCAGCAGTATGCCAATACTCCCCGGATGTCTACTGATTCGGGAAAATTTCACAGTATGCATCGGACCAGTCTGCCTCGTGTACTGTTTCCCACAATGCACAGCGCTCGCTCTGCTTTTTCTTTTTCCTTCTTTTTTGACGGGAGGAAATCAATTTTTGGGTGCTGTGAAAGTTGTTGAATTACATATAAACCACTTCCTAACTTTTTAAATCATAAATTGATGCTAAAGAAGCAGTTTCTCTATCGGCTTCGCCGTTGTTTACTTCCGCTTTCGGAAACTGGAAATCTTGTGACGTCTGGCCCAGCGTACTGCAACACAGATCGAACAGAACAGTCATACTACATACTAAATTCAAACGCAAGTAGTAAGTAGTATGTAGCAGGCCGTTTCGGAAACAGCCAATGACACCCTGTACTGTGTCAGACTCCTTCTCATCAGGTCAGACCTCAAAAGGTGTGCTGTGGTATCTGGCACAAAAGATATCAGTAGCAGATCCTTGAAGTCCTGTGAGTCACAAGGTAGGGTCTCTATGGATAGACTTACTTTCCCAGCACATCCCACAGATGCTCAAATGGGTTGGGATTTGGGGATTGTGGAGGCCAAGGAAACATCTTAAACTTATAGTGATGTTCCTTGATGCTACCTTGTTCCATTGCTCCTTTGGTCCACTTCTCTTGTTCATGGTAGACAGGCACCCCGACCAGTCCGCTGTAAACTGCAATGCACTGTGTTCTGACTCTTTTTAAAAAATTTTTTTTATCAGAACCAGCATTCACTTTTTCAGCAATGTTAAAGAAATAATGTCATTCACTTCACTGATAAGTGGTCATAATGTCAAGGCTGATTGGTGTATGCAAGTGCCAAAAAGATATGAAGATGTACTCTAACAGTGTTTTGATATGAAAATAAAGTCACATTAACTTCTGTTTTCTTTTATTGTAGTTAACCTTCAGTTACAAGAAAGAAGTTAAACATTGAAAAATAGTCAAACCAAATATCACATTACTCTCTGAACATCAAGTTTGGAAAATACTGTGAATACTGTACAGAGATCCAGTTTCTATGACTAAGATGAAGTCTATCAAAGCAACAGTTGTATAAAAAGAGGCATATGCTTCTATTATGGCGATGATTAAGAAACATACTGGTCAATACTTTCAGAAAAGATGGCACTAAATACCCCATTTATATATTTATGAATGGTACTACAGCAAGCAGACCACTAATATTTGCACTTTTAACTTCAAATGAGACATTAAAAATAAGTGTTATAATACATCAGGTAACACTTTCAATATAATATAAATATCTATAATCCCCAACCCCCTCTAATATACCATTAAAGTGCCACCAATGTCTTCCTTTACAGGGAGAAAAAAAGTATTTACATCACGTTTGTCGATATAGATTACATAGTGTGTTTAACCTTCTGAAAATGTTTGTTTTTTCAAAGTAGGGTTGTATGGGGGGCTTGTCAATAGTAGGGTATTACCCACAGAAGATGCTCAGCCCTTTTGTTGAGAAACCAGCTGGTGAACCGACACAGAAGCTAGGCTATTGACTGCTGTAGATGAGGTCAACTTTACCACTTGACATTACTAATTTAAGAAACATGTATGTCAGTACAAGTGTAGATATAAACATGTACATATTTATTTAGAAATGTCTCAGCGTTAAACTTAGCCATCACATAGCTCATCTGTTCTTGCACTATGTGGATGCAACACAGAAATGGTTCCTTTGCCTGCAGTGCACTGGTAAGCTGTTCAGGTCTCTGAGCTTCGAAGAGACAAAATACACCCAAACTTAACCAGTGATTCTGACAGCAATGGTAACATGGTGTTTATTGTGGATACAAGAGGACACCTCTGTGAACCGGAGTTAAAAAAGAAGAATGAGACCACTGTCTGAAAGAGCGCTGATGGCCTAGCTTCTAAGCCAGTTCTCTGGCAGGTGTCTGAGCAAACGGATTGAGCTGAGCAGCATCCCCTGTGAGTAATGCAGTTAACTATTGACAAGTACCTCATACAACCCCACTTCAAAAAACACAAACTTTCCCTTTAAAAAAAAAAGGTGAAAGGAAAGGAAAGAAAATCTTCATATTATCAAATAGAGAAGTTGCATTAGAGCGCTCCAAGATTCAATATTGATTCTCTTCCATTGGAAAAATGCCCAGAATGTTTAAGGTACCATGACCCATGCTATGCCATTAGTTTTAAAGTTTCTCTTAAACTACCACAGACTTCTTTGTTTAGCATCTAGCATTAATTAATATCCATTAAAATAATCATTTTTGTAGCTAATTATGATTTTCTGTACTTCATATCATAAAGAAACATAATTGCAACACCAATTCACTTTTATGTTGACATTATACATATTCCCAAATATCAACAGCTGAGTCATGGTAATGCTTAGATTAAGTTTATGCTGGTGAGCTAAATTGGCTCCAGATAGCCTGTGGAATCACTGACATGAACACCGAACCATAGACGGGAGACACATCACTATACATCTATTATAGGAGCATTCATTCAAACACTTACCAAAAAAGGGAACATTCATTCTAAATGATGTTTCTTGTAAAAAAAAAACGTAAAATCTGATGTGATTAAATCCCTTCACAATGAAATAACACTACCAAGTTATGCAAAGATATTAGGTTGGCGTCTGATTCAATGGGGAATTCAACTATTATCATGCAGCTACAGTTATGGAAGAAAATGTCCATTAATATGTTAATGACTGAGGTGAAAAGCACTTAAACTCTGTTGCAAATCATAACCGAGGCTACATTCACAGCTGCGGGAGGAGGACAAAAAAGGTGCTTTGCAAAAAAAGGAGCACAGGACTTCTGATGGGGGTCGAGGAGTCGGAGACAGGAAAGATTAAAAGTGGATTAACAGAAAACAAAATATTTTTTACCTCGCTGGAGCTGACTCCTCATCTCTGATTTGGCCAGATATGAACAAGAGTGATCCACACACATAAATATACACACACACACACACACACAAATCCACAGAGTGACCCAAGCAGGCTTTAAGACCTGCAGCAGCCTGCTCCCTTCATCTCCTTGTTCACGTACTCCTGCAGCGTAAACTTTTCGCTGGGATCTTTCGTGGATCGGTGCTTCAGCTCCCTGAGACAAAAGGGGAGGATTAGATCAGACTTGAACAAAGTAAGCCACACAACAAGACACTAGGAATAATTGGTGGTTTTAAGTTGCTCCAAAAACAAAATTAGAAACTACTAAAGCATTTTTTAAGAGTTCCTGAGATAAAACAAGACAGATTATTATCTTAAAACATCCCTCTGAACTTATTGATTTATTTTGGATGTTTGACCTTCCCTGTGCAGAACAATGAGCGTGCAGCTTTGTACACTTGGCAGCTGTTTTCACAGTCACTTGTTGAAGAAAAAAGGGGCACATGTTGAAACTCAGTTTATGACTAATACATATGGATGTAACTGAATATACAGATTCACGACTTTACCATGAACATTATTTAAAATGATACCATGCTCATAATTTGGATCCCTTTTAAGGCATCGTGAAATTGATATTGAGGCTTCTTTATGACTTACAAAAGCAAACCAGACAATCAGTGACAAGGGCTAGTGTTTCTATGATATAATTATTTGTAGATATTCCAGGGATTAAGGTGTAAAACAAGAAAATCACAACATGCTTTTAGATTTTCCACTGATTAGTTCAACAGTGAGTGGTATGTTAGATTGTTAGGCTGGAGATATACTTGCTGTTTAAACTTGCATTTCTGTTCACAACCGACTGTGCCATGAACATAGTTGACTATGCACTTTGTGTCTTACAGGAGGATACCTCTGGTGGGCAACACCAGAGAGTTCAGGCTGTATGCAACTATCAGGGTCGAGGGGATGTAGAAAAGAGACATGGCAGAAGTCAAGGAAGATATTGTTATATTAATTCTGGGTTGCAGTGGCCCTGTGACTGATACATTCTTGCTGCTCAGGCGACTGATGACCGGTGGAACGAAACACACCATCGACACTGCCCACGCTCAGTTTTTCCTACATTTTCCCCCATGCGCAGATGTAACAGTCCAGGACCTGTTTTCATTCAATTCTGCAGGTTTCCACATCCACTAATGCAGTTGAAGTTATCTCTCTGAAGTTATTTTCACCGGCATGTTTGTTGCTGTGCAGTGGCAATGATGCATCATACTGATGGGGATAACTGTGGACTTTGTCCATCAGCTTGTCTATTAAACTTTCTGCCATTGTTGTCTCTGCTGCTGTATTGGCTGTCAAATCCCCTCTGCCTTTACATTACCCCGACCATTCATGTGCATACTGCACCTTGTGTCCGTGTCTTGCTGATTTTTGAGGACGTGCTCAGTCGACACACCAAAACAATGCTGGAGATGTGTGGCAGGCATCATGTGTTTGCATACGCATAGTTAACAGCAATATAACAAGTATATCTCAGGTCTAAACAGACAAAATTGACAATTTATGACAGAAAGTCTACCATGACAGGATAATATCAACTAAGAAAATGATCACTTTGTTCCCAGTGTGCACCAAAAGCATGCCAAAGTTCCTCACAGAGGCTTTAAAGTGGAAGAGCTAGCAAGTTGACATCTATTTCCATGCCAAATAATGGATTGTAAAAGTGATGTCAGATCAACACCTTTGTAGTTTTATGCAAAAACTTGGCTGGTTAGAATGAAAATGCCGATTGTGACACTCACTTTGCCACAGCAGTGAAAGCCAACTCCACATTCAGACCTGACCTGGCGCTAGTCTCCATGAAAGGAACTCCAAACTCCTGCAGATTCAAAATAAAATGTTAATTTGATTGTTTCACATTTTTACACTCAGGGCTCAATTTTGAAAATATAATTTTGAATATTTTTTTTGTGTGACTCATGCAAGTACAAACGTTTTTCCCAAACTAGGGCCCCAAAGTTTGGTCACCTTTATGCAAATCATGTTGACATGTCACACCACATCATAAATGATAACAAGCATGGCACATTCTCTGTAGATTATACAGCAGTGACAGCCTTGTAAGTTGTTTTTATTTGCTCAAGGGGACAATCTTTTTTTTATTGCATGCAAATCTCTTGGAGCATCAGCTTGGATTTACATTAAAAAACATAATTTCCTGGGGTGCTGGTGGCCTAGCGGTCTAAGCGCCCCACATATAGAGGCTGTAGTCCTCGTCGCAGGGGTTGCCGGTTCGATTCCCGGCTGGTCGACCATTTCCTGCATGTCTTCCCCCACTCTCTGCTCCCCACATTTCCTGTCTCTCTTCACTATCCTATCAAATAAAGGCAAAAAAAAAAAAAAGGCCCAAAAAACCCCCCATAATTTCCTGTCATGACAGCAAGTTTTCCCCCAATCATTATATTTTCCTCACTCTCTCCCTGGAAATGTGACTTTAAAATGTATCCTGGGGGGTGAGCATTTTCTGCTGGAGTGAACAGTTTGAGTTTGAAGCAGATGCAATGTCAGCCTTTTTTTGGTTTTGAAAAAAAAAATCCCAAACCTCCACAGAAATCACCACCAATACGCTCCAATTTGTGCAAAGGATGAGCTAGGACATCGGAAGTTTGACTATGTATCAGATCTTAGCTAAAGGCTATCATTGTGAAAGTTGCCCCAGACAGCTAAAACAGATGTTTGACACAGGTTGTTAAATGATATAGAAATATATAGAGCACTTCACAACACAGTGTTGAACTTGTTTCCCTTAGGTTCGTGCTGCTCGGATGTGATGAATTTGTGCCCCAGCTTTACCTCTGCAGGGGAATTTGTCTTAGCCAACAGTGATGGTAACTGATGTGCTGTTTTTCCAGGCTGAACCTTAAATTACTTAGTGGCACTTTATTGCTCTTTCTTCTGGTTGGAATTGCTTTTCTGTTTGCCATTTGTTTTGTGTGCCACTCTGCAAAGCAACAGTCAAAGATTTATAAAAATCGGATGTTTGCTTCTGGTTTCAGTGCTTAGTGCTTTCATTTTTAGCTCCTCTAAAGGGCAGCGAGGTTTATAACAAAAACAAACATTTTATGGATGACACAGAAGGAGGTAAAATGTACTATAAATATTAGTTTTTAAAGGTTTATCATCTATAAGAGGGCATTACATCTCAGGTATTTGGCTTTTTTCCACATTTTGGGGTGCATTTCTTTTCTCACTGAGCTGAAAGACTAAATCTGTGAAATAAATAGTAAAAAAGAGAAGGAGAATGCATCCTTGGATAACCTCACCTTTCTGTTATACTCATAACCCTCTCATATTCCACAGAAATTATATCAGACATATCAAAATTGAGAAATTACATAAAAAGAAATTGCTACCTCCATGCTCACACAAGGCTTTAATTTAAATAGAATTAAAAGTTGAAGTGAAAACTTTCTGGTTATTCTCACAGCTTTACATCTGGGGAGAAAACTATACTCATATTTTCTCAGCCATTTACCTTTGCAAGCCTCTCTCCATCTTCTTTCTTCACCACTCTCTCGTGAGTTGCATCAGCCTGGTGCGACAGGAAAAATAAGGTCACGCGCATCATGCACCAACATTAGTGTTAAAAGCACAAAATCCACCAACCGACTGGGCAGAACGTCACTATTTACCCACAGTTTACATGCAAGCCTTCCTGGTGTTCAGGTCTGATAGCAGCTAATGAGTCAAGATTGGCTCTCAGAGTGCTAATTAAGGACTGATATGGAGTGCCTGGACTGAAACTAGACAGAGCTCCAAGGCAGAGACATCTGTTCTCTGTGCAGAGGGGAGATGTTAGTGGCATTTGTACAAAAATGTGTAACACTGATATTTGCAGATTAGCAGGTTGAGATATTATCAAAAGTGTGTGTTTGTGAGTGTGTGCTTGAGATTAGCACCACTCAATTTGGGAATGAATGAAAAAAAATCAGGACAACAGATACTGATGGCTGACTCAGCCTCAAGTTGGTTTGAGTAAAGTGTATTTCTTCTTGAAGATAAACATTGACTGTGTATTAATATGTGCAAGGTTCCCTCATCTCCTCTCACTGTGAGATGCTGAAACACCACTGCAATGGCTGCTGACATATAGCGCTGGTGGAGCCAAGTTATGTGCAGAAACGACCTGTCTGGTGGAGCCGTGGGATTGACGGCACACCTCTACCTCTAACCACATTTAACTTAACTAATAAACAGATAAAACATCAATGATCCCTCCGTTCAATGACTCCTGGGTTAGAATTTAAATGGTTGTCTCCTCCTCCACCAAATGCTGCAGGAGCACACATTTGTCAACAGAGCTGTAAATCATGGCGTCACATCCCCTCTTTGTAGTTAAAGCTAACCTTCTTTGAAAAAGTGAACACTTGCATATAAATCAACATGATGAGAACTAAGGGCTTAAATAGAAAGCATGCTTAAGAAAAACTAATTCAGTGTGAATTTACATATTCTGGTTTGACCCATGTTCCATCTGATATGGTGGAGGAGGCAGGATTTATGAGCTATACTGCAGTCAATCACCAGGGGGAGCTCTTTGGCTTCACTTGGGACTGCTTTTGTTCTGTCCATGTTTTATACAGTTTATATACATTAAAAAATGCTTGATACTGTGCAGGTGTATCAAAAATATGTATTGCTACTGATGTCAATGAAAGGTCAAGTTTCATAAACAAGAAAATATTTTTTCCATTCTGGATTTTGAGCCCCCGAAAAAATGTTTTCAACAAAGTGCCAAGTGCCCTGCCAAGCCTGTTTCTTCATACTGAAGATCTGAATTAAATAAACTTGTATTTTTAGAAATAAAACTAAAAAAGTTCCCAAGATAAGGCACACTGTAGTTTTTAGAAAGCATCACTCAAACAAGAATCACCACTGAAGTTTTTGGATCTATTTTTAGCTGCATATTAGTCCACATTTGGTTCTGTAGTGAGTCATTGTCTCAAAATAAACTTCAGTGCCCACATTGAATGTAATCAAGAACCTGTCAGGCAGTGTAACTGTGTGACTCACTGATCTGTTTCTCATAGTTTAAGGAGGAATAAGTTATATCATTTTTTACTACACAGACAAGAAACAACTCGCCGGTGGGATGATTTCACTGTTGGTTGCATAAACAGCAAGACTCCTTCAATATATTCATGTCTAATAATGCAAGCCAAAAAAGATCTGAATAAATAAAACTGAACAAAATCTGATACTCATTTCACACAGGAAGAAAGCCGCATTAAGGAGGGAAAAAATGAGATTTTCATGATTAAATGGTAATGTTATGAGAATATAGCTGTAATAAAGTGTAAGAGGAATAAAGATATGTTTATGAAAAAAGAGTTGGGAATTTATAACTCGTATATTTAAGAGATTAAGTCATAATCTTGCACTAAACCCTGTGTTTTACTGCCACCTGCACTAAAATGTGCACCATGGATCATTTTGTGAAGTAATACTCAACAGATGAGGACAAACAGCAGTTGCAGGAGTGTGCAGAAGCTGCCTATTAGCCTGCTTTTCCTCAGAGTAGACTCAGTGGCTGCTTCCCAGTTCCTGTGTTTGTACCTGTGGGTACAAACATCCAGGGAACTTGTCATCAGTACCTGATGTTGCTGCAGACTGACGCTGTGGGAGGAAGAAATATTTAGCAAACATGCCTCCTCTGTCCTCATGTTTCTGTCAATTCTTTGCGGGGTGAGACACAGGATGACCCGAGTGAGGGACAACAGAAGACAAATGGAAGAATTGAGAAGAAGCCAGTGTGTTGCTTTAACATCTCTATACTTATGACAATGTGGTGCTGTGCTAAAAGACTGAATATTTAGCACTTCATGAAATCTGTACTCAAGTATAACCTCACAAGATGCTCCACCCTCCTTATTTTAGCGCAGGCGGCTGGCTGCTCTTCTATTTATTACTTAATTTTTGACTATTCTCAAAATGTCTAATTATTTCTTCTATCATGTGGCCCTAATACTAACATTGTTTACGTTGGAAAATATATTAAAGCCCACAGTCAAAAACATTTCCCACAATGCCTTGCCTTGTTTCCAAGCAGCATGAGGACCACATCCTGTTGGGCGTACTCGTGGATCTCAGTCAGCCATGCCTGGCAACAACATGAGACAAAGAGAGGAGAGGGAGAGAGAGAGGACAGAGTTAGCGTTAGAGGAGCAATAAGATATTATGAGTGCGACAAGCTATAAAGGGGAACAATCAGACATTAGAGAGAAGGAAGAAAGAATGTGTCGTTGACATAAAACAGGGCTTTAGGAAAAGAAACCCTAGTCTAGGACTTGACAAGGACGAGCCCGAGCATTAAATCTAATAACAGGAATAAAGAGGGGGAGGGATAAAAAAAAAAGTAGCATTTAGAAGATGGATTTTGGTAAGAAAAATGTGCACAGAATAGATGGGAAGGCAGGCAAGGGCAAAGAAAAATTAGGGAAAAGAGTAAGAAAGAGGTTTTGAGACATAATGAGAAAGCAAGAGTTGCAGCAACACTCATCATCATCAGTTTAATCAACACAGTCTGTTAAATTCTGCCTAATGCACAGAGAGTACACCAGGGGAAAATAAAGCTTTACGGGAGAGCTAACACATCTGACTGTACATGAAACATCCATTACTGTTGCTAAACATTTCATCAGCTCAGACACACACACCTGCAAACACCACCTGCTGAGACAATATCCCTAATGTCAGCACAAAGCTTAATTGTACCCAGAGTGACTCTACATTGGATTTCTGACTGGCTTGAGATCAATCAGCCTTTTCTTTAGCAGTCCCTCTCCGGGGCCGTTTCCTCTCTGACAGTCTCTCTAATTAATTCCGGTGATGACTCTGTGTGGATGTGGGTAATGGGATTCCAGTGGGGTCACCTACAGCCAAAGGTCGCATTTCACAACAGGAGATGAGATGGGCGATGCGTTGCCAGAGCTGCCCATTAAACCAGAGTGTGCATGTGCCAAAGAATCAGCAGGTTTTTGTTGATGTTACTGTGTCTACGGTAAAAAATAGTCTTTGTGTAAATTATCTTGGTATTATTGCACGGCTGTTTTATGTACTTGACTCTGATTGGCCAATAACCAATTGTAACAGTCTGCTATTCCTTGATAGCTGACTTTTGCTGTAAAGAGCAGACCATATAGCCACAGACACAGCAGGACTCACTTTAATCTTGGATATTTTGCTTTAGCATTAGCTCGAATGTCAGCAATAACAGCAGTCAGCCCATTTTAAGAAGGCTATAAGGTTAACTGTGGCTATGGACTCAGCTTTAACCGTGAGTCTATGATTCTTGTGACAAATTATTGACTTCATATGTGAGGAGATGTGTAGCAACCTTATGGGCCCTGCCCATCCCATCAGGGTTAAATTCTGCATTAACAACCCACTCACTGTACATTATCCCTCACTCATGTAAATTGGCCGATGACTTGTCCCTCAGTTCTTTTGACATTCTTGGAGAAAAAGTGACTTACTGCATGAGTTAGCAGTATGATGGAGCGCTCGCTGGAGGAAGTCACATCTTTTATTCATAAGCACCTGCATGTTTCAACATGGTCATGTAATGCTAATCATGCCAGCCTGCATAGGGCCATGCATCATTCTGTTGGATGTTGAGTTGACTGGCTGAATCCTGAGAGTGACAAGTTTCAGATGTGAGATGGTGCGACTAAAGCTCAAGGGTAAGAAATGCTTTGAAAAGGTTTAAATAATGGTGTACATTAGCTCTGGATGTCTGAGAAATGTTGCAGAAAAGTCAAGTTAACAAAGGAAGTTATGGCTCTGAATAAAACTTCAGTCCTATCTATGTTTTCTTTATTTTGATACATGAAACATTTTTTATTGAAATACACCAGCCTTACAGATATTTTCTGCAGGGATTAATCTGCTCTACAGATTATATTTTGATCAATCTTCAGGAAATTAAAAGACAAAGTTCTCTTTATTTGACTGAGTTAAATGACAGAAGACTGAGAAAACATTTACATTACTGTACACAGTTTAAGTCACTAGAATCAATGTGTTTTTGGTGGAGATTGTTGTAAATAAGTTTTTTTCAATCAATTCAATGACTGATTAATCTAATCATCGTTTTAGCCCTTGAAGTTTGAAGACTTTGCCAAAAAAAACAGTCTATAAGCTGATGGTCCTTATGAACTCTAGCTGATAAAGAGGCGTGTGCTAATTGTAGTCTGTTTTAAACAAGTTAAAAAATCCCAGCAGGAGCTAGCTTAAACCAATCATACAGTGTAAACTTGAACACAATGCTAAATCAGATTTGCAGTATTAAAGCTGGAGTAGGACATGTTATTTTGATACATTTTTATCAATCACGAGCAAAAAGCAATGTATGCATCGATAGGGAGTAATACACAAAGTGATTTAACACTGAGATGAGAAATCTCAGTTGTCTGTGTCAGCAGCTAGACTGCAATAAGTTCGTCCAATCATTCATTCGCCACCAAGCGCAATGATTGGCTGACCGGCCGGATGACCTGTGACCTGCCGAAAGACACACCTACTGTTTACAGGAGTGCGCGGGACCTGACTGAGATCGTCATCAACAGACTGTTCACTAACAGAACACCTGATAAACATGTCAGAGAGAGAGAAACCAACGATTTCAGCCCAACTTCTGCCCTCAAGTTCTGCCGTTACGCAGAGCAAGAAGAGGAAGACTGTGATGGAAAAGGAGACGACTTAAAAACACTGGATGAAGATACAAACACGAGTCAATATGCGGGCTGCATTTCTGCGACAGCTGAAGGATTAGAAGGGTCTCTAAAGCGACGCCATGGTTGCTGATTTTCTACTGGACATGTAATCATGTCATTTCATTTGTCTTGGTGTTCATGGTTTTGTTCATCTATGAGACAGCTCGGCCGGCTAACGTCTTGTAGCTATGTTTATAGAGACCTGTATACAGCCTGTAAGCTGCTAGCTCTCCTGTTGCTCTTTATCAGCATGAAAACAAAGTCTACATGCCGTCTTGTCTGTGTTTTCATTACTACGAGAAGGAAACATCAACGTCCACACCGAGCACATGAAACAGCGGGGGGTGCAAGCCTCTGCGTCCCGTGTTTCAACGGAGTCCCCCTCTGACTGGTGGGTCCCCCTCTGACCGGTGGGTCCCCCTCTGACCGGTGAGTTTCAGGCCCGATAAGAACTCCATGAACATGAACATTGCTTTGACCACTGCTTGCGTGGAGGTATAAATACTGCTCTACTTTTTATAACGAGCTATTTTTGATTTCCGTACGCAGAAGGTTTTTTTTAGTGTCCGCACAGAATAAAATCCAAACCATTCTCTTTCACTTCACGTGATCTGCATGCTAATTTGCAATCTGAGACCACTGCAGGACAGGCAGACACCATACAGACTAAAGAGATGAGAGACAAAAAGTTTGGCTGATAAAAAATCCTGTGAATGTTAGCTGCTTCTCTAAAAGCTTGGTTTGGTGAAGGAAAGCATGAATAAAAGTGTTCAACAAGGAATCAAATACACATAATAATTGTATTAATAATCTGTGGGCACAGTCTTCCTCTCCAAGGAGGGAGAGAGCACATTTTGACATCACTTACTCAAAAAATATTAGATAATATTCAAGATATCAATAGGAAATACAGTATATGAACCATGTGTGCACAATACACACTAGCGATAGTGGTGTCAACTCCTTGCATGGCTAGAAAAAATAACTGTTTACATACGGGGCTGAAGGAAGGGTTATTATGATTGAAATCAAATGAACAGTGCTGTAAGATAATGAGAAGCTTTGACTAAACCTCTGATTCTTTCTCCTATGTCAGGTAATTGACTCGCACTGTCCTGCTCTACTCTGGGAATCTACATTCAGCTCTTGAGTGACCCAGCACTTGGTACTTTGGTCATTATTGTGGTGATATTAATTGCTGATGATGATAATGGAAGGTCTTAAATTGTTTGGTTGCTTCATTGTAGATGTTCCTTATTTTTAAAAAAAAAAAAATAAATTCCTTACTTACTTTTGTGCATTGCCTTTACGCTGCTTGGCAGTACCTGCACCCAAATTGACTTGAAGCACTTTGTTACTCTTACTGATCTTGTTTCCTCTTGTCTAGATCTTTGCTTGTGTTGTTCTTGTTCTCGTATGTACGTCGCTTTGGATAAAAGCGTCTGCTAAATGACATTGTAACATTGTAACATTGTATTGCACAATATTTAACAAGAAGTCAAAAAAGTGGAGCCTGTACACAATGAAGGTGGATAAGGACTACAAGTACATCACAGACCTCCAGAGCACAATCCTGCACAGAAAGCTGACTGCAACTGGGGGGATGCCAAAGAAGAGAACCAGGAGGCTGGATGATCCACGCCAACATGTTTACCTTCAACAGCCATTATTTTTATTTCTGTAATAAATAATTTTTTTAATAAAAGTAAATGTAAAACAACTCTTTGATATTGCAATTATTTGTGTATAATGTTGTATGTTACTTTAAATTAAATTTAAATTATTTTGCAATTTGAAGAGAGAAGGCCAGTGTACATTTAAAGATTTATTTAACAAATGTATACACAGCACACTGAAGTATTTTTTTACATGAAGATACATATCAAATATATACAAAGGAACTAAAGGGTCACCATAAAAGTATTGTATGTAATCATGTCATAGTTTAATTCACTCCCAACTGAAACCTTTACACTGTCCATGTGGATCTGGGTAAGGGTCACGGATTTTCCAGTTACAGCAACAAGGTATTACTACTCTATGACCTGCACCAAATGCTCCATGCTGCCAGACAACAACCTGTCTGTGCAGCATGGAGGAACTTTCTGTTACTGTCCCCAGGATCTGGAGCTCGTCCCCGGTCTTCCGATGTTTGTCATTACAGCTTTTCCTTAAAAACTATGGGTTCTGTGTCATTTAGAAATACTGTGTCTGTATATGGTTACTCCTATCAGACAAATTAACCAACATATCGGAGAGTGCATCTGATGTTTGCGATGGGATGTTATCTCTCAGCTGTCTCCAAACTTTGTAAACTTTCGTCCTCCACTAACACGTCCACAAAGACCTCTGCACGATAAAATTTGACAGCTTTCCTCTGACTGATTCTCTCCATATGCTGCGATTACCGTTAATGAACCGTGGCTTGTAATTAGATCATTTAGGTGTCTATGGCACTTCCCCCCCACACGGGTCATTTCACAGATACAATCATTGATTCCAGATGATGCCACTTGTCACCTCCATCCCCGGGACTAATAGTACCCTATTATCTTTATACTGCAAGAGAGGGCTGGCATGTGCAACGACTCGACAGACAGAAAAATGCCAATGGATCAATGCATTAAGGGTCATCTAAACATTATCTTTTGGATTCAGCTGTAGTACATGTAAAAAGTTAGTATGTGTAAAAGTGTGTTGTTAGACCACTGAAATTCAAACAGAACTTTTGTGTTCTCTCTTTTTTTTTAGAGATATTTGTATTTAAGAGTGAAAAGAGGGTCATAGCAAGCTTGGCATATGATAGCTTTGTCTCGAACAGCAAATCCTTCAACTAACTCTATGCAACTTTAAATCACTGAAAACAAACAAAAAACACCGCTGTATTTATACACAGGCTTGGTTGAGGAAGAGAGTTGTAGGAAAGCAGGCTTCCCTAGTAATCGCACATCTGTCGGCATGAAAAAGACCTGATTGCAGTTTGGAGGATGTGAGAACTGATGAGTAAACAAGTTTACATGAATACAAATACAATGCCTAACAGCCCAGAATTGAGAGCCATTATATCTCTGTGAAAGGCTGAACAAACAGTGACAGCTGGTTTGCAATATCTCATCTACAAACTGTAAACAAAGCTTGAAACATGAGGCCCTGCTGTGCTGTGTTGTACAATTATAAAATCATTAAAGACTCAAAGTCAGTCATTTCATATTTAGACTTCATATTTCAGACTGAGACTGATATTGGTGCCTCTTTGTGACTAACAAGAACAAATGTGACCATCAGTTATAAGATATATTGTTTCAATGTGGTAACTTTAGATACCTAAAGCAGCAGCTGACAAGGTGTTATGGCGAGGCGATGTACAACATGCTGAAGAAAGTTTTTAATTTTTACATTGTGCACAAAGCCTGCACAATGAGTGATACATTTGTCTGTACATGCCTAAGTCCACTGACTATCTTCTCAAGGCTGCAGTCATCCCTGATGCGCAAATACCTTTTTCTACCATACTATTACCCCCCAGTCAACTTTCCATTAACATGCTTCAGTACAGCACTCTGTGAACAGCTGGCCTTCAGTGACCTTCTGCGGCTTACCCTCCTTGTGGAGGGGGGCAATGATTTTCTTCTGGACAACCATCAAGATGGTTGCCCTGATTGGTTGTAGAGTCCAGAGGCATTCCGATGTGATAACACCCCAAATAAATTGAAAATGAACAGAGGGGTTACAGAAAAATGTTTTTTTGCATTTGCGTTTGGGAATAGTTTGGGCACTACCAGGCAAGAAAAATGTATTCAAGCAGCTAAATATCAGGGTCTAAGATCCTCAGTAGCCATGGCAGAGAGACTTGGGCTGGGTTCATGTTTTATTCAAGACTATGACCATGATCTTTGGTCAAATGCTCAGAGAGCCAATGTCAATGACAATGTGATATGGAGGCAGGGGTGGTTATTCATTTCTCTGTTCATTGGTAAGACAAGTTGAGAAAAAAGTGTGAAAAAAATCAAATGCAGCTGGAAATTAGTTTGAAATGGCAAAAGAAAAATAAATAAATAAGCAGAGACTTCTTTTTTCATGAGTCTAGAGCTATGAGGAATTAAACAGTTTGATAGTTTGTTCATAATGTCAAAATAATCATTTCATAAGTGAGAAGTTTGCTCTAACTACATTCCATGATGTACTGCTGTTCTCGTGCTGCCTGCTCAACTATAGAAGTAAGAGGTGATAACAATGGCAGATAGACTGATGAGACAGAGGGAGAGTGGTGAGCGAGAGACAGAGAGGGTGCCAAAAGGCAACAAGATGGAAAGATAGACAGTGACAGTGGAAGACAAGAAATAAACACAAAGGATGTGTATCAGAGAGGAGGGAAAATAAAAGGCAGGCAGACAGCTGCTGGCGGCTGCTTCGTGACTTCGGTAAGACTAGTCGTCACTGACAGGGCCATGCGAGGGTACTTCTGATGCCGCCTTATGTCTCTGTTTCTTTTGTTGTCAGTGAGATGAAAAGCAGAGCTAAATCCAACTCAAGGAGACTAGACAAACTAGGCCACCCAATGGTGTGGGATTGGTTTTTCTTAAAGACTTGGTATAAAAGAGTGCATTATGCAGTGATGGAGGCAACAAACTACTCTTTGCACACCTGCTGGTAGAATTGGTTAATTGTCCTGAATATAGCTATCACAAACTCTCTAGAGCTTGTTGCTAAGTTTAAAAATGAAATTGGAATTCAGCATTTACCAAGTCTAGCTCTTTTTTCAAAGACCAACAAGCAAACAAAAGAACAAAGAAATGACACCCCACACAAGTTGTTAGTTCCATTTTGTATCAGGATCAAAGTTAATTGTCATGTAAGCTAGAACAAACGTGGATTCTAATTTGGTAAATTGGTGGAATAGAATTAGAAAACAAACGTAGGTAAACAGCAGCTCTAATTCTGTCAAGAAAATTAGAGCTCCTGTGAGGAAGTTTTAGGTGGTCATGAAACAGACTGTAATCTATATTGATGCCTCTTTATGATCCACCCAAGCAAATGAGACAATCAGCATAAAATGTTACAATGTTACAATGTTACAATGTCATTTAGCAGACACTTTTATCCAAAGCGACGTACATACGAGAACAAGAACAACACAAGCAAAGATCTAGACAAGAGGAAACAAGATCAGTAAGAGTAACAAAGTGCTTCAAGTCAATTTGGGTGCAGGTACTGCCAAGCAGTGTAAAGGCAATGCACAAAAGTAAGTAAGGAATTTTTTATTTTTTTTTCAAAATAAGGAACATCTACAATGAAGCAACCAAACAATTTAAGACCTTCCATTATCATCATCAACAATTAACATCACCACAATAATGACCAAAGTACCAAGTGCTGGGTCACTCAAGAGCTGAACACAGATTCCCAGAGTAGAGCAGGACAGTGCGAGTCAATTGTAGCTGGAAGACATGATCTGCCACTGGGGACAACAGTGGAGAACAGTCTAGCTAAGTGCATAGTGCTTCCTAAAGAGCTGGGTCTTTAGCTGTCTTTTGAAAATAGAGAGGGACTCTGCAGATCGAATGGAGTTGGCCAATTCATTCCACCATTTAGGGGCAACAGAAGAGAAGAGTCGAGCTAGTGATTTTGAGGCCTTGTGTGCTGGAAGCGCTAGGCGCTTTTCAGAGGCTGAGCGTAGCGGGCAAGAAGGGCAGTAGACCTGGATGAGGGGTTCCAGGTAAACTGGAGCGGTTTTGGTTACTGCTTTGTAAGTCATGATTAGAGTTTTGTATCTGATGCGAGCTGCAACTGGAAGTCAGTGTAGTGAGATGAGCAGGGGAGTGACATGAGCTGTCTTAGGCTGGTTGAAGACCAGACGTGCTGCTGCGTTCTGGATCATTTGCAGAGGTTTAACTGTGAATGCAGGGAGGCCTGCCAGTAGAGGGTTGCAGTAGTCAATGCGTGACATTACAAGAGCTTGAACCAGGAGCTGTGTTGCGTGTTCTGTCAGGTAGGGTCTGATCCTCTTGATGTTATAGAGGGAAAAACGGCAGGACCGAGCAATCGAGGCAACATGAACCTTGAAGGTTAGCTGGTCATCGATCATGACACCCAGATTTCGGGCAGACTTAGTGGGCATGAGGTTTTGTGATCCAAACTTGATATTGATCTGTGGGTCCATAGTGGGACTGGCTGGAATGATAATAAGCTCAGTCTTGGACAGGTTGAGCTGTAGGTGACGTTCCCTCATCCATTTAGAAATGTCAGCAAGGCAGGATGAGATCCGGGCTGAGACAGTTGTGTCGTCAGGTGGGAAAGATAGGAAAAGCTGTGTATCATCTGCATAGCAGTGATAGGAAAAGCCATGGGAGCGGATCACTGCACCAAGTGACGTGGTGTAAATTGAGAACAGGAGGGGACCAAGCACTGACCCTTGAGGTACCCCTGTTGATAAGCCATGCATATTGGACACTTCTCCTCTCCATGATACTCTAAAAGATCTCCCTGTGAGGTAGGACTTGAACCACTGGAGGGCAGACCCTGAGATACCAAGTGAGGAGAGTGTAGAGAGGAGGATTTGGTGGTTTACTGTGTCAAAAGCAGCAGACAGATCCAGCAGCAAGAGAACTGAGGACTGACCCGCTGCTTCAGCCATACGCAACGATTCTGTTACCGACAACAGTGCAGTTTCAGTAGAGTGGCCCCGCCTAAAGCCAGACTGATACTGATCAAGTAGATCACGGTTCACGGTAAGTATTCTGAGAGCTGGTTGAAGACTGTGCGCTCCAGTATTTTTGAAAGGAATGAAAGAAGTGAGACCAGCCTGTAATTTTCAACCTGGGCTGGGTTGAGAGTGGGTTTTTTGAGCAATGGTCTGACCCTCACTTGCTTGAATGTAGTAGGGAAAACATCAGTGGACAGAGAGGAGTTAATGATGTTTGTTACTGCCGGGCTGATTGTGGGCTCAATCGCCTGCAGGAGATGTGAGGGTAACGGATCAAGCGGACAGGTTGTGGGTTTAGCGGCAAGCAGAAGCCTGGTGACTTCGCTCTCACTCAGTGGAGAGAATGAGCTGAGTGAGGAATCACTAGCTGGTGGCCGAGAGCTGAGTTGGTCAGGCTCAGAGAATTTATTACTGATGGTAGCAACCTTGTCAGTAAAGTACGAGGCAAACATGTCCGGGGTCAACATTGTGGAGGGTTGTGGGTTTGAGGGAGAAAGCAGAGAAGTAAAAGCGGAGAAGAGTTTGCGTGCATCGGTGGCAGCACAGATTTTTGCATGATAAAACGCCTTCTTAGCAGATTTTAAAGCAGAGGTGATTGAGGAGAGTTTTTGCTGATAGTCTGTCAAGTCAGTGGGTTGTTTTGATTTACGCCACTTTCTCTCAGCCGCTCTTAGCCGTGCCCTTTGCTCTCTGATCACCTCCGTGAGCCAGAGACAGGGTGGAGTGTTTCGGGCAGGGCAAAATTAGTTATTTCTATACGGTTATTTGTAATGCTTGAAACTGCTGCCATTATACCTTTGGTTGGTTTGTCGGAATCCAAATTTGGACCTGTAAATGAGTCACTTGGGAACATTCCCTAATACCTACAATAAATACTTTGTATATTATATATTTCTCAAAAGATCTGTAATGGAAGAGTTTTACAAGTTGTGCTGGAATGTGCAAAAGCTCAAAGTGTTAAGTGGAGATAAAAAATGAATTGTACTAGTGTGTATTCTGCTGATCTTCAAGATGAGGCAAGTATTCAAACCATCTTTGTCGTCACATTCTTCTAAAAAACCTGTTATATAAAAACTATGAAAAATAACTTTACTTCAACTTCTGAATAAATTATCCTTGAATACCCGACTTTGTTGTCCTCTCTTACACAAAATGATGCAATGTCTAGACTGAATTAGAACGTATTTGCATTCTATAAACACCAGTCATGCTTTGCTGCTTACAAATTGTAAAAAATTCCTCCAGGAGCCTCAGTCTTTTTCCAAATGACCCAAATTTCCTTCTGTTGCACTTTTGTCTGAGCAGATTTGCAGTGGGTGACAATGCTATTCTCTGCCAAGCTTTGATCAAGGGTATTACACCAACAGACAGAGAGGAGCAGCAACAACAGGCAGAGCCAGACTGAGCAAACCCAGAGCAGCGCAGGGAGAAAGTAGGGCTTCTCCCCGGAGAGGAGGTTTAAGCTCCACAAGGCGGCTCAGCTAAATGAAGTGACACCGTGTCACCGTCTGACACATGGGGAAGACACTGAGAAATCCTGTCGCAATCAGGGCTGTGTGTATTCCCACATTCATACAGGTACACATCCAGAACAAAAAACAACATTTGTTGTACTCAAAACCTAGATATATTATACTGGAATTAGCATTTTTATATCTGCGTGTTGACATTTTGTGGAAGCACTATAAGCATGCAAATCTTCTGCAGATTTGTATAGACACACACAATATTGTGTCATAAAAGACATCAGTTACAAATTCCCTTCTGTGCTATAAAACTTTACATCATAAAACAACAAAAAAACAACAGCCTTGTAAGTGGATTTCTGTGATCTGACAGGGATGAGAAGGCTTTTATGTTTACAAAAGAGCAGCTGATGCATCTTTCTGCCAGTAAATATGAGTGTGAGACAAGTCTGATGATTGATGGGCTTTGAAAAGCTACAGTGAGAGGCAGTATGAGACAGAGTGAGAGGGTGTTAGAGGGACATTCTTTACCTCTTTTGATGTTATCCACCAATTTTGTTATAGTACTGAAGTGGAACAAACCCACTGACCAAAAACCTGTGTCTCTTTCAGTGGGTGATGCTAAACTATATCAGGCCTTATGAGGATTTTTTTCAGGAGGAAATGTGGCAGTGTCTCATCATAATTCATTCTTGAGTGATAGTTTTGTGTTACGCTGAACAAAATGAGTCTCTGGAACGACTTGTAACTAAAGGTAATTTTTTATACTACTGACATTTTACATTATCATCATGATGATGAAAGAACATTTTGATAAAAAACGACTTAGTGTGAATAAAATTATTTCTTTGCTCGAAGGAAAATCTCTGCATGTTCTCTCTCAGAGTTCTTTCTCTACAGATACTGTGATTCAGCTTGGCCCTCTCAGAAAATAGCAAAGAGAAACATCGCCAAGGGAAGAAAAATTACCGCTAAGCTGAGAAAGAAATAAGTCACCTCGTAGCATTTGTAGATGAAGCACTTTTTCTTGGAGAAAAACCAAGCCAAAAGAAATCTCGGAATTGTTCTGAAACTACAAGTAATCCTGAATACGTGACTCTTTTGTTGCTGTAGTTACTTGCTAAGGGCCAGGTATCTCTAAGTCCATGGTGTGTACTATGCAAACAGACCTGTTACATATCCAAAGATTCCCAAACCATCAGGACTAATCTAGACTACCAACAAATAGCATACAAGATAACATGTTAACATTGTGTAGCTGTAACAGTCTGATTGGGGTTTGGCTGTAAAGGTGCTTGGTTAGCCTAGCACAAACTCTGGTTTTGTTAACATATGTCCATTAGTTATGTATGCTAAAGTAAGTTAAAGCTCCTGTGAGGAGTTTTCAGGTGGAGATGTCACAGACAGAAATTAATATTGATGACTGTTATGACCTTGAAAAGCAAACAAGTGCATTTAGAAGGAGAGTGGCGATTTCTATAGTGATGTTGGATGTCCAAAATGATTGGCAGGGGGAAAGTTTCATACCGAGAGCTTAACTGCACACTACTGATATAGCCCATTTCTCACTTACCCCCTTATTTTAAAGCTCCTGTGAGGAGTTATTAGCTGTTCATAAAACAAACAGAAACTAATACTTATGCCTCTACATGGGCTTCGTAAGCAAATGAGACTATCAGCATAAAGACCGTCTACTCTTCTGTTAATGTTTTATAACAGCTGTCACTGGGTAGGTGTCAGAGGCAAGGCAAGGCAGCTTTATTTGTATAGCGCATTTCATACATGAGGGCAACTCAATGTGCTTTACCTTAAAACATTAAAAGCATTGGAGACATTCAGACAGGCATAAAATAACATAATTAAAATGACAAATATAATAAAACAGAAAAGAAAAGGAAAATTAGAAATATATTAAAAATTACATTAAAATTTTAATTTAAAGTGAGTTAAAATAAGCTAAGATAGAAAGGCAGTGGCAAAAAAACGGTCTTAGTCTTTGATTTAAAAGAGGTGAGAGTTGGAGCAGACCTACAGCTTTCAGTGAGTGTGTTCCAGATATGTGGTGCAAAATGACTAAATGCTGCTTCACCATGTTTCGTTCTGACTCTAGGGACTGAAAGCAGACCAGTACCTGATGACCTCAGAGGTCGAGGTGGTTCATAAAGTAGTAGCAGATCAGCAATGTATTTTGGGCCTAAACCATTCAGTGCTTTATAAACCATCAGCAGAATTGTAAAGTCTATTCTCTGACAGACAGGAAGCCAGTGTAGAGATCTAAGAACTGGAGTTATGTGCCTTACTTTTTTGGTCCTTGTTAGGACTCGAGCAGCAGCATTCTGTATGAGCTGCAGCCGTCTGATGGACTTTTTAGGGAGTCCCGTAAAGACCCCGTTACAGTATTCTAGTCTGCTAAAGATAAATGCATGGACGAGTTTTTCTGCATTCTGCTGAGACATAAGTCCTTTAATCCTTGATATATTCTTAAGGTGATAGTAGGCTGACTTTGTAATTGTCTTAATGTGGCTGCTGAAATTAAGGTCTGAGTCTATGATTACACCAAGGTTTCTGACTTGGTTTGAACATTTCATCTGTGCAGATTGGAGCTGAGCATTAACCTTTAACCTTTCCTCCTTGGCTCCAAAAACAATAATTTCAGTTTTTTCTTTTTTTAACTGAAGAAAATTCTGGCTTGTCCAGTCATTGATTTGTTCAATGCATTTACTCAGTGTTTGTATGGGACTATAATCCCCTGGTGATATGGTGATGTAAATGTGTGTGTCATCTGCATAGCTGTGGTATTTCATTTAGTTGTTTCTTATTATCTGACCTAAGGGGAGCATGTAGATGTTGAATAGCAGATGCCCCAGAATGGATCCCTGAGGAACTCCACATACGATTTTCATCCGCTCAGATGTGTATTTACCTATAGACACAAAATAGTCCTGGTCATCTAAATAGGACTTAAGCCAATTTAGTACTGCACCAGAGAGTCCCACCCAGTTTTCAAGTCTGTCCAGTAGTATCTTGTGGTCAACTGTGTCAAAAGCAGCACTAAGATCAAGTGATACCAAAACTGAGATTTTGCCATTGTCTGTGTTTAAATGAATATCATTGAGGACCTTGACTAGGGTGGTCTCTGTGCTGTGATGTGATTGGAATCCTGATTGGAAGACATCAAAACAGTCATTTATCATTAGATAATTGTTGAAAAACAGCCTTTTCAAAAATTTTACTTAAAAAAGTGAGGTTTGATATAGGCCTATGGTTGTTCATTTCTGATGCATCTAAATTGTTCTTCTTCAGGAGTGTGTGGTTTAATTACTGCTGTTTTCATGGCCTGGGGGACACCTGAAAGAAGAGACATGTTGACAATTTGAAGCAGATCTGAGGTCATGCAGTCTGAAACCTTTTTGAAAAACGGTGATGGTAGAATATCAAGGCAGCATGACGAGGATTTCAAATGTTGTATTATATCTTGTAGGTTTTTGTAATTTATTGGATTAAATTGTGTCATAGTGATTGAGTTGTTTTTTGGTGGACACACAGATAACACATTCCCAGTAACGCGTACAGTAGTGCTGACTGCTTGTCTGATTTTTTGAATTTTGGCAGTGAAGAAGGATGCAAATTCATTGCAGGCCTTGGTAAATAAATGTTCAGAGGCCACTGGCAAACAGAGCGCGTGCATTATCTTTGTTTTGGTGATAATGTCTGAGAAGAAGGTCTGCCTTGACTTTTTCAGTTGTAGATTAAACATGTGAAGTCTTTTTTTATAAATGTCATAATGAACCTGAAGTTTTGTTTTACGCCACCTGCGCTCAGCTTTTCGACATTCCTTTTTTTCATGTTTGACCTGCATGGTATTCCTCCATTTTTTTTTATTGGAGACCACTTTTACTTTAGTTGGTGCAATGGAATCAATAATATTTGTAATTTTTAAAGTGAAATCTTCAACAAGTTCATTTGCAGAGAACCTAGAGAGGGGGGTTATGGAAGAGAAAGCCTGAATAAATATATCACTGGTACTTTCAGTAATGTAACGATTGAGATAACCTCAGTTTGAACATTAGTGTTCACAGATAAATCACTTTCAAAGAAAACACAGCAGTGATCAGAGAGAGCAACGTCAGATACCAGAACCTTGGAAATGTTTAGACCCTTGGAGATAACCAGGTCTAGGATGTGGCCCCTGTTGTGTGTGTGGGCTGCGTCACGTGCTGAGTGAGTCCAAAGTTGTCAAGGACATAACGCAGTTCTTCAGTCACTCTGTCCTCAGGTTTGTCAACATGGATGTTAAAATCATCAACAATTAAAACAGAATCAAAGTCAGTGCAGATAATAGACAGTAGTTCAGCAAGGTTATCAAAGAAATCAGTACAGTATTTAGGTGGTCTGTAAATATTAAGAAATATAGACCGAGAGGATATATTTAACTGAAGAGCCACATATTCAAAAGAAGTGAAATTTCCATAAAACACCTGCTTGCATTTGAATAACTCATTAAAAATTATACTAACACCTCCTCCTTTTTCACGAGTTCTAGTCTTACTCACGAAAGAGAAGTTTGGAGGGCATTATTCAATGTGTACAGCTGCACTGTTATCTTGGTCTAACCAAGTCTCCGTTAAAAACATTAAATTGAGATTGTGTTTAATAATAAAATCATTTATTAAAAAAGATTTGCCTCCAAGAGACCTGATATTTAACAAAGCTAAGTTTAGTGAGTTAAAACCAATTGTATTATTTTTTACAGCTGTTTGTGGCTGACGAGGAATTGGAGCTAAATTTAATAAGTTTTAGTCGAGTATCTTCTGTTTCTTAGCAGATTTACCCTTTTTCTACTACCTGCCAACAGAGGCATTGAGGAGGCTACCTGAATTCCACAGGGCCCCGGCTTTTCCTGGTTGAAAACCTTAATGATATCAGCTTTGAAGCCTGGACCCAGCCCATATCAGTTAGAATTGTTATGATGATGACGATTCTGAGGAGGTGAAGGGGCTTTGAGAAGTTTCTGTGATAGTGGTTTCGGTCGTGGGGCTGGGCAATGGGGTAGATTTAGGGGAGAAAATATGGGATGTGGACGGGGTGTTAGCTTGATTCCTACATTGACAAGCTTTTTCATCTCATCTGTAAAATCCAGGAGGGGGGAGGAGGGAGAGAGAGGGGCTGGGGAGGGTGGGGAGTTGGCTGGGGTTTGGGGTGGTGAAAAATGGAAGTCTCCTCCTGTTGGGAGTGGAGGCCGTTCCTCTTGTTGGGGGGTAGAAGATGGCCGCAGTGGAGGCCACTCCTCTTGTTGGGGGGGTGAAGATGGCTGCAGTGGAGGCCACTCCTCTTGTTGGGGGGTTGAAGATGGCTGCAGTGGAGGACGCTCCTCTCGTTGGGGAGTTGAAGTTGGCGGCACTGGAGGATGCTCCTCTTGGGGGGGTGAAGGTGGCGGCAATGAAGACTCCTCCTGGCTCAGCGATCTCAGTCGTTTTCCTCCAGAGTGTGGTCTTATCTGATGTTTTGTTTTGTCTTGTCTCTTGTCCTTGGCAGGGGAAGCTGGTGTGTGATACAAAGAGTAAAATAGGTTGGAGGTGAACATTCTTACTCCTGACTTGTTGAGGCAAAATCCATCTGCCTTAAAAAGGTGTCTGGTTTCCCAGAAAATATTAAAATTGTCACTAAAGTTCACTGATTGAGCAGCACATGTAGTTTTGAGCCATTTGTTCAAAACCAACAGCCTGCTGAATCTCTCATCCCCTCTTCGGACAGTCAGTAGAGGGCCACTGATAAACAACACAGTGTCAACAGATCTGACTTTGCGCAGCAGACCAGTAAAATCTTGTTTCAATACCTCAGATTGTTGTTTCACAACATCCAAGGCCCCAGTGTGCAGAATGAGCGATTTCACCGTTGTGTGGTCAGCAACAATGTCCAGAATTTTGTCTGAGATGTCAGAGACCAAATCGTTGGTGAAGCAGAGGACTTTGGTGTTTCTTTTGCCACAGAGGCTACTGACCTCTTTCACGACACCATCGCCCACGATCAGTGTTTCAGGCCCAGTCGTCAGCTCCCTCTGAGGCCTTTTGCTTATAGATTTGGTCTCGTACCTTCCCTTGGTCTTCGAGGACACAGGGTTTCCTGGGATGGAGAGTCAGGATCTTGTGAAAGTGGTGCAAATCTGTTCTCTAAATATATCTTTGTTTCTTCTGCAGGATTGCTCTTACTTATAGTTTTTACTGCTGTCCATGGCTGTTTCCTCCTTGGTAGGGGGGTTGAGGTGGCACTCCTTCTGGATAAGAGTGCAGGCCAGCCAGTTGCATCACAAATCTCAGGGCGCTGGGCACTGCCTGTTATCCGTTCTCTCATGTCCGTGGGAAACGTTTTATCTTTAGGCCTAGCGCCAAGAGTGTTCCAGCTGGTCCCAACTGCACAGTCCTCCTGTTTTGGAGTGTCATTGTTTGGGCTAACTAGCCATGTGTTAGCAGGTACATGTCTGCTGCTCTGACACCATGGAAGAGTGGTGTCATTCCCGCATAGTCCATTCACTTCCACATTCCCTTCTATCCGATGCATCTTTGTTTCCAGCACAGTAATTTTCTGAAGGATCTTCTGAAAATCGGCCACAGTGAAAGGAGGCATTTTGGTTCCAGTTAGCTTAGGTGCTAACAGGCTTTTGCTGATCAGTAGGCCACGTTTGCAGTTTCGATAAAATGTCGAGATAAGGCAGTAGTTTACTTTGTCGACAATAAATTATAGTCCCAGTGGTTTCTAAGTATCCTGGAGTGACTGCTTATAGTCTCTCAGTGAAGAAAAAAGAGTTAAAATGAAAAGAATGCAAGCATAATCAAGAGCAAGCAAAAAAGCGTCTGCACTCCTCAAGAGCAGGAAGTAGAGGAGGGGATTAACTTCATATTGCAAAAATAACAGTTCTTTAAATTTTGTGTGGCTAAGATTTTAGATGAGAGATACATTGGACTGTTAAAAAAAAGTAGAATGACATCATTCTCAAACATGTAGGCCTACAGGACAAAGTTAGCAGAGAGACAGGAGGTACCACTATTCTTTTATTGTTTTTATTTATTATTACATTTTTGTAAGATTATATTGTATCTTAAAAACTGAACAGCACTTTGGTCAACTGAGGTTGTTTTTAAATGTGCTAAATAAATAAAGCTTGACTTGACTTGACTTAGTCCATGGGGTGGGTCAGTGTATTTTAGCAGAGCTTATTACGCATCAACACAAGTGGGGAGCATCCTTCGAGTCTCTCCTGCAGAGGGCGCTTTTGTTACACACAAAATGCCAATCCCAGCCAAAAGCGGATGAATACACATTAGGAACAGTGCTTTTAATCAATAAAACAATGATACTTTATACATGGAATCATTACCAACGTAAACCAGATCATTTCTTGAGCAAGCAAGAGTAAGCTGATTACTTAATAGGGCTACAGGAGCTCCCTGGACAGCAGCAGAGCTGAGAGACAAATTACGTGTTTTATTGGTGGCAAGTGGTCAAGTCAAGAGTTAAATGCAGTCAGTTCATTTCCTGCCAGAGCAGCCTTGAGAATAACTTTCGATTTCAGCGAATAATGAATATAAAAGAGCAAATCAATAATTTAAGGTTTCACCATGTCATGAGTGAAAAGAGGGAATAGAGATGGCAAAATGTCAAGTGCCAGCAAAATTGAGATTCAGTACAAGCCAAGTGAAAGGTCTCAGAGCTGCAGACAAAGAACTGAAGTCATTAACCTGCAAATGTGTCACTTTGCTACTTTTTCCTTTTAAGAAATTGATTCACGAAGCATTGAAACCACACATCATGGAGAAAGTCACAGCGTTTCCTCGTAGTTGTGCCTTAGTTTTTGAGACTGCATGCACATATGTGGCCCTCATTATCATGATTTCCTCTGTGACATGTGTGCCAGTTGCCTCCTGAAACCTGTACTGAGTGTCAGAGGGAGGCAGCATAGGGCTCTGTGTTGTCCTGCCAATCAAAGTGATATCTTCAAAGCCTAAACCAGTGCTTGAAAGAAATTCCTCTCTGAAAGTGCTTTTTGTGGTAAATCTATTCCTGTTCTAATTCGTCATCTGAACTCATGATATTATAAAATTCAAATTTAAGAGGATAGGCTATGACAAAGCAAAAAAGAAGAATAGAAAAATGTTGAAAAGCTAAAAAAACAAACCCTAAAGCCATATGCAGAGTTTACCGACTTTGATACAGTCACCCTGCGTGGGAAGAGGGTGACCTCTGCTGAGATACCTTTGATCCAGTGTTTCTTCTTCTGCTGTTAGGAACCAAGCAACATCTAAGACCCACTGCTAATGTCTTAACATGCTGCAGGCTTATTAACACCACAGAAACCAGATCATTTCAAGTGCAAAAGTTACGTAACACATCCTAGGCAGTCATTTTTACAGCATTTTTGCAGTGATGGATTCAAATAATCTGACTCTGCCATGAGAACCATCCCTAGGTCTGTGCTGAAAAGGTCCATGCTCAAAGGTATTTCAATAATGCTTCTGTATCAAAACTGCAATATCAGTAAATCAAACAGTGCGGTTGTCAGTAAGTAAACAATGAGCCAAAAAAGACTCAAAGTTCTGTACATTTGAGAGGACCTGCAGATTCAGATGTTAACTATCTTTAGGTTCAATACTGTGACCAGTAAGGCAAGGCAAGGCAACTTTGTTTGTAAAGCGCATTTCATACACAAGGGCAACTCAATGTGCTTTGTATTAAAACATTAAAAGCATTGGAAACATTCAGACAAGCATAAAAGAGCACAATCAAAATAACAAATATAATGAAACATAGAAAAGAAAAGGAAAATTAGAAATATATTTAGAATAAAATTAAAATTTGTATTTAAAGTGAGTTAAAATAAGCTAAGATAGAAAGGCAGTGGCAAATAAAACGGTCTTAGTCTTTGATTTAAAGGTGACATATCACGCTTTTTTCATCAATATATATTGGTCTAAGAGGTCCCCAAAACATGTCTTTAAAGTTTATGCTCAAAAAAACACTTTGAAATCAGATTTTGGTCTGCCTGAAAAGCCCTCTTCTTCAGTCCTCCTCAGAACACTCTGTTTTCCCTCTGACCACGCCCCCTCAGGAAGTGGATGTGCCCTCGGCTCTCCGGCACGTTGATCTAATGTTTACATGTTGGCTGAATATACATGGCTGCTCAGAGATCACGTTACTTCAACCCTCTGAATCTGATCCAGAATCTGATCCTGACAGAGAGGCGCCTGCAGCAGGACCTTTCTGAAGGATTGGTCACAGATTTAGTGTTTCCTGTTGTTTTATTTATCAGTATGTCGACGTGCGTCTTGGTACACAGCTACGAACATGTAGCTATGTGGCTATACTAACTAGCGCTAGCACTTATCCATGATAAATGAAAATCATCCACTAGATCTTCATATCTGCAGGCCTGGGGAGTAAAATCGACCTCTACCAGAAAGGCAGCAGGACCTTTCTGAAGGATTTGTCACAGATTTAGTGTTTCTTGTTGTTTTATTTGTCAGTGTGTCGACGTGTGTCGTCGACACACTGACAGGAAGCCAGTGTAGAGATCTAAGAACTGGAGTGATGTGATCTACTTTTTTGGTCCTTGTTAGGACCCAAGCAGCAGCATTCTGTATGAGCTGCTGATGGACTTTTTAGGGAGTCCTGTAAAGACCCTGTTACAGTAGTCTAGTCTGCTAAAGATAAATGCATGGACAAGTTTTTCTGCATCCTGAGACAGAAGTCCTTTAATCCTTGATATATTCTTAAGGTGATTGAAAGAAAGCCTGAATAAATATATCATTGGTATTTTCAGTAATGTAACGTTTTGAGATAACCTCAGTTTGAACATGAGTGTTCACAGATAGATCACTCTCAAAGAAAACACAGCAGTGATCAGATAGAGCAACATCAGATACCAGAACCTTAGAAATGTTTAGACCCTTGGAGATAACCAAGTCTAGGATGTGGCCCCTGTTGTGTGTGGGCTGCGTCACATGCTGATTGAGTCCAAAGTTATCAAGGACATAACACAGTTCTTCAGTCACTCTGTCCTCAGGTTTATCAACATGGATGTTAAAGTCACAAACAATTAAAACACAATCGAAGTCGGTGCAGATAAGAGGCAGTAGAGCCGCAAGGTTATCAAAGAAATCAGTATTTAGGTGGCCTGTAAATATTAAGAAATACAGACCGAGAGGATGTATTTAACTGAAGAGCCACATATTCAAAAGCATGCTTGCATTTGAATTACTCATTAAAAATTAAACTAAGATCTCCCCCTTTTTATGAGTTCTAGTCTCACTCACGTGAGATAAGTTTAGAGGGCTTGATCCAATGTGTACAGCTGCACTGTTATCTTGGTCTAACCAAGTTTCCGTTACAAACATAAAACTGAGATTGTGTTTAATAATAAAATCATTTATTAAAAAAGATTTGCCTCCCAGAGACCTGATATTTCATAAAGCTAAGTTTAGTGAGTTAAAACCAATTGTGTTATTTTTTTGCAGATGTTTGTGGCTGACCAGAAATTGGAGCTAAATTTAATAAATTAGCAGATTTAGTCAAGTATTTTCTGTTTCTTAGCAGATTTACCCTTTTTAACCAGTAGATATTTCAGATATTGTTACTGACAAAATAAAATGTGGAAGACGATCTGCTGAAGAGAGGAGTTCAAGATCTTGTGAGAGACAGACGAAAAGGAGAAAGAAAGACGCTGACATCAAGTCCCAGCAGTGCTAGCTACAATGCTGGGACACACTTAATCGCAGCTAGCAAAAGACAGCTCAGCTTACAGTGACAATTAACTGACAGATGGAATGTTTACTGTTTTACCCTTGTATTACCTAAAAGAGTTAGTACATATACATACACACACATACAGTATATATTTACATACATACATATATCTATATAGATATGCATATCTATCTATATGTATATATGTATACATAGATCTATCTATCTATCTATCTATCTATCTATCTATCTATCTATCTATCTATCTATCTATCTATCTATCTATCTATCCACATTTATTTATATAATCATCGTTACAATACATTTTCAAAAGGTAATTTCTATAAAGGCACAGTGAGTAGAAACAGGAATACTTAGCGATACGATACTGAAGTGAAACACTCCCCTGCTCACCCTGTTGGTCAAGTGACTGTGGTCTTCAAGGATAAAAAGCTCCTGTGATGCATGATAACTTTGATCCTCCATTTGTAAAAATCTTACCATCCGAAAAGCCTATTTGCACCAGCCATACATTTTTTATTATTTTTCTGTTGCTTTGTCGATAAGATTACTTTCAAATCATCAGTGGCATCATGCTGATCAAAAGACAAGTGACTTAATTACCCTGGATAATCAACAGATCATGCTGTGTTCAAAGTTTTGATATTATTCACAAAAATACTTTGTTTTTTGTCATTAGAGAAACTCAGTCAGCGCTCATGTTCACCTCATCTAGCCATCAGGTAAAAGCCAGCTGCAGTTTTTTTTAGGCTACTTGCTATTCTGCTCATACATATAATGGAAACCCATTTTCACCCTTTTTCTGTTTCAAACAAAGAGCTATAAGGTCCTCCTGTCTGGATGATAAAAGGATTGCGGGATTGTGATAAAAGCCAGGGTCACATAAAAAAATTAATGACGCCTCTGTATTTATTCATGCCAGATAAAACACTGCAAGAGACAAAAGAGACAGAAAATCTGAGTGTGTGTATAATATATATTTATTTATATGAGGTTTTTTTTGTGAGTCTTTTGATGACAGATGAAGACAAATTAATCTGTCTTTGACTGATTATTAAACTTGAGAAAAGAACAAATGAGGGAACCTAAATGCAGCTGGGAAAAGAAAGGGAGCAGTAATATCAGCAAACAAGGAGGTTTACACACAGAGCTTTGGAGGCATTACATATTGTCTCAGACTGCAGTGTCAATAGTTTCTGTGACTAATGGAAACAGCAACAGACATACAGTGTAGGCGATGATTGGATGAATCATTCTGTGCAAACCTTGATGACATGCAGTCCAGGACCCCTGGCTTCAGGATTATCTGAGAAATGTGTATCGAGTTTGAAGGTTTTTGGGAAACATGGCAACAAAAAAGTGACTCAGTGGGAGAAGTTCTAAACCCCTGAGGTGATGGGAAACTTTTCAAAGCAACTTCACCCAACTTTAGCTTGTTTCACTGTTAAAGACTACTCTTTCATGCTGCATGTTTCTTTTTATAGTCAATAGATTCAAAACTCTTCTCACTGCTGGCCGAAAGCAACATTTTTCCTCAAACTGGATTAATAAATGCATTCCAGATAGTCTAGCCTTGAACATTTCTTGTTTGCATACACTGCCAACACCAGTAATTCATTAAGATATTTTAGAATAATAAGAGTACAAACAACAGAACGAATAAATGCCTGTCCTTGGATACTGTTCTCAATAAAGTTGTAGATTTTCAGCCCAAAAGCTGAGTGGGTGGTTTAGCACTTCAGTTCATGGCAAAGCTGCCTCTGATCTTACAAAATACTTTATGGTGCTTTTTGACGTTGAAGTAAGGGAAGGAAAGAGGTAGCCGGCAAATCATTTTTTCATTTGTCTGAATTGCTTTGACCTTTTTCAGCCCCCCTTGCAGGTAAAGTGCTTTTTTTTTGCAGAGTTGCAACTAACTCAGAGGAACATGAAAGGCTCTTTTCTGGTGAGCAGGCAGGAGCGAGGCGTTATGTAATGAGCGGCAGCGAGATGACTGTTTTCCCAAACTCATACAACAAAGAGCAGCTTTTTTTTTTTGCCATAAAAGTGAAACAAAAAAAATGCAATAAGGACAAAGAGGGAGGAGACTGAACATCTTGTCATGTATTCTGAAGTTATTTCCATAGAGGTAGAGGAACATTTCTGACATGCCTGCATCCAGTAAGACGAGTTTTGGTTTATTTTTACATCTTCTGGGAAATTGAAGTGCTCCGACAACAACATAAAGCATGCAGCCGACAGGACATCTTCATTCATCTCGCTGTGTTTGAGTGTTTTTGTGTTCACATAAGCGATCAATTTATTTTGTGACTTTGCTGCTGCCTTCAAAGTAAATGGAAATGTGCACAGAAATGAGCTGAACACTGGTGGATCATTTCACCTTGCAGAGCTGTATGCTCCACTGGCTGCATCATATATAAATACAGGCAAGGACAGGCAATAATCAGCTGGAGCAATGGGGCTGAAATACTAATACTGTTCCACACAGGGGACCAAATTACAGGTGATGTTTGAGTGACAACGTAATGAATAAGCATTACGGCATGTCATGGCCTCACTCACTTTATTGTGCAGGACGAAACATGATGTGTTTCTTCGTATGACACTTGCCTTGTGATTCACTTTGAAAATGCCAGACTCTCCAGTGATTCTAAATGATTGGTATTTAAATTCATATCACTGCATTATTTACAGACAGTTCCTCTCATCACCATCTGGTGCGGTGGTGCCATGACATTTAACTAACTGCTATGTGGTAGGCAGGCGGCCGTTTCATTTGAAGCCAGATCGTGCCCCAGAGACAGACAGAGATAGACAGACTGGGAGAGAGAGAGATGAATGAAGGCCCGCCGATGAAGGTTTCGTCTCTCTCGTCGCTTTGACTGCGTTTCAACATAAGCACGTAAACATGATCAAGCAACCAAACATCTTCACATGCAAACATACACAGATGTTAGGAGCACAGTCACAAAGTAACTCACTTAAATAAGAACCAAATCCAGACCGTTCAATAAAAAACGTATTACATTAGGAGACAATGTATTCTGATCAGGAAGAGTTATTGATCTCCACAGTTTATATGGAACCAAGTTTGTCATTTGAGCCCACCTTGTTTAAATCACTGCCCAAGTGCTGATCTATTCTAATGTTAAGAGACCTCTGTTAGGACTTTTTCACATTTTATTAATGCAGAGGTGCAGATACAGCTGCAAAAAAAAGTATGATGAAGGTGCTTCTCCAGACGTGCATGCAGGTAAGCAAAGTCCTACAACTTTAACAACAAAATTTGTCATGTCTCTAAAAAGAGCTCATATGTTTTCTGACCAGTGGCTTGTATCCAATGACACTTGGTATGCTCCTACCAACATGTTTTTCATCAGACAGATTTTAGAGCTGCAACATCTGCAATTTAAGAGGCTTTATCCAACTGTCTTACATTAACAACTCAAGAGACATGTAATCTTGAGACAGAGCTACCTTAGATGGTCCTGGTATTCAACACCCCGGTAAGAACCTACATTCTGTTAGGTCAGGATATATTGTTGGGTGATTTGTTTAAATTTGCATCCTTTGGCTGCGTCCACTCCAGGCCTAGGTCTAGAATAAAATGACTTTGGGGTGCATTTGAGATAAACAGGGGTGCAGATACAGTGACTGGCAACAACATTGAAAATAGCAGAGGTATTACAGGTCCCACATGTGGTCCCTAGTAAGAAGATTATGAGCTGGTGTTCGGCTTTTGAATACAGGGTGCACATGTTGCAAATGGGCAGGACAGATCACGCTGTTGCAAAAACTGTTGCTAAAAATGTATTGTTTTTTTTGGCATCTATTCAATTGAGGGTGAATACATTTGAAATGAGGGTGCAATACATCCTTTTGCACCCTCATTGAATCAGGCCTAGTCCACCCACTGATGAAGTAATTCAAATTGAATTAATGGCCGGCGATTGTTGTCAACATTACTGGCTTGGGGTCAAAGGTCATTACATGAAAACATTTGTGGAGTGTTTCATGGTGCTAGCATGTTTTATTTAGCTTATGGAGGCAAATAGTTGTCAAGACACAGATATTTTTGGACTCCTGGAAACAAAGTGAACTGCCTTCTGCAATAAAGCTTCGGCTGAGAGCAGGAGCCAGCAGCCATGTTCATAATCCAAACAATCCGAAAGTTCTATGAAGCATCTACCGCCGCAGGTACCTGAACATAGACACAGTTAAAGTTTCTTCTAACAATGCCTGTGTCCACTGCTACAGCTGTGCCCACCTTCAGCTGATGAAGACATCTCTCAGGTGTACGACTGAGTGACAAAATGACTGAGGGAAGCTGCACTGATGAACATCTATCATGATGTTTGAACTGAGTGCTGTTCTGTGAGGGTTTGATAAACAAGTCAAGCCAAATTAACTTCAAGTAGGAAGGAATCTTATTTTCTCATCCGGCTCTTTTGATTGTTTATTATGATGCATATGTTTTATCTTGATGTAGTGTACTGAATTAAAAAAAACCTCTTTTGGCAGGCTATTACTAAGTAAATAAATCAGTTTCCAATACAGTTATTATTCAAATATTCAGTGTAGTTTGTAATTACAGAAATACATATAGCTGGGCATGCTGGCTAGCTTTTGAAGCTTAAATGGGCTTGGGCCAAGAGAAGCCTGTTGCGTTTCTGGATCATGTTTATATGCACCGATCAGCTAGAACATTATGAACACTCGTCTAATATTATGTCATTGTTTAATCACTTATATGTAGTTGCTTCTTTGCATGGTCGAGTTTTAACCTGTATTTGTGGATGCAGCAACAAACTGTAGGCACAGACTATAGATTTTGGAAGTAATTTTGAGCCCAGCAATTTCCACAGAGTCATGTCTGTTTTTAATGCAGTGTTCCTGTCTTTTTGAACACTTTTTGAAGCGTGTCGCTGAAATACATTTTTTCAGTTTCAACATTTGATTTGTTCTCTTTGCACCATTTTCAATTCCATAGAAACTTAAAATGATTTGCAAACCATCTATGAATACATGGATGTGACAAACTTTAAGGACAACATTTAGTTGTGTTTACAGGTTGCACTGTGCCAAAAAGGCCAAAATCTAAGTCAAAGGCACAACATTTCCTAGGTTAGGTAGGTTGGTGTTGTGTCAAAATGAAATGCCCTGCAACCTTATCTCCAAAGACATCTTCTTTTTGAGGTTTATCAGCAACAAAACATTGCAACTGTTTGTCACATAAAAATGGGTCCGAGTTGTATGTTGTACAAACCAGCACCACTGTTGAAACTTGTAACGGACGGTCAATGCAGTGCAGTCTGTTTTCCACTCTAAACGTTGTGTTTCAGGAGCAGCAGCTTAAGTGACATAGAGGGAACACTGAATGGTTCTGGTTTGACAATCTGTTGGATTTCTGTCAAAGGCAAATGTTCCAAGCTTTAAATGGCGGCGCAAACGGAGCCAGGCTGCTTTTTTTTAACCAAATAACTCAGACAAATGATTTAAAGTAGAGCCCCAAATGGACTCTTGTACTTTCCCCAAAGAACTCCATCTGACAGAGACATTAATCACATCACTAAATGGATTGTGTATTTCTGCTTCAATGGCTTACAACATTGAATACTTGCCACTTTATGTAAGACAAACAAAAGATTGATTTAGTCCTCCAACCATATCAGACAACATAAAATTTAAGTAGCTCCAACTGTCTCTGAAAACTGGAAATACGAATGCATAAACCAGGAAGATGATCATCTCATTTTTAGATTTCACGAAATGTCACTTTTCTCTTTAAGCCACTTTAAACAGGGTTATACTCTCTAAATAAACTTGCTGATATTTTTAGAATACAGAAATGTCACAGTACAAGAGGAAATGTTGTGACTGAGTGTCTCTTGCCGTAGGTAAGGAGTCTTTTTCTCTCACTTGATGGACAGCTCCTGTGACGTTAATGCTTTGCTTGCCTAAATGCCTCCTAACCAGAGAGCAGGAGACAATAATACACAGCAGAGAGGAGTGGGACTGCAGGCGGGAGAGCAGAGAATGATTTGCTTATCTCTTTTCTCCCTCTCTTTCAGTGGCATTCATCACCATTAGCGTTCATTAACATGAGTTAGTGCTCGTTAAGCAGCGGTGTGCCAGCAGGCATCTGTAGCTCCCCGGCAGCGTTTTCTATTCACTATAATAGACAGAGACTGATTGTGGGAGCGGTGGAGGGATGTGTAGGTGAGAAAGAAGGGAGGGAAAGCCTAACAGGGTGATGTCTGTATGTCAAACTGTGTCTTCTAAGTTTGCCCCAAATCTATCTTTCAGGAACTCAATAAAGTGAGACACAGCAAACTGTAAATGTTTGAAGTAACAACATACGACTTTCTAGAGATTGTGAGGAGAGAAATGGTAGACATGTTAAGTTGTACCATGAAAACACAACACCAGGGTTAACCGCTTCATTGATGTCTTTGTATCAGTCAAACGAAGCTCTAAACACAAACTAAAAGGGAGTTAACTACTTTGTCAAAACTCCACAATTACTTTTAAAATGAAATACAGCACTCAAAAGCATGTTCTCTCTTTTTAAAACCATAGACTGTATAAATTATGGACGTAGTATCCGTGACATCACCCATCTGTTTCTGAAGTGCTGTTTTGAGGCCAACCGTCGGCGGGAGCCATATTGCTGCTGTTGAGCGATTGTGACATAAAGAGGTGGGCTTTGAGCCTCATAATCAACAGCTACAGTGTTCCTGCCTGTCAATCAAGTCAGCTGTGCCTCTCATTGGAAGACTCGTAATCTCAATATCTTCGAAAGTGCCACGTTACAAAAAAATTCAACCCCCGTTCAGTGTGTGCCGATCGAGAAATGAGCTATCCAGACTACACTCGTCTTTTGTACCAGGCTGTAAACATGTTTATTTCTGTTGTAAAGATCGGCTTTTTAAAATTGGTGTGTATGGGATTTCCGGTACTTCCGGAGCCAGCCTCAAGCGGATCCTCGATGAACTGCAGTTTTTAGCACTTCCGCATTGGACTCATATTTTTGGACCGGAGGTTGCCGCTTGCTCAAAACTGCTCCCTTCCACCAAAACAATACACACAGCTATTAGATGCTCATGTCCGGGCATTATATAAACAGTGATGTGATACATTCTTAACACTACTATCATGTTTATGCATGTTTTAGCTTCTTGAGGCCATGTTACACATTCAAATTCATACAAGTGTGTCGATAAGTTTCCTTTTTTCTCATTTCTTGTGTGTATAAAATGGGGAAAAACTGTAAACACAGTACTTACAAAGTCAGATCAGACTCTAAAACGACTAGACTTCTTATTTACAGGACTCTAGACTTGACTTGAACTTGAGCACTGATGACTTGGACTTTTGGACTTGAACTCAGGCAAGTACTAACTGCATTGAGCATCAGGAGATGGAAAGGAGGAGAGGGACTTATTTGGTAAAGACTGTTATTTTTTTATAAGGCCCTTATAATTTTTTTGGTTTGTAGCAAGGCCAGAACATGAAACCTCTCCAGAATGCACGCAGAAAAGTAAGTGAGATGCTCATGTTATCTAGATTTTTGATAATATTGCTGCTAGCTAACGGTAGCATGACTCAGCCCAGGCAAGAGATGTGTGATTGGTTAAAATTCGGGTTGCAGGTATTTCTGAGTTTATTCAATACCTGCAGTGATTGAAAATCAGTGAATGTGTCTCCCCATCAAGAGAAGTGCAGTGCATATGTCACAGTGCCAGCTTTTATTGCCTTGATGTTTTATAACTTATGGTTTTAAAGTGTATTGTATTTTTTTTTTCTAGTGTGTTTTTGTTGTTCACATTTTACCTGCATGGACTTCCTGGGTTTTAATCAAGGCAAGGACAGACAGCTGGGGCTGATTAGACTGCGCTCCCCAAGTTGTGTGGATATAGCAGAGTTGTGGATAAAAGGCAGGTGCGACAGGACAAAAGGAGGAAGCACACGGAACAGGTCGGAGAGGAAGACGCGAGGAGGACGGGACGGGCAGCAGCGACGAGTGGGCCGGGTCGATTCGGAGAGCAGGACGTGAGGGACTACCGGGACCAGAAAAGGATCGATACAACGCTCACTGTACAGTTGAGAAAGGAAAGTGATTGAGCCATTGTTTCTCGGACGTGTGTGTGTGTTTGCTGACACGTTGGTGCCGCGACTGAGTGCTCTTCTTCCTCCTCTTCTTCCTCTCACTTTCAGCAGCGTGGAGGAGCGGAGGTTGCCGTCCGGAGGAGCGGAGGCGGTTGTCCGGAGGAGCGGAGGCGGTTGTACGGAGGCCCCAAGAGGCGCAACGGAGGCGACGGAGGATTTTACTGGATTTTGCACAAAGACCGTGGAGTGACTTCTTTTTTATTATTGGGACTTTTTAATCTATTTTTTTAACCATAAGACTCCTTGTTTGAATCACAGTTTTAACCCTGGGACGTTTTATCTGTGGTTTTAGCAATAAAACTCTTTTTAAATCAAACTAGCTGCATTCCGTCCTTTTTAACAGTGGGTATTTCATTGCTGGTGGTCTTTCAAATTTTAACTAGTGTGACACATATGCATGACGCACAGTGCTGTAACTAATAAGATAATTTATCCCTCCAGACATACTGACAGGCTCTGTCAGAAGCTGATGTTGTTGTGTTTTCTACACTTCCAAAAGTTCCCACACAGACAGCAAAGGCTCATACAGTGAATACTTGGAGGGAAACAATAGTCCTTATAAATGCTCAGGTAACGGGAACTCAGCTGAACTCAGATTCTTTTTTGGTGACTTGCACTTGACTTGAATTTGGACTCGGAACTCAGGCTAAAATGTGAAGCTACACTCCCTCACTTCTCTTGATTTTAAAAGGTTGTAGTTGAAAATTATAATCACGTGTTTTTGCATTACTGTCCTTATTGTAAAAATGTATATTTCATGTTAAAGCTGGGGTTGGTAGTCTCGGAAAACCAGCATGAATTTGAATGTTGCTTTTCCTCATGACTCCGTCTAACCCCTCCCCTCCTCCCTCAGAGCACCTCCAAAACGACGCCCCCCCCCCGCTCACATGCACGAGCGCCGCTGATTCTCGACCATAAGATCATGACTGATTCAAAACCGGTCCTCACCAAAACATTATCATAGTGAAAGTTAAAAAACACAAACAAACATGGCTGCTGTTAGTACTCACAACTATCATGCTAGCATTATCCAGTTGTACCGGTGACACGATATCAGGAGAAAAGTTATAACACATATAATACTGTAACAGCTCTACTGTTTGTTAAACGTGTTCAGTGTAGATGTTCTTAATTCCTACAGTGTTGACGGTCAGTGAAGGCATCAGGAGAGGTGTAGAGTGTGCGAGTGTGCGAGACAAGAGGAGAAGTTCTTCATTCATTCCAACATTGATTGTTGCTTTGTTGGTTGGCGTGATCACGGCCGACAGTGACCGGTTATTAAAGCTCAACGTGTTCACGAATCGTCTCGTCATCACTACAGCGTCCGGATGGATGCTACAATAAATATATATTTCCTGTAGGACTTACTGAACGTCAATAATTATTCTGCTTATTGGTGAGAGCTTTTTAGACTCTGATCCGGACTACAGTCCTGAGCAAAGCACCTCATCAGGTCAGAGGGGACAGGCCCGAGGACGAGCGAGAGGGGCAGTAAATAGAGTCAGGGGAAGCAGAGACAGGAGACGGGGACTCGGAGGAGTGCACGCCGGGGAAATGTACGCGCAGGAGGAGGGCAGAACGGCTGGACGGGATTTGATTGGTTTAAAATTTGGGGAGCCAAAAAACGGTGATTGGTTGGTGTTTTCCCAGGTTTACTCCGGCTGTAGATAGCCTTTTTGTTTTCACTCTTTTTTAGGAAAACATCATGTATTGATTACCATCAGGACATAAAGATAATTTTAACCAGTATGACAAAAAGTGTATCTAAATCTGATTACCAACCCCAGCTTTAATGCTTAGAATAATCTCATGCCTACAACAGATTGAGTAGAATAAAATGACAAATAGAGGAGCACTTGGAGAGTGCAAATTTGTCTTCGAACTGATAACTCCAACCACTACAGAAGTAAGTCTGGTTATTTTCCCAAAAAGACAAGAAGCATGTCTCAATATGGGTGTCTTCAGCTGAAGTGCCTGCACCCCAGCAATGTGTTTATGTCTAAGGTGATGTTTGAGGAGGACTTCTGTACTGATTTTTGCATTCCAAGCATTTCACTTTGCTGTAGATATCACTGTTACAATTTAGAGAGTTACATTGCTTTTTCTTGAGCTTGATCTGCTATTCATTCTTTCAAGCCCAACAGGACTGTACCTTTTAGTGAGTCAGATCAGTGTCCTCTCCAAATTTTAATGGGTTCTCTCTTTCATAATCAGGCTGTTTCTTTTAATGTTATCACAGCTCCAACTTCTCAGAGGAGGTAAAGGATAACTGCTTCAATGACACGGCATGGCAGAGAAAAAGATTTTAAAGCTTTGGGTCATCAGAAAGAAAAAAAACATCTGGCAATGTTATCTTGGGCTTTGATAAAACCAAATATGACAGTTTGGCATGTTTGTGCTATTATGTATGCTAACAACTTTAAGGATCACATTATCAAATAGAAAGGCAGGAGCACTGCATCAGCTAGACACTTCTCAGTTAAGAGTCTGTTGGGGGGGAAAAAACAGAGCTTGAAGCAGTGTGTGCGTTCAAGAATGAAGACACTGAGCACACGCACGCACACACACACACACACACACACACACACACACACACACACACACACACACACACACACACACACACACACACACACACACACACACACACACACACACACACACACACACACACACACTTACTTTCTTGTTATGCTGCAATTCACATCTGGAGCTAAAGCAGCACTTTTTTTCTGCTTTAATTATCCCAGGGGGAAAATGGGCACCTCATATTTCCTGGCAGTGACCAACACTCTCTCCTCTCCTTAACAGCCCCATTGCTGCTCTAAAAGACATTCTTTTTGACGGCTAGTGTCAATTAAAGCGGTTGAAAATAGCCAGCCCTCCTGTTCTGGGTATATATTTACCACACAGAGGGAAACAGCTGGTGTGTTGACATAGTGGCACCAGCTGGCACAACTTCAGTCCACCTGACAGCATTGACACTATAGGAGGGTAATAGGGGAGATTGATGCGGCTGAAAAGCTATCGTCTTGTGTTCTTGTTTGTTTTCCTTGAATACAGTAGGACTGTCGATGCAATTTTTTAAATCATTAATCAAAGTCATGAAGTATTTGTTTAATGTAAATCACAGGTTTTGCTGCCTTTTTTTACATCCTCCCTTTATCCTTTTTTGTTTTAATATTTTCACAACATGTTAAAGATTTTTGGTGAATAAAAATACAATTAACCACATGTAAAGCAGAAAGGTAATAACTCAGTTGTCCTGAAACTTAACAAATGCACATTGTAGCTGCAAATATATCAGCAGTGTTTTTTCCTGAATACAAAGCCTGCTATGCCAGAACTGAAATCAATGAGATTCATTGTACCAGGCTGCTCTGTTGTATTGAATTTTCATTTTCTTATAAGTAGCTAAATCAATAAAGGGAAAACGTCTGGTTTTCTAGAGACTACACTGTAATTAATTTGAAAACTGCAGTATCCAGCAGGGCTGACTGCAGAAAAGTGTTATTTTCAATTAAGCTATACACTCACAGCAAGGCACAGTTAGTATGTGAGCATCTTTCATGTTAACTTTCAGTGCATGAAGCTGTAAACGTTTCTGGTCACAGAGGGAATGCAATCCTTGGTCTTAATGGACTGCTGAGGTCTGTTTTCAGTGCTCTTGTTGCCAGAGTGCATACAGACACAACAGCGACCTAATGTGACTGAGACCAATGACTGATTCCACACTCACACAGGCACATTAAAACCTCTTGAATAGTAAAAATGCATACAACCTAAAGTTAGGAGTCTCATTAAGCATCAACAAAAAGTCTGAATCAAAACAAAAATGTGTTACTATCTGACAAGCTTATCAAAAAAACTCATTTTGCTGTACAATTTCTCAACACTGTGGATGTGGAACATCCGGTTTTGACTGATATTTGTCTTTCTCATGTGATATTACTTTGGTGTCTGAGTTGTCTGAGTCACATTCCAAGGAGGAAGTACAAGTCCTGTTTGCTGACAACTATCTATTTCAAGAGTACACTGAATGTTGGATCACATAATTCTCATCAGCCATTTTTACACATCCATTCCTGAGAATTTCCAGGAGATATCAAGACTGCCCACCCGGAAATTCTCAGAAGTTGTTCTTCTCTCACAGACGTCTTTAGGTTCAGCCTGTGGGATGGGACTATGGGGTAAGATAAGACATGATGTGAAAAGGATATTGTAGTAATCACAATGTAATGTTTATGATACATCCAAGATGGCAGGCAAAGCAGAGTCCTTAATATACAATTATTTGCTTTATATTAACACTTCATGTAAGCGGATGTATTTACAGTAAAAATGAATGAATCGCAAAGAAACATACTGGTGAGCAGAAACAAGTGAGAAGCAGCTTCATCATTTGCACATTGTTTGCACTGGTCACATGATATAAACATCATTCATTCTCATTCACAGTGAACTTTAATGATCTTTACCTGCTATGCTGACATATCAGCTCACCTGAATTCTTGTGGAATTTTTACAGGAAAAGACAGGAAAACTTCTGGGTAAGTTGTGGTTAAGAATTTGTCTATTTTAGCTATTTTTTACTATTTTTAAATCCCACTCTTGAAAGATGGGGACACAACACACAGAGTTCAGTGTTTGTGAATACAGCAAGTGTTAGCAGTTAGCCAAGGTGGCTTTGTAGCGTTACCTAATGCTTTGTGATTAAACTTCTCACAACACAGCAAACCTGCACAGTTAAAAAAAGATCACTGAAGGCCCACTCGGAGATCTAGCAGCCAAATTTAGTCTAAACATCAGTCAAAACATTTGAGTCTAAACATTAGTGTTTTCTTTAACCTTCAAAGTCTGTTGGTGTTTTCTTTAAAGTCAGCCAGCCTTTCAACACAGCCTAAGCCAAAACCCTGTCTGTGTTGTTATTACTTTTGAAGTATCTGATATTCAACCACATAAGATTAAGTATATGTTGCTAGTCTGTGTTGTTTAAAATAAGTCCAGGGGCCCACAAGAATGAGTTACAATAGTAGGCTCCAGAAGTCTCTAGGGAGGGCCTAAAAAAGATCACCTTTGACATAGGCAAATATATGGTTGACAGTGACAGCTGACGTCTTTGTCAATACTTAGAACAAGGCGTCCATAATGGAGTCAAATAGCAGCTAACTTGAAACTTGTGTTGAAGAGTCCATATATGTGTATGTTTGAAGGACACCCTCATTCTAATTTGAGTACACCTTCATAGTATTTAAGCCAGAACGTGGAGACAGAAGAGAGGCGACTTCATCTGGCTCGGTCGTCCTCCAAGCAGTCGCGATGCTTGTTACTGATGCTGATGCTGTTTGATTGTAATAAATCGAATTACTATTCAAGCTGGCCAGTGTCACAAGGTTCATTCTACATCTGCACATCACGGGCTGTTAAGACACGACACTTTGTGTCTGTCTTCTTTACTTTGGTGGACATCTCTTTCACTGAGCTCTTCCTTGTGTCTTCTAACATCCCTCCCTGTTTCCCTTCTTTTATTTTGCTGGTGACTGGTCAGCTATTAACCACAAATCCACAGTTTTTCTTAAAGACGTTTTTAAGTACCTGCAAAATATCACCTATGTTGTTTACATTTTTGCCAGTGTTAACACAGAGTTGAAATGTGCCAGACTCCTTGTCCTTCCTGAGTATTCATTAGATTTGACATGTGGGATCAATTGTCCCTTGCTTGAAACTGCTGAGAAAACAGCACTCCAGTGCTTAGGGATGGTGACCAATCAGAATCAAGTAACTAAGCCGGTTATAGCACATAATCAGAAGGCTTTTGTAGGTGAAGCTTTAAATCAAAAGAGCTGAGTTCTATTCTTGACCAAAATGCTGGCACCTGGGTTTGTCCACTGCTCTGTAATAAATGCAAAGGTGAAATGCACAAGGCAAATTCACCTGAAGAGAATAATAAAAGACTTAACTCGACTTAATTGCTCAATAAAAGCCATTTCTTCTCACCTCCTCATAACTTGGAGGTGTTCTTTGACACAGAGGAGCAGAGAGGATAAAACTTCAAAGGAACCAAACCTCACCAATCCATTACTGTCTTCAGTAACTTTCTAAAACACTCTCCAGGCCAGAACTGAAACACTGACAAACTTATTACAGTTCACGCTGCAAGAGCCAACTGCTAGTATCTGACTCCAAGAAGGAGTGGAGCCAGGACGAATCAAATTCAATTTCAAATATTTTTCCTGTGATTTTAAGCATCAGAGCCCAGTGAAAAGTGACAGAAACTGGAGCTCTGTCAGATAAATGGACAGTAAGAGAAGTCCCTGTGGTCTATAGATAGAACATAAAGCTGACCTTGCTATCCTTCACTAAATCACATTCTTTCCTCTATACTCCTCCAGTGTGGTCTACTGTTTTCCTCTCTTCTTGTCTTTCCATTTGACGTCTAGAGAAGAACATCAGATCTCTCTCTGTCACAGTGGCTGACTTTAAACATTAGTTAATAATGGTACCAGAAGCTACACTGACATTGAACAATGACATTCTGTCAAAAGCCATATCATGCAGTCATTTACTTGCTCACAAAACCTTCTCATCTACACAGCCTTTTGGTCTTCAAAATGAATCTGATGGGCTTCAAAAGTCAAGAAAGAAATCCAAATAACCATGTCTTGAATGACATCTGATGCCCACACTTTTAAAAGAATAACTATCTTTTATTTCCCAGCTGTGTTAAACTCCTGATTCTGATTGGTCAAAACACCATAATAACAGTGATTAATTCCCCATAGAAAAAGCTACGCCAGGGACAACCTGATCACACAGGTCATATCAAATCAATCCACGTAAAGGAGTCCGGCACATTTCTCCTCTGCCTGCCCTCTAACACTGTGACAAAAATTGTAAGAGCTTGTCTCAGGCTGGTCTTGAGAATCAGGGAATAATGACAGGTTGCGGGCACAGATGCGAGAGCAGTCTGAGGAGCTACTGGACCCAAAACATCTCTGATGGGGGAAAAGTGGAGCAACATCCTGCGCTGCAATCAGGCAACAGCAGCAGAGTGCATAGGTGAGTGCATCTGTTAGTTGATGGTCATTACAAAGCAACCAAAACCATAAGCGGTTATGTTAATAGCAGTGATGTTCAAAGTTGTGACATTTGCCTGATTTATGTTAATAGGTTTCAATTGCAAAGCTTAGAGAAGAAGAGCTGAATGAAGAGTTTTTTCAAATATTCTTGCCCCCAGAAGTTTTGTTCACCTCGTCTAACATTGCTTTCAATGGAAATGTTTAGTTTGATGTGAGTTAGAACAAACTAACAGGCTAATGTTTTAACTTGAATGAGAGTTAAAATGCTCAGTAAAATTCACACAAGAGGCTGATGAGAATCTGTTGTCAAGGAAGTGTTTCCAAAAGGAGAAATTGGAGAGGCTACATCTTCAGCTGCATAAGTATATAATTTTACAATAAACAAGAATATCACTGAACCAATACTTTGTGTAAACTTGTTTATGACTTTAGCTGGTAGCTGGGTAATAAGCAGTTTAATGTACAGATAACGAGTGGTTATGCATATCAGAATCCCAACAGTGTGACCCTAATGTGTCACTTCTCCCTTAAACTTGATTTGAAGTATAAAGGAGGAGTGACAGAATGGGATTGAACTAATACAGTACATTAAGTCATAAATATACCATTACAGCTAGAAAAACAAACCTACCCTGATGTTGTCAAAGGAGGATTTGTTGGTGACGTCATACAGCAGAAGCAGAGCTAGAAGAAAAAGAAACAAGTTTAAATGCAGCCTTTTAAATTTATGACTGAAAATTATAAAACCTCATATTGTTAAATGGTTTTACAGAAAGAATCCTCAGCAAATGTTTAATTTGGTCTCAATTCCCTTTCAGATTAAATTATGAAAGAGTTCATTTTCACTTTCAGCAACTGACAGACTGATGAATTTTAATTCTCTCTTGGACTGAAAAAAGTTCTGAATCACAATTAGCAAGAGTCATAAGGACCAATGCCAAGCCTTCCAGTTTGTGAATGCAGAAGTTAGTGTACAGCATGCTATTTTTGCTGGAAGGTGAGGACACTGACTGGGAATCAGAAAAATCTATGAGTACTCGTTGGTCTGAACAAAAAGGGAACAGAAATATCTGCCAGTGCAAGTCAGATTTTCATTTGGCCCTGATTCAGGGAGGACAATCAAAAATGCTGAGCCAAGACCAGGTAAGGGTCAGCAAGTACAAGGGGCCATACAAGACATTATTCATTCTGGCCCTCTCACATATATATATATATATATATATCCACCTCACACACACACACACCTCACACATTAAAATACATACAGAGAGGGGGGATATACAGTGGGGCAAAAAAGTATTTAGTCAGCCACTGATTTTGCAAGTTCTCCCACATAGAAAGATGAGAGAGCTCTGTAATTTTCATCAGAGGTACACTTCAACTATGAGCGACAAAATGAAAAAAAAAATCCAGGAAATCACATTGTAGGATTTTTAAAGAATTTATTTGTAAATTATGGTGGAAAATAAGTATTTGGTCAATAACAGAAGTTAAACTCAATACTTTGTAACATAACCTTTGTTGGCAATGTCAGAGGTCAAACGTTTCCTGTAAGTCTTCACCAGGTTTGCACACACTGTAGCTGGTATTTTGGCCCATTCCTCCATGCAGATCTCCTCTAGAGCAATGATGTTTTGGGGCTGTCGCTGGGCAACACAGACTTTCAACTCCCTCCACAAATTTTCTATGGGGTTGAGGTCTGGAGACTGGCTAGGCACTCCAGGACCTTGAAATGCTTTTCACAGAGCCACTCCTTCGTTGCCCGAGTGGTGTGTTTGGGATCATTGTCATGCTGGAAGACCCAGCCACGTTCCATCTTCAATGTTCTCACTGATGGAAGGAGGTTTTTGCTTAAAATCTCACGATACATGGCCCCGTTCATTCTTCCCTTAACATGGCTCAGTCATCTTGTCCCCTTTGCAGAAAAACAGCCCCAAAGCATGAGGTTTCCACTCCCAAGCTTCACAGTAGGTAAGCAGTTCATGGGATGCAACTCAGAATCTTCTTCCTCCAAACACGACGAGTTGAGTTTTTACCAAAAAGTTCTATTTTGGTTTCATCGGACCACATGATATTCTCCCAATCCTCTTCTGGATCATCCATATGCTCTCTGGCAAACTTCAGACGGGCCTGGACATGTACTGGCTTAAGCAGGGGGACACGCCTGGCGCTGCAGTATCTCGGCATAGTGTGTTACTGATGGTAGCCTTTGTTACTTTGGTCCCAGCTCTCTGCAGGTCATTCATCATATGGGGGCCCCAGATCGAGGGAGATTATCAATGGTCTTGTATGTCTTCCATTTTCTTACAATTGCTCCCACAGTTGATTTATTCACACCAACCTGCTTGCCTATTGTAGATTCACTCTTCCCAGCCTGGTGCAGGTCCACAATTTTCTTCCTGGTGTCCTTCAACAGCTCTTTGGTCTTGGCCATGGTTGAGTTTGAAGTCTGACTGTTGAGGCTGTGGACAGGTGTCTTTTATACAGATAATGAGTTCAAACAGTTGCCATTAATATATGGAGCCAAAACAGTGACTTTAAACGTCTGGTATTGAAAATAAAATTTGGCATTGAAAACACACTCTGAAACTGAAAAAAAAAACATTGGCACTGAACACTTATATTGAAAAAAAAAATTTAACGGCATCAAAACAGGTATTGGCATTGAAAACGTTTCATTGAAGTTAAAATCACAAACATCAAATTTTATATCATTTAATTTATAGCAATTTTGCATTCTAATATTTTTTTTCAATGACAATCATTATTTTTCATCGATGTCACTTTTTTCCAATGACAGATTTTTTCTTCAATGACGTTTCTCTTCTTTCGAATGCAGTTCTTTTTCAATGATTGAATTTTCAGTTCCAACTTTTGTCACCGTTTTGGCGTGGAGGGGAGGGTTTGAGGGGGGGGGCTAGGAGGGCGTGATTTGCATAATTTTCACGTTGTCACAGACTCATGGAACGCCCCCCCCTGCAGGGCAAGGAAACATACAGTCTATGCTAACTACCTAAGGACTACGGGGAAATGACCGGACTCTGCTGCCAACTACATGTTTAAACACTTAAAAGTGCCGAACAGTTGTCTATCAGGTATATGCGAGGAGATAAGCCCTGGTTCTGCTTCTTACAGGATATTTTATTGTTTTTGACGTGGGGGTTGTATGAGTTTCATGTTACCGATAGATACTAGCCACACTAGTTTGTGATCTGCTGGTATATCTTAATTCCCAAAGGTCGAAGAAGACTGTTGTTGAGTCTTACTTGTGACAGCAAGAAGTTTTCTCTTGCAGGTGTGTAAACTGTGAGCTAATGCACACAGTTTACACACCTGCACCACCAGGTAACTCTGGATCTCTCCTGCTCTCCAGTTTAGCTCTGCAGTTCCTCCGCTTTTTCCTCCGGTGCATTGAATCTCCCTTTCCTCTGTAAAGTCCGGCTCATGAAGATGTCCATGCGTGTCCGCATTAAACGGCACGACATCGGCGCAGTCAGAATCCCTCATTACTAAGTTTAGTTGTATTTTTATGACTTTTAAGCTGCAGACCTGAACAGCTGATCAGTGCGTTGCAGGCGGAGGAGCTCGTCTGTGTTGTGTCAGTAAATAATGCAAAAACAAACAGGCTTTCTGGTGTCAAAGTGAAGTGCTGAATAAAATCACACGTGGAGCGTACATCTAAACCGAGATGAGTGCTCAGGTCAGAGTATTGTAAAATGAGCTGAGTTACGTGGCAGGACTGACCCGGTCTGCAGAAACTGTAGCCTAGCTGCTGCTGTTTCTCCTGTAGTTTCTCACTACAGGAGCCGAGCTGACCGGGGTTCGCTATGGCTAGTACAATTACTAGTGACATAAAACTCATACAACCACACTTCATAAACATTGAAATATCCCTGTAAGAATCCAATCTTAGAAATAAAACCCTGAGAGGAGATGTGGATTCATTATATTCGACGCTCTGTTGTCCCTGCTGAGGGAACAAAACAATAATAAAGTCCACACGTCTTTAAACGAACATTTCATTAACGGTATATGAAGTAAACACAGAGTATTTTAATCATTGTATGAATCAAGTTGATGTAGCACTCCATACATCGTTGCAGTGCGTGGACTGATGTCTACAACTCCGATGCTAACATGTTGACACCGCTAGCTAACGCTAGCTTAGTAATAACGTCGCTGTTCACAGTCTGACACTTTTATCCTGACAGTCTGGTAATGAAGTGTTCTCGGTTAAGTTAAGGAGAAGGTTGATATTAGTGTCGAGGCTTGATGGTAACCTTTCAGTAAGGAAGAGACGGTTTTACACGTCTGAATGAATGGAAGCAGTCATGTCACTTTGGTCTTTTTTGCCCTCCAGGCTTCTGCGGTGGTCACGTGACTGAAATTATGCAAATTATTTGTGAATGACATCCTCCTAGCCCCTCCCCTCAAACCCTCCCCTCCACGCCAAAACGGAGACAAAAAGTTGGAACTGAAAATTCAATCATTGAAAAAGAACTGCATTCGAAAAAAGAAAAACATCATTGAAAAAAAAAATCTGTCATTGAAAAAAAAAGTGACATTGAAGAAAATAATATGATTGTCATTGAAAAAAATATTAGATGCAAAAATTGCTATAAATTAAATGATATAAAATTTGATGTTTGTGATTTTAACTTCAATGAAACGTTTTCAATGCCAATACCTGTTTTGATGCCGTTAAATTTTTTTCCAATATAAGTGTTTCAATGCCAATGTTTTTTTTTTCAGTTTCAGAGTGTGTTTTCAATGCCAAATTTTATTTTCAATAACCAAACATTAAAGTCATCGTTTTGGCTCCATATTAATATAGGTAACGAGTGGAGGACAGAAGAGCTTCTTAAAGAAGAAGTTACAGGTCTGTGAGAGCCAGAAATCTTGCTTGTTTGTGGGTGACCAAATACTTATTTTCCACCATAATTTAGAAATAAATTCTTTAAAAATCCTACAATGTGATTTCCTGTTTTTTTTTCTCATTTTGTCTCTCATAGTTGAAGTGTACCTCTGATGAAAATTACAGACCTCTCTCATCTTTCTAAGTAGGAGAACTTGCAAAATCAGTGGCTGACTAAATACTTTTTTGCCCCACTGTATGTGAGAGAGAGAGCACCAAAATGAATAATGTGTGGCCAGTCAGAAGCACTGTTGAAGCATTTTTATTAAAAAACGAGACAGCTACCTCTCATGTGGAACATTATGAACCATCTATTGCATCAGTATTAAACTGGTTAATAGTTCAACTCCATACTCATAGTCCTGGCTACTTAATAACTGCATGCCTAGTGTCAGTGTATTTGGTGAAAGATAAAAGCCTTCAGCATCTGAAGCTGGAGTTACAAGCTTCTACCTCTTAATCTACAGCTACACCACGTGTCCACTGTTCTGATGGGCTGTAGCTTTCAAAATATTTTTATACTGCACCGATTCAGATGCACCATGAAAACCTGAAACAAACAAGGAGGCTCCAGGCTTATTAAAATATGCAATTAGTCTGGCAGTGGCAGACGAATGACATTGGTAAAGTGAATAAAAAGTCAAGTGTGACACATTTTAAATGTGTATTCTCAGTTCAGTTTTCTTTTTCACATTACTGCTGTCAACACATCTGCTGTAACACGACTGGTATTTTGCAGGGAAATAACAATTCCAGAGTTTGTTTTCTTCACACAAATTGACTAAATTGACTAAAGCATGTTTAATTGAGCAGAACTCTAACACAGTCTTACCATATGTTAAGTCATCTCAATACATGCTACGTTTTTGTAAACAACTCAGTACTTTTTTTTTTTTTTTTAACTCTCAACAGTTTGTGTACATGTAATTATCACTTTTTTATATAATACATTTAAAATGATGTTTTACTTAGGGCAAAACAAAGACAGGAAGTTGGCAGGTAACTGAGTAGGCATTCAACAGTAAGACCAAATGGAGGGCAGTCTAGAAAATTTGATGGATGTAGAAAAAAATGCAATGTCAAGAAAAAAAGTTGTTCATACAGGTGGATCTCAAAAGGCAGTTAAAGTAATAAAGAAAAAAAGACATAAGTAAAAGAATAAATGCAATAAGTGGAAACTGGAAAGATGACATCAAATCAGTGTAAATCAAAAAATAAAAAAAACGTGAAAACAGATAAAAGTTTTTAAAAAATACTTAAACAAGATACAGAACTTTAAGAAAAGGACAAAAATCACAACATTATCTAAAAAAAGTACAGAAAAAAGAACAAAGGAAGAGAGAAATACAGGCTTTTAAAAATGATTAATCACATAATAACGAGTTTGTCAAAGAGGTTTCAAAGACGTCAGTGGGCCTGCATGCCTTATCACAACACTAAAAGCATGACTGATGCATTTGCATGCAGTCCATAGTTACAAACTTCACTGAAATGAGTTCAGAAGTTGAGCTACAGGCACAGACAATCAGATACACTTAAGCCCTCGGGATTAGTACTACCTTGGGACCTCTGATAATTTGTAATAATTACAGAGGACGTCTGTGTTTTTTAATCCTGAATAGATCACATCTGGATTTTGTAAAGTCAAATTCCAGGGAATAATCGCCTGCTAATATTTCAGGACCCACAGAGGTCTTCTGATATTAGTCCAGTCCAAATCAGCATATCAGATTTCATAAGCTGTAACTTTTTTAGTTTTTTGTAAGAACGAGGCTGTGTTGAACTCATGAAGCATTTTTAGTGCAACTTCAGCTGGATCAGTTGTTTCACAGTACAGAGATCCTTCACAGAAAGAACAAACTGAAATCAATCAAAATACTAGATGTGATAAGATGGATGAAATGCTTTGCAGCATCTTTGGGAACAGTGTGCCAACAGTATGTTATATTAAGGTAACATCACCATGCAAGGTGCACCATGTTCCCTTTTAGTATAGAATTAAAATAGAGTGCTTGACAACCTGCAGCTGTATCTTTTCTGAAACGTGTTTTAATACACGTTCTTTGTGAAAGATGTTTCCCTCAGAGACAAGGTAAATGTTGTGCAGCCACGCTTTCAATCAGAGGTGTCAGAAGATTTTAGTAAAATATAAAATTTTCTTTTCCAGTACAAATGCGCCACATCAGACACTGAAGTCAGGGGAAATTCACAAACTGCCAGGGGTCTCTGGTCATAATAATCCTATGGAAGAGTGCTTTTTTCTCTGGCTGCTTACAAAAAAGTGAGCTCACAGCATCAGGCTTGTCCTCTCTATTTAACCAAATAGGTCTTTTCTGCTCTTTAATGTTGGTGTTTGTGAAATAAACAGAAACACTATGACTACAGTATCAAGTACATAAGAATGCTACATAAAAAAAGTTACTAAAGATTTCATAACTAGCACTGGAGTCTTTTATTTGGAAAAAATGCCAGAACTTTAACAAAATGCTTCTTTTGTGACAATGGCTACGTTTACATGATACTTTTAATTCCTCTTTCACCTCAGAATTAAATTTAAATCCTCTTTAAAAAGATTAAAAATGACCATGTAAATACCTAATTCCGAATGAAAATGATCATTCCGAATTAAACTTAAATCCGAAGTAAGTGGCTGGTTTATTCTGATTTTAAATCCGAATTGAATAATTACTCTATCATGTATAGTTCATTCCGCTTTAAAGTAACTCCGGTCATTCTGCGCATGCTCATTCCCTTGTCCTGTCGCGATGACGCACATATTACGCACTGGCGGGCCACATATTCCAGGCTGAGGTAGAGCACCCCGTTGCACTAACCGGCTTTGATTCGCCACAGTACGGTCTTCCGCCTCCCTTCTCCGGTCGTATATCTCTCTTCCCCTCCTCAGCTGACGAAAGTGAAAGCAGTACGTTTGTGTCGAGCTGCTAATTCAAAACTATCATCAAAATCAAAGCGAAAATTGCACTTATTGTGTGGTCTTCCATGTTGTTACCGAAAATGAAAGAATAAGGAACTGGAGTCTGTTTTCTTTCCAGTAAACGTAAATACGTCTGCCCGCCCCTGTCCAATCAGAACCCTTCCCAACCCCCAGACCTTAAGCGGAATTGAATAAAGACGATTAAACGTGTTTTCCATGTAAACCTCAATTCGGAATTACTATTTCCATGTAAACACGAAGGAGGTATACTTTAATCCAGAATTATTTAATTTGGAATTATTAATTCGGAATTAAAAAACATCATGTACCGTGGCCATTCATTCTCTTCCATGGACGAGGCATCATATTTTAAACTACAGAGGTGCCTCAAGCCATGTCCTGCTTTCTGTCTTTAGCATAGTTCACCCAGGCAGTGCAGGTATTTGAGAGCAGCGGGGGCCTGGGCAGCTTGGAGAAGAGCATGATGCAGTCTGACAGCTGTGTAATAAAGCTGTGCTGTGCTAAACTTGTCCTGGAGCTGTTTCTCACTCCTGTGTTGTCTGTTATCCCTCAGCGGTTGAAATCAGGGCAAAGAAAATCACAAACCACCAGGGCGGTAGTTACAGACAGACAGACAGGGAAGAGAGAGAGAGGGTGACAGAGAGAGGGTGAGAGAGAGAGAGAGAGAGAGAGAGAGAGAGAGAGAGAGAGAGAGAGAGAGAGAGGAGAGAGAGAGAGGAGAGAGAGAGAGAGAGAGAGAGAGAGAGAGACAGAGGAGAGAGAGAGGAGAGAGAGAGGAGAGAGAGAGAGACAGACAGACAGACAGACAGACAGGACAGACAAGACAGAGTGTTTGTGACGATTCATGCATCCCTGTCTTGGAGCTTGTATTAATCAGCCTTCTCAATAGATTTTCTGTCCACTCTGTTCAGTATCTTTTAAAGGTCAGCCCCAATTGTTAATCCTGAAAAAATGAGGTCATGAAATGTGACATTAGAGGTTTGTTTGAAATACACAATGCTTGTGTTATCTTTGGAGCACTACAAACAAAGGACGCAATCAAGGAGTGATTTTACGCAAGATTTAGTTGCAAACAGAACAAGAAGGACATTGAGGTTTAAAGGGTAGATGAGCAGAAATTGAGAGTGCAGAGGAAGAACCAACGCTGGAGTGAATGTCATTTCACTGACAGAGGAGAGAAAGCTACATTTGTAAAATGTACAAAATGTTCCTCAAGGAAACATCTATTGTGACAGTATTTCTCTAAAGTAAGATTTTCAGCAGTAGTTGCAATCAAGTCCATGCCATTTATAGGAATATCCAAAGATTTTAGCCTTGTTTGATATTTGCATGTGTCGTACATCAGAAACAGCGAGAAGAATAACTAACACCAAGCACCAGGTGGAAATATCTGATCTTAAATATTTGGGTTTATTCTACACTCCAAAAATGATGGAATCAAAATTAATAAGCGGAACTGAGATCAATAAAACTGACATAGTACCTAGCCCTAGTAGTCTATCTGTAAGGCTGTCACCATGAGGAATACTGGGTTTAATGTTCTATGAGGATTTATGAACCTGAAACCAGTAGATGATCTACAGTATAAGATAAGATAAGATAAGATAAGATAAGATAAGATAAGATAAGATAAGATAAGATAAGATAAGATAAGATAAGATAAGATAAGATAAGATAAGATAAGATAAGATAAGATAAGATAAGATAAGATAAGATAAGATAAGATAAGATAAGATAAGATAAGATAAGATAAGATAAGATAAGATAAGATAATCCTTTATTCGTCCCGCAACGGGGAAATTCATGGAGTTACAGCAGCAAACAAAAAGGTGTACAGTACAAGAATTTCAACAAGATACAGTCAGGTCCATAAATATTGGGACATCGACACAATTCTCATCTTTTTGGCTCTATACACCAGCACAATGGATTTGAAATTAAACAAACAAGATGTGCTTTAACTGCAGACTTTCAGCTTTAATTTGAGGGTATTTACATCCAAATCAGGTGAACGGTGTAGAAATGACAACAGTTTCTATATGTGCCTCCCACTTTTAAGGGACCAAAAGTAATGGACAAACTCAGCATCATAAATCAAACTTTCACTTTTTAATACTTCATTGCAAATCCTTTGCAGTCAATTACAGCCTGAAGTCTGGAACACATAGACATCACCAGACACTAGGTTTCATCCCTGGTGATGCTCTGCCAGGCCTCTACTGCAACTGTCTTCTGTTCCTGCTTGTTCTTGGGGCATTTCCCCTTCAGTTTTGTCTTCAGTGAGTGAAATGCATGCTCAAATGGATTCAGGTCAGGTGATTGACTTGGCCATTGCATAACATTCCGGTTCTTTGCCTTATAAACCTTTTTGGTTGCTTTCGCAGTATGCTTCGGGTTATTGTCCATCTGCACTGTGAAGCGCCGTCCAATGAGTTCTGAAGCATTTGGCTGAATATGAGCAGATATTATTGCACGAAACACTTCAGAATCCATTCTGCTGCTTGTGTCAGCGGTCACATCATCAATAAATATAAGGGAACCAGTTCCATTGGCAGCCATACATGCCCACGCCAATAAGGTGGTATGGTTTGGATCATGAGCAGTTCCTTTCCTTCTCAATACTCTTCTCTTCCCATCACTTTGGTACAAGTTGATCTTTGTCTCATCTGTCCACAGGATGTTTTTTTTCCAGAACTGTAAAGGCTTTTTTAGATGTTGTTCGGCCAACTCTGATCTGGTCTTCCTGTTTTTGAGGCTCACCAATGGTTTACATCTTGTGGTGGACCCTCTGTATTCCCTCTGGTGAAGTCTTCTCTTGGTTGTTGACTTTGACACACATACACCTGCCTCCTGGAGAGTGTTCTTGATCTGGCCAACTGTTGTGAAGGGGTTTTTCTTCACCAGGGAAAGAAGTCTTCTGTCATCCACCACAGTTGTTTTCCGTGGTCTTCCGGGTCTTTTGGTGTTGCTGAGCTCACCGGTGCGTTCTTTCTTTTTAAGAATGTTCCAAACAGTTGATTTGGCCACACCTAATGTTTTTTGCTATCTCTCTGATGGGTTTGTTTTGATTTTTCAGCCTAATGATGGCTTGCTTCACTGATAGTGACAGCTCTTTGGATATCATATTGAGAGTTGACAGCAACAGATTCCAAATGCAAATGTCACACCTGGAATCAACTCCAGACATTTTACCTGCTTAACTGATGATGAAATAACGAGGGAATAGCCCACACCTGTCCATGAAATAACTTTTGAGTCGATTGTCCCATTACTTTTGGTCCCTTAAAAAGTGGGAGGCACATATTGAAACTGTTGTCATTTCTACAAACCGTTCACCTGATTTGGATGTAAATACCCTCAAATTAAAGCTGAAAGTCTGCAGTTAAAACACATCTTATTTGTTTAATTTCAAATCCATTGTGCTGGTGTATAGTGCCAAAAAGATGAGAATTGTGTCATGCTTCGGCTGCTAACAGCTGATCTCGTATGTAAACAATGGTACCATGGATACACGCAGGATCTCCAGACACACACAGGAACAAAAGTAGAAAAAAACACTGCAAAAGTAGACAGTTTGGTGTCTATGGCCAACAAATGAGTCATTAAAAAGTCATGACAGGCTCCAAATACAAAGATAATTAAACAGATGTGAAAAAAAGTAAAAAAAAGAACAACAAAGAGAGAGCTGCTGCAACAAGCAGCCACTTGAGCGGCGCTAAGCAACAAAGAGAAATATGAGCCCATAAGTGATTTAAACTATATTTGATCAGGAGTCATTGGTACAAACCACGAGAGATGCAAAATCAATTCCCACGAATGGAAACAGTTTTGAAAATGATTTTGCTGATGCATGACTTGAAGAAAAATAAAGCTTGCTTACTAAAATTTGAAATGTTATGAGAACTGTTCACTTTCCTACTGTACCATGAATTGAGAGAGGATTTTTGTTCTCCAAAAATGATCTAAAGTGCAATTTTTTTGTAGAGACTACTTACAACAGATGTGCAAACAATCCAAACAGCATGTGATTAAGGAAAATGTATTGCACTGTGTGCATCTGAATTCAATTTAAATGGATTTGGGCCGAGAGAGAAAGAAAAAAAAAACGTGTCTCTGTCTGGAGATCAAACACAATACCATTGTGCAAAATGACTTTTTGAACGAAGGTGGGTAGACTGTGTTAATATAAACGTTGACATGATGTTGTTTTCTCAGGAAACTGGAAGCTTTTGTTAAAGTGAAATATTTTGAAGACTTTGTTTTCATCCATCAACCTCTCTGAGAAAAACCTGTGATTTAATTTGTTCTGTCTGGACTCTCAGATTTTTTTTTGTTTCTTTTTTATTTTATCGCAGTAAACACAAATAGGCTGGACCAGGATAAGCACAAAAAGACATCAGAAAAAGATGAAGTCACTGAATTTTCGCACAAAATTGAGCAGAAAAATATCTGTTGTCTGACTGCACCTTTTCTCCCACACAGTGGATGCATTGCATTTCATCGACATCTAAAGTAATCTTCCCTTTATCTCTCTCCCTCTGTCCTCTTTCAGAGCCTCTCTTCCCTCTCAGTCCCTCCACCCTCCCACACTCATTCTCTCTCTGTATTTGTTTTCTGCCTGCAGCTCTGCTTCAGCCCCTCGAAGTTGTGGCACTTAAAATTATCTCCATTCATCATATTTTTTTGGCTCTGTGGAGGAGTGTGTTTGTATGTCAAACTTTGTTTGTGTGAATTAGTTTAGAGGTCACAGAGTGCTGCTGGCAGGCTTCTCCAAACTGAGAAAACCTTTTTGTGTAATTGGGTGAAACATTAAATTTGTTTTGGATCCTAGGCCAGTTTATTTGATTTTATTTGTGTCTGAAACAACACACCTTTCTTGCCTGAAGTTTAAGTTTGACTCAGGGATGTGTGTAAGTCGATTAAATGTCATCACCAGAATTACAAGCTGGTTAAACGAATCAGTGCTATTTTTTATTGATCAATGTAGGCTCACAATGCTGACAGTGAGGGAGCTGGAGTGGGAAGATTGAGTGCCTTCCAAAACTACACCAGTGTTCCAGTTAAATGAGTGACCCTGTTAACTGGCGACTTTCAGCTGTTTAGTTCTGTGGTTGTCATGGTTACAGGAACTGTTGAAAACTGAGTCCCTTTTCATTGCAATGTCATAATTTAGTCATCAGCTGCCTGTTGCACCAGCTGTGCGTAAGTTCAAACTTAGCCTAGTTTGAACGTAATTTCTCATTTAGGATGGAGTTTACACTCTACTAACGTTTTGGGCGTTGCACCAGCTGAAATAGTTCCAATGTAAGCCTAAATTGCAACTTAATTCTTACACTTGGGTCCTAGTAGGTGTGAAGTCCTCCGTACAGTATATCAGCTGCCATGGTGCGTCGTTTTGAAAAGTGGGATGATGAGGAGATACAGAGGGTCCTCCCAGCTATATGACGTCTGCAACCATAGACTGTATATACGCGATATCCGCAAGAGATTAAATCCTTTCGAAAAATATGATGACCAAGATTTGCCCTCCTATGATTAACATATGTTGTAGTTGATAATTGTACCACTCGATGTCACTGTTATTATACACACACCGTAGATTAAGGATTGAGGCTGTAGTTATCACCTTACTTTAGTTTGTTTCAGCCGTTGGTAAGTTCTGAGACGATTAGGCACGAAAGATAACAACGCATCAAAAGTGGTGCTTTCCTCTGATTGGCTGCTGGAAGTGTATACGTCATATCTGCAACAATGTTTTGGTTAGTTTGGACGTTACTGTCTACTAGTTAAGATGAACCTTACGTCTCCGTGGTGCAACCAAACTATGTCACAACTTAAGTTACAAACTAACTAGTTTCAACGTTTGGTTTAGGAAGGACTTTACACCCTAACTTAGGACTCAACTTATGCACAGCTGGTGCAACAGGCTGCTGGGCTCTGTTTTCAACAGTTGTAAAAACAGTAATCACAGACTCACTGGCTGTCACCAGTTAACAAGGTAACTTGTTAAACCAAAACACCTGCCGTCCTGTCGCTATCTCTGCGTGCTGATACCACAGCCATGTTTCATCAGAGACTAAGTATCGGGCCCTATGATTTCCGCGTTCACAGAATCGTGGACGGGATCGCAGAATTGGCCAATAAAAATGGAATCTACTGTTAAATGCGGAATATCGAGGAAATTGACATAATGTGACTGAAATGCTGTCATCATGAGGAGAAGGAACGTTTGTCTGGGGAAATGTTTCCGGGGACCGCTTATTCGTGGCACCACCTGTGCATCTCCTCACAAAGGGTGCATCTCAAAGCTCTAAACGTCCATCCTCGCGTCTCTTCCTCGCGTCTTAGTCCCGCCCACCAGAGATGCGCGGAAATGAAACCAGAGGAGAGAGGAGAGAGGAGATTTGTATTTAGAGAAATGAGACGTCCTCTCCTCCGGAGCGTCACGTGAAGCGACGTCGGTTTGTGATGACGGCTTTAATAGCTGTTTGTGTCTGCACACATGTTCACTGTAATAACTCTGATAAATATAAACAGTAACAGAGCTCTGTCTCTGTGTTTACATGTTAACACACACTTGCACATGAAGAGAATCAGCTCTCTGTTTATTCTGTCCTAAAGCATCGCGGATCGATTCACCGGTAAAATGCCTCATTATTAAATTATTTATTACTTTAAGGGAGAATAGAAACCATGCAACTCTTTTCAAACCCTGTGCTCATTAATGATCAGCCTCGTATGAAACTTTATTAACCTGACTGGAAATATAACAAGTGTTTTTACTAACAGACAAACTTTACTGTCAGACTTCCCTTCATGAAGAAAACGAGAACAAATGGGGAAACTAACAGGAGGAATAACTGATCATTGATATATATTCTATCAATGATGTTAGACTCTATTACTCTATTTCATTAGACAGTGAATCTGACAAAAACAATCAGATATAACATAATCCATCCTCTGTTATATTGAATTTATGATTTTGCGATCAGTATTTTGTTTTTAAAATTCATATCAAACACTTTTCAATCTCAGCTCATCACATACAGACTGTTTAGAAACCGACATATGTTTATGATCTGTTTCAGGGCACCCTTAGTGACTGTTTTAAGGTCCATCTTTTCTCTGTTATTAAACTCAGCTGATGTTAAGTTTCGGATAAGTCCGCGCCGCTGCAGCGTCCAATCGGTGAGTGATATTCAATAAGGGGGCGTGTCTGTCAGAGAAAAGACTTCCGCAAAGTCTGCTCTCGTGTTTCCTCGATTATCCCTCCTCGGATCAGTCTCCTCGCTCCTCGCTCCTCTCTCCTCCAGCAGAGTTAAGAGCTTTGGGACGCAAGTTAAAATGGCGCGTCAGTAAGTACTTCCGGTTCGACCGAGGAGCGAGGAGCGAGGAGACTGCAGTTTAGAGCTTTGAGATGCACCCAAACACTCACCCGCCCCCTCCCGAAATAAACAACGTTGAAGCGGCCACCAGAAACACCGGCTAGGTCTGCAAAAAAACTCTGAAACTCTGTCGAAACTGTTCTTACAGCACTTATTGGTGCATTGTTATGTTACAACATTATGTTTTGACTTGAAATACTGAGCAAAATTGTGCAACGATGTGTTTCATCAATAAATTTAAGGATTTTTGCATTTCATTAACGGACATTTTATTCACTGACACTAAAAGCACACACTATAAGGTGGAAAATAAGTGTAAAGGGTACAGAATTCTAAAAAATTAAAATGAAAAAAACAGAATTTAGAAAAAAATAAAACAGATTTCATAGGGCCTTTTAAGTACAACATAATCTGTGATTGCGCTGTCAGCCAGCTGCTTGAAGTTGACAGACAAAAGCCTGCTCTTGTTTCACAGTTAAGAAATGTTAGCATTGGCCTAATTTGTATTACTCAACATTTTTCTGATGACTGATTCAGATTTCTTTATGTACATTTGAGTACTTATAACAGTGACTTTTTTTAGTTATTTGCTGTGATGTTTTGCGGGAGAACGTGGCGTGTTTCTTACACAAGGTCCACAATGTTGATGCTAATGAGTCAACATACAGTTGCTTATTAACACATTCTGCAGCTCTGGCTCACCATAATGATTAATTCAGATTCACATCACACCCTTTTTCATATCAGACATGCTGTTAACATAAATAAATAATAAACATCCAAAGAGATACTGTTGATGGTGAGAGAGGTAAACGTAATCTTAACATTTGTTTATTTGCAAGATACAACTTTAAGTACATGGTCTGATTTATGGCAACATCACACCACTGCTATTAAACTATAGTTAAGAAGAACTGAGCACTGCGGGGCATGGACTATTACTTATTGCACCATTTCATCATCCAGCACACTGAGAGGATCTTTTAATTCTAATTCCACTTTGTAAGTGGTGCATTTATTTCACATTTAACCTTTGCCAGATAGCAGTTAAGATTCACACAGTATTCAAAGAGTTGCTTTGCTCAAGGTCAGCTGGCATTTGAAACAGATACACTTTGATGTAGATGGATTACAAGTGCAGCTGAAATCGGGCAAAAGTCATCCGAGATTACCCTTAAACCCTCTACAACTGATCAGTTCACTGTGGGGATACAAGAGGACACATAGCCAAAAGTCTGTGTGCGTCTCTTGAACTCTGAAAACAAACTCCACTTTCTGACAGTCAAGAGTTTGCACACAGTAAGAAGGTAAGATCAAAATGTAGGTGCATTGTTTGAACAAAGAACTGACAGCCGGGAAACATCAGACACAGAAACTTTGGTACAACACTTCAGAGACTTCAAAAGCCTCGCTGACAGTCTGTCACTGAAACAGGAGTTTGTTCGAGTAAGAGAAAAGCTGCAGTAAATCACAGGAGGAACCATTTATAGGATTGTTGTTGAAGCGTTGCGGCGATGATTGGTGGACTTTTTTCACTGTGACATCGTCCTTTAGTTTGTCAAGCTGTCATGGATCCTATAAGGGCCACTAACAAGTTTGATCTGCAGAATCTATCCTTAGTATTGGAGGCATATCTCACTATTTTCTTAGTCCAGTGCTTACTGATAAGTGAGGAAGTGATCTGTAATAAAAGGTCATGTCTCTGACAGGTCTATTCAAATAGCCATTCATTCACAAAAATGTAATAGTTAATGCCTGATCTCCATGATCTCATTATATTATTTCATTATATATGTTCTCCGTCATTTTTTTTTTTTACCAGGGGCTGGTTTTAAAACAGTGGCTGTATCCCATCTAAACATCCCATCCTATAACAGAAGAAGAAGAAAGCATTATTGCCAGGTGCAGGTAAAACGGGTGTGGAGCTGTGACACTTGGAGCCGGGTATAAACCGCAGAGAGTTCTGCAGCTGTCAAAGAGTTCTGAGGAACTCCTTGAAAATGAACAAAACTTTGGTAAGGTGCAAACTTTGCCAGGTAAAACTAGAAAATCATATGTCTACAAAATTAAATGACTCGGCTATGCACAGAGAGCCAGCAGTAGAATCATTGTTGAACAGTGCACCATGCAAAGAGGAAACCATACACCTATAAGCTATAACAGTATGAGCACTGACACATGAAGTGAGTACCATTGATTACATCTAAACAGTGACTCCTGTCAGTGGGTGGGACATGTCATGCACTAAGTGAACATTTTGTCCTTGAAGTTGATCCGTTACATGCAAGAAAATGGAGGAGTGTACGAATGTGACTGTTTTTGAAAGGTTCAGATTGTCATGGTTAGATGACTGGGTCAGAGCATCTCCACAACTCCAGCTCTTGAGGTGTGTCTCCAGTCTGCAGGGGTCAACGCCCACCAAAAGTGGAGCAATGAAGGAAAACTGGTGAACTTGCAACAGGGTCATGGGTGGCCAGTGCTCACTGATGTGCATGGGGAGTGAAGTCTGATCTAACAGAAGAGCTACGGGAGCCCAAACTGCTGAAAAAGTTAATTCTGGTTCAGAAAGAAAGGTGTCAGAGGGACACAGTTTGTTGTGTACAGGGCTGTGTAGATTCCAGCCAGGGTGCCCATGTGCACTGCCAGAAGTGCCTACAATGAAAATCGAGCATCAGAACTAGACCAAGAAGCAATGAAAGAAGGTGAGCTGGAGCAACACATAAGTCACATTAATCGATTGGAGCATCCGTGGGATGTGCTGGACAATCAAGTCTGATCTATAGAAGCTCCACCTCACAACTTCTAGGACTGAAACGACCTGATGCAAACATCTTGGTGCAAGATACCACAGCCCACCTTCAGGGGTCTAGTGGAGTCCATGACTCATCAGGTCAGAGCTGTTTTGGCTATGACTTGACAAGAGGGGTGTGCTAACTATTAGGTCATGGCTAATAGGTGTATATAAACGTGATCTAGAAATGCCGGCAACTGGTATTGGGATACACAAGAGCCCATGGCATGGGTGGCTTACACATCTGGAGAGGCACTATCAATGCTAAACAATATATACAGGTTTTGGACCAGTATTTGCTGCCATCCAAGCAATGAGTTTGTTTTTTTCAGAAAGACCTTTTTTATTTCAGCTAGACAATGCCAACCCACATTCAGCAAAAATGATAACAGCATGGCTCTGCAGTAGAAGAGTCTGGGTGTTAAATTGACCTGTCTGCAGTCCAGACTTGTCACCCACTGAAAACATTTGGTACAACATAAAAAAGGACAAAGGATACCCTGAACTGTTGAGCAGATGACATTATCAGGCAAAAACGTAACAACATTACACTTTCAAAACTTCAGAAAGTGGTCTCCTCAGTTCCAGAACATTTACAGAGTGTTGTTAAAAGAAGTGATGCAGCATTAACATGCCCTGTCACAGCTTTATGGAAACGTGTTGCTGGCATCAAATTTAAACATAAGTTAACTTTCAAACTTTCATAAAATAATTTGTTTTTCTGTTCTGACCTTTGTTATGTTGTTTTTGCACTATTTTCAAGTAAATGTAAGGTTGGAATGATTTGCAAAGCATCAAAATCTATTTTCATCAATGCTTCACACAGTGTCCCTACTTTTATGGAATCAGGGTATTATTTTGCTTGAAATGCAGAGTGGAGCTCCTTTATATGCAATTAATGCAGTGATATGCGGCATGTTAATGATGTAAAAGTCATTTATAATCCTGGCATTGAGATATCTAAGAGTGTGTGTTTTAGAGGAAGATATGCACTGAGGCAGCTTTCCTGAAACTGGACCAGCTAACAGTCGTCGTCTGGGGTCTGCAGCCTCCAGCCTCCAGACTATAAATCCTGTGCTCTAATTATGCAGGCTAACTGCCAAACCATTACAACAAGCGCGGATGATTTGCACCGAGTCATTTATGCATGTAGTCCGTCACACACAAAATATGAGCCTGCTTCAGTTGTGTAAACTTAAATAAACAAACCCAGAGGGTGAAACTCCCCTTTGATTGCACAAAGAATGCTGAAGGTACCTGAGATTAAAAGAGCAAATGAGGTGATGCACTCTCCATGAAATGACAAACTCTTGCACCGTGTGAATATCAAGTAACAGGAAAGGAGTATACCGTTGTGGGTTTTATTGCTAAGGGTCCAGGTTTTGTAGATTTGATTTAAGCTATTTACTAAAAGCTATTTGAGAAAACAACGGTGTCTCCAGTAAGAGCTTTCTACATTAATTTGCATGGCTAATGATGACATTATTATGAATAAAAGTAGACACACTGGCATGCAGACTCATACACACACATTGGCGATGACTGATTGCAGATCATCAAAGAGACCTATGAATCCTGAATGCGATGTCCTTCAATCCCAGCAGGAGAGTTATAAAACCTCAGTGCTTGATTATTATACTGCACAGTGGAAAGCAATCTCATCCAAACCAACAACAACACAGCTCTGAATTATAATTAGTATGAAAAAATATAAGAATATATTGTGATGATACACATTAAGTCAGCACATTCATCTCAATCCTCCAAAATGTCACTTTTATTGTTCTTCTGCATGCACAGAAGGATTTTATTCATATATTTGAATGTATATATCTAAAAACACATTTTTTGTCAGCCATGAAGCATTTGAGCAGTGTACACTCCATGCATGAAGTGGTCAAAAAACAACACATTTTCAAAATAAAAACTGCCCTCATGTTTAGACATCAGCCTGTGTATCATGTGAATTATGTTCCAGGTGAGTCTTGTGGAGTAAAACAATTTCAAAACTGTGTGTGTTCTTGTGTTTGTGCCTCACCATGGGCGTCTCGGTAGTAGGCATGAGTGACACTGCGGAAGCGCTCCTGTCCAGCGGTGTCCCAGATCTGCGGAGAATATGAAAGGAAGTTCATCACTGAGAAGACAAAGAATCTTCAATCTTTTTAATAACTCTTCTGTTTGCTCAGTCCTCCTGCTTGTGAAACGCTCAATTCAATCCATGCTTATGATACTGGATCATTCTGGAATGAGGAAATGAAATGCAGATGGTTATTGAATAGTCCATTGTGTTGAAAAATACTTGACTCAAGGCTGCAGTGATTCATTTGTACTTGGCTACTTGGGGTCAGCGCATCAGGCTGTTAAGACAACACAGACTTATTAGAACCTCTGTATAGCTAACATCTTAGCAGCAGTTGCCTTCCTTCTTAAAAAGTCCACAGAAAATAAGCAAATTATCACTAATTAGCTGTCATGTTTTCATCCACCTGATGAGGGAAATTCTTATATTTTACATTTACATTTGAGAACAGCTTTTGTCTTAAACTACATAAATATCTGGCTGTTGAGTGTCTGAAAACCCCAGCAGTTAGATGCTAATTTTGTTTGGCTGCCTTTGGTGCTTGGCAGGTAGCAAAAAGTGTGTATACCAAAGTTTTCAAGGGTAATTAGAGTAAAAAAAAAGTAACCCAACTCTTGACTATAAAATCAAAACAATGAAACCTTCCATGATGGGAAATGGGTGGAAGGGGAAATGGGTGGGAGAGGAACAGGTTGTTTCCCTTAGGCTTATTGGGCTGTTAGCAACCCCTTTTGCATAACATATGTCATTTAAACATCCATTAGTACAAACATTTCAAAACAAAATACTGATTAGTGCAGATCTAAGGTCATAATACATATTGTACTTATTATCATGCTTTTTTATTAGCTCTGTGTGAGTCGTTATATTGAAAAGTACTCAGCTGTGGTTGATACCATTCTCCACATTGTTCAACCTCAGAAGAATAAGGCCAATTTAGGTCCTTCTTTTTCCCCATCAGGCATCACTGTTGCTTATCACCATTTGGCTCCAATGGCAATTGCATTTCCATCCCTCCCCGGAGCAGACCCAAAAAGGTTGACTGCACACATCACTTTTTTTTTGTTGGAGGAACATTTTCTGAAAATTTCTAACATTTTATTTGACTCCCTCTGAAACTTGGCAGTCGTGATGCTGGCTCTTTCGCCCAATAGCCCCATGGGGAAACAGCCCCCCTGTGGTGCAAGCGCCAGTAATGAAGAATGGCCATTATAGGAGGAAATATCTCTCTCTCTTTCTCTGTGCTTCGCTCGCTCTCTTTCTTTCTCTCTCTGTGGGCTACAGGCTACTCTGCTAACGGACTCAGAGCCAATTAACCCCGAATGAATACATCACAGAGCAAAAGGCCCATTCCACCAGCCTCCGTCAACCCCTAATTAAGATCATTAGGCATGATTCACATAATTACTCGCTCTGTTTGACAGAAATATGAAACATACAGGAATGCTGAGCTGTTCGTGGTGTGGGCGGTGGTAAGAGAGGTAAAATAATTGTAGAGAAGGGAACTCTAGGCCTAATGAAAAGTATATATGGAGACAAATAAACCGTAATTATCTTTAAGGAGCCTACATTACCAACATCATTGATTGTTCTATAGGATGAGACCCATCTCTGGGTAACCTAATGTGATTAGGCACATACATAAGATGGCTGAAATACATCTAGTGCTATGGGTTGTTTTAGGAGCCAACCTGCTTTAATTACTGAATCCTCCAAAGATTACTTTGTCGAGGCCTCTTTTATCTCATTAGACAGATAACATACCTTTAAGCAACTGCATGGCACACACTGGGCTTTCAGCTGGCTTTAACATTTTCCTATCAGAGCACACACAACTTAGCAGTCAGAACAAGATCCAGCCAGGGTTTGGACAATCTGGCTGTGTTGTAGAAATACAATAGGCCTATTCTAATATCAAGCTCAGAATTTAGCCAGCATTTTATTTTGTTTATCCACAGACTACTGAATTCTAGTGTAACTTTAGAATTCTGACTTTTTAAAACCAGAAATCTAAGATTGAAGTCAGAGTTCCTACTTTAATTATATCTTAAAAAAATAGATGTTTATAGCCACTGACAATTGTATTCTTTTGTTTTTGGTCTTATTGTGCCAACAGAGCAAATTCAGACGCTTTCTTCATGGATTAACATCAAGTGTATTTCGTGTGTAAAAATCTGGTTTCTGCAGATGAATATCTGTCTTTAATCCAAGGCACAAATATCAGCATACTCTTCACACGCATTATGATCTTTCAGGAAAATATATTACCATTGCAAGGTTAATGCACGTGATATAAAAATCCCAGAGACCTTACTTAGTCATTATTGCCTCTTACTTTATTACAGTTACACACACAGTAAGCCCATGTTGCTGGTGTGCCATTCTATTGTGCCTGCCAAATACCCCCCCCATCCCCCTGTAATGTCTGCTGTGCTTAAGCTTAAATTGGATTTCTCTTTGAAACAGGATCTGACAGGTGGCTACATCACTCTTGATAACATCTCATAGAAATTGTGCTATAAACAGTCGCTTGATGATTGTCAGGATAAATTTGAATTCTTACCTGGAGCTTCACCTTGACTCCATCAATGTTCATGACTTTATTCTGGAAATAAAAGCAGAACACAAACATGAGTGACAGAGCCTAAATTAAAACATGTTTTCCATCTTGCAAAAAACTTTTTTCAACGTGGTCAGACACCTGTCTCTGCAAACACTCTCTTCCTCTCATTTACCCACCACACGCTTCTCTCCTCTTCTCCCTTTATATCAATATTGCATGCCTCCACCACATTTTGGCCTCTTTTGATGAAGCCTTACTTCTTTCCTCCATGAGGATTAACCCCCTTTGCTCTTCTCACCTACTTCAGTGTCTCCATGGTAGTGAGAGATTCCTCTGATCTCTGCTTCGATCTTCTCTACTACACTGCACAGTGAGGCTCAGCCAAATAGACATGCAGCATCTCAGGTCAGAGGTTCACTCTGTCTTAATGGCTAGATGCACAAAGGTTGAACTACCTGTTGTCAAATTAAAATCATTCTAAAGGATAACAAGTGTTATTTCAAGTTAAAAAAGAACTGGATTACGTGAAGTGGAGCAGCTCTTAGGGGTACAAAATCAAATACAGAAACACAATTCTATTTGTTATCTTGTTCTTAAAATATTTACTATCAACTTAACATGGCAGAACTCAATGGTCAGACCTGCACCAGGAGCAAATTTGCACTTCTGACATGTGACAAGAAGTGACTCAGAGAGATAAAGGGTCAGCAGCTCCTCTGGCTGCTAAATATGTGTCTGCCTGTCACAGCCTGAGGGACGCACCATCCCATGGTGTTTAATTTTGGGTGGGGGTTTTGTGAGCGTGACACAGTCCTGTATGGGTAATCGTTCATTAATGCGTATAGAATATGTAATATATGTAATATATGGTTGATATGTATTTGATGAATATAATATGTAATGAATATGGTGTGTGATTAATGTATATATGGTGAGTGTAGTGTGTTGTGAATACATATAATGTATTGTATGAATTTATGTGCTTTGGCAATAACATCTCTTTGTTCATGCCAATAAGGCAAATTTGAATTAAATTTGAATTGAATAAATCAGCTTTCAGGTGTGGACCTGGTCCATACCCTCTGCTCTTCAGTTCATTGATCATCACTCCTGTTCCAACATCTGCTGGAACATTACAACTTATTGATCAACACTGTGAGACCAATGCTGCATATACACCACCTTCTCCTGCTTGTGGAGGAAAAAGAGGTTGCAACAAAGGAGTATTTTTCTTTTCAATTATCCACATATTGTTTTCCCGATTCATTGATAAACCGTAGAAAAGTAGACCATGAAATATCACAAAACCGGGGTGCCGTTGGCCTAGCAGTCTAAGCGCGTGCCCCATATACAGAGGCTACAGCCCTTGTTGCAGAGGTTGTAGGTTGAAGAAACACATCTTTTGTGGTTTGCTTACAAAAACAAGCCTGGAATTTACTGAAACAACATCATGATGCAGATTTGTAAAACGGGACTTCTGTCAGGTCTGTCCTCGAGAGGAAAGGAAAACAACTTTTTACAGGCTTGTTTTCAAACAGAGGTTGAATCAGTCATTTCTGATGCGCACCAGAGTCAGGAAATCTAAACACTGATTAGCTTTCATAGCACAGCATTGAGCAGATTTGTTGCTCAATTTAAAATGGTTGATCTGGAACAGATTGCCAGCTGCACTTGCATGCAGAATTCTGTTTATGGATATAAATAAAATGTTGTCAGATTTCCACCGAGGGGAGCTTGGGTGTCAGTATGGCAGAATGCATTCTGCCTACTTTTTTTTTCCTGCATGCACTAAAGCCTGCTAATACATGATGAGTAAATTAAAATCAGACTACAAATATTCTTCAACAATAACGCTGTGAGGCATAAAGGCCTCTACCCAACATGTACAAAATAGTGAATAAGGGCCACTTGCTTACGTGAAATATATATATATTTTTTGTCTATTGAGATATTTTCAGACATTTGTGATGTGTTGATTGTGAATGATCATCAAAAGTAATGATGGAATTGGAATTTATTGTACATCCCAAATTGCCATCCAGTAGGCTGGCTTAAAATTACTGGAACCATTCATCAATAATAATATGTAAATCTACCAATGAAGTAATCACTGAGGCACACAAGTTCCACCTTTGATGGATTATATTGAACTATGAAGGAACATATTTAATTGATGTGCCGAAATAACACATGTGAATTGAACATGCGTGTAGAAACACTTCTGTTTCTCCTTTTCTCCTCTCACCACCACATCTATTTCACCAGTTGTAGAAAAGAAGAGGTCAACATGTTCTTGGATAACCCGTATGTCAGCCTCCTGCTATTCCAATGTGGATTACATCACCTGGCGTTACGGCAATGCTCACCCCCCAACCCCCCTCCATCCTCTCCTCTCATTTGTTCCTGAGAGCCGCTGCTAACCTTTCTAATTCCCCGATCCCCCAGGAGAAACAGAAGATATTCAACCCACGATAAGATGCTGCTAATCTGCCAGCAGAGCACTTAGAAACAGATGCACTCTTTGTTGATGTGTTTGGTTGATTTACCTCCCCAAGAGTCACAAAGGAGGAATCTCATCCATATTCACAGACAGTGACAAGCTGGGAGTTAGTTTGTAAGTGTGCTGTGATAGATATCACAAATCTCTAAAGACTTTCTCCCTTTTGTTGTTGTTGTTGATGCCACTAAAAAAAAAAGCTACAGTTTGCAGAGAGGCTTCATAAATATTTAGTGACCTAGAAAAAGAAGCTAATGATAGCACAGTGGTGTTTGGGGGATTTTGGGAGTTAGTCAGGCTTCATTACACTTATAATGATATTGGATTTGTTAAGACTTTAAAACAAACAGAACAGGACATAGAAACACAGATTTAATGAGACCTAAGAGTGTGTACTGAGCAGGATCAAAAGTATCTCAGCAGCTTATATGACTAAGTCTACTGTGGAGAATTTAAGTATTGCAGATTACAGGCTGTCACTCAAACCTCCAGCAACACGGGCTCCACTTTGCTTTCAAAAAGTTTCACTAGCTCCAACAAGCCTCTGTGTTGTAACACTTTACTTACAATGTGCATAGGGACTGCTGAGAAGCTTGCACAGAATTCAGGTCAATTTCAATCCCTGAGCTCTTACAGAAAGCTTCCCAAACAGAACAAATCTTCAAACACAAACTGTTCTCTTTACCAGCCAGACACTGCATGTTAGTCATTTGATGTCTATATCTTTTTTTCCCCTAAGGTGCATGAGTGAGAAGGTAAAGTCGGTCTAACGGCACTTCGTGGGGATCATAAATTACAAATGCAAGAAGAGCTTTCTGAGAGGCTCGTGAAGTGTGAGCCAATAAAACATTAATGGCAGCAATGTGAGGCAAAGAGAAGGGACTTAGAGGACACGGAAAGGGCCGTGTATGGGATGTATTCTGATGGAAGTAATGAGAAAGAAGCTACATGGCGCAGTTCATCAATGTCTTTTTGTTTTGCTCTAACAGTTTGCTGATGCATTCTGTGGCCCGGCCTCAACAAACACGTCAGAAATCAAAGCAATGGGGGAAACAAGCTGAAGAAGTGAGAGCAAGGGTAAGCTGAGAGGCGCAGTACTCTGCAGTCAACTCGGCTCCCAGCTGTCAAGCTATCGCAGTCATGCTGACACAGACGTATGCACACACTCCAACATACCGTGCACACATACACGCTCGACCCCTTCACCCTCCCTGCATACAGAGAGGAACTCTCAGTCTGAGAAGTGTTTGATGATGATAAAGATGTTCACTTTATTCTTCTATGAGGTGGTCTTTGTTTGAGTGGATTTGTTTCTATAATGCATTGCCTCAATATATTAGTACATTACAAGTATATTTTATTAAGACTGGATTGCAAGAATGGAAATGTCTTTTTTTTTTCTTTACCAGTGAATGTAAGACATAAATCATGTCATTTCTGCAGATTGCTTCAAATATTACAGTCCAAATTACAGTTTTATGTTCAAAGATAAATGCCTCTGACAAAATTCTGCTTTTGTTACAATCTGTGGTTGTCAAATTGTCGCAATTTTAGCTCTACACACTTGACATCAGTGCACAAAAACACATTACCAATCCTGCTCCTAATTCTATCTTACTTTTTTTTTTCTTTCTTACACACAGTCTCTCCTCATGAACTACACTCCTTCAAAAGCATCTGTCCAAAACAAAGGGGGTTATTGTTATTGTTCTTGTCTTTGCAACTGCAATCTTTGGTCAGGTTAAAGCATAGACTGTATAAATAATGGGTGCAGTATCCATGACGTCCCTCATCTGTTCCTGAGCGCTGTTTTGAAGCCAATCGACGGTGGCAGCCATATTGGAAATGCAGAACTCAACCAGGCATATTGTGACGTAAAGAGGCAGAGTTTGAGCCTTCTAGCCTACAGCTATGTGTTCCCGTCTGAAGTAAAGTTAGTCATGTCCTTATTTGGGCAAAAACTTGTGATCTTAATATCTTCTGAACCGCTGCGTTAAAAAAAAATTCACCCCCCGTACAGTGTGTTCCAATAGAGAAATTAGATATGTAGAGCCAAGCTGTTTTTTGAACCAGTCTGTAAACTGCAAAGATCGTCTTTTTTGAATTGGTGTCTATGTGGTTTCTGGTGTTTCTGCAGCCAGCCTCGAACAGATTCTTGATGAATTGCGGTTTATAACACTTCCACATGGGCTTCATAGTTTGAGACCGGAGGTTGCCGCTTGGGTTAAAGTCAGATTACGATTTTCTTACTGATGTCTATACATGCCTTAACATCAAGTTGATAAAATCTGACGTCAGGAAATTCAGCAATGCCAAAAAAAAAACATGTCAAGTGCAGGTGGGGATTGCAGGGTTACTCATGATCCAATATAATACCTGAGACATGGTCCAGAATAATGAGATCACAATACAAGTACTTTTTTCTTTTGCTTGAAATGCCGATCCCTACTTATGATGTCAAGTTCTCCTGATATATGTATATTTTATAGTCATATGGCCTGACAGATGTGCCCTACTTTGCTTCAAAAATGAAAACTCATCATATTTCAAGGTGTAAGCTTCCATATGTTAGTTCATATATCAACAAACCATAACATATATACCACGTTAACATTTTAAACGGGCAATTTGAAGATATGATTACATTTTTAATACCATCTCTGTGTCATAATTCCATCCAAGTGCACCAATCTGCAATTGCCATTTTCTGTCTGGCCAGGCGCCAAGTAGGAAATGGTGTGCAGATATTAAAAGGTCAGGTGATAAACTCACAAGGTATATTTGGACAGACTATTTAAAACTTTCAGAGAAAAATGGGCCAGAAATATTGTATCACACTTGCCTTTACAAGATAACCTATTCAGGATGAACAAAAAACCTGACCGAGCCCCTGGAACACAAAACGGACACAAATGCTGTTCAGTACGCCCCTGAAACACGAGAAATGTGGTCAATTTATTATCAGTAGGAGGATTGTCAAATCATTTTAGGTGTTCTGAATCAAATTGATATCTTGTAGACCTTTTGATACCAGCAGCAATCATATGGTTGTACAGATAATTGATATATCACCCTAGAAGGATCCTTGTAATTTAAAAAAAAACAAACACACCATCACCTCAGTTTTTTGCATAGGAGTTGTAATTTGAACATTTTGAAATAAACAACCGTCTGTATGTCTATCCTCCTCTCCTATCCTGACCTTTCCTCTCCTCCAGCGTCGTCAGCATTTTCAAACCACTGGATGGTCTCTTACAAACGGTTTCATTAAGAGGCACTGGATATTCTCTTGGAGACAGTTATGGCACCATAAATCACAGAACATCAGACCCACACACGTATGCTGCTCGCTATAGACACTCTGGGACTCGTTCACTGATGAGTTAAACTTGCTGACTGAGCTGATGTGGTAACAATGATTTCCACTGGTGATAGTTATCTGCCCAGAAATATCAAAATAAAAATAAAAACAGGCGCTGCTTATTGGTGTAATGTTTTTGTTGTATTTATTTGTTTTTGTTTTTCATATCTTGAGGCTAGATCACACCACATCGTACCATTATGGCTAAATGATGATTACTCCTGAGGGGAATTTCAGGGCTTCTAAGACATGTTTTGTCTTAGCTGTCTGCTCGTCAGTCAAAGCACTGACAGAAAAAGAAAAGTCTGCTTCCAAACACTTCTGACTGTGCTGTCGGTGTAATAGCTAGAACCTTTCCTGTTATCGACTTTTTCACTTGAGTGACCCGGTGGAGTTGAAAACTGAGACTAATTGAAAGCGCAGTGGGCCTTAGGGTCGTTTAACAATGAAAGCTGCACTGCTGCACAAACGCAGGCCTGCTCATTCATTGCTTTGAGAGTGGAACACTCGTGGAGCGAAGCGCTGCTGCAGAAAGCTCCTGTGAAAAACAAAATAAACATTTTAGACTCAAAACTCATCTAGTTTCAAAAAGAAGAGGCACAAATTTCATGCTTGCATGCTAGATTTACACTTTGCATCACTTCATGTTTCAGGTTAAAGCTTTGTCTCAGAAAAAGCCTTGGTTTGTATTTGATCTGTTATCTGTGGCAACACGCTCAAACCACACTTGTTGTGATCCAAACCTACCCTTAGGCAGTAAATGCACACAAATGCACTCGCACATTGTTTTATGATGCTGTATAAAAGGTGCATTATACTGTTGAATGCTGCTGAAGGGGAAACCCTGACCTCTCTGAAGCCTATTTCACACACTGGCATGACACTAATCCGACGGCAGCACTATAGTGCATGGTTTATTGTGGTCTCTGTGAGCATTTGTGAAGGCTGAATCACAGGACGGAACAGACTCTAGGGCAAGCTGTTAGCTGCAAATCGAAACATTTCTCGTCTGTCTATCTCATCCGTTTATTCCCTGGCGACATGCATATATGAACACATGTGCTGTATGCAGCACGTTTTGCCCTGCAAAGTAAACACACACAGTGCAAGCAAACACAGCAACTACAAGCATGGCTGACGAGAAAATGTATCTTCCTCTCTACACTTTGCCCTTCTTTTTGTTTTTCTCAGAGAAATACTTATTTTTATTTTTGCCCAGCATGATCACAGACTTCTCCAAAGAATATCTGCCAACGCATATGTTGCTCAGATTTATAACAGTTTCTCTCAACTGCTGAGACAACCTGCCTGAAATTCAGGCACTGCTTTTAAAAACCTAGAAACAAACATATCACACTGATGAGTCACAAACCTCACACTCAATACATTCTTGCATTTTATCTAAAAGAGTGTTTTCTTCTCTCAAAATTAACTGCTGTCCTCAAATACCTCCAGAAACCATCAAATACGCAGACCTTTCACCGGTGACATTGATTTTCAGGAGTGAAAACAGTAATTAGCCAGAATAATTGTGAAATGTAGAAAAACAAACCACTTTATCTTCATCAACATCCTGCCTTTTGTGACAGGCTGAAGAGGTTTGTCTCATTCACACTGACGTTAGCGATGCCCTGACAGCAAGGGATCCCACTCTTAATGGACTTCACTCTGATGTTCATTTAAGCATCAGTGGTGGAGAATTGATTGAGCTCAGGTTGCGATGACCTATACTGACTGCTAATGTTTACTTAAAGGTATCCTGGGGAGCGTTTGATTACCAGTAGAGTTGTGGAGCCGTTTTTTTATAAGTGGGTCTTTGTTTTATTTGTCTTGTGGCGGTGTTGAAGTAGTTGAGTCCTGGACTAGATTTAAGTCCAGCTCAAGTCCTGATTTTCAAGACTCATGACTCAAAATGGACTTGTGCATCTATGACTCAGACATGGACTCAATCTCTAACAAGAACTATTTCATTGATTGTTTGTTTTTCTTTACATAAAGTATCACCCGCTTGCGCATTCAAGTGCTGTCTTGTTGAGTAACAGTTTCTGCCAGGATTGGCTAAAGAGGTGCAACACATCAGATGTTTTGCTTATAAAGATTGTACAATTAATTAAAAAGAAGACCAATGCTGGACAATTGATATGAAAGAACCATCAACGAGAGGACGAGTCAGCTCAAACTTTTAAAATACAATCTCTAGTATGAACCCAGAAGAGTAAGTGAGATGCTAAAGCTACTTGGGCTGTTTTTCAATCAATCAATCAATCAATCAATCAATCAATCAATCAATCAATCAATCAATCAATCATTTTTTGTATAGCACCAAATCACAACAAATGTTGGAGCAAAAGACATTGATGACGCTTTTACACCTAGGAGGCCTAGACCACTCTGTCAAATTATGAACAGAGACCAAACTTCAAGACAGGGTAAGACTCAGTCTGACCCCACCTTAATCCACCATGAGCATCGCACCTCGCAATATTTAGCTAGTTACAGGGGTGAGGAAAAGCTTCCTTTTAACAGGCAGAAACCCCGAGCCCCTTTTTGTTAGCAAGCTGCTAGCTGACGATAGCAGTTCAGGATGTTGTTTCAGTTAGAATTCTGATTAGTAGAATGTTGGCAGCAGTCATTTTTGAGTTTATTAGACACCTGCAGTGATGCTACAGCAACAGAAAAAGGGAGTGCGTATCCCTTTTAAGATAGGTGTGGTGTGAATTAATGAATAACCCACAGCACTGTAACTTAGGCAACACAGTTGTGTGAAAAGTGTTTTCTTCACATCCAAAAGGTCTCACTCAGTCAGGCAGGGTCCATACAGTGAACAGTTCAGAGTGAAATAGTGGCACTCTTTTAAAATCCTAAGAGAATGGGGATTTGACTCCTACTCTGATTCAACACTGATTCCAGGTAAGGTGACTCTACAACAACATTGTCTGTTGGACGTGCACAAAGGTAACATTGAGCATAAATAGACCACATTATCTTTTAAAAAACACACTGTGTATTACATGAGGGGATTCAAGTGTAAGACAAAGCCAGTCTGTTAAAATAAGGAATATAGAATTAAAAAACTTGTGTAGCTTTTGCAGAAAAGCAATCTTCAGGCAGATCAAGTGCAAAACATTTTGGTACATGTAGGCACTGCAAGAGCAACTCTGGTAGTAGGAGATTTAAGCTTTTTCAGTCAAAACAGCACGGCTGAGGAATGTACGGCTTCGGTTAATTACACTGTCACTAGAGCTACATGGACATCCTCAAAAAACTTTCAAGAATTCTCCCTGTAGACAAAAAGAACACATCAGCAGTACACTGACGGCTAAACTGGTGAATTAAGTTTCTGGCTCTGTGGAAATGAAACCCTTTTTTATGTTGGCTGCCAAGTGAAAACAAATTCAAAAGCCTAAAAGAAAAAGCAAAGGGCAGCAAATTCAGCAATGATTATTACCTACACACAGTCATGGCCAAAAGTTTTGAGAATGACACAACTATTAATTTTCACAAAGTCTGCTGTTTCAGTTTTTATAATGGCATTTGCATATACTCCAGAATGTTATGAGGAGTGATCAGCTCAACTGCAATTAATTGCAAAGTCCCTCTTTGCCTTGAAAATGAACTTTATCACCAAAAACACATTTCCACTGCATTTCAGCCCTGCCACAAAAGGACCAACTAACATAATTTCAATGAAACACAGGTGTCACACACATTAACACAGGTGTGGGTGTTGATGAGGACACGGCTGGCGATCAATCTGTCATGATTGAGTGACTGGACACTTTAAAAGGAAGATGGTGCATGACACCATTGTTCCTCATCTGTTAGCCATGGTTACCTGCAAGGAAACACGTGCAGCCATCATTGCATTGCACAAAAAGGGCCTAACAGGGAAGTTTATAGCAGCGAGTAAGATTGCACCTCAGTCAACCGTCTATCGAATTATCAAGAACTTCAAGGAGAGAGGTTCAATTGTTGCCAAACAGGCTCCAGGGCGCCCAAGAAAGTCCAGCAAGTGCCAGGACCGTCTCCTGAAGGTGTTACAGCTGCGGGATCGGGCCACCACCAGTGCAGAGCTTGCTTAGGAATGGCAGCAGGCAGGTGTGAGTGCATCTGCACGCACAGTGAGGCGAAGACTTTTGGAGGAAGGCCTGGTGTCAAGGAGGGCAGCAAAGAAGCCACTTCTCTCCAGTAAAACCATCAGGGACAGACTGATATTCTGCAGAAGGTACAGGGACTGGACTGCTGAGGACTGGGGTAAAGTCATTTTCTCTGATGAATCCCCTTTCCGATTGTTTGGGGCATCTGGAGGAAGGCTTGTTCGGAGAAGACGAGGTGAGCGCTACCATCAGTCCTGTCTCTTGCCAACAGTGAAGCATCCTTAGACCATTCATGTGTGGGGTTGCTTTTCGGTCAAGGGAGTGGGCTCTCTCACAATCTTGCCTAAAAACACAGCCATGAATAAAGAATGGTACCAGAAAGTCCTCCGAGAGCAACTTCTCCCAACCATCCAAGGGCAGTTTGGTGATGAAGAATGCCTTTTCCAGCATGATGGAGCACTTTGCCATAAAGCAAAAGTCATAACAAAACATTAAGATTTTGGGCCCTTGGCCAGGAAACTCCCCAGATCTTAATCCCATTGAGAACTTGTGGTCAATCCTCAAGAGGCGGGTGGACAATCAAAAACTCACAAATTCTGACAAACTCCAAGCATTGATTATGCAAGAATGGACTGCCATCAGTCAGGATTTGGTCCAGAAGTTGATTGACAGCATGCCAGGGAGAATTGCAAAGGTCTTGAAAAAGAAGGGTCAACACTGCAAATATTGACTTATTGCATGAATTCTGTGTAATTCTAAATAAAAGCTTTTGATACTTATGCAATGCTTCTAATTGTATTTCATTATACCATAGAAGCATCTGACAAAAACACCTAAAAACCCTGAAACAGCAGACTTTGTGAAAATGTAATATTTGTGTCATTCTCAAAACTTTTGGCCATGACCGTACACTCACCAAAATCCTGATACCCTTAGCGCCTTACTGGCCTGGTTTGTGTCTGCAGTAGTGGCTCAATGTGCAGTTTTTTCAGTTGTATTCTTTTTAGTGTGGATCTCACTTTGTCATTTGCATTTCAGTATTGCTACATTTCTGCTGTTAAAGCATTTGTTTAGGACATCATTCATTATGCAGAACTCAACCCATGAATTAATGTCTGAATGTTCCAAAAGATCACCCCTCCCCCGATGAAAATCTTTTGGGCTGTACTTTCTAGTGTGTGATAAATATTTTGAAAGTCTATGTTTTTATTAAGTTTTGTTTGAGTTTTCCTTTTAGTCTGCTTCTTTGTAATTTAGTTGTGTCATTTCTTTATGATAAGTTCACTGGCTTTTACCAGTGCAGCTGTGAAATTAGTTTGAGACTGAATGTGAAAAAATCAATGGTACTCATTATGTGCTTCATTTGACCAGCTAGGGTCTGGATTTCAGTGAGACTCATCATTACTTCCTGAAGACGAATTAAAAATGTGTTATGCCTGTTAACTCCTGCTTCTCAAATATCTTTGTCAAGGAATGTCCATTTCCCCCCGTTGTATGTTTTATCTTGACATCATTTGGGTCCAGTGATGTTTTCATATTCCTATAATTCACTTCCCACCTCTTTCATGCTCTGATTAATTATTCATTCTGCTCCTCGGGGCTCGACTCTCCAGATCCCCGTGACATTAGGACAGCAGGTGGCAAAGCGGCTTGTCATTAATTACAAACACCTCCCTGGGCAGAAGTGAACCCCTCATCACCCCCCACCCCCTCCCAATACACACACAAAGATTTACACATGCACACATTCACTTACTCACTTGTACATCCATTGGAGTAAAGCAGAATGCTTGACCAATTTTAATTTAGTAACGGCTGCAGCTTGTATGACAACACAACAGGCAGCTTATCCCCAATTAAAAAAAACAGACAGACAACCATTACGACTAAATGGATTTAGACAGAGACTACATAGACATGCAAATACACATGTTTTTATGCTCCAGCTGTGGCTCTGGGTTTCACTGTAGTTTAATTTCATCATTATTTAATTCAAATTTTGAGCAGGAGAAACATTACTGCCTGTTGATGGCATGATCAAGCTTGGCACTTTAATTGCACCCACTCAGTGAAGGCAGGCAGACAGGCTGGCAAAGCAGGAAGGTGGACACTGGAGAGTCTGTCAGCCATCCCTCTGCTCACCAGTTAAAAATAACAAAATAAAAACCTATATCACCCGGTAGAAGACAGATGCATAAAGATTGGGGACTGTGACGAGCACGATGTTGGAGGAAGAATCAAAGAGGAGCCGAAGCGTCCAGAGAAGAAGATGTAATCACAGAGTCACACAGCTTGATCATGTTGATGGGTCCGTTATCGTCTGCTTTCATGCCAGAGCTGCGTCTCTGCCTGCTGTCTGATTTCCTCCTCTTTTAATTAGTTGCTCTTTTAAATGTGAAAAACAGACACTCATAGATTCATATGATTTTTGCAGGTTTGATCTTCTTAAATCCTCTGTAGAAGTGTATTAAAAGATTAAAAAAGTCTATTTTCAAAAATGTGCAACGAAGCAAAGGTTTACCAGGGATGCACAAAATGGGAATACTTTGTTATTTTGAAAACTAAACTTTTATTCCATTCCAAGAATAAACGTACTTTCATTTATTTATCAACAAGCCGACACAGTGGATGGGGATATGCAGCCATCCATTACATGGAAGTAGAAAAGCATAGCTGCAACAAGTTGACGAGAGAATAGGAATGGTGTAGATGTTTTTCACAGTTTCAGAGGAAGAAAGCACGATTGCACTTTGGAAAAAAGTTCATAAGTTTTCATACAACACATTTTTAAGTCACCTGGAAGGTTGTCATTGCAATGAAAATGTTTTATGGAATACGAAGCAGCAGTAGCAACACCGAGCATTAGCACTAAATAAAGACAAGTGTGGCAGTGCTGATTTGAGTAACCCAAAGCTAAAGCAATTACAGACGAAATCACTGAATTTAAAGCACTTGGTGATCAACCTTTTTACCAGGTGAAAGACTGAGGATCTTACCAGCTAATGACATATTTACAACAGTAACCCAATTTGCCACTAAACAGATGCCTTCACTGTCTAATCATCGACACGTGGACTTTCAACATTAGTTCAGTCAGTCGGCATAGTTTGACGACCCAGTGGATGGATCAAGACTAATTTAAACCCAGTTTCACAGGAGCAGCAAGAGTTCAGGGAGAGGAATTCTAATATACACCACACAATGAATTAATTGTTAAGTTGGCAGGCAGTGTTGAAGCGTACAGTCACACCTCTCCTGCATCCTCCTCAGCATTAGAAACACTCATCACTGTCAATAATTAGAAAGACACTGACAAAAAACTCTGTCAGCATCCTTTCCAAAGCCACAGCAGCACGCTCCCTGTCATCAGCTTGATTTTGCTGCCTGCTGATCATCAGTGTCAACACAAAAAGCTGCACAATCAGCTTCATTTCTGCACAAAAGAGAAATCAACCTCTGGGCATTCAACTGAAAAGAAGCAACATAAGGAACAAAAGTATGCAAATGCTCTCACACTAGAGTGCATCTAGTTTTTTCGCCTCCAAATGAGTCGTGGTAATTGCGTTATGACTAACATCTACTTGTTGATTGAGTCATGTACTCAGGAACATGCTGTCTGAAGATGGTGAACTCAAGCTCCCAGGAACAAAGAGGTTTCAGCTATGGAACAAATACTTCAAAATGCAGTGTGTACAACAATAACATCAAACGTCAGCCGTGATGTTACTGTACAAGAGACTGAAGGCCAAAGCAACACAGTGCATATGATGTACCAGTACGCACAAACATTGTTTGCACAGATATGACTGAGTCTTTTACAATCAGAGATGAAAGAGATGCATATCATGCATTTTGTACATCAGAGAGTAATTGCTTTTTTTCCTCAGTATAAGTTGACCTGTTGAATATTTTCTATAAGATATCATATAACAACAAAAAAAAGTCTGCCAACTTTCCTTCCGTGACTAAAATGTCAGGTGGTGTATCTTGCCAAAAGTTTAAAACCCCTAAAAAGTTTTAAATAGCAGTCTGCTGAAGGATTATCCAGATCCTTTAAACGGGTTAAATTAGCACTGACATTTCATGTAATTGCTGAATGAGTAGAACTGTAAACACAATCATGCTCCTCAAAATGATTGAAGTATGTTAATAGAAAGTACTCATAACATCAAGAACTCGGATTACAAACTAACATTCAGAGCTGAGCACAAATGCATTGAACCCTTGGTTAGATGTGAGTTGCCTTTCTGTTGTTTCTACCAAACATAACCAAGGTTAAACAAATGTTACGTGCAGTAAAGTTGTGTACAAATTCATGTCGTCTGAAAGTTGCTCCCCCATACACTGCCCTGCTGCCCAGAAGTGCATGAGGGGGGGGGGGGGGGGGGCAAGCTACTGTTACTGCGAATTTGAGTCAGATTATTCTGCATAAGGTGAATCCCTTGCACACATGGATAGTGAATTAACTGTGTCCTTTTAGGTTTTAATGCATCAGGAATGCAGGACCCAAGTCTAGCAACATCAGTTTACAGCAGCTGCTAGATAAATGGAATGGAATAAAAAGGTGCAATATTTCTGATTTTACCCATTCTGCTTAAAAAGCCTGTTCTTCTCAGTATGAATGAGTACAAGCCAGCTTTCAATTCAGACTAAAAACTTTTTTTTTACCCTGGCTGTAAACATGTTTATTTCAGCTGTAAAGATTGGCATTTTAACATGGGTGTTAATAGAGATTCCTTGGCTTTTGGAGCCATCTAAGTGCAGATGTTAGCGCTTCCACTTAGGCTTCATTTTTTTTTAAGTAATGGATGTTGCCACTAGATAAGACAGAAACAATGTTGGAATAACCTTCAGCTGTAAAGTTACATTTGTAAGTGGACATTTACATAAACACAAGTGACAATGCTGGTTTCATTTTCCAGCAGGACTCAGCGGCTGCCTACTTTGCCAAAACTACTACCAAATGGTTTGCTGACCATCATATCTCTGTGCTTGACTGGCCAGCCAACTCACCCAACCTGAACCCCATGGAGAATCTATGGGGTGTTTGTCAAGAGGAAGATGATAAATATCCAAGCCAAAAATGCAGACCAGAAGGAGGCAGCTTTCAAAGCAATCTAGACTTCAACCACGTCATCAGAGCGAAAGGCTGATTGCCTCCCAACCAGGCCCCAATGATGCAGTGATTGGTCGCAAAGAAGCCCCAACCAAGTATTTTGTGTACAAACATACACACCTGATTTTCTAACATTTTTTAGCCTCACTTGTATTTATGGCATTAACAGTACATCAATCTGATAATGACTTTCTTAGTTCCCCCTTTCTTCCAGTTTGAAACCCTCTGACTGAAGTCCTAGAGTGATATCCCACACCTACCTATGACTAGGACACCACTAATCATGAGTGCATTAACCTCAGAATAACCCCATGACTAAGTTCTTTGTATCACACAGTGATCTGGTACAAGCTGTTCATGCATTTATTTCAGCCCATTTAGTCTACTACAGTTCTCTGTGCACGAAAGTCACCAAAGTATCCCTATTTTCCTGCAGCTTGCCAGGTCCAAAAGAAGGGACTGTATCACACCTATCTTAGCATATTTTCAGATTTTGCAATGACAAAAGTTTGTTTTCAGCATCATATTTAAAATCCTTGTGATGTGAATCATATTTATACTCTATATGTTTCTGAACTTTACATAACCATTGCATAATGAAACTCTCACATATGATCAATTAGCTATTGCAGCTGTATTTCAAACACAACACACAACAGTCAACAGTATGCTCTCAGTTATCAGAGTGTTTCTCCTTGCAGCTTATTTGCCAATCCTTTTTCTCACTGGGGCAGATAAGTTCCGAGCTTTACAGCAAAACATCCTGCATTTGAACACATCGCCTGCATCCAATCACACAGTGACAGTGCCAGTGCCAGTTTTCACAACTGCTTTTTTGCCTCCGGTGAAGTCTGAGAGACGGATAACACTAAGCCTGGTTCATTAACAGTTCACACATCTGTTGATCATTGTTATCAGTGTGAATAAGTATATTTTGTGTGAACATGTGTGTGTTATTGACAACCTTTTAATGTGCTGCTGAATATGTGACTGAATGGAACTGAAGAGAAACCACTCCGATATCTTAATTCATGGTGGCACGAGAAATGAGAGAGGGATTCATTTTTATATGAGAGATTATAATACTGTCGTCGAGGAAACAAACTTTTTTTTTTGAGCTTTTTCAGATAAGCATCAAAATTAAATGTCATCTCTTCCTGATCCTCGCCCCTGTCAGACTGCAGGCTCAACTAAGATCAGTGGATTGACTATCTGGCACATTTTCACCCCATTTAGACACTAAGCTGTTATCAATGTTATTGACCACAATACCAGGGCTCGGTCCTCCAGTGCAACCACAAAACACTGTTTACCACAGGTTCACAAAACCCCAGAAAACATCATACTTCTCTGATGAACTGCATGTCGAGGTGGGATGATTGGCTTAGCATTATGGGGGTCAGAGGTCAGACAGGAAATCAATTTTTACAGCTTTAATTTCAGCTGGTATGACAAAGGACATCAAAACACATTAAGCTTCAGACTTAGAGACATGTGTTGCCTCCTTTAAAAGCAAACCCTGTTTTTGGCATGATCACATACAGTGAACATTATGGCAAGGATCCCTAACATTCAGTTATTTAGGAGTTTAGAGCAAAATATAAACTCATTGAGAATAATAACCTAACTAACAACATCATATGCACATAAAAATGTTAATGTAGAAAAATATGTTAATGTAAACAAAAGTGTAGCATCAGAATTCTTTAAAAAAAAAAATCACACAGATTCATCTCAAGGTTTGAGGATTTATATTGACTACCAGTTATTCTCTTTTTCATGTTTTCACAATGCAAGTTACGGCAAAGTATTTTTCTTACATCACCTGACTGAAATCAGATCTTGAAGCATATCATTGCCATTTAAGAAGAGGTCAATATTCAGGAATTTAATGAAAAATCAAATTACATTTTCCAACAATGGTATTATGGTTTTAAATTTACATAAATAAATGCCTGGAGAGGCTGGACAGTGGTGCTGTGGTTAGCGCTGTAGCCTCACAGATCGAATCTCCATCCATGCATGTGCCTTTCTGTGAAGAATTTGCATGTTCTCCCACGAGCATGCATAGGTTTTCTTCAGATACTAACCCCCATAGTCCAAAGACATGATCATCAGGGTAATTGGTGACTTCAAATTACCCAAAGGTGGGAATGTGAGCATGAATGATTGTTGTCCTCTACATGGTAGCCCTGTGATAGACTGGTGACTGGTCCACGATATACCCTGCCTCTCAATCAGTGACAGTGGGGATAAGCCCCAGCGGTATAGATAACGCATAAACACATGCATCCTGAGGACAGACTGAGATCCAATCACTCAACTACCATAGAGGCGGTCTGGGACACATTTGTTCAAATAGGTCTGACACTGTGTATGCTGATGTATATCTCTGGCAGCAATCATGTGGAATAACAAACCACTCTTCTCATGTATGACTGAATTAATATTTGGTCGATGTCTTCTTCAAATCATAGTATAAATTAACTTCTCTTGTCATTCAAACTTGTAAATACATAGTTTATGCGTTTCAGGGGAGTGTGCATGAAAATGTATACACTTTTTATTCTGTATATAAGACAAACCTATACTGTCAAGAGAAGATGGTGAGACCACTTGAGTTACAGAACTGATTAGAGAGCATGTCGATCAGTTTATAATAAAAAAAAATAGAAACAAATTATTTAAAGAGGAGATGATCAGATATAGATGTCTGTGTGTCATGCTTTCTCACCCACTTAATAAGTCATGTCATACATCCTGTATTTCCATGTCAAGCCAACTATGATACATGCTCTACGTCTCTCCATGCTTTGATTGACATGACAGTTAAATGAAATCCAAGGAGTGGTTCATCATAGCTAATAGAGCACAGTGAGGATACAGATGTTTTAAAATATGTATGTGTGTGTTAATCAGATGGATTATTGTTTTTTAAAGACCCCAGTCTGCAGTTGAGTTTTCAGTTATAGTCCACCACAATGTAGAGGAACACCAGGCTTCATGATTCAACAAAGTTTTATATCATGGTACCTTGGCATTCTTCTTATTTCATACACCAACACACATAAAACATTTTTACAATGCGCCAACCTTGACCTAAAAATTGATCTGAATGTTCTTTTAGTCTTCTCCTGATCAAAGACTGTACTTCATCTCTTTTCATAATCCACCCCTTCTTACAGTATCTTCTCTGTGGTGGCACACTCTGCGCCTCATTAATTCTGAAGTAAATAAAATGCATTATGGAAAAAGCTACACTATTGACATTACACTGGATACCCTTAGAGATGACAGTGTTCATAATTAAAGCACAATGTATGCAGGAGTGTGAACACCTTTATGTCCTTATTATATTCAAGAAGTGATGCAGTATGTATGGAGAGCATGTGAATAATGTTCCTGTGCTATCTTCAAGGTCTCAGACTCTGGCAACCAGGCTGTAATATTTCCAGTTTATTCGAGAGAGAGATTATTCGACATCTCTGACTGACTGAACCTTCTTCTTGTCTCTGCCAAGTTTTCCTCCTTTTTTCACTGACACATATAACACACCAAACATTACCACCATGGACATTACCCCACAGACAAACTCATATTCAAGCAGTCACTGGCACATTACATATTCAGCCATTTTTTATCTAGCAGGTTGTTATGTTCACACTTGAGATCATTAAATACATAAATTATTGTTTGTCACTGCTGCAAAAGAAAATTTCACTTGACAGTTAAGATTACTAAGGCTATTGAAAACATATGCAACTGTGTGCTTTTGCAGGGCCTGTATCAGCATCAGTGAAGAAATAGCAATTCATTTTTCATAACTACAAAAAATTTAATCACTTCGTAAATTAAGAACAGGGTTGTCACTTTTGTGAAAGGAAATCTTCCCATCATCATTATTTGGCTTTGAAAGTTGTTAATTAGAATGAGAATGAGTAAGTGGCCCATGTTTTTGAGTCAAAGGTCAAATATTGTATAGTCTATTTTCAATGCCTCCTCAGGCTACAAACAGAAATGTTCCTGCATGTGAGAATAGTCCCAGAATGTGACTCCACTTCAAGTTATCTTATGAGATGATTTTGCAGATGCCTGATTCATATCCCCCCTCCCCCGCATACATACCAAGTACACCCAAAATAACATCAGAGGGACACGGAGTCTGAATCAAAGGGGTAGTCTGTTACGAGTAAGAGCCTGTTGCTGTGCTTAAAAATGGAAACTTGGATTCATATGCTCCAGCCCCATTAGTGAGGTGTGAAACTTCAGGTTTTACCTGTGACACGAAGGGGTCAGGACGTTAACTGGAGGGTAAAGGGGAACAAGTAGGGAGACCGCTCAGGAGAGTAGTGGAGCTAGAGGTGAAGGGTACTAGAAGACAGAGCATCTGCTGCAGGTAACTAAATGTGACTAAATGATTAATGACACTACGAATACGTAAGGGATCATTTATACCTGTAATGTAGACCCCTCCGCTTCGCGTCAGTGTCTTGTCTCCCCCTGTCGGGATTCTTTTTCCCATAACAACCTGCTAACCATACATTATCCCGCTTATTACCCGGCCACTAACTTAAAATACAAACATGTTGTCAAAAACATTGATTAAAATATCATTTTATTGATTTAAAATTATTTATGTTTAAAGTTTAAAAAAAAATAATCCCAGTGATTCCATGTCAGTTAGCGTTCCATGGTGATGGATTCTTATCTGCCTGTTAAATGTGAATAATAAATAATAGTCAGTTAAACACATTATTAATAAGGTCATTGTCCAGGGATGTAGCTTTGGTTAATGGCTACTGCTATAATGCTACACCACAGAGATTTAAACAAACAGATGGCGTAGTGTGACGTAGTTTGGCAATTTTTTGATCAAGCATTTGTAATAAAAATGTATACAGTAATATGTAACCAGCACAGGCATGATGATGTTAAACTGTAAGGAGGACTGAAGGCTGGTGCTGCTAGATCTGCTAACATTAGTCACATACAGCAAAGCAATTAGACATTGTTGTGTTAAGTTTGCACAATGGTATAACATATGATCACTTGTGTAAATGAAGCACTGAGGGTGTTGATATATTCATAGCATAAAGTTAAAATGACCTGCAGTCAATAGGATGGAGGAGTAATCTGGTGATGAGCATACCTGCATTCTGTGTTTCAGTAATCACACGCCTTTAAAGACTATCTTTTTGTGCTCGCCATCTTCTGACATTTCTAATGTGTCTGCTGCTTTGATAAAACTTATTTAAAAAAAGGCATCACAACTCTGCAGCAGCTGTTGGTTATCTTATCTTGCTTTTGTACAACTTTACTCTCTAATCTCTCTATCTTTTATCTCACTGGTGCTGTAGCGGTGAGTAACGGCTTGCCTCAGTCATAAGGGGTACACCTGCTTTACTGATAGGTGGTGTTGTGCTGTTGTATTGAAAATTGGTATTTAATTACTAAACCTTGAATATCAGACAGTTCCACTTTTTTCAGATGTTCAGTATATGTAAATCATGTCTTACATTGGGGTCAATACATTATATCAATAAAACCCTATTAACTGCTGGTGTTTGATAAACAGACATGAGATCACCATATTGTTTACAGTAATATTGACACAAATGTCTCCAGCAAAATTTAAATGGCAGCCAAGGTCAAGATCTTGCATACAATACAGACTACAAAACAGGGTAAGATGAATTAGTATGCCAGGTGTGATCTATGTATCTTTAACCTGTCAGGATCATTTCATTGATCACTCCTTGATGAAGTGCTCTAAGTTAATCATTGCAGAGAGAGAGGTGTTGAGTCGATCTGTTGTTGGCTGGAGGGTGGGGTCTGTTGTGACCGACTTTATTGCCAAGTATATGTAACCACCTTTTCATCCTCGGGCGACAAATTATCTGCTACTGGGAAATTTTCAATAATGTGGCGGACATTGCATGCCAATATGAGTGAGTGATTGCAGGGGGGTTCAAGGCCGGTCATGCATCTCAGTCAGAGAGGCTGATACATGAATAAGAATAATAATGATGGTCAAGCATTGAATCTTCAGAACGGCACATGGGAAAAATAGATAAGTTGTTTTTCCACTTGGACTGACCATAATAAGCAGGGTGAGACACACCACAATAAGAGACTTTTGAGAACCTTGGGCGGTTGCCAAGGAGACTGAAAAGTGATGGGGACAGGATGTTTTTAGTTTAACTTGCATTTGCTTCAGGGCCAAAGAAAAGGAAAATAAAAAACTGCTTACTGTGATTAATAATAATTTTCATTTCACCTTAAGGGGATGTAATGTTCAGAAAGAGAAGTAATGTATATTTAATGCAGGATTTTATCTTTTAGTTTTAGTTTTAAACTAAGAGCTCCATCACTACACATGCCTAAACAAGAGTTGAATTTAGACATTACCAAAGAAGAAGAATGACCCTCCCTCTTTCTCAACTGTGTTCATTCTTGTGCTGAATAGAATGTGTTATATGTTATGTATGAAGAATTTTGAATCGAGTCAATCTGATGTAACACCAGACTGGTGAACAGGTCAACAGCTTGCTGTAGTTATGAATAATTGAATAAGAAGATGGTGGTGCACCGGTAGCAGCCTGTAACAGCAGCTCTCGCCGGAGGATTGAATTTTTTCTGATTTATTTTCTCTTAACAACTGCCACAAGATGGACTGAAACCATAGTGGGTTTGCTCCTGTTTTGCCAATGTTTTTAACTCTGCTGTTCACATCTGTGTGTGACAGACTCCACCTGCATCAGTGGTGCTATTGTTAACTCTACAGAACAGCTGTTCGTAGTACAGTGCAGCTATCTGGCAAAAGTCTGATGTTTCCCCAAAGTGCAGAGAAAGAGAAAGTGAAGCCATGGCAGGGAAAAGTGCTGCAGTTGGGGAAGATACTTCAAATCATGTACGTTTGGCAAACTGAGGGCTCAGAAAATATAACTTTATGTAGTTGGACAAAAGCAGTATTTCCTGTGACAAGTTCCTCTGACAACAACCGCCATTGGAGGTTGGCCACTATGGTTAGAAACTATCTGATCTTTACCTCAGAGGAGGAAATGGCAGCTGTGGTCAGTCAGTCTTCTCTCAATAGGTAGGTTGGCAATTTGATCCCAAGTCCCAAATTCCACATGCCGAAGTGTCCTTGGGCACTCTAGTCTTGAACCCTAAAAACTACCCACGGTGGTTATGTCTGCTGTGTGAATGGGATTAATTAAAACTGACAAGCGCTTTACGTAGCAGCCTCTGGCAACAGTGAATGAGTATAGTTTGGAAGGGTGAATGTGACACGTAATGCAAAAGCTTGAACGCAGTCATAGCAACACTAACCTGTAACACATACTGCAGTTAAACTAACAAGGAGAGGAGCTGAACAGAAATTGTTACCACAACGGATGTGTCAGTTAGCTAAGCAGCTAGCAATGTTTAAGCTTGACAACCATCCCATTGTCTACCATGCTTGATGGTCATGTTTCACTCAAAATATTTTGTAAGATTCGAGAGTTGTGGTTGTTTGTGAATGTAATCTTTTCTTTACATGCAATAAGAACAAATCTGGTAATGTAAGTCATCATGTGTGGGGTCCCTCATATTTCAAAATTCTTGAAGATTTTAAAAATCTTTCAGGGGGCCAGCCTTAGTTTACATCTACCCCTAGCAGCTCTACCCATAATCATACTGTGGTGCCCTGTAGAAAAGGGTGACTGTAGAGAACAAAATGGAATGTGAATGTCACAGGAGCAAATGGACAAACAGCCAACGGAATGTGATGTCACAGCATTAACAAAATCTTAAATTCAAAATAAAATAAAACAAATATATTAAGAGTGTACTCTGTCACTGAAACTAACTTACAGCAGACAAGTTTGTTGATTCACCATTTTTTTGTTTTCTCCTGCACTGAACACAAAAACCTGCAATGATGAGACGGGGAACCAGCCGCACTTCTCCAGCAAGCAGCTCCAGTGCATACCGTTACCGCACACGAGCTGCAACCTGTCAGGTGGATGAATCCTTGTTTTCAACCCCAAAACTGAAGAACAAATATGAAAACTCAACATTCAAGGTCATGACCAAAGAGAGGGAGACTGTTCTGATTATCACCAAAGACCAAATTCGCAGTCTCACGGTTCCAAAGGAACGTTCACAAGAGCCGTTACACCTGTCATCATCTCAGGTGCAGCGAATCCTCTCATCCTCACGGGTTCTCACAAAGACAGAGAATGAGGCCCAGAGGCAGGCTTATCAGAAGAAGAAAGACGAGGAAATCACAGCTGCAGAGGTCAGGAAGCAACAAATCATAGAGCTGGACCTACTTCGTAAGCAGAAAAAGCCACAGACTCAAGAGGTGATTGCAGCCCGTGACCGAACTCGGAGGTTTCTGGAGCAGGCCAACGAGCTGCGGATGGAGCAAGATGAGGATATCAAGAAGGTCAATAGGGTCATCCTGGAGGCTCAGTGTCAGGCCAAACGTGAGATCCAAATCAATGAGAAAAAAAAGATCCAAGCGGAGATGGCAGAGAAGGAGAAGCATCTCGATACCATGATGGAGATGGAGCGACGTAAAGCCGTGGGGGCCATGGAGAAGATTTGTGAGCTCCACAAACAGAAGCTGAAGAATGGGATGCTGCAAATTTGCAGTCAAATTCAGCAGCGTCGAGAGGATAAGAAATTTGTGAATGAGATGAAGATGCTGGAGAACGATCTGACTCGAGAGGAGCAGGAGAAAATGAAGCAGGAAGACCTCATGGCCCAGCAAAAAAAGAGGGAGGATCAACAGCGTTTTCGGAAGGAGATTACAAGAATCAATGCTGAGACCATGTTGGCCAAAAAGCAGAGGATAGAAGAGGAGAAGCTGGCTGACGTGAGAGATAAAGAGTACATCGCAATGAAACTGAAGCAGGAGGCAGAACAAGCTGCAGAGCAAAGCCGCATCAAGAAATCCAAAGAGAAGGAGATTGCTAAGTTGTTGGCTCAGCAAAAAAAATCAAAAGACAAGAAGGCGCAGCAGGATGAGGTCTATGCACGAATAGTCAAGGAAATGAAGGACAGAGAATGGAGGAGAAAAGAGAAAGAACTGGCTGAGAAGAAAGCACAAGCAAAAGCCATGATGCGTTCAGCTCAATTGGAGCACCAACGCTCCAAAGAGCAACAAATGCTTATCGAGGTTGGGCGTCAGAGGATGGAGTTTGATAAGGTGATGAGTGTGCAACAAGATGTCGCCATTAAACTGCAGGAGAAGGAGGAGCAGCAGCATCTCAAAGCACAGCATTATAAAGAGGCACTGCAGCGTCAGCTAAAAGAGCGGGAGTCTTTAGGCAAAACTCAACGCAAAGAAGTCTTTAAGGGGGTTGATAAGGAGATTGAAGAAGCCCACCAGAGACAAATGTGCCTTGATATGATGAAAGAAAAGAAGCTAAATGCCTTCAAGGCTACAGGAGTCTCTGACAAATACTATGCTGTGGTACATAGGAAAATCTTTGACAGGAAGGCAGTAGTCAACAAAGCTGGAACAGAAGAGAAACAGCTGAAGGCCCAGTGGCAGATGATGCTCTCAGGCCTACAGGCTCAAGGTAACCTGCAACAGACAACCTGCCTCTCACCTGTACCGGCCATCTCTCTTGCATCAGCCTGCACTTCTCAACTACAGTCCCCTCCCAGCCACCTTGTTTGTCCAACCTCTCTCTCCCTCTAACCTCGCTTTCCTCCCTCATTCTTTCTCTGTTGTTGCTTCAGACACAGGTTTAATCCTGGTGATCTGTTTTGCCCAACAGTTCATTGCATTAAAAAACAAACAACAAAAAAAAGACAAAATAGAGCATTAAAAAATAAAAACAAAAATGTGTTTACTGATGTTTTCATTTTTAAAAGTGTATTCAACATGTGTTTCTGTTTTAAATGTGATCCGTAAAGAAATATGATATCAGATGAAATGGTGGCTGTCATCCCCATATAGCACGTTTCTACACTGACGTTCACACCAAACCACATGACTTGTCTTTCTTCATCTTTACCTGATGCTTGTTAGTTTATTTAGAGTTGATAGACCTTTTTATACTTTAACCAGTCTACCAACTGTTTATCATAACCCAGTTCAAGGTGTGATTTTTAAGCCTCTGTAATGTGGCGTAATGGCATAATGGTGAGAGCAAACTGTCCCTCTGCTGTGCCAGCATCAGAGGTGGTACTGGAAGCATTACAGGGCGACTCTGTGAGCCAGAGTGTGTATGCATGTGGTGCTCCCACTTTGTGTTTACATCTCATGCCTATGCAGCGCAACAACACAATGTGAAATAACACACCAATATTTCAGTGTTGCAGGATCAATTTGCAAGTTAAAAGACGTGGACTTAGAGCTCCATTACTGCGCTCTATCAGAATAACATTATGTAAAGGAATATTGGCTGCCATCTGAAACTGTTGCTGACTCTTTTTAATTTGACAGCTAATAAATCTTAAACTTTCATATATAATCATTTTCCATCTTTTGTCTGAAAACGATCCGCTGACAGACTTTGAATGATATTGATACCGAGCTTAATCCAGTGTCCCTAGCTGCTGAGATCATTCTATTACTGTACGGATGATAAGCAGCAGTTTAAACTGTTAACTCAACCTAAAGCAAACAGTTAAAAACAAGAGGAGGTAGACTGGAGTGGGGATCAGATTATATTCATGACGAATGAAAGGCAGAGGCTCCATGACATGATGCATACAGTATATGCTACTGTAACTGCACAGCTGTGTTTGAGGCTTTTTTTAAATTAACAACACAGTTTCAAATGTTTTCTGTATACATATCACTTTTTTGACATGATGATGTTATCTGTAAGAAGTTTAGATCCTCAGCTATAAGCCTCTGTATTTTAGAGACACAGCACTTACTCTGCTACTAATTTTTCAGTGCTACGCACACTCTGCCACTGGGTTGATGCAACCACAGCAACTCCACCTACTGTGACATCACATTCATACCCTCCATAGACAAATGTGGTGAGCATTGTGTGTGTGGGTATGTTGCCATCTTGTTGCTGTACTGAATTTGAGTGACCTAAGGTGGTCCTCTCTAACCTGACTGAATCACATGCACTCGCACTGTTTTTTTGGAATTTTGATAACTACACAAAAAAATTGTGGATCACCATTTTGATACCAATTATATCTTGACATGAATCCCTCTAACAAATCGTATGGTATTCCCGCCAATAGTCATGGGAATATTTCACTAATTGTCTGGCTGAGCCAAACAGTGATGGTGCAAGATAAAGTCTTTATGCATCACCTGGGGACAATTATTGTTGCATAAGGTGTTATAATTATCCATCTTGTAAATTTTAAAATATTCTACAAGACAAGTGAAAACTGTTACCTGCTGCTGGTGGTGCAAGAGTGAAGGGGAATGGAGTGTAGTCATCAGCTAAGGTTTCCCCTCTGGAAACCATGAATGTCCAGAATTTAATGGATATTTATCCAATAGCTGTTGAGATATTTCAAATGTAGCCAGACCAATGGATTGACATTGCCATAGCTAGAGGTTAAAAATCCCCAATGTTTGATGATGCATTCTGAGATTCCACAGGCATCATTTAGATCCATCTCTCTGAACTAGACAAGCCAATTATTCCGGGTGCAGAGAAGGGAAATCTGTGGTTGTGTAGAGGTGTGTCACTCGGGGCGCAGTCGACATAACTGACAGCTCAGGGGCAGCTCTCTTGTGCTGCTTATCTCCCACAACACTGGATTTACGTCAACTGAGGGGATTGCAGGATATACTTGCCTTCAGTGTCATGAGGTGAGGTAGATCTTTGTGGGAAAAAGAAAGGAGGAAAGGTTGGTTTTCCTGATTGCCTGAGAGGAGGGCTTGTTTAAGTTTTATGAGTTGTGTATAAAATGGAAATTGGCTGCCCCTCTGTGCATATTTGTGCCTCCATGATATGATTTCCTTTTCTCCAGCACTTATTGCCTTTTTTTTGACTTGCAAAAGAATATCCGCCTAAAGCTTTTCAAAATAAGGACATTTCAACCTCCAAAAAAGGATTCATCGACCTCACTGAAGATGATGATATTGTTATTGTGGTAAATAACCTTTGGGACTCATTATGTTTACAAGTTAAATCAATTCCCCATATTTGCTGCTTGTTTTTTACCTTCAGGCTACAACATTTAAAAGAATAAACAGCACCTGTTAAACTATTTCTAACCAGAATGTGATCAAAATGCCAAATAACAAGCTGGGAGGAAAGTGGCAGAAAAAATATGAGCAAACTGAAGTATGATGGATTGAGACAATTACAGCATGGGAAATTGATATCAGTTCCTTAGCGTGTGAAAATGTGATTGCAGTAGACTAAGACGGACAGGCTGACATGTCATATTTCTAGATTCATTGATTGTTAGATTGTTGAGCTGCAGTCAGTGGAGTTCAGCACCATGGACAGCTCCATGGACAGACTGTGGTACTTTTCTCCACTTATATTTTAAAAAACAAGGGAATATTAATATGCAGCTCAGTAAACATAAAAAAAATTCAAAAGGATACCAATCTTTATTGTCTTCTACATTTCTGTGTTTGTTTTTTTAAATGAGCTATAAGCTAGTAATTTGTACTCTCTGCAAATATGTTTCTGGTTTTGTAAAAGACCTCATAATACTCGCTGCTGACATTTTCTGACTTCTTCTGCGGAATAAAAACCTCTTCTCTGGATCAGTAGTTAGGAATATTACAATTATTACAAGGAGAAATTACAATTTATGTGCTCACACTGTATAAGCTGATGTCAAGCACAACCGCAGTGTGCTTAAATAGATCTTTCTGACATATCAGCAAAAACTTAAAATAGATGCTTTGTAAAAGTATAATCTGCTGTCTGCCATATGTGCAGGAGCAATCATGAAAAAAAAGTCGTGAAGTTGAGGAATTGGCTCATGGCTCTGCTTTCCCTGTGTGAGAGGATAGGATGCAGTCGGTGGACCAAAATTTCTCAATTCATTGGACCAGTGGGGAGCAGCTGGTCAGGCCATGAGCGCCTCCCAGTACAGTGCACAGCAAACGATGTAGTATCGAGCAGTAATATTGTCCGACTATAAAATCAGCTATTCAAGTCAAAAATCTGGTGGGTCCTTGCCTCAAGTCCCAGTGTCTTTACAGCTTGAGTAAAGTTATCTTCAGTCTCAAAATTAAAATGTTTTTAGGACATTACTGGGCTAGTGTTTTCAGTTTTTTTTTTTTTTTTTAGATATATGGTATTTCTTTAGTTTGATTAAGTGGGCTTGGCCTGAGTGCCACAGACTGAGTGAAAGTTTGAGAGAAAGATGAAATATACATTGTCTGTTTTGTTTTGTTTTGTTTTTCCCTTGGAATAAGTCAAGAGGGTATGAAAGGGGTATGTGGCTTGAAATAATGAGCTTAGAACCACCAACGTGTGCTGTTTAGTTTGGGCCAAAGAAACAGCACGACAGTTCTGTTTTCCTGCCAGCATAAGGGGAAACTAATTAATCTAAAATGACTCTCTGAAAGCATCACAAAGCTTTGAAGTTGTTTCACAGTTTCTTTATTCTTTGCGGCTAGGCATGCCAAAATTCATCACTGGTAATTTTGATTTAATTAGACACCCAGACTGTGCTTTGAATAAGTGTTCTGCCCTCTTGATCTTTTCTGCATCTTGCCACGTTACAACCTGGATTTTTAAATCAACAGTTCAAAAAGTACACAGTTGCTCTACATTCAAGTCTCCTAGAAGGTAATAGGTTGCACCTAACATTCATATCCTTCAACCTAAATATTGCATTTGAGTGTCCATGAATTTCAACCCCAGTAAAAAACACTTATATATGCTGGTAAAACATAACGTGGAAACCTTCAAGGAGCAATACTGAAGCATGGCACTCCATGTACAAACCTATTTAATGACTGTTTCTTATTCTTTAGTATTTCATGTCTCTTGTATGTCCAACTGATGAGTAAATGGAAGAAAGAAAAACCTCTAGGTGTGCAGATCGTCTCCATGCTGCCTGCGTTCTTATCAGAGTTACAGAGATGAATCTGTTCATTTGCTCCCTGAAGAGCCAGACCTTGATAATAAGAAAAGCTTGCAGGAGTCTTCTAATAGGTAATTGCTAGTTATCCTTCAGTGAGTCCAGTGGAGCTACTCCTGATTCATTTTGTAACAGAATTTTAGTCTCCCACAGTCTCCCACAGCCACAGACATGTCTTGTCTGTGAAGCTGGGAAAAGCACAAGTGACATGAGGCGATTTTTTGTATTGCAGTGGAGACAGGAATAGAGACAAAACAAAACATCCTCAGGAAACTTAAATGTCACGTCTGTATGTTTGTGTGTATTCATGCAATTTGCAAAGCCGCATTTCACCTAAACATCAGACTGCAGACTTGAGCACGATGAACACACCAGAAGTCCTTTTCACTCAAAAAAGCTAAATCTTGCCTGAGCTGAAGGAGTTATTGACACCCACCTGATGCCTTTCATATTCTACCTATAGCCTGCAGACCGATGTAAAGAAGGAATAAGAAAACTAAGAGCACTCTGATGTCCAAAGCCAAGAATTTCATGTGCATCAAGTTCAAAGACAAGCTCTGGCCTCTGGTCAATCCTAGTGACCTGCCAGTCATTTAGCACCTACACTGCCATGGCAACTGATGGCCTGGATGCTGTATGTTTGCTTGTGTGCTGAATTCTCTGATTCTCCAGGGCAAAACCTGCTCCAAGATAAAACCTTAAGGTGGTTAATTGAACCTCTTTTTATGCAAATCTAACATTCCTGAGTATTGAGACATGTCTCATAAAAAGAAGGGCTTTAAACTTCAATGCATGCAAGTAATCTAGAGACTTTAATGTGTTAATAGTTTTAAATGTAAATTAATCTCATTATTTTTTTGCTTGAAATGCAAATGAACATGTAAGCCTCATTTAAATCAATTAGCCCTCAATGATTGTATAAAACTGTGATGCAGACTCTGAGCAGATAAAGTGAGACCAGAGCTCGTGTTACAGAGCGGCAGAAAGCAACTAAGTATAATGAACCTCTTTGATGACATGATATAAAACTCGTTGTGGGAATAAAATACACCTAAGTGCTCTGGTCGGGGTGTATACCAACATCTGGCTACAATTTTACAAAGCGCAAACATAGTTGTTTTTGTAGTCCTGTGTTTACATCAATAATGTTGCATAGTGGGTGTATGCATAGTGGTGTGTGGGGTGAGCTGGATGGGCTCAGGTAATTTTGGCTGTGTTGCAGGGATGGATCCAGGGGCAGGTCAAGGTGGCCTAGGCCCCACTTAAAATCTGTCAGCTATGTTGTGCAGGGCTGCTTGCAGCTGGTACCTGTCTTTGCACTACAATGTGGTACATTAAGTCGTTCAACATTTTTTTTAAGGCACATGCAAGTATTTTAAAGCAGTTATTCCTCATGAATTACAGCCTCTGCCATGATTAATGAGGATAAAAAGATAGAGTTTCAGAATAGTAGAAATAAACCCGACCACATGACGTGCTAAATTCATTTATTTTCATTATACAGTGATTTCTCCAATTAGTGTGAGCAGATCTTATTGAACAGAAATGGGTTGAGAAAAAGATGATATAACAAGGTTAAGATCCACATGGAATTAATAAAATTAGCTTTCCTAGCTTTGTTTTGAAACCTTTCTAGTGAGATTTTATAATCAATTGCAATAACCATGGTGCAATCATTCTTGTTTCTGACTCACTGTATTTTAAGCCTAACAAGGCACCCGTGTAGCTCTGTAATCCTGAGAACATGCTGAGGCTTAAATGAGATGAGTCCACAACAAACAAGAGGGGGTAGAAACCATAGCATCTCGCCGCAGCTTTGAAGTGGGAAGCGGATCAAATCCCCATACGAGGCAAATTGCCTCTCTTTCCCACCAACTAGAAGGGATGAAAACTGTCTTTCCTAAAAATAACGATCACTCTCAGTCTCTGTGTATCCTCCATGGGAAGACAAACAAAGATAACCTTCATTTTTTTTCTACTCAACTAAGTCCTGCTCTCAAAAACTTCTCAGAAACAAAGCTTAGAAGATTTATGCAGTCAGATAAAGGGCAACTTAAAATATGTGAGTGTTAACTCTGCCTCAAGAAGTGTGCTTATTACAAGATGCCACAATATAGCTTGATCAATGTTTTGACAAAAATGCCAGAGTATCCTGAGATGAACTTTTCCACTTGCACCAAAAGCAGGACCATTAAACAAGAAGCCATGCAGAATAAAATGGGAGCCTTGAAGATGATAATAAAATTATTCATGTGACACAGCACTGTGAAAAACTGCAATTAAATAATAAGTCAATATGACAAAGAGCAGACCAAGCATTAAACTTTATGAGTTTTGTACTTTTCTCTCTATCAGTAGTAAATGTTTTAGTCAAAGGGAGCTGATGAAGGTCTCTGCCGTGCTGAGATAGGCTTAATGTACACCAGGACTACAGACAGTGTTATAAGAGAGGTTACATAAGTAAATAAATCAACTGCTGATCCACCCACAAACTCATCCAACCCACGCACACACGACCATACAATGGTTAGACATTTTCAAACACACTGTGCCGACCCATGTGAGACTACCTCCCAAGAGTACAAAGGATCTAATGTTGTACTTACACTTTATGTAATGGTGTTAACCTCAGAACTTAAAACAGCTTTTTGAAATAGTTTAATTTACAATGTCAGGTGGAGGAGAAAGGTGGAGGAAAGAGTCAAGATGAACTTTTCAGAAAGCTTTTCCAGTGAGCCGAGAATGGTTCGTCAAGTTACTGACATGCACTTGCTAAAAGCAATGAAGGGAGGTGAGCAGGAGCATGCATCATCTTAATAAGAGACTGAATCAGCGAGCAGATCATCTCTATCAGCATTTAAATATGTTTTTTTTTAAAAGTCAATATTAGTAGCAAAAGCCCACACAAACTAGGGAAAATAGCAGAGGTTATTTAAAGAGGATCTGCATTACATTTGCACATCAAACTATGTTTGCAGGTAATGCAGAGTTCCACGGTATAAGTAAAGAAAGTTATATAAAGACTTCAGTCGTTTAAAAAGGAGCTCAGCAATGTCGGGTTTTAAGATTTCAATCTGCAAAGGGCAAAAAAGCTTCAAGACAGCTGTGAATTCAGTGTCCTCAAAGGCCACTGTCGCCACAGGAACTTCACTAACATTAGGGGTGGACAATAGAGCTTTCAATCTAGATTCTAGCGGCTGGATTTTGCTAATTATTCCCATTTCTACACACTGTTCTTTTTGGAAAATGATGAACACACAAGCAGTAATTTAGCTAACAGTGAGATTGCATTGTTATGCCATAGAGGTTAATGTTGCAGCTATAATTTAGCCAATTACTCTACAGCAATTCCATATAGTCACAAAAGTGTTTGATATTAAATTTGATCCAACAGACCACATGGATAAATAATACTTCCACAAAGTAAACAGACTGTATTTAACATACTTTAGCAGAGCTTACTACAAAACAAGCCAAAATGGGGGTGCACCCCTCAACTAGAGGGTGCTTATTATGCTCATAAAACACTAGTCCCAGTGTAACGCAGTAATTACAAACAGGATTCACACAATCAAAAAGGGAAATTACAGGCAAATACTGTAATTTCATTTCAGTCTGTTTCATAGCAAGTCAAAAACTCCTCACAGGAGCTTTAAGGGCTAAAGATTGAGTTTGAGTTACCTTGGTCCAACAGGTGGTTGTGAGATGTTGCTATTGGTTAGCTTGGTTTATAAAAGATGCAAGCAACAGACTTCAAACAGGCTTGACCACTGTGTGTAACCAGTTCACTCTACACTTTACAGTCATGGCTGAAAATGATGACAGAAAAATCAAAAACGTTTTCCACGAGCACAGAACACATAACAGTCAGCGGTAAAGTGCACTGTGGGAACTGTAGGAAGCAGGCTTTGGTGGCAAAAAAACAATATCCCTGGCTCTTTGCACTGATTTGATACTTTTATTTTATGTAAAAAGAGCTTATCTGATTAATCTTAGCCAAGGGAGTAAATGCAGCTGTGATGACACTTCAGATAAGGTCACTCTAATATCAGAGGGCGGTAACAGTGTCTGTTTGCCACTGGGTTGTTGTTTATTTTGCTCTGAGTGTTTGCCTATCTTTGACTCTTGGGAAGACAGACACATCCGAGATGATCATTAAAAAAGAAAGATGGACAAGTTCCTTACTGACAATAAGGGAGAGCAAAAGTGGCACACTAGAGACAATTACCACCCAGGGACACTAAAAAACTAAAGCATGTCAAACTAATTTAAGAAATCAATATCCTATCTGGTGAGACTTCTTACACAATGGAAATCTACATAGCCTGTAGGCCTATAAAGACAGTGGTTAGCTCCCATTACATATGACCTGTTTTAAAAGTAGGTACCAGACGTGGAAGACTTTGAGTGTACTTTATATGAGGTGGAGTTTGTTGGGGGGGGGGGGTTTCGTTTGTTTGTTTCATCAATTTCAAACTCACCCTGAAATCGATGCCAACAGTGGAGATGAAGCTGCCAGCCAGGAAGGCTCCGTCTTTAAAACGGACCAGTAGACACGTTTTCCCCACCCCAGAGTCTCCAACCAGCATCACCTGCACAGGAAACCAAGAGGGGGACGTCAGGTGGAACAACTGGAAGGAAGAACTAAGAAGCACAAAAATTAGGCTCGAGGGACAGAGCTCTGACTGTCAGACTGATCAATAGAGGTAAATGTCAGACAAAACTGAAACAAGGAAAACAGAGAAGGTGCATTAATGTGTGAGATGCTTAAATTTAGATCAGTCTGTCATTATTTGTCCTCAGGAAAAAAAACGAGAACATTTGAATCATTCGGCTAAATCAATCCTGGTATTTGGCCAGTGGAGTTGGCTCATGAGTGTCATCATGGCCACCAGTGGAAGATGTCCATTCTGTAAGTGTGTGAATGTATTCAACCAAAAACGCACTGGCATGCATGGGTTTTACTCCTGATGCTCAACACACAGTCTTGTATAATTTCTCTTCTATTTTCAATTTAAGACATCTGTAAAGGTTTGATGTGGTTACTGTTACCAGGTTACCTGAGGGACTGGGAGTCTTAGACTTATCATACGGGTCCCTTGGGTGCACAGAGGAAGAAGAGATACGATGAAAGACAGATAGGTATGAATTGGTGAAACAGGGAGTTTATGGAGGTATCATTTCTGCAGATGGTGTCATCTATTTTCTTTCACTTAATGTTCTCTCCTTTTCCCTTCTCTCAGATGTGCAGCAGCAAAATGTTTGCAGGATTGTGCAGAAGGAGGCACCTGGTTTCTACCTGCTCTTGGGTTTTTATAAATAATATGCAATCAATGTTCTCTCTGACTCAGTGCAGAAGGGTGATAAGAGGGAGCAGTAATCAAAACATGGCACACGCACTTCAGCATTTCTCAGAAAAAGAGCATACAGTAAAGGTTAATCTCTGCAAAGCTGGGCTGGTAATGAGGTATCCTACCCTTAACGATACTCTTGCAACATCAAAGTCGGCCTTACAGCTATATTTAGATATAATTGAAGAAGAGAAGGAGGAAAAATATGTGCCTGGACATAAAAATGCAAAATTCATATAACTAGTTGAAGGTGCTGTGTAAGGGTTGCCACAGATAACATTGGAATATCTACAGCTAGATGTGCAAATTGCAATCATTAAACAAATAATTTAAGAGAAAATGAACTGTTCTGATCATGAATTTATCTTGTGGGTATTTTTCTGAGCAAAACTTAGACATTTTAATTAAGACAAGTATTGGTTTGACAAATGACGCAGTTTCAAGAGATCATTTTGTGCACAGGGAAATCATAGAAAGAAAAAGTAGATCAATCAGTTTGGGAAACAATTGTTTGTTGCAGCCTTCAGCTCACATAGTGAAATGTTTTGGATGGTCCAATCAATTCTTCTGCAAAAGAGAACACAGAGCCATCCTGCACTCACATCAAACAGCTGCTTCAAAACCATGGAAGAGGAGGTGGCACAAGTCCCTTGAAGCTATGGTAGAGCACACTGAGAATCTGTGGGTGTGAAAACTGTTTGTGTTGTGTTCAAGTGACACTTCTCTACTCACACAAGTGCTCACATTATGGTTAGGTGAAGCACGCCAAAAGATCAGTTCAGTAAATCCAAACCCAGTAACCTGCTGCTCAGAAAAACACGCATGCACTCAACCAGTTGCTGTAAATGATTTGTTTGTTGGCTGTTGCATGGTTGTGCCTTCCCTTGTTATCGATCCAATATTGACACAGCTGGTGTCAGGAGCTGGGGCTGTTTAATGAAGAAAGGTGGTTGTAGAGCAAAAGAATATGAAATTGTCTGTATACTATAAGTTAATACCTTATTTACCGTAAATGTGTCGCTCTTAGAAGGCACAAAAAAGTGTACACATCATCTCCAACGTGGGAACATTTTATGCGTTTACGCCATGGCATATATTATTATATATTGCATCAATTTGCATAATTTCCGTGACATAACAACTGTAAAGTAATCAAATGAATCACACGTTCATTTGAGTTACACCGTGTTTTTGTGCGTAAACTGATAAACAGCATCAGGCGTCTTACCTTGAATGCGATGTCGTAAAACTCGTTGCTGTTGCTGATGGAGGGTCTGCTGGGGTGGACCACGCCGTTCATCTGAACGATGCCCGGGCTGCTCTTAGCAGTTTTCCCGGTCCCTTTCCCGGCAGGACTACCTGCAGACGGGCTGTTGCTCGCGGCTTTACCTTTTGCTGCCTTCTTGCGAGACATATCTTCAAAATTTGGAACTATCTTTACGAATGCAACCTAAAGCAAACAATAACAAATGTCGCGCGAAGCTGCACAAGGTATAGGGACTGAAAAGTTGCAGAGGCGATGATGAGCAGATTATCTTCACCTGTGCGTTGAACGCATGTTCTTCTTCACCTCTCAAACCAAAGTAAGAGCGAAATAGTCCTGAAACGCAAAACACGCTCGCTTCCGTTGTTTTGGAGCTGCTTCCTGCTCCTGACAGCTTGCTCTGTTCAGGACAACACGCTCAGCTCTGCGCGTTGGAGCTGCCTGACATGTGATGTGGCATAGAACGCCACCGTGAGCGCAAAACAATCAGGACACAGAGGAGCTACACTTTACAAAGCACACAGCTCAAAGGCAGAACAACTCAATGTAACTTACTGTAAAACTCCAAGAAGCATATTGTGATTTTTTTTAAATGAGGTAGCTTCAGACCTTGTTAGTGATGCTGAAAAACACCTGCGCACTGCAGAACATACAGTCCCACTGTGAAATAAGTTTAGGTCCCTGTGAGTTCTAAAAAATGTTTCGATACTTCTGTGGGTCAAAGGTAACCTGGGTGTTCTTCTCGGGATATTTGTCTCATTAATCTGTAAAGAAGAATTTGTCAAGTGTCCTACACCTTCAAAATAAGATACATACAATGATACATCAAAAAGAGATGACATGTTTGGAGCAACCTCAAGCCTATTCCACGAGAGAAACACTTAGTATTTGGCAGAATTCTCACGTGAAGGTGGTTATATATTATTTATAATGGTTGCAGTTAAATCGCTAATTTACTAATTTCTTGTATTAGATTACCCATGTAAAATAGATAGCTTGAGATAGTTAATATAAAGTCAACTTTAAATATTACTCGTTCATTGATTTGTTATTGTTGTTCACCAATAGAAAAATATGCTTCATGCAACTTATCAACGTAATCTGTTTTAATGCACATGAGCATCGTTTGGAGAAACATGGATGAAAGGAAGAATTATGACACCTGTGGAACTGCCTGGAGTTGTGATGACAATATTGCACCACAAGAGGGCGATACAAGAATATAAAATAGGAAGTGACTAATGGAACAAGGCACAGCAGCAGCAGACGTAAGTTCAAGTTACTGTGAATCTGATTGATCTAAATCAACTGAATTCAATTAAATTGTATTAAGAAAAATATAATCACAGTATTAAAGAGCTGTAGACTTAGGTATAAGTGGAAATCAACAACAAAATAAAGCACATATACAAATCTAAATTATGATACATCACAAAATGTATTTGATATTAATTTATAAAAGGTCTTAATGTCTGCTGGTTGGCCTCTTCTAAACTTTTTTTTTTCCGCTTTCTCTATCTAAAAGCTGTTTAAGCTCAGAGCAGAGCAGGCAAAGAGAAGGCTGCTGGCCTCTCTGTGACTCTCACACACACTGCACATATTATTCACAACATCATTCAAAAGCCTCTCTGGAACATGGAGGATGTCACTGTGTCCCAACGTCCACATATTGTCTTCATTTGCGACAAAGGAACAGCAGCATATTCTGATTAGACCCTGATCCGCTGTGGCCTGTAATGAGATGCTGTTGTTGGTTATGCAATATGAAATTAATGTATGATACAACTGCCTGTGTGATCAAGAGCCAGGCTGTCCAGGCTTATTAGATATATGCTCTAAGATCATAGTGCAGAGACCTTGTTTGCTCTCTACAACAGGACACTGAAGTGAGATTGAATTACCTCTGACCTTTAAAAAGTGAAGCATGGATAATAGCAGAGAGAAACAGCAGAGCTTTAAACAGATCGTGAGTCATGTTTAAGGGAGTTTCTGTCCAGCCGAGGACATTTAACTGCATGTTTCTTTGTCTTCAAATCTCTTGCTGGATTTAATAATGACCGAGTGACAACTTTCTAAATGAGCTGTATGCCGTGAATACTCAGTGTGGTACATTTTTGATCACATTCAAGCCAAAATACAGAGGACTGAGGCCAGACTTTTAGACTTTTACGGTCAGTCTCAACTTTCTAACAGATTTGTAAGTGGTATATATACAATATAGTAAACCTAAGATGTGAATCAAACATTTGAGCTTAAAAAAGTATCAGGAATATGTTGACACAGTTTGCAAGACAAGCGACTGAAATTATTGTACACAGACTTTTATGGGATGTCACTTCTTTGACCCCAGAATTCCCCTTTTTCAAAATTACTGAGCACTTTGGTTGTAAACACACAGACAGCTGTAGCCTCTGGTTTCTGTCCCTAAATCTGCACACTGTCAGCATTTTTCCACACTCCACCCAACTCTGTGCCTAGCAGGGAGTAGAGTTGTCATTGGTTTGCAGGGGGAATACAACCCCCCAAAATCCACCAACCCCCGCACACGGCTCCCCTCGACAGCTGAGATTCGTTCTACCCCTGAAGCAGCTGTCTACTGCGGAGACAGCTGGGCATTTTGGAGGGAAGAGGGGAGAGAGAGAGAGTGAGAGAGTGAGAGAGGGTTGATGAAAACTCTGTCTGGTTTCAGAGAAATTAACAGCCTTGTCAAGATGAGTTAAATGTGCCTGACGAGTGTACAGTACATAAGGAGGCTATAAAACCTGTGTGCCATATGCTTGTGTTTGTCTGTGCCAACATATACATGGCACATACAAAGATCTAGAACTGTGGAGGTAGTGGGGAGAAATCTAATCAGGCAAATTAACTTTTTTGTAGCTAAAACCAACAAGGCAGTGATCAAATTACTGTAAAGCAACTGTGTGATTCAGCTGTCAAGGACTACTAATCAAATCTCATCATTTCAACATGTTAATTAAAAGCAAATTACAGCGTTCTTTTCTGGGAGCAAGAAACCTTCGAGTTGTGCCATTTCCATGGCAATAAATCAAACAGCCTGGAAGCTTAGGTGAATTTAAGTGTAACGTACTTAATCAGGTGCTTGAAAAACATTGTGACTGGCAACATAAGGCAGGCAGAGGATGGCTAAAAGTGCTCTCATGTGTGCGCGTGTGTCCAGCCCAGTAAGATCATAACGGCATATGAGTCCCATCACTCTGCAGGCGCACCCAAAGGCCAGGCATTTGTCAGTTTACCCAGGGTCAGGTGCCCCGAATGTGGGCTGGGTGGCGTGCAGCAGCCCGGCCAGTCGCTCACCCAACGTCACAGCAACTGTTGATCTGTTGGCCGCGCTCTCTCTCAGCTGCCCGCGACCCCCGGTGCTCTGAGGAGGGAGAGGGGGGCACCCTGCCAGCCGGCATCCCTGTTTGTCAGGCCTTGGCGAGAACAAGCACCAGTGGACTGGTACAGCCTGGCACTTATTCGCTCCCAGAGGCGTCTTAAATGAGAGGAACAGAGAGACAGAGAGAGAGAGAGAGAGAGAGAGAGAGAGAGAGAGAGAGAGAGAGGAATGAAAATGAAAATGGGTGGCATGGTTGCTGCTTGTTTGTTTTGAGCTTGCTTATTTGTTCTAAGAGAAAAGTGATATAGAGCGTATCTAGATAAAATAGTGTGATATCAGGCCGTTTGCCAGAGAACCACCTGAATAATAACTAAAGTTTGTTCTTACCTTCCCCACACTTGTTGCACAAGTTTATAAGAAGTTTTAAATTGATATGTCAATTTTGTGTTCATTTTATTTTCTCTGTCACAGAGGGCACAAACAAATCAGCCTCTGCAGGCTTCAAATGAAGTTATGTTCAGTCCACGCAAACCCTAGTCAATACAACTACCATTCAAACGCACATATTTCCATATAATTATGTAAATCAAAATTGAGAAAAAAACAGGACAGTTGCACATGCATGAAAATGCCTGTACATGAATATATTTATTTGCATAAGAATACAGTAAATGGGTGTATTTTTATAGCACTCTCTCGTTTCTGAACACTAAAAACACTTTTACAAGACATGTCACATTCACCCCACATTCATACGCTGACAGGAGTGTGTCTAGACTTTTTTTGACTGGGGTGGCCCAACTGGGGCACTGACTTATGCAAGGGTAGCAATAAGTACAGTATGTGTTTACACATAAACAAATGAATAGGATTCATTTACTTTTACTGTCTCCACAAATCACCTCTATGATGACTACAAACATTGAAGTATACGTTTTTTAACTTTAAAGAACAACTTAACTGAGACATATAAAGATTAACCTTTGTCCAAATGTTTGTCCAACGCTACAGTAAAAGGTACTTTAACAGTGAGACTGTTTTCTACAATTTAGAGCATCAACCAGGTGACAACTTCTGGTCTTGATATATCAATATCATTTCTCAATCTGCACACACTGAGGGAGATTTTTTTTCACAATTAGGGTCATGGCTGACTTGATTGACAGGCGGGCACACTGGCTGTTTGCAAGGAGGCTAAAGGCCTGCTTCAGTTCTGCTCCTTTCCTTCTTGCTAGGTCTACCCAAAGTAAACTTTCAACATGGCAATAGGCCCAAGAACTTTGCTTCATCCATGTTTACAGTCAAGTACCAACCAAAAAAAAAAAGCTTCGAATGCAAAGAAAACCACTGGAGTTTAAAACTACTAATTCCACATACCAAATTGTGGAATTTTACGGAATTTTATTTTTAAGTCCCTCAGGCAAGGCGAGTAGCCAGTCATAGCTTTTGATGTTGGGGTAGCACGTGGAGAGGCCAACCAGATTACAAGGGGGGGTATGACACCTTCATCCCCCCTCTGGACAAGCCCCTGTGCACTGATACCAGAGTATGCAATGCAAAGTGCCAATCAGTTTTAACTTAGCCCATTCACACACTGCTGGCTATGCCACTGAGAGCAAATTTGGGGTTCAGTGTCTTGTCATTTTAAGCATGTGGACCGCAGGAACTTGGATGAAACCACCAACCTTCCAACTGAGAGAAAACAAACTCTACCACTGAGCCACTGCCGCCCACATTAAATAACATGACTGGCATTAATGCAGCTATGCAGAGCAATCAAACTTTGATTTTTACCCCTCTCTTAAAATGAGAAGCTCCAGAAAAATTTAAAGGCCAATGCAAAACTACTGGATGTTTTCTCTGATTTTACTATTCGTAGTTTTGTGTTTCAGTAAAATGTAGAAAATGAAAAAAGATGAAAATAACAGTGTTTCCTGACAGTTAAAATGCAAAGAAAAACAAGTTCATATTCATTTTTAAACAGAATACTAATGTTTTAACTGAGATTAATATTTAATGGAATTACCCTCTGTTGTAATTACAGCTTTCATGCATCTCTGCACACTCTCCACCACTCTTTCACATTACTATTGGATGATCCTATGTCACTCTAGTTTTATAACTTCAAACAGCTCAGCTTTGTTTTAATGGCTTGTCAAGTGATCACCGAATCATTATCTCATTAAGTAGAATGAGGTGTGTCTATGTTGAAATTTAACAGGAGAAAATTGAGAGCAATAGGCCTTTACAAAATTACCTTGTTCTGGTGGATTAAAACTGCCCTGGCATGATCATTTCACTCAATCTTGCCGTATATTAATGTGCTAAACCAATGAAGCCAAGCTCTGACTTCAAATCTGCCATACAAAATATCTAATTCCCTTTCCTATACGTCGTAAAAAAGGTGACTCCGATAATTATTACCGTTCCAAAAGACGTCATCACAGCATCTTAGTGTCATGCTTGCAATTTCCACCTCTGTTTTAACACTATTTTCACAGTCACGGCTGGGTTTTTTTTTTTTTCAGTTTTAATTTTGCTGTTACCCAGCAGGGGGTCTGTATTAGTAAGGCCTCAGAGAGCTGTAGCAGGGTTTAATCTGAAGTGTTGAAAATAATACATGCCCAACCCTCCCCGGACCCTTTAAAAGATCCAGACATGAGAGTCTGAGCCAGGGTACCAGGATGGAAAACTCCACAAGGGTAATAATCACTACCAGGGGCCCAATTTTCCTCAATATCTGCTCCTTATTTCAGTCCTTTTATTTATTTGGATGTAGGCCCTTTAACTTAAATTTAATTTGAATCTGCTCTGAATTTCTGTGGATTGATTTAAGGTGCAAAACACCCGTGTTTCCACTTGCAAATACGCCAATCTGTCATGTTAAAAAAAGGGTACTGGGTGCATTCACAAGAGAGGCCCAACCATAAATCCTCACTAACCCAGGGTGCTTCCTGCAAGCATCACTGTCACTGGATTCTGTTTCTGTGGTGATCAGATTTATTACCTGACACATGGCGTTGCTGTCAAACAGGAAGCATTTGGCGTTGAGCGCAGTAACCCTCCCAAACACACTACAACACCAAGAGAAAGCACAGGAGTGATTTCACACACCGATTATGAGATTCAATGGCCTATAAAGTTGGATAGTTTGAGCAGAAAGTAAAGGGGTGTAAAGCAGAGACAAAGCAGAGATTCACTACAAGGCGTGTCTAAATTGCTCACTGCCACTTCAATCCTCTCTCTTGCTCTCAGATGCAGAACAGATTGAGTTTTAGGTGGCTGTAATTTTTCACAGCTTAGAGGAGGCCACAATAAAACATGACTCACTGTCCACTTTCTCCCTTATATGCAGCAGGACCAGAGGTGGGCACTATGCATGTCTGAGCTCAGCTGGAACTACAGCAATAAAAGACTATGACACACGCTCATAAACACACGCACACACACTCACACACACTTACATACAAGCTGCGGAAGAGAGTGGGCACACGAGCACCAACTGGAGAGAGCCATGGTGAGCGGGAAAAGGTGTGAGCAGGAAAAGTGGTGTGTGTGGGTGAGTGTGAATATGTGAGAGTGTGCGTGTGTATTTGTAGAGTTTTTGCAGTTGTGACAGCTGGGATGAAGGAGTGGAGGCGGCGTGTGTGATTGGAGGAGGTGCCAACGGAGCAAGTGTCTCTTTATTTTCATCACACACAAGTGTGTCTGTGTGCTGATATATGTTCATGAACACTATGTACATCTGTGTTTGTGTCTCTTTATATCCATCTTCATGGTAATTTAGTCTGTATGGGCAAAGCAGTCTGATCTTGTTTAATGTGAGTGCAATATGGAGCTCTCATACAATGTATACACATGTAAATGAGCCTCATGTTTACATGATACAGTCATGTTTCACTGTAATTAGTTAAAGGGTCAATACAATATTGACCAACATCAATACAACCAAACCAAAAATCAAAACAACTGTTCTCCCCTCAGATCTTTTTTGTTCTGTCTAATGTAATGTTTTCACTTGGAAAAGTTTTGAGCAACCATATTGCTGCACCAGAATTTCAAATGTGCTCATCCACCCTTTTTTTTTTACCTTTTAACTTTCATACATTTATGGCCCACTGCTTCCTGCATTGGCACTGATACTAAGCATTTTGTCAGAGCAGAATCGTCTATTATGGACATTATTCTAAGCAGCACTGGTCTGGTTTTGAGATTTCAACTGCAAAAACCATCCTTGCCTCCAAAAGACAATAGAGGCAACTGCAATTTTGTTGATAAAAGTAGAAAAAAAATTGCTCATTGGACCCAAAAAAACAATGCCATGGTAATTCTTGACGATGCACAGACCTTAGTGTGGATCTTTTCACTGGGTGGGCCAATTTCTCTAATTGGAGGTAATTCCAGTCTTAAATGCCCATGCTGAGGTCTGTAAATGATATCACTGTATCACTGAAACTATGTTGTTAAATCTTTAAAAGAAATGTTCAATGTTTTGAGATGCACAATAAAATTAAATGTACCAGCATTTTAATGAGACGTGGTAAAAACGATTGCATCTTGTTTCTCTTTACAAATATAAACTTGTACTTGATTGTTAGATAATAGAAATAGTTCATATAGATCTTTGAATTTGTCTGCAAAAAGCAGATCAATATTTAACAACATTAAAGCTACTGTGAGGAGTTCTTAGCTGGGTATGAAACAGACTGATTTTAACACTAATGACTCTTTGGCTGATACATTTCACTGTTAAAAGAAAGCAGGACGAGATTCTGATTCAGAAAACACTGATTTCACGTATACAGGCCAGGATCAGTATAGGGGTAAAGTGGCACTCTGTCCACAGGGGTCATCAGAACTTAACATAAAGCTCCTCACAGGGGTCTCAAGTGAGGCTAAAGTTTAAAAAATGTTGGGTAAAATCAGAAATTTTAATCTCTGACCACTTAACTCTGATTGCTCCCGCAGAACTGTTTGCTTTTTAACAACATTCAGCATTACAAAAACATTTAACTTCGACATTTCAGCAAAAAGCATATTCCATAAATAAATGGCACAGATTAAGTGAATGTTTCCAACCCCACCAATGCATCAAATGTGTTCAGAAAACACAATACAATGCAAAAAGCCCAGATATTAAAATAAACAAATGCCTTAACAGGAATGGGACCACAGGAAATGTTCAAAGATAGAAAGGCTGCTAAAGATGGACTGTGGGCCGGCGCTTCTCTTTAGGAGGATTGAATACGAATAAATATGAATGGGGTTAAGAAGGGGAGACACTAACTTGAGGCCAATAATATATCCAGTGATTGTTCTAGTTGTCATCAGTGAAGAGAAAAACGAATCAATTTGTGACAGATTTAGTATGCCAGTTTTGGGCCAGTAGCTAGCTAGCTAGCTAGCTTATGATTTAATGAACCACAGCAATTTTCATATCAGCAAACACTCTCACTTAGGCCTCAGAGTAAAACAGTGTAAAGAGGATCTTAGGCCTGAGTTAGCATCAAAGTCAGATGTCTACTTTTTTATTGTTATTTTTTGCTGCAATTGTTATTTTTTGTGATACAGTGATGCATGTGATTAATCTTGGAGCAAAATGAAGACTATACACCAGTCTGAAATATGTCCGTAAAACCAGCACAAGGCACCACTGCTGGAGAAGAATGTCTCCTTGCAACATGGACTATGCATGGATTAAAGTTTTGCATGTTTTGGGTACTGCACCACTCTCTCTGCGTACTTTGCATGTGACTGTGCATGTGATGTGTATGTGAGGTCACTCTTCTGCTGCTGCAGTACCGAGCCTCGGCGGGCAGCAGCTGCAGGGAGCCAGGCAGGCATTGGTGAGGTCATTCAGCAGGCAGGATTAAGGCCGTGACAACTGGTGCTCCGGCCTGTGCCAGTGCTGACCGGGGCAGTTGTGCAGTGGGCACGCTGCAACGGCTCCAGCTCCACACCAGCATTACCCCACTGTTGTTTTTTCATTAGCGTGGCTCTGGCCCCGGGCACTGTGCGGCTTGCCAGGCTCACAGCGTGAACCCACAGTTGTTTCAGGGCTTTAGGGCCTTCTCTCCCTCTCTCATGGTGTCTCTCTGTGGTTACACACTGTGACCGCTCTCCTCACAGGGTATAAAGGATCAGGTTACTTACCAACACACTCGTTAACTCAATTATGCAAGCCTTTAACGCTTTGATGTGTAGCGATAAGGCTGGGATTATTGAGGGGACAGATGCCATCTGACCACAGCAGAGCTTTGTTGCCACATGCCTCAGCTAGAGCTGATGAAAGACGGACAAAATGGACTGCTGAGGGTAAGGAGGAGGGCTACTTATAACCTGAAGGAGACGACAGACGGGAACATGGGTGAAAATATCAAAGTGACCAGAAGCATGTTACAGAATCTGAAATGCTAGCTTGACATTTTAGGGTGTGAAAACGTAAAGTAGCTAGTAATGGATGAAACAGCTCCAAATTCCCTTTACCTAACATCTGTTTAATACATGCAGGAGAAACAGGATGTGTTACGTGTGGCTTTAAATGAGGTGATTTCAGTCTCCATTTGCAATTTTCTACCCTCGTTCTCTTGCAAAATGATGAAAATGCATAAAACACAGCGCCTAGCTGTTCACTGGTTCCCACTTATTTTAGAGCTTGGACATAAACCTAAAACCATTAGCTGCACCACTGAGACCAATTAGCAAAATGTGGCCAAACAAACCTTCCCTTGGTTTTACAGCATGTTCTCTATTTTTACCCGCCCCCTAGCAGTTCCTCCAATTCCCTCATTGGACTGAGACTCAGTTTTAAAGCATCTTTAGCCTCTTCTGGTCCGATGATAGGTCATTGATTTATTCTGAGCTTTCTTAATACTTTGCAACTGTAGGGATGCTCTCTTATGGCTTGAAGGCCTGACTTATTGATGTCTATCTCCCACATAGGCTCCAGATGTGAACTTGCTGGCTTGATTTTTGGTTGGAGAAGCTCAGCTGGAATACTTTACAGTTGCAGACAAACAGTCTGACCTGAAAAAGAAAATGGACAAACAGATGATGGGGACAAATAGCCTTCACTTGTTCTGTCTTAGTTACTTATTCATCATGACTCCACCTCAGATATGCTTCCCATGTTTTAAAGAACATACTGCGTCTGTTTACCAATCATACATTGGTCCAAAAACACAGCAGTCTGAGGGCAGATAACCGTCCCTCCCACTAGGTGGCACTGCAGCTGCAGAGCCACATCACAGAGGGGAGATAAACACCTGTGGGATCACAACATCTCACTTCACGATCTCTCCTGCTGTCCTCTCATGTGTCCCAAATCTTTCAGAATGTGTTATATTTTCATTTAGAAAACAAAGATCAGGATTTGATTTAATCAGGATGTACCATTAAACTTTTAAAGACAGAAGTGAAATGAAAAAGAGCAGGATCTCTGACAGGAATTTTGTTGAATTGCTTTAATAGCTAAATATGTGCATTTGAAACTGAAAATGGCGTACCACTTTGTTTTTACAAAGATCTCACCATTAAATGTAGCAGAACAGCTACCATTTCGCAAAATCAGTCTACATTTGTATAGGATAGATACAAATCGGAAATTAAATGTGCTGAAAAATCACACCTTTGGTCCTCTGTTACAGGCTGTTTGTACCACAAACCATAGCTGGTAGGAGGAAGAGTGAATTTTTTTGGGTTACTTTAACATGGTTTAATGCACCTACTGTCAGCCACTTTAGGGGAAATCATAAGAGATGATAATAAAATTGAAAGGATACTTATTAAACTTATCTTTTCAAATTTCCATTTCAGTTTTTCCCTATTTTTTATTTTGTATAATTTAATTTAATATTTTCTTTTATAAATCTGGTCTCTTAATAATTACCAAATCTTAAATTGCATGAAAATATAACTACATTAAAGGCCATGAAGCTTGTCTTAGGCTCCAACTATATATTGTTTTCAAACATCAAGTAAGTCACTTAAAGCTACAATGAGGAACTGCAGGTCCAGTTGATTTTGGCTTCCCCTGGGGAAAAGGGGGACAAATAATCTTTCTGAGCAAGAACATGCGATCATAGATGCGGATGCTTCTTGCGCAACGTGTGGATCCTTTTGTTTGATTCCTGCCTTTTATGAAGAGACAGGACGGCAGATCAGTGGGTCTGTACCTCACAATCAACACTACATCCTGTAGGCTGTGATCAACTACCATACGGGTACTTACATGGTGTTGATAATAAAGGGTACTACAAAGAGCTACACATTAGAAACCACTTGTTGTCTTCGCACAGGAATACTGTTTTACCTTTTACCCTCTGGCATCCCCAAAAACAGGCTGTGTCTTTTATACTGGGGCAGCTTATATTCTGTATGTTATGGTATGTGGTAATGTAATCCCAATCCAATTAAAGGGAGAGTGTGACAGATTTTCCAATGTACAATAAAGGCAATATGAGAAAATCATAGATCAGCACAGGGGGTAAAACTCTGCTGTCACAGCTATAATAACAAGAGATGACTGAGCAGTTAGAAGAAGTTCGTCATGACCTTCTCACCTTTTTTGTGGTTTGGAGTCTCTGCTTTTTAAACTACAGCCAGAAGAACAACAGCAAAAACAGTGTTTGATGTTGTCAGCGAGGTCTCGTTCTCCGTCTGTTGGGAAGTCCCCTTCTCCTAACTACCACCAAATGGTGTCCTGTAATTCACAACGTGCATGTGCATCATTTGAGAGCAGACTAAACCCAGAAGCCTGGCGTTGGGATTTCTCTGCCACATGAAATGACTGCCACTTTTAATGCAAACAAATGGCCAATAAAATAACAATAACACAAATAAACAAGTCAGTGTGAGAAATAAATTAAATGAGGACTATAAATCACGGCTCTGCTTAGCCTCTGGAGTGTAATCGATCAGGATTGGGGGGTGTTGCGGTTTTTGCCAGTGTCCGCAGTGTTTATTTACATCTCACAGGGGCACAGTAAAGATGAAGGAAGACGAAGGGAATTATGTCAAAAGAGGATAAAGAGGGTGCTGAGGCAAGGGAGAAGAAGACGGGAAATGGAAGAGACCAAAAGAAGGATAAAAAAATGAGCATAAAGAGAGACGAGCCTGGAATCAATAATCCTTTTTTTTTCAGGAGGGGAGAACGGGTGAGCGGCGCCTGAGGACAACAGACCGCATCCTTCCTTCCTGCGAGGCAACATGGGGACAGGAAAGGCCACCAGGGGAGGTCATTAAGACAGCGATTCACTTCCTGTCAGGGTCGACGGGGATCAGGGGGATAAGTACATCCGGGTCACAGGGAGAACCACCTGCCTGTGATTGTTAAGTGCTCTCTCCAGCTGATATTAACCTTGATGGCAGCCAGGTGGGGAATTAATGCAAGGAGAGGGGATGAGTTGAAGTAGCAGGAAGAAGTAAAGGCCTCAGGGATGAGTTGGCATATTCTCATCATCATCCATCATCTCCTTTTACTAAAAGTTGAAATAATTGTATGCAATCCTGTAACCTGATTTACAAAAGTACATATTTTTCTACTTTTTGTGAAAAAGTCTGAAAGTTGGAAGATCATTTCAGGCCGAGTCCTTGAAAGTGTCTTTTCTCAACAAGTTAAGGCCTGCTTGGTTAGATAATTGTTATTCAAGCATGCCTGAGGAGGCATTAAGGGGGTTTCCAAAGCAGGAATACATTGTTTACATGGAGACAAAGAGGTTACACATCACAATAATGTGCACAGGATGGAAACGTGCACCTACAAATTGTGGCATTTTTAAAGAAAGAAAAATGGAAGTCCTTTGCCACTGTGAAAGCGCAAAGTTTGGGGACCTAAGCCAGCTGACGAGCATGTGTGTTAGTGTGTGTGTGTGCGCGTGTACATTTGAGAGAGCATTTGAGAGTGTGCCAAACAGACCGAGAAAGCACTGGCAATTTCCTTGAGATGCAGAGCTTCACCGCACTCCCCAGAGGGAGGCAAAATAAACCTCAGATGTGCAAAGGGTTCCCCCCCCCCCCCCCCCCCCCCCCCCCCACCCCCCCCCCCCCCCCCCGTTTACCTCCAAAGACTACAGGAACACATCAGAGTGAAGAAGAAGAAGAGGAAGAGAGGGAGAAGAGGACAGGGAGAGTTCTGCAGTTTTATTTTTTAAACTTGTTCGCTGTAAGTTGTCATCGTAGTTGACCCTCGGGGAGGTTCACAGATGTTTATCATGTACAAGAGGGGAGAAAAAACGTTAATCATAAATTGTTCCATGATGTATCCAAGGTCACAAGTTCAGACCCATAAAGTACACGAATAACCCTGCAGAGTGCGATTATGGACGTAAACTTGCATGTTGTAGGCCGTGAAATTTAACCTCATGAAACCTGTCTAAACCGCTGAGGAACTGGGGATGGAGATGGCTGTATGATGTAGAGATATCAGTTCATACACAGGCACACATGTATACATATAAACACACACACACGGACGCACGCATGCGCACACACACACACATGCGAGCGCGCACACACACACACACACACACACACACACACACACACACACACACACACACACACACACACACACACACACACACACCTTATAAGGCTAGAACTATCATATACTTGTACTGATGTTGAGAAGAGCATGTTGTCTGTACTCAACTTAGTACATACCTTCAACACAAGTTACATTTAGTCTAAACAGCAAGGCAACTTATTATGTCTAACTAATGACTCCACTGTGTTGCTGCACAACAAAGAAGTGTTGACTTTGAATCAAAGTTCGAAAGGATACCGCTATTTTTCTTTAACGTTCAGTCTCAGATGCTCAGATGACTGTATTGAAATGAGGCTTGCGTGAGCCCATCCAAAGTACTTATGTTATGAACCAATGGTGGTGCAAGCTAAAAATATCATAAATGTGCTGACTCATGGTCAATACAGTTATTGATTAGACTGATTAGCATAGGCAAGTAAATGCTAACGTTTTCCAAACTAGAGAGTTGTTACAGCTCCATAGCGACGAGCTCTCCGGGATGTTTTCAGGTGGTGTTCAGTTTAAGTCTTACAGCACAGACAAGGAACTGAACAAGAGTAGTAATTTCATTGTTTGTCAAGAGACTGATACAGTGATGGTCATAGACTATATTTCTTTATTATTAGAAAAATCGCCCTGTGATGGGTTGGCGACCTGTCCAGGGTCCGCCCTTCGCCCGAAGCCAGCTGGGATAGGCTCCAGCCCCCCGTGACCCCTAACGGGATAAGCAGTCAAGATAATGGATGGATGGATGGATGGATGGATGGATGGATTAGAAAAAATCTAACTTAAAGATACAATGTGTAGGAATGGGAATATTTAGCGATATATAGCGGCCAGAGCGAGAGCGAGGGAGAATCAGAGATTTGTATAACAACAAAAGAATATAAAATTAAAGGGATGGCATACCATAACCTGCTCCAAAAAATAACAGACACCATGCATCTCCCACTATTACACTTCGTATTCCCAATGTAGCCCTGTACAAAATCATTTTGGTTACAGTGCATAAAATACAATGTTAAAAGTATAATAAATAGTTGTATTAAAAGTTCATAATATGTTCAAAAGAAGAGTCATAAGATTTAAAACTGTTTAAAATAAGTGTTGTAAAAAGGGAATAAATATAATACTTTCAGTTTAATATATTTGACTATTTACAGTTAAAAGATAAAGTATTTACAAAGGTCTTAAGTTTATTTAAAACATTTGTGATTAGGAAAGAAGGAGAGATGAAGAAGCAGTTTAGTTTCTGTGTGTAATCTAACTTGATACCTGTCTTATGTCAATCATTCCATTCTTGTGTTGTGTTTGGTTGTTATCAACCTCACGAGCCAATCAGAGTACACCATTTACGTAAGGGGCGGGACTAGTGGTGCAGGTTAGTGTGGGGTGAAGGTGAACATGCAGCATGAGAGACGCAGACGCTATCGATCAGAGAGCTGAGACGGAGATATTCTGAGTGGGGAGCAGTTAAGTTTTATCGTGAAGGTCGACTACTCGTGGTCCTGATTTAAACTTCTGTGACCTGCAAGAGGTGAATATAATGTGTATGCCTGTATTTCGTGTTATATCTAACTGTTAGTGTTAATGAGACTGAATGTGTAACGTGGTTAGCGACATGCTAATTAGCGGTAGCATACAGTGTTAATGTGCCTGTGTATCGTAGCCTTAGCATTTAATATGCTAAAGCGAGCTAATGCTAAGTCAACAAGAGATAGTGTTTGATACTGTGGCTTAACTGAATGATATGTTTAAAGGACGGACGTTGGAGAGAGAGGTCGAGACGGGTTTTTCCAACAGACGGCCCTGCTGTTTTTCTTCGTCTTCTTTGAACTTCGCTGTTGTGCGCCATTGCCCTCGTGAGACTGCATTGTTTGTCCCCACCTATCCATACTAATCCAACTGGGAGTTTGTGAGTACTAACTGAACATTGTGCACGTGCTTTTTATTTTAAGCTCAGTTGAGTGAAGCGGCCATCACCGTTTTAGGCCACACCGCACCCAAGCTACATTCAACAGGCCTGCAACGGGTTAAGGTTTTGAATACCAGGTTGTTTTAATGTTGTGTGTTTCATGTGAGTGTGTGTGGGCCCACAGGTAAATGTTTATTGATATATTAGTGTTTGGAAAGTAACAGAGAACTGTTGAATATAACTCAAGTATTCTATATATTTGTTATTGTTGTTTTTTTACCTTTTATTTCATTTTGTATAAATAAATACCTCTGAAGGTTTTGCATTTAAAGTACAGTTGTGGTGGTCCTTATTAAAGTTACAAACCTTATTACAGTTTTATTGTTCTAAAAGAGCTCAGGCCCTGTCCCATTGTATTAATTACTCTAGTTTTAAATTTAATTACATGGGACCTGGGTTACATAAATGGAGGCACCGCTGGGATTTTTATTGACATAAAGTAAATGAGACAATCAAAAGTAACTGGACCCCACAACTTTAGAGCTTTAATGTAAAAGTAACACGTGTGACAGTAATTAAAAGTAACTTAAACCAAGTACAATAATGGAAGTTCAAGCAAGCAGTCCAACACAAATAGAGCTAATTAACTGGTGCAAAGGAGAATCAGTAGATTTAAAGCATGCACTTCTGTTATATGGAGTGCCTGAAGGAGTTCCTACAGAAGACATTGAAGAAACAGCAGGGACTATCAAATCCCTGGGGAGAGTTGCAGTTAGGGGCAAAATGTTTCACCCTCAACAACAATCGCTGATGGTGTTATGCGAGTGTCGTGAAGAGATCCACCCCTCCAGAATTCCCCCAGAGATAATGCCTATAAGTGGCGGAAGTGGTTGGAAAGCTGTTTACTACACTGAGCCTCAACATGATGTGTTTGAAGAGAAATTACTCACCTTTCTGCAGGGCGAAGGGAAAACCTTAGAGGACATCCAAGGTTTAAGTATCCCTTCCAAAGAAGGTAACAGTAACCCAGCAGACATCATCCGTGCGGTCGGTGATGTTATGCAAAGAACCAACAAACAGCCTGACAGCCACACATATCGACGTCTACGGACATTTTCCGGAACCGGTCCCACCCCTGCTGGAGAAGAGTCCTTAGACAACTGGCTTGAGCAAGCCACACTCTTAGTAGATGAAGGTGAATGCTCAGACCAAGAGAAACGACGCCGGATACTGGAAAGTCTCAAAGGGCCCGCCTTTGAAATCATTCAAGCTGTGCGTCTGACTCAACCTGATGCTAGCCCGCGTGAGTACATAGAGGCTATAGAGAGCATTTTTGGTACAGTAGAGTCTGCAGAAGAACTATACCTGTCATTCAGAGCCCTCCACCAGCAGCCTGGTGAATGTTTGTCTGAGTTCCTGCGAAGATTAGAGAGATCCCTTGTCAAAGTAGTACAAGGAGGTGGTTTATCTGTCGGCGCAGCTAACGGTGCTCGTATAGAGCAGCTCATTAGAGGATCCACCTCTGAGCTCATGTTGCTTCAGTTGAAAATTAGGGAGCGGAGAAATGATCCCCCTACATTCCTGAACCTGTTAAGAGAAGTGATGGAAGAGGAAGGCCGTCAATCAGCCAGACTAAGCCAAGTGGCACCCCCGCGTCACCAGCGTGTACGCACCATCCAGGCAGAAAAAGAGAAAGAACCTGACTCAGCTTCTCGGAGTGAGTTACAAGCGCAGATTCAAGAACTGAGAGCGCAGTTGGAAGAGAGAAACAACTCGCCACCTCAATCACTACCTGATGATTCCTTCAAAGGCTTTAAAGAGAAGCAAAACCAGAAGAATGGATCACAGAGCGAACTACTTTCTCTGAAAAAACAAGTGAAGGCGTTGGAAAATAAACTGAGTGTAATGACAGTGAAATACACCCCAGAACCCCAACGAGAACACAAAATGCAGCCCCACCGACACAAAGGAGCTCCAGGTCACAAGCCCACTCCTTCCAAAGTATTCAAAGACGATGAATGTTTTTGTTATCGGTGTGGGGAAAATGGTCACATAGCCACTAGATGTACTGCCCCGGAGAACCCCCGGAAAGTCATTAGCAAGCTCATACGCTTGGTGCGAAGCTCCTCTGACCCTAACAAAGAAAACCCAAAGCCCACGGCTGAAGAGCAGTGTGTAGCTAGAACCAACAAGATTGAAGTCCCAGAGAATAACACGGACTTGCCTGAGGGTCTTGTAGGTCCATCATTTATTCATACCATCAAAGTCAATGATGTGGTCTGCGATGCTCTCATCGACAGTGGGTCCAACGTGACTATTATCTTTGAAAGCTGGTACAACGAACACTTGTCAGATGTCCCAATAAAGCCCCTCTCTTGCCTTGGACTCTGGGGCCTGGCTGACACAGAGTATCCGTACAAAGGGTATGTTGTCGTAGAGATGGAGTTTACTGAGGAGATCACTGGTGTATCAGGGCGTGTAGAAGTGCTCGCCTTGATTTGTCCTGAGCCAAGAAACCAGCAACAAACCCCTGTGCTGGTTGGAACCAATACATCTCTGTTCCGCCGCCTGTGGGAGCTGGTGAAGACAAAGGGAGACCAGAATGCTGTTCACTCCATGAGAATTCAGTCAGTGTACGCCCCAGCTAAAGCACAAGAGCAGTTAACTAAGGATGACGTTTTGGGACAGATTAAGTGGAAAGGCCCCAATCCACTCTCTATTGCTCCAGGTGCAAAGTATTATGCAACCTGCTCAGTAGACAGAAAGAGTGCCCCATCCAAAGATCTTGTGATGATTGATGCACCCACTGCCCAGTGTCTCCCCGCTGGTGTGCTGGTACAGCCAGGTGTGCTCCCAGACACTGATATAGACAGTAACGGTTTCACTGTGCTCATTCAAAATGAGTCCAAAAAAACGACCTCCATACCGGTGGGGGCCGTCATTGCTGAGCTGTATGCTGTGGACACAGTTACCCCAATCCAGCCATCCGACCTCTCATCAGAAACCCTTGATCCAAGTCTCTTCAATTTCGGAGATTCCCCTATCCCTGAAGAGTGGAAGAGTCGACTTCAGCAGAAGTTGGCAGAGAGGCAGAATGTTTTCTCATTGCATGAGTGGGATGTTGGTGTGGCCAAAGGGGTTGAACATAACATTCGCCTGCATGATCCCAGACCTTTCAGAGAGAGATCAAGGAGAATTGCCCCTGCAGACATTGATGATGTGAGGCGACACATACAACAGTTGCTGGCCAATGGGATTATCACAGAGTCCCGCAGTCCCTATGCCTCACCGATCGTTGTAGTCCGCAAAAAGAATGGGACAATAAGAATCTGTATCGACTACAGAACACTCAACAACCGCACCACACCAGACCAGTACACAATGCCACGCATTGACGACGCATTGGACTCTTTGTCAGGCAGCCAATGGTTCTCGGTCCTAGATCTGCGTAGTGGCTACTACCAGATAGAGATGGCACCAGAGGACAAAGAAAAGACAGCGTTCATTTGCCCCCTTGGTTTCTACCAATTTGAGCGCATGCCACAGGGAATCACAGGAGCGCCTGCAACGTTCCAGCGTCTAATGGAGAAGGCAGTCGGAGATATGCACCTTCTGGAAGCCATTGTGTACCTAGACGATATTATTATTTTTGGCAAAACACTTGAAGAACATGAGCAACGTCTTCTCAAAGTGCTGGACAGACTAGAGGAGGTTGGACTGAAGGTTTCCATTGACAAATGCCAGTTTTGTCAACCTCAAGTCAAGTATGTGGGTCACCTCATTTCTGTGGATGGGATAGCTTCTGATCCAGACAAGGTGGATGTAGTAAAACACTGGAAAGTACCCACTCACCTGAAGCCTCTCAAGTCTTTCCTCGGATTCTGCAGTTATTATCGGAGATTTATTGCAAATTACTCTGCCATTGTCCGCCCCCTCTCCGAGCTCACCAAGGGTTATGCCCCCACCTGGCAAGATCCCAAGTCCAAAAAGAGTGGTGGCCAAAGCAAAGCCTATTTCAAGCAATCCGAGCCCTTTGGAGAACGGTGGACTCAAGCCTGCCAGGAAGCTTTTGAGCAAATCCGTGCCTGCCTCATCAATGCCCCAGTGTTGGCATTCGCCGACCCAACCAAAAGGTACATATTACATGTAGATGCCAGTATGAATGGGTTAGGCGCTGTCCTGAACCAGGAATACCCTGAGGGCCTCAGACCCGTAGCTTTTGCAAGTCGGAAGCTTAAAGACTCTGAGCACAACTATCCAGTCCACCAATTGGAATTCCTTGCATTAAAATGGGCTGTCGTGGACAAATTTCACGACTACTTGTATGGTGCCAAGTTTACTGTCAGAACGGACAATAACCCATTAACGTATGTGTTGACCTCTGCCAAACTCAGCGCAGTCGGACATCGCTGGTTAGCTGCCCTTGCCACCTATGATTTCACCATCCAGTATCGTCCTGGGAGGCAAAATATCGATGCTGACTTGCTGTCTCGACAGTATGCTCCAGAGGAGGTTAAAGAGTGGATCAGTGTCCCGCCTGCTGGCATCAAAGCCCTCTGCAAACAAGCCTGCAGCAGTGAAGAGGCAGATGTGCCTGACAGATTTGTGGATCAGCTGGGAGCTCCTGCCACATCAGTACCAGAAGCCTACATGTTCCCAGTGAACTTTAGCATCAACACCCTTGACCAGTTGAGCCCGAAAGATATCCAGGTATCACAGGATATAGACCCGGCAATTGGGCCATTAAAGAAAGCCATGGAGAACAACAAAGGGTTCACTCGCTCAAAAAATGACTCACCTGAGATGGTGTTGTTGTTACGAGAAAGCTGCAAGTTGGAACTAAAGGATGGATTGCTCCACAGAGTAAAAGAAAAATTGTCTGGAAAACAGATCAAACAACTTGTCTTGCCAGCGAGATACCGCCCTATGGTGTTAAAATCTCTTCATGATGAGTGTGGACACATGGGAGTGGAACGCACTACCGAACTGATCAAAGACAGATTTTATTGGCCGCGGATGACAGCTGAGGTCGAGCAGTACATTCAAACCTGTGGAAGATGTATCTCCAGGAAGACACTCCCTCAGCATGCCTCGCCATTAAACCAAATAACAAGTAATGGGCCCCTAGATTTGGTTTGTATTGATTTTTTACAGATAGAGCCCGATTCAAAAGGTGTTGCTAATGTGTTAGTAGTGACAGATCATTATACACGTTATGCACAAGCCTTTGTTACCAAAGATCAAAAGGCAATCACTGTGGCAAAAGTGTTGTGGGATAAGTATTTTGTGCACTACGGATTACCGGCCCGGATACACTCAGATCAAGGTCGAGATTTTGAGAGTCGCCTGATCAAAGAGCTCTTGTCCATGCTTGGCGTCCGGAAGTCAAGAACTTCTCCCTACCACCCTCAAGGGGATGCACAACCAGAAAGATTCAATCGAACGCTCCTCGCGATGCTTGGTACCTTGGACACTGTACAGAAACAATGTTGGAGCCAGCACATCACCTACCTGGTACACGCGTACAACTGTACCAAAAATGATGCTACTGGATACTCCCCTTATTATCTCATGTTTGGAAGAGAGGCAAGGCTACCCATTGACATTTGTTTTGGAATCTCACCAAACGGTGAAAGTGAGTCCTCTCACCAACAGTACGTCGCCAGGATGCGGAAGGAGTTGCAAAAAGCCTATCAGTTGGCATCTGACGCTGCTACAAAGAGTCATCTGAAAAACAAAGCACACTATGACCGTCGTGTGAGAGACTTACCGTTGGAGGTTGGTGACAGAATCCTCATTCACAATGTGGGTCTAAAAGGCAAGCATAAACTCCAAGATCGATGGAAATCAACACCGTATGTTGTTGTGGAGAAGTTGCCAAATCTGCCAGTGTACAAGGTCAAACCAGAACATGGCCCAGGTGCAGTCAAAACTCTCCATCGAAACCACCTGTTACCCGTCGGATATATGGTCAGGATGTCTAATCCGTCTGAAGATAAAGAACCTGTTCGGAGACCTGTTACGAGAGCTCAACTTACCCGGCAACGTCAACCAAAAGCTGAGTATACAGACCTAGCAAAGGAAAGTGACACAGAGTCATCAGCCTCAGAGTTTGAAACTGTCCATAATCAACCTGATTTTGATGTGGATGAAGTCCAAAGACAGTTGGCAGATGAACATCAAAGCTCTGAAGAGGACGAGAAGTCTGAAGAGGATCAAAGCTCTGAAGAGAACGAGAAGTCTGAAGAGAATCAAAGCTCTGAAGAGGACGGGAAGTCTGAAGAGGATGAAAACTGTGAAGTTTCAGAAAGTCCAGAACTTACAGAAGCAGAGTATGAGGGATCGTCCGACGGCGTTGCACCTCCTTTGTCAGACTCTGATGTTCAAGAGACAAATAACGATTCTGTGGAAGAACAAGATTTAGAGGGAGCAAGCTCACCCACGTCCAACAGACCCAGAAATGTCAAAGCTTCTAAAAGTGCAAGACATGACAGTGACAGATCTTCCACAATCCGAAAATCACTGAGGAAAACAAAACCAGCTGTGAGATTAACTTATGAGAAACCTGGTTACCCATCCTGTGAGCCAGTTACCATCATGCACCATGGTATGGTCATTCAACTCAAGTTAAACCCTCCAGACCAGGACAAACGAACCAAGAACAAGGTGCAAAACGTCCAGAAGGTTCGCAGAGGAGGAGACAATGTATCATCCTTCCGAGTTAAAGAGAGACATAAGGTGTGATGAGGACATCTACACGGTCAGAAGGGGGAGGGTGTAGCCCTGTACAAAATCATTTTGGTTACAGTGCATAAAATACAATGTTAAAAGTATAATAAATAGTTGTATTAAAAGTTCATAATATGTTCAAAAGAAGAGTCATAAGATTTAAAACTGTTTAAAATAAGTGTTGTAAAAAGGGAATAAATATAATACTTTCAGTTTAATATATTTGACTATTTACAGTTAAAAGATAAAGTATTTACAAAGGTCTTAAGTTTATTTAAAACATTTGTGATTAGGAAAGAAGGAGAGATGAAGAAGCAGTTTAGTTTCTGTGTGTAATCTAACTTGATACCTGTCTTATGTCAATCATTCCATTCTTGTGTTGTGTTTGGTTGTTATCAACCTCACGAGCCAATCAGAGTACACCATTTACGTAAGGGGCGGGACTAGTGGTGCAGGTTAGTGTGGGGTGAAGGTGAACATGCAGCATGAGAGACGCAGACGCTATCGATCAGAGAGCTGAGACGGAGATATTCTGAGTGGGGAGCAGTTAAGTTTTATCGTGAAGGTCGACTACTCGTGGTCCTGATTTAAACTTCTGTGACCTGCAAGAGGTGAATATAATGTGTATGCCTGTATTTCGTGTTATATCTAACTGTTAGTGTTAATGAGACTGAATGTGTAACGTGGTTAGCGACATGCTAATTAGCGGTAGCATACAGTGTTAATGTGCCTGTGTATCGTAGCCTTAGCATTTAATATGCTAAAGCGAGCTAATGCTAAGTCAACAAGAGATAGTGTTTGATACTGTGGCTTAACTGAATGATATGTTTAAAGGACGGACGTTGGAGAGAGAGGTCGAGACGGGTTTTTCCAACAGACGGCCCTGCTGTTTTTCTTCGTCTTCTTTGAACTTCGCTGTTGTGCGCCATTGCCCTCGTGAGACTGCATTGTTTGTCCCCACCTATCCATACTAATCCAACTGGGAGTTTGTGAGTACTAACTGAACATTGTGCACGTGCTTTTTATTTTAAGCTCAGTTGAGTGAAGCGGCCATCACCGTTTTAGGCCACACCGCACCCAAGCTACATTCAACAGGCCTGCAACGGGTTAAGGTTTTGAATACCAGGTTGTTTTAATGTTGTGTGTTTCATGTGAGTGTGTGTGGGCCCACAGGTAAATGTTTATTGATATATTAGTGTTTGGAAAGTAACAGAGAACTGTTGAATATAACTCAAGTATTCTATATATTTGTTATTGTTGTTTTTTTACCTTTTATTTCATTTTGTATAAATAAATACCTCTGAAGGTTTTGCATTTAAAGTACAGTTGTGGTGGTCCTTATTAAAGTTACAAACCTTATTACAGTTTTATTGTTCTAAAAGAGCTCAGGCCCTGTCCCATTGTATTAATTACTCTAGTATTAATTTTAATTACATGGGACCTGGGTTACACCAATAAAGTAAAAGCAGCAGATGGTTTTTCTCCACAAGTCTGGTTCTACTCGAGGTTTCTGCCTGTTGAAAGAAAGTGTTTCCTTGCCACTTTTACCAAGTGCTACTCATGAGGGAGGTGAGTTGGGTGTCTGTAAATAACACGGTCTAGACCTGCTCTGTTTGTAAAGTGAGATCACTTTTAATATCATTCAGCGCTATGAAAATGGATTGATTTATTTGCGTCTTGATGACTGCTGCTGATCACACTTACTTTGGTATGATAATTATGTTGTAGTGAAGTGATTCACCTGTAGTTATCACTGAAGGATTTGCCTCTAGTTTGGGGTCATGTTGTAATAAGGGGGCTCTGCTACACTCAGCATCTTGCTACAATGTGTGACCTTTCAGGACTAAGAAAACACCCCCCACACACAGTGATGCATACACACATCTCTGACACCCCACCCTTTCCTAGTCCCCTGGTGGTAGCAATACATCAACACACACCACAGGTAAACAAACACACACGTTTACCCCCTTGCCCATTACTCTACCCCCTTACCCCTTGAGAGATATTAAACTACATTGCAGTTTGTTTGTTTGTTTGTTTTTAGATATTTTATATAACTAAATTATATAAAAGGGATGAATAGACTTTAAAGTAAGTATACAGTATATTTAACTAGTCCGTCTGTATTAAAAAGATGATAAAGAACATTTCCTGATGCTGAATATAATGAAAAAGATTATGCCAGAAATGTATTGTATTTACATCAGCTAGTCTCTAAATGACCAGCTAGAGACATGGAGTGTCTTGGGTTGCAGTTAGAACTATAAATATTGATTCCTCCCAAGATGGAGGAAATCATTCCAAGCCAGACAGAAAACAGAATGTACAGAAAAAATGGCAGAGCAGAAAACGCATATGGATCATCATCTGTTCCCTGTGTTGCTATATCATCAGAACATGTAGGAAATCTGTCATATGTGCTGTCACATGTCCAGAAGAATGCACAGAAACACACAGAACTGTTACATGTTATCAGGAAGCTATGACCGGAAATGATGGAGTACCAGGCTGACCTGATATATTGCTGATATTAAAGAAAAATGTGGATTTGTGATTGAGAGGTCAGGATCAGGCTGAAAACCCAACAATGATCAGCTTTTTTCTGAATGTTTTGGAATCTTCTAATGCGGACCTGTGTTTTGTGAAATGTCGTTATGTAATGTGAATGATTTTTTTGTTAAATGTAAAGATTTGTTTGTGTGAAATGCTTCTGTGAAATGTTTTGCTGAATTTCGTTCTGTTTTTATAAAGTGTTGATGTGTTTTTTAAATGTCATTGTGATTTGTGGATATTGTTTTGGTTTTGTCTAATGTCATTGTGTTCTGTGTCATTTTGCTGTGAAATGTTGTGTTTCATGCAATGTTTTTGTTGTTTTGCAAAGTGGGGTGTTTTGTGTTGTGAAATGTTGTTTTGTAAGAAATGTCACATAATGTGAAATACCAATAGGTTCAACCAAATGTTGTACTCATTAAAATAGTTTTCATTTATAAAACTTTGTTTTATGTTAGTTCTATGCTGTTAGGGTCTGAAATAAACGCGTTGTAGTCTTTAGTTGAATACTCTTTCTTTATTTACTTGATTTTATTGCTTTTACCTTAATTTGTATTCATTTTCTCTTTTATTTTTTTGATTTCTTAAGTTACTTTGATCTCTTTTTGTTTTTATGATTTATTTAATCGCTTTAATATCTATTTAATGCTCTGACCACTTTCAGTTGCTTTGATCTTTTAATTGCTTTGATCGCTTTTTAAAACTTTGGTCTCTTTCATTGCTGTAATCTTTATATTACTCTGATCTTGTTTTAAAGCATTGATCTCTTTTCATTGCTCACAACATTTCACAACTTTGGTCCTCTTGTTCTGGATTGATGTTGCTGCATTGGTTTTCGTGTTACCCGGGTTCTCATGATGTTTGGTTTGGTTTCTTGGTTGTTTTGATTATTTTGTTGTTTGGTTACTTGTGTGTGTTTTTTCTTGTTTTTCGAAGCACCTTGTAATCCCGTGTTTTTAAAGATGCTGTATAAATAAAGTCCGTATTTCTATTTTTATGGCAAGACAAAAAACTACAAGTTTGAAGAGTAGAATATGATTCCTCCTTGCAAGAACTTCAACATAGTGTTTTAAATGCCTTCAGTGAACACTGGATAACTTACTGCAAAAAACCTGATCCCCCTCATCACACTGCATGCATCCACTAAGTCCAGTTTGTTATTGAGGTGATTATTAATCATCACCGCTGTAAACACATCAGTGAAACATCATGCACCAAGCAGGAGTTACAGGAGACTAAACAGACTTCCCACCGATACCAAAACCAACTTACAAAACCACAGCGGCACCTCACCCTCACTGGCACTACCTTTATTTTCCTTTTTGACTTTTTCTGTTTTTGCAATCATCATTTAACAAGTCAGTAAGCTTCTGGAACAGCCAGGCTTGTGGCTAGATGTGTGCTTGCTCTGGACGCTGGGTTACTTTGCCATATCTGGACTCCTGGGCTCACAGTGGGGAAGTATGTTTACCCCGGGGTCTCCCTCGCCCGTTCTCACTCTGGAAGGACGCTTGTAAAGCAAAAGGGAGGGTAAGGGAGGGGGGTGTGTGGTTCCATTACGACTTTTGAGCCCCTGAAACACTAGAAGTCTCATTTTGGGGATCCAATTTTATTAAATCAACTGTGTGACAACGTTGGGTTGTTTCCACAACATGGGCAGGTACGGTGGGTGTGAGGTGGGCAGACAAAGTGCTCTTTGAGTGCTGCGGTCAGGCACTGTGCCAGACACCTTTCCACACCTAGCACTTGGGAGCCTAATTGAGAGTATGGGCTGAGCCTGTCGTTGCCTTTACCATTATTGCACTCAACACATGGCCAAGAGGCTCCGATAGCTGTTACACTGTTGCTACCAAGGGCTCATTTTGAATGTGTGTGTGTGTGTGTGTGTGTGTGTGTGTGTGTGTGTATGTGTGTGTGTGTGTGTGTGCGTGTGTGCGTGCATGTGTGCGTGCGTGTGTGTGTGTTTATAGGTAGGCTGCTTGAATGCTTTTGCTTCTGTCGGTGCTGGTGTGCAGGAATGGTGGACCCTGCTGCTGCATAAATGCTCAGACAATGATTTTACACCGTTATAGCCCTGCTGCAATTACTTAATAATGAAATATCCAGACTGAAGTATATAAATGGAAAAACATGTGACAGGTGTGCGTCTTAAAATCAGCATTGCATGTGTGTAAGAAAGGGCCAAGCATGACAAGAGCGCAAGCAAGTCCTTTTTAACCCTATAGAATAATCATGAAGCTGCAAATCATAATGAGAGCCACAGTAAATACATGAGCGGGAGATTATTTATTTGATTTCGGGGAAGTCAGAGCTATAACTCATGTCTCATTGGAGTTGGCGCCGGCAATGGAGTGGCTTCCAACATGCTGGAAGCCTCCTCCCTACCAAGCTCTTCTCTGATCAGACTCAAGACTTAGCTTACACCAAAACATACAACTGCTAACAGCATGTTAAGCGCAACAAGAAAAGGGGAAGCAAAAAGAGAGATGAGTCTACATAAGACCAATAACATGTCAGGGCCGGTACATTTGAAGTTAAACAACGGGAAACAATAATTTAAACTCTACAGAAGGATTTGCTCCATTACAAATAAAAGCAGAAAAAATGATTAATTTTCTTTTTAGGGAAGAACAATGCAATGTAAGGATGATAAAGAGAAAGAATCATGATGGCTCACTAAGCCTCTTCACACTCCTCTCCTCACGTTCCTACATGCTGTCTCTGCAACAGGAGGTCTGGGAGAAAAATCACTCTTACTTTTTGCTTCGATTCCAATCCCGTCCCTCCTTCTCTGGCTGTTGGATTGCCAACTGAACAGCATACAGGGCGGCTGCCATTTTGGCAGTGTGAGTCTTTTCCCTCACAAAGTTATTAAAGGCTGATTTTCCCCCTTGGCCAGGGTCTCCTGAAACAAGGTGTGCTCGCCATTAATAATCTGAACTCAAGTGAAAGAGGAATGGGTTTACTGAGATGTATGAAAGGGAGCTGGCTTTAAACCAACATCATGTCACAGCCAGATATGATTATAGTGATCTGTATTAATTTGACCGCAAGTACATAAATACAGATTAAGGTGAGACGTATGCAACCACCCACCAACTCACACATGTATGCAGTTTGCACTCTGTGTCGCGCTGGAAAGCAAACGCATACCTTCAGAGGCAGAGAAGTGATAAAGTGTGTGTATGTAAAAGAAGACAACAAGTTAACAAATTAGCTGGTGACAAGCTTCACATGCTCATGTGGAGGTGTCAGGCTGCGTCACATCACATGCTCGATGGAAACGAACAACCGAAAAGAGCAGTTGCCGTGGTGATACGTCTGTGCAGACACACTCTAACACATACATGTACTTGCAGACAAACACACACACATAGAAAAATAGGCATGCACACACACTCACAAGGACACCCAAGACAACACACTTGGCTGCAAGCATAGTCCAAATTGGTGACACTTCGATGGGTGAGACAGCACCCTCTGGCCTGTGAGGCTAACAATAGGATCCATTCTGCACTGTTGACAATCCTCCCTCCACTCCCTCCATGCTTATGACTAATGACCTCGGGGCAGGGGTTAGGTAGGGGCTAGATTAGGGGGAGGAATGACCCTGTCACTGAAGACACAGAGACAACAACAGCATCACTGGATTTGAACTCGGCTAATTGAACTCATAACAAAATACTTTCCCAAATTGAAACTGAAATCGAGGTAAATTAGAGTTCAAACAATTCTCTTGAGTCTGCCCTCTGATGGCAAATGTTGCGTCGGTCACTGTCTGCAAGCAGTGCTTTCAACTGCCAGCATCAATGATGTCCCTGAGCTGATGTTCGCTTGTAAAGTTACAAAGAAAAGTCATGTCTGAGACGGATGAGCGATGGTTTGCGGGGCAGCATTTGCTGCTCCAGTGATCATGCCAAAAAGGCTTTGAACATGTGTTACCGTGAAGAGACATTCCACATTAGGCCCATTAGAGATGCCATTATGGTAAGTGTGCCACATCTCCCTCTCAATCAAAAAGGACATTTCAAATAAAACCCACCATATCACATTCCTGGAAGGAATACTTTAAATTGGCTACAGGACTGTCTGAGGTTAGTGAATGTTTCACTCAGCTGGAGGACTAGGGGAGGGTGGCACGGGGCCAAGCCCAGTGGAGGGGAACGTGCGTGGGGTGTGGGGGGGCCGGAGCAAAAGGCTTGAGCTGGAGCACACAGATGTGGAGGCACTGACGGATGTTTCTGGGACAGATGCTAGCTTTGCTCAAGCATGTGCAGCTGTGTGGAGGTGCACACTTGCTGCTTTTGTGTACAGTACTAGTGTGTGTATGTGGTTTTACAGTGTATCTGTTAGCGTGTTCAGAGGTTTTCTTATGTGAGTGTGCCAACCCATGTGTCATTGTGCAAACCATTCTCAGCTTTAGTCATTAAGGATTTTGGCTCCTCAGTTAAATTAACAAGCAGACTGACTGAAGATTCTTGACTCCTTATTTGTTATTTCATGAAAAAGATTAACAGTAACTGAAGACAAAAAGGCCCTTAAAGGTGCAGGGATAAAAAACAAAGGGAACCAAAGAATTTGTTTGACATCTTCCAGTTTCCTTGCAGCAACAGAGTGATACATGGCACAGACGGACGACAAAGCAGCAGAGTGAATCAGAGTATGAGCTGTATCGGTGCCCTGCTGAGCACATTTTTCGCTCTCATTTTGTTGTAAGTGTAATCACAGTTCATGGGGATTACTGCGCACATGCTTATGTCGGAGGAGTTCTTGCATCCATGTGTCGTCGGAGATGACGCAAGCCAAGCTGCTGCAGCACTTAGCTAGGCCCTAATTGAACCTCCTGATTGCAAACAGACCCAGGTGAGTGTGTGACAGAACTTTCCTCCCTCCTCTCTTCCTCCCTCAATCACTCCTTACTGCAGCTAACTCACTCTAATGAGTTTGGAGACCCATGTCATGCTCGCTACATTGCTAATGATTACAATTTGTCCAGCCGTCTGATTAAGGAAGTAGGTATAAAAGCACTGTGCAACACTTAAAATCCTCCCCCACCGGTTCGGCACTGAGAGTTTTATGGGTGCAGGCGATGGAGTGTCACTGAGGAATAGCTTTGCACCATCAAAGCTCTAATGATCCTAAATGGCAAATGCACAAATTTTACAACTGTGCTGCTCAGAGAAAAAATCCACAATAATATGTAATATCATTCAAAAAGTGCAGTAAAATATACTGTATGGGAGGAGGAGCTTAGACTGTGGTGTCAGGCACCCAGACAGGAAACAAAACAGATTTTTAAAGGGCAAGGGCAAACCAAAAGTAATTACATATACTATGGGTTGAGGCCTGTAATAAACAATTACTCCGATTACACCAGCATAGTGCCTCGTTAACACTGTGGTTCAAAACTACACCTGAGTTTTCAGCCTGTCTGCCGGCTGTGCCAACGCACTACCTCATAAGACAGCCATGCCTGACAGCTTGGCAGTCCTCCAACCAAAGAAGCACAAGTTTTCTCAAATAAATGTTATACTTAATTAAGATTTTCAAACTAGACAAAGAGCGAAGAATGAGCTTGGGATTGGTAACAGATAATATCAGCTCAAACAGATCATGTGTGTAAGGAGATGCGACAGGTTTGGGCAAAAACAAATGCACCAGCAAACTGGTGTGACAGTCAGAGACAAAGATCTGTGACTCATGATGCTTATTCAAAGAGCTGAGTTTCATACACAAATAAAATACAGACTATGTGGTTCACTGTATCCAGAACAAATGTTCTTTCCCCTTAAGGCCAATAAGATAAACAGCATGGCCTCCACTGCACACTAACCTCCTCTGAGGAGCAAATACTAAGTGACTTTCCATCACTATTTTTCTCTCCTAATCCTGCATATTCCTGAGCTCCTCTCTGCTTTGCATTACATCTTCTCCCTCATATCTTGATCCAAATACATCAGTAGATGAATAACAGTGGAGCAAATAACAAAAGGAAGAAAAATCATTGTAAAAGAGTTTCTCTTTGATAAGAAATCAACACCGTTTTGGTCACAAATGCATTTCTTTTCCCTCTCTCCTTCTCTGGCCTGCTTCCCGGCCTCTGCCAGTAGGCGTAATGCTGGAACGCTCCTCTCCTCTCTGCGTCGTCTCTGCTTGCCTGTTAGCCCTGAGCCCTGCCCGGCAGCTAAAGCAGGCCAGAAACTCAAAGACGGAGCCAGGCAGGGTGAGATTAACCTGAGACCGGCGTCATTATACTGTTCATGAGCCGTGTCCAAAGCTACAACTTTTATAGCACCTGTAACACACCAGCTAATCTGTCTGACACCCCTGACCAAATAAACACAGCCAATGGCACTGCAAACACACACACACACACACACACACACACACACACACACACACACACACACACACACACACACACACACACACACACAAGCTCACACCACACTAATGCAGGCTTTGCTAACAAGGAGTACTGATTAAGGAGTCTAAGCAATGAAACCTGTAGTGTTTGGGGAAAATACAGCTGCTGAAGGGACAGGCAGGATATATGATTGATAACATCTTCATTGACCTTTGACTTTAGGGGTGAATAGCAGCAACAGGATTGCACGTATACACATTATACCAGACCCTCTCTGTCTCCGCCAACACACCACCACCTCTGTCTCACCCATCAGTCAATGCCAGGGCTAATCAGGCAGAATAAATCCAATAAACAAAAACGCAGACCCCTACATTTGTTTACAGGAATTGAGATCTTGGAGAAGAATGCATGCCAACACACATACTGGCTCCTTTATCAGCCTCTGTGATTACACAATTTAACTGTATTTAACCCCATTAGTAGGATAGTGAGCACAACCGGGAGTGGATATAATCCTCGGGAAGAGGAGATATACATAATTGAATAATTTTCGATACAGATGCCGATAAGGAGCGCAGTAAAGGAAGTAAACCTCTCCACATCGGTCACAATCCCGTACCACAGTTTTCTCATTAGGCTTTGTCAAAGAAAGCCTTGTGGTGGGTTTTGCCCTGCGACTCTGTGAGTGAGAGGACAGGAATGACGGCGTTCCCAGGGAAGTCAGAGGGTTAAAAGGTCACCAATCATCAAGGTACTCCTGGTCGACTGTTTTTGAGAAGGCTGCACAGGGCTAGGAACCTTGTAAACAAATCAAAAATCTAATTTAGTTTACGAGATACAGCATCTGTTCACACTGGCTTAATTTGTCATTTTTTGTCTTACTTAAAGCTCTTGTGAGGAACTTTGAGGTTGTGTCGAATGTGGTGCCCTCTGTGAATGAAAAGGGACAATGTATCTCTCTCTAATTGTGTCCTTATATGCGTAGGCAGTGTTTAAAACAAAAATTCGTAATAATATAATGAATTTGTCATCTGTGTCTGATTATATCTGTGGAGTAGAGCATCGTGGCAGTAGCCATTAATCGCTGCTACAGCCCTGACTAGTGGTGGGTACCTGTGCTACAACTATATGAATGGTATTTCAGGTCTACAATAATAAAACCATTAATAATTTGTGTAACTGCCTGCTAATTCTGATGCCGATTAGCAAGGATGGTGATGTCTAATCGTTTAGTTTTCTAAATGGTTTGGGTCTGTGTGTCTTGGTAGATGGTGCTTTAGAGAAATTTGTAGACGGCGAAGTTAGCCAAAACTGGACAATCACAGGTGTCTAAGGTTTCCACTGTGCTTGTTGTGCATCAACATCACATCAACCTTGCAAAGCCTAGTGGTACCGTGACTACTTATCATATATGAGCAAACAGTTACACCAACCTGAATGTAACGGTTGAGTTGAGAGAAAACAACTCAACAGGAGGAGTAGAAAACAGGAGCTTGGACACAGGTATACATCTTCAGCAAGAGCACCACTCAAACTGACTCCAACAACAAAAACAACAGTGCCAACCAGTGACATTTCAGCTCTAGTAACTCAGCAGTACAGTATGTCTTAAAGGTATACAGTACATTCCACAGTTTCAACTGTTACAGCACACATCCCTGGTGTATATCTCCAACTATTAATTGGCTGTGAATGTTAGCTGTTCTTGTTTTTCCCTGATCGCCACTGTTCTCTCTAACCCTTGTCTTTTCAACTTCTGATCAATGAAAAAGCTTCAGAATGATAATGGTTGGTCAAATTCCCACTGAATCTAGACTTCAACCAGCTGGAACCTGACCTTGATATCTTGGGTGTCAACGTGGAGGATGAGTTCTGAAGAATGTTCAGGAAAGAGGAATTGAACCATAGATGATACTGAAGGAAAAACTAGCCTGAATCACTGTGTGTGGGCGACATGCTACAGTAGGTTGCTTTGGTGTCAGAAGTGTGCCTCCGATTAAACCATGATATTTCAGTTAACTGCTGCCAAGGGAACAAGCGGGGCTAATTCTTTGGTGCCTTTTAGACTAGTATGTCAAATACTGATTCATTTCTCTTTTTTGAAAAAAAGGAAACATATTTTTGTATGTTGTTTCATAGAGAATCCACTTGAACAGAAAATCCAAATTTAGTAAGAGCAATTTGTCGATTGAGTGAAACTATAGCTTTGTTTTGTCCCTCTAAGTGATAGCATTACAGTCTCACCCACACTAGGTTGGTGCATATGTAACCAAGGTGTTGGTTCACACTCACAAATATAAATCATTTTCTGAGAAAACTGACTTTTTTAGCTCAGAAACAATCTGCACAAACATTTTGGCTGATAACTGCTCTAGTGTGTTCCTGAACTTGGAACAAGAAAATTAATGAAGGCCAGATAAAAACTGTGAATCAATGCAAACAGCAAACGCTGAATGGTGATGCAGATGAGGATAATGCTGAAGCATGACAACAGAGCTGATAATACGGGATATTTATCAGATCCCCAAAGAGGAGCAGAGAGGCCCTGCAGGCGGAAGTGTGGGTGATCAGCCGACAGACTAGGACATGTGGTCGAGGTCGAGGGGTCATCTCACCCCCATTGCTGCTCCCCCGCACCGCAGCACACAGGAAGTCCCAATATATGCACACACACAGTTGTGAGCATGCAAAGACACACAGCAAGGAAAGAAATTCCTGGTTACTGCTCACAGGCTGACCCAGCAACAGTCCCCCAGCAGAAGCTGTGTTCTCCTCTCAGTGATGACCTGCTCCTGGAGCTCATAAACACAGGCCACCCAGAGAGAGAGGGAGAGAGAGAGAGAGGTGGGCGAGGGAGGAGGGGACTTACATTAGCCTGGAGGCTGCTCTCCACTGGCCAACTGTCATGTCCTGTGACCTGACCTGGTGGACCCAGAGCTGTAATAACACACACAAACACATACTCTGGGAGGGAATCCAGCTCGGTCAGGAAGCTTGATTCTGTAACTGATGCTTCAGCGCAGAGTTTATTAAAGGTGTTTCCTTGGGGTAAGTCAAAGTAAAGTGATACCAAAGGTTTCTTAAGGAATAGTTTTAATAAAAACACTGGAGGGATCAGTTTCGCAGGTGAATGAGGAAGATATTTAAACCCAAACGTGCTGCTGACTAATCTGTGTGACAGGTGACAGACGAAGGTTCCTCCTTAGACGCACATGCAAACATGCAGCAAGGTGAAGGAGGAAGTACAACTGTTAACTGGCCAACCCCTCGCCGGCTTTTGCACGCAGTGTCTTTTGCTTACCACAAAACAAGCCTGATGCCCATACTGTTGGTTTGTTACTAACTGACTGACGGCTCCCTTCATTTGCATAGCTTAGCATGAAACTGGGCTATTTGTTTTTTCTCCGTGGATATCTTTTGTAGCAATATGCAGCCAAACTGGGTCAAACAGTGAGCCACAGACTGATGCAAAAATCGCAACTGCATGGTTGCAACTGCATTTCAAAAGATACCCAATGAACAACAAATGTTCTTTTAGCCTACCAAAATGACTATAAATGGCTCCTTTCAACCAAACTTTTTGCTTGTCCAGAGTTAGCAAACAGAGGTTGCAGTGGGACAGAGCATTGATTATGTGCAGGATGTGTTTGGTACTGAAAGATGTTGGGGGGGGGGGGGTGTTAGATGAAGAAAAAACAGTGTGATGACTGTTCAGAATCCTGCCCCAAACACAGACTTTCATTAATGAGTAGAGGTCTGGTCATGAACTTGTGGCCTGGTCAAATAATGAAGGCATTTGTGGCCCTGCAGAGAAAAAAAAACTTCTCTCACTTCTTAAAGTAGCAACTGAAGGCAGTTTGTTATGTTCCTACTGATTCTGTTAGCATAAACCTTTGAGGGCTTTAGCTTAATTTAACTTATCAGTGCTGAAGCAGACATAACGTGTGTGTGTGTGTTTGTGATTGTGTGAAGGGCCAGATGTGTTGGGCACCTGTAGCATGCTGTCAACACTGAAGAGAGGACTGCACAGCAAGAAGGACAGTGGAGCTTGTCCGAGCAGACACAGATGCACAGGGTCACACAGGGCGGCCATTGTACAGACACCATTTATGCACAGACACACACGCAGATGCAAACACACACCTGGGATGTGAGGCAGCACCGAAGTGCTACTGTGTTTAACTGAATCGGAGAGCCGGCTGCTGTCACGCTGTTGCTGGGATCCAGCAGTATACCAGTCAGCACCGGCTTGAAGTAAGCAGAGGTCAGGCAGAGGCTGACTGACCAGTTACACCATACAATACCCTGCACCATGTTTTGAATATTATGAGCCTGTTTTACACAGTCTGTTCACGACAGGTTCATCATGCCTTTATTAGGCCTGGCCATCTGTGTACAGAATACAGAGTTGAGATGGCGGGGTGAAGTCAAACTGCTTTTAATTTGGCAGTGGAGGTAGTAAAACAGACGTCACAGTGGTGAAACAATGTCTGTGTAAATCTTGAAGGAAGGGTGAAGCAGCACTGAGTGTGTATACTGTAGCTATATTCACACATGCACAAAACTCCTAAAATCTCTCTGAAGTTTTCAGGGTGAGCTGCTTACCCGACTTTACATTTTTTGTCCAGCCCCCAGTAAAATTTCCATGTGAGGTTGAGGTTGAGCTATTGTGAGAACGCAGCAGGAAATATTTGGAAAAAGCCACTGTTTGCATGGCCATTACGTTGCCTTTGACTGCTGCAAATCCAGGAGATCAACATGCACCCGACTGAATAAAATCATGATGTTGAAGAAGGAGAATCGAAATAAAAACAAAAACGTTCAGAAGTGTGTGTCTGATTTAGGATAATGTGAAGCTGGTGTTGTGTGCATAAACCTTGCCCTTCTATTGTTCCTGCAACGTAAGAATACTGTCTCAAATCAGGCCAAGCCTGTGCCGATTTTTCTGTTTTTAACAAAGGTCACGGCACTGAATGCTGCCTAAAGTGATGCCAATACACACCAAAATCATGAAATAGTGTAAGATATATACTGGTACTAGGTGTGTATCATTCAACGTGAGATTGAACTTTTATTTAGAAAACAGTGGAATACCTTGTCATTGAACATTTTACAATTACATGTAAAGTATTAGTGTCAGAATTCCCTTATGTCACTTGAATAAATTGCTAATGAGTAATACCAACTTCTTAGGGTCAGGTTTGTGTTTATGTTGACACCTTTATTCTTAAAACCGTCAGTGCTGCCATATCAACACTTGGATCATTTGACAGGAAAGTCCCATTTTAGTATTCACTTATGGCAGTAGATTGCTGAAGACTATAACTGCAGGATTTCCAAAGAATGAATGCATGTCTTGTCTTTCTATTTGTGGTCGGAGCACTAATATGTAAACAAGATTCACTGTATGCCCCAGCTTAACCACATAATGAAACATCAATGACAAGTGCTGTTTGAAGGAAGAAATCTAAAGGTAGTCTCTGAACGTAATCAACAAAAATAGAGATGTGTCCATCCAAAATATCTGGTTTAACAATCCAGATGGATGCACATGATTGGTTAAAACTGTTAACAGGTTAACAGATTTGCATTACATATTTTGTGACCTCTTACACTGCATGACAAAAACAAAAGTGTCTCTGATACAAACTTGACGTTTGCAGAGAGTATATTTGCAGAGGCAGACAGGAGGTGTAGATGTGATCAGACCATGCTATAATTCAATGCAAAATTCTTCCCCATTGCAGCACTTGAGGGTGGATGATAACAACATTCCTCCAGAGCTAAATACCCAGTTACAAATGCAGATGTCAGATAGTCTCCCGGTCCCTCCATCCCCTCCTCTCCTCCACTCTTGATCTCTCCTCTTTGATTTATTCATTTTCTATGTTGGCGAGCCAGGCTGGACAATGGCGTCTTTCATAACTGAGGCCGTGTTCCCACTAACAGCACCCGGCAGTCCCCCAGAGTCCCTCAGGCATCGGGGTTGGTATGATGTGACCTGGTCATGGAGGATCAGGGGGAAACAGAGGAAGAGAAATTCTATTGGATAGTATTAGCAATAAGTAGTGTACAGTGTATATTTCACAAAAACAATATTTACTTTTTTAAGTATTGTTGGGCAGACAAAACATTGACAGAAGAATGATCGACATTACTGAAAACATGGATTAAATTCTGTTGTAGGATAGACCTTTTGATAGACCCACTAGTCTCAGTACCTTCCATCAACTAATTTCACACATGCACTTCACTCCTGAAAATGATCCAACATTGTCCAGAGGGTTGCATCACTGGATGTGAATGCCTAAATCCATTCCCTTTGACTTAATGCAGACTTTTTCCTGCCAGTTCCATACAAAAAGTCAACTCAAAGTTGAGATAAGCTGATGTGTAAACACAACAGATAATTTTCTGTAAAACGTATTGCGAGTGTGAGGGTGAAGACAGTTCATAGTAGTTTTGCAGCTCCTGACTCTTCAGCGCTCTCCTAATTTTTTTACTATTGAGTTTGTATTGCTGAAATCTCCTTTAACATGTAGTGACATTGATTCAGAGACAGTCACATCATCAAAAATGACTCTCTCTTCTTGCACCAAACCCAGGCACACTCTCCACCTAAACCAAACGCTGTATTTTTAAGTTGTGAGAGTGTCTCTGACACATAAACTCCTGCTGTGTCGGAAATGTTTTGAAAAGGTATTTGTTTTGTTGCACCAGTTCTGTGTAAGTTGTATTTTAAGTAAGGGTGCAAAGTCCACACTAAATCATACAATGAAACAACTTAGTTTTTAACTTAGTTGAGTCAGCGTATGGTTGCACCACGGAGACATAAGGTTCATCTTCACCAGAAGATATTACCTTCCAAACTATACACAGCAAAGACTCAAACTAAACTAGAGTTTTTGTCTTACTTCTAGTGAAAATGTCGTATTAGACTTAATCTAATCCATTTTCACCTTAAAAGTCCAGAAAAAAAGCGTGTGAAAAAAGTGAGTAAAGATAAAAGTAATTATGTATCTCTATGGGTTGCAATGAGAGAATGCATTGCTGCTTCAGAGTTACCAGTAAACCTCCTGCGCCTCTTCATCCTCCAAATTGTCTCACCATTCAAAGCTATGCATCGTGACAATACATGTATAGGACAAAATAAAAAGACCTGACATGTTTTACACAAGACTTGATGCCATCTCAGAGCAAGCTGTGAGATTTTAGTTGTAACTAATGCCTATACGTTAGAATCATCTCAGCTGTTGTAAACTCTGAAATGTTAGTATAGTTTTTTTTAACTCTGTGGTCATCAGTGAAAGGAAATTTTGTATATTACAAAAAACAATATATATGAAGATGTATATATATTGTATACACTGTATATAAAAAAATGCAAACTAGGTGTATAAAGCTGAACCAAGTACTTCATAAAATTCCTAAGTTCATAGTGTTTTTGTTAGAGTGATTTGAATGTAAAAGAACATGTTGATAAGATGTCCACTACGCCATATTAACAGAAGACTGAACATACTGTGGTCATCAGTGAAAGGAAATTTTGTATATTACAAAAAACAATATATATGAAGATGTATATATATTGTATACACTGTATATAAAAAAATGCAAACTAGGTGTATAAAGCTGAACCAAGTACTTCATAAAATTCCTAAGTTCATAGTGTTTTTGTTAGAGTGATTTGAATGTAAAAGAACATGTTGATAAGATGTCCACTACGCCATATTAACAGAAGACTGAACATACTTCACCATGTTTCTGCAGCAAAGAAACATATTCAGATATGTAAAAAGGACAAATTTCATGAAACTACAAGCACTAGAAGAAGGACTTGTGTTTTCTGTATGTTCAAGTCTGCATCAGATGAAGCAATTGGTGTGGGAGGCAAGTATGGAATGAGAAAAGAGGGACAAGAGCTGGAGGGAATTAAGAAGGAGCAAGAAGTGCAGTCAAATGGAGAGGGGTGGGTGAGGGGGAGACCAGGGGTCATGTTGCCTCCCCCTGTACTTGCTCTCTGAGGTGCTGGGAGGCTGGCTGCATAGTGGAGGCTCTGGCTTAGAAAGACGGCCATTCTTCCTCTCCAGGCCCTCAGTAATGCAATTGAGAGAAATTAGTATAATTATGCTCCATATTGCAGATTGAGGAGGCAATGTGGCCCGTGGGACGTGGATGGGGAGGGCAGGCTAGCGTGGGTATTTGCTGACGGGGATAACTAATTCATTAGCTACTTTTGCCATTTATCGCAGTACATTCTTGCATTTATGACATTATGGCTAATCAAATAAAGAGGTCCTGGAATGCTGCTTCTTTCTCGAAATGTGATTCTGCTAATGCGAAAATGACTCCTCCTCCTCCGTCTGGGCTCTGCAGCCCTCCTATCAACCATGTTCCAAATGCTTGGCTCACTTGGTCCTGGCCACATTAAACAGAATAATCTGTCTGATAAGATTCACCACTCACAAGGCGGCCCTTTGCCTCTGACGTCAGGGTGGGAAGCTCATAAAGTGGTATGGAATTGGACCGCTGTATTCTGGGTTGTAAGTTACACATCTATAAGCCATGACATTATGACCACTGAAAGGTGAAGTGAAACACTTTGATTATCTCTAAACAGTGGCACCTGTCAGTGGGTTGGATATGATAGGCAGCGGGTGAATATTTTGTCCTTGAAGCTGATGCAGGAGAAAATAAGGGTGAGGAAGGATGTGAGTGGATTTGACAAGGGCCAAATGTGATAGTTATGCGATTCTGGCCACCCTCCTACACTGTTGTCTTGAACTGACAAGCCTTTTCAATCAAACTATATAAAGGACTATAATGGCTTTAGGTCACTTCAAATGGGTGATGGTGGCGGCTCCCATTGAGTTTGTGTTACAGAAATTGTTGGGTATACTTGTAACAGCCAACATCCAGATGTCACTTCAGAATATTGACAGATATTCTTAACACCATGATACTGACTTCAGAGGAAAACGGCTGTGTGAATTTTGGTCAATCATGTCTTCTGCCCTGCTAGTCCTCTCCTGATGCTGATGCCATTCTAGCCTTGCTCTTTTCAATAACAGCTGCAAATATGGTGAAACACATGTGGATGTACTGCAAAAGACAGATCCATCAGAGTAGTCTGCGCAGAGACACATGCCCCACGTTTTGACACATTTCTGGCTGAAACATGTTTAAAAGAGACGGATCAAAACAAATCCACGTCGATAACGTTATTCTGCACTTGACGTTGGATCTGGACTTCTAAGAGGAGACACAAAAGCTGTTCTTTCAAGCCAAAACCAGAAATATCCTTTTTTTCCACCCCATTTTGCCTGAACATGGTTTCAGGGCCTCAATTCATCATTAACATCTGTGACAGTAATTGAAGAGCTCTGCATCTAGGGGTCATAATAAGGTGCAGAGAGATGAAGGTTGAATTGATAATTGAGAAGATGTGGATTCTACTTTACTGTTAACTAAATGAGTGAAGTGGGGATATTAATGACATCCAGATTATTCAGAGGAAGTATTGAGGAAGCAGCACGTGTGCAAATGTGACCTTAAAACACTTGAGGAAGACCTCTCCTCCCTTAGACTATCCATCCGGACCCGCCCTGCAGAGATGGAGGGAGCAGCAGGGGGTGGAAGAACATATTTGATCCCAACTCCAGAGAGCACTGGGCCTACACATCATCTATATCCTGTTTGGGAACGCAGCCTTTTGAAACCCATCTGCTCATAGCTCCCAATGGCATCATCAAAGACACTTATGAGACAAGAGCATGCAACAAAGAAGAGACCGGAAACCAGCGACTGCTTTTCATGCAGAAGATTCAGATCCTCAAGAACACGGCTTTTGGAACGATGAAAAGCTGTTTTTTTTACATAAATATATGCAACTAAAAAAGAAAGTAAATAAATGAAGGGAAATTCTCAGAGCTGATGTCCAACCACTCAAATGGCCTCAGAAATTATACTAAGTGTTCGCCTTATGGGAGTGAGAAGGTCAAAAACCAGATGATGTTTGGTCTTAGTCCCTTAATGTATGCTTACATCATGTGCATGCAAGCATAAATATGACAAGATCCAACCCACACATGAATACACACAAAGAAAGAGAAGACAACACAACATCTGCAGAAACTAATGGATTTGAACAAGTGGTTTTAAAGTAAGAAATAATTACATTCAGAGATGCCAGATAAAAGGCCTGAGAGAGAAATGCATGACAAATGTGATTACCACCAAAAATCACTTCCAATTGATTCTGAATGATCCAGATCTGTTTTTTTAACAAGAAACACACATGACGCACTAATATTTATGGGCAATATAAACCACCCACAACAAAGCCATTATAACAAAGAATATAAATCTGATCTAATTCTAAATTTGATTGATTAAAGTAGAACTGAAGACATAGCACTTTCAGCAGACACGTTTTTTGATTTGATGATGTGACACATTGTCATCATTGAAAATTAATTTATGTGTAAAGATGATTCAGCATCAGCGACAAAAATGACAGAAAACAAGCTGACTACTGTTTTTTAAATGTGTTACACACACTGATAATGACTCAGACTATTGTTAACCATATTAGTGAGTGAGTTTGAAAAACATAAACACAAAAATAATTCAATCATATTTTGAAAAAAACTGAAAAAAAGGTTTGGAATACTTTTCCTACTACATAATGAAAAAACAGTTTTGTAGGAGATTTACGCTGGAGGTTTGTGGCAGTGTAATGTAATAAAAAGTTTTGTGACCAAAAAGGAAAGAAAAAAAGATTGTCAAAGTTGTCGAGACACATAATGTGGGCTGTTAATCAGTCACGGACTGAAGGGAGGCGGCTCCCTCAGGAAGCAATTAGCTTTGTTGGACCAGTTGCTAATAAAACACTTGGGTTACAAGCTACCCACAGCCCAGCCAGGCCAGGGGACCCATGTTACTCCTTCTGTGTGTGTGTGTGTGTGTGTGTGTGTGTGTGTGTGTGTGTGTGTGTGTGTGTGTGTGTGTGTGTGTGTGTGTGAGAGAGAGAGAGAGACAGAGAGAGTGTGGATATGTGTATTGAGGCCTAATAGGTAGACAGAGAAAGCTTGCAATTGGTAGCCGAACTGTTTTAGTTACTGTTTAGGTGATTGTCCACTCAAAACCAATCTTTTTAACAAGTCTGCTTTATTTATATCAGTTCCATCAGTGGAAAGATAAACATAATAAATAAAAAGATGTATTGATACTCCCTTAAAGTATAACTACTTCTACTCTCAGTCAGGACATCTGATGTTTTTCAAATAGCCCCAATCTTAAATCAGTATCAAAGGGTATAAAGGGATGCATATTTGAACCCACATCTCCTCCAAGATGTTCCTTAAAGCTCCCTCTGGGAATATTCAGTTTGTCAGTTTGGTGCCCCCTGTTGGCAAAGTGGTCCTGACTTATTTTGTTACAGGGGTTGGACTCAGGTCTGGATGTTTTGGACCTATTTACGACCCCTTTTCAACGGTTGAAAACATGACTAACATCAACGTATCATGAAAGATCAATTTGTCTTTGAATTTCAATAACTTTTCCATGCAACAATGTAATTTCAACAAAATTTTATTTTCAGACAAAAATCATGAATACTGCACTTTATAGGCCCTGTGATGAAGAGAAGGTCCATAGACATTGTTAATGGAGCAGAAAACTGCTCATTCTTAAGCACATTGGGTGCTAACTCTTAAGGCCAAATTCCCCAAGATTCGTGTCCGGTTCATCTCCAAACCGTCACGACACCCGAGTTGATAGGTTTCTATCAATGTGTTAACCCCCACTGGATTCACTCCGCTGCGTGTCTGATCCGGCATGCTGGAGCCCTCCAGATCAGATATGCAAGACTTCTATTTTTGCTGGATGCCAGAGCACGAAGCATCAATCTGCACACAGCAGATGGAGCGAGACAAGAAGTCAGGCAACAAAACAAAATTAAAACAGGTTAATTTTCTGAATAAAACACTGTGTTATCGCAAGAGCGTTTTTCACTAACTACAACAATAAACTGTCATGATGAGCAGAACCAGGCCTAGAGTCAACAGGTCAGAGATTTCCAGAGGCCAATAAAGACAATAAGGATAAAGAGAGGAGTCGGATAATAGTTGATTCAGTGGTTACCGTGGGAAAACCTCGGTGACATGACTCCAGCTGTCCGGTGGTCCTGCTCTGTGCTGCGTTACGAACCCGGTGAGTGTTCACGGACGAGAGAGCACAGAGCAGGACCACGGCGGATCAGAGATGGACCAAACAGGGATCTGGTGTAAGTCCCGTGTAACAATCAATCAATCAATCAATCAATCAATCAATCAATCAATCAATCAATCAATCAATCAATCAATCAATCAATTAATCAATCAATCAATCAATCTTTATTTGTATAGCGCCAAATCACAACAAACGTTATCTCCAGATGCTTTTACAAACATAGGAGGTCTAGACCACTCTATGTCAAATTATGAACAGAGACCCAACTTCAAGACAGGGTAAGACTCAGTCTGACCCCACCTTAATCCATCATGAGCATTGCACATCGCAGTATTTAGCTAGTTACAGTGGCCAGGAAAAACTTCCTTTTTACAGGCAGAAACCTCAGGCAGAACCAGACTCATGTTAGACAGCCATCATGCCTCGACTGAGTTGGGTCTGGAAAGACAGATAGAGGGGAGTAAGAGAGAGAGGTGATAGTGATGAGACAAGTATCAGCTGGAGTCCAGAACGTCCGCAGCAGGAGGACGTCTACGGCAGCTCAGAGGAATCTACGAGACAATGGAGCTCAGGGACTCCAGAAAGGTCAGAAATGGTTTAATCCTCATTCTGTCAGTCAACTCATGTCGTATTGACCAAAACTTTATCTCAGCAGCAGAACATTGTTTGTGTTTGGGGTTTAGGATTAAAACCTCATCACTCCTTGCAGATTAACTTTGTATGCAGAAATTAAGGAGTGATGACATAATATCTTAGCCCCCCTATAGTCAGAGCCTGCAGGTGGATGCTGGGGAGGTGGGGTACTGGAAGGTTGAGCGCAGCAGGGGTATTGGCAAAGCAGAAGCCGACAATGTGAATCTTAGAGCTCAAAGAGAATGCCTGATTGGCAGGATACCTTGTCAGCTGATTGTGTGACACATGGCAAATGTGAAAGTAGTGCAGCTCAAGTTGCCTGCCTGATCTAGCTTGCAGGCGTCGCTCCATATTTGATGGAAATATGCTCACTGGGGAAGAGTATGGGTCAAACCCGAGTGGAATGCAGCCAGTGTGGTAATGATGCAAAATGTTTTCATCCATTTATTCACGGTTAAGGCATGACCCAAAATAAACAAATGTAGACGAAAAACGTGTTGCTTGTCTTGCTTTGCTGAGTTTGGGCACCGCCAAGACAGTAAGAACTTTGTAAACTTTGGTGGTTTTAAATTCTCTGAAAGTCATTGTTTTTGTTTTCACTTCATATCAGTGTGGACAGAATCCTTAAACAAAGCTCAAAACCAAACTTAGTTCTAACCAACTCTTTTTTTGTCACTGCTATTATAACAAATGGAATAGTTAGCATGCTAGCTTCCAAAAAAGTAAGAAAGTGAGTAAGCTCTATTTGAAGAAAAGTAAGACCACAGGGGGTAGTGGAAGGCAACAAACCAAGGCTCTTGATGGGAAGACACTGCACTCATGGGGAGCTCGTAGAGTCCAGAATAAAGCGGCCAGAAGCCACTAAAAGGATCCCAGAAACCGCTTCTTGTGGTGTGGTGAGCACAGAGCTATATTAGGTTACAGCTCGGCATTCAGGCCGCGCTGAAGCACAGACACTAGACACAACAATACTATCCCATTTAGGAAACAAAGCCCCTAAAAAAGTGCCACTTCAAACTCTTTCTCGAGGGGGAAAGAGAGGGTGAGAAGAGATAGAGGGAGAGGAGAGAGAAAAGGGAGGAGGAGGAGGGGGTGGATGTAAGTGGAAGCACATTGACAAGCTGTAGACAGCACACATTTTTCTGTATGTTAAATGTCCAATGTAAGAGGAGTGATATGTGAAAAGACTTGTCACAAACTATACACAAGCTGAACCTGATGGATTTTAGTTAAAGATACATCAACATAACAAGGATCTGTTATCGCGATTGTCAGGAAGGTATTAACTTGTGAGCGAGCGAGCAAATTGCATCTCTTCAATCAACACTCTGTTCAACATTAAAAAACAACACAAGTTTCATTCATTCATTTCATCGCTTGTAGTTTTCAAGATACAAAAACTCTTTGATGACATATAGCAATGTTAACATGGTACTAATAATCAGAATAATAACCTGATCAGAATGAATATGGTTTATGTCAACACCTCGATCGGAAGAGATTGGTCCAATGTGGCTGATGTGGATTGAAATTCAATTTCCGTCTGGTTTATGATGTGTTTTTTTTTTTCATACTTAGGCGCTTGATCTGATTGTGTCTCTATGGTCGGGGGAAAAGATTTCTTACTGCACATATCTGTCCCAAGTGACATGACAAGTTTTCACTTCAGTCATAGCTAGAAGTGGTAGGGATATGCAGTAGCTAACAACATTGGTCTGTAGCTGACACATTTTCCTCACAACTTCATCATCTTTGCGTTTATGACATTCAAAGTCATAAACGCAAGAGAGGAGAATCAAATCTCTGGTGCATGGTGCACGAGCAGTTGTGCTATAACAGCAATGTAATTTTTTAACTTAAGTTTGTAAGAAATAATGTACAATGACGCAGTGACAGTGTCGTAGGTGGAGCGTAAAAGGTTCTTTAAGCTCTATTTTCAGCACATCAGAATGGCAAGACAACTCCGCCCATGTCAAGATGGTTCAATTCAGATTAAAATTGCTTGATGCATGTACACCCACTTCTTAATTTGATCCCTTTACTCATCCCTTTATTTAGTGTCCTTGTAAATAGCAAGGTTGGAGTCTCTGATCAGAATGATTTTCATCGGGTTGAAGTGAGATTTGGAGCTAGAGTTAGTTAGAGATTGTGTCACTCAGAACTGCTTTTTACAGACATCTTAGACAGCTGCCATCTTAATTTGACTTAAATACTTGAATTACTTTCTTTTCTATCCTCTAATATATAACCTTTTTTAAATTCACAATGTGACTGAAATGCACCTTATGATGGAAAATTTAGAGGCATTAGTGGAACAAAATCAAGGGTTTGACCTCTCAAGGAAAGTAACAGAGGTCACTTTGAAGGATTTATAAGTTTTGAAGTGTAGGCCGCTGCAATAACTCAACCCAGAAACAGTCATTAGATTGAAAAAGGATGAGTAACTGAAATTAAGTTGTTTTTTCATGAGGGTAAGGAAAACTTAAGAGGACTTTTCACAAGAGATATTAATTGAAAGCTTTCCTTCTACTTGGCAGACTTAGCTAACATGCTAACGTAGCTGAACTCCAGACAAACCTTCTGTTTGCTTCCAGTTGTTTAGACTGCACCACTGCTGACCATATTCATTTACTGTTACTAATTATTGCACCGCAGAGTTATGCACAAACACAGCCCGGCCTGAGTTATTTCTACAACAAAGTGCGGATGATCGTGCATCTCTAGGGTGAAGTTAATTGTGTTAGGAAAACATGCGTGTATGCTTCATTGCACATGGAAACCGAGGTGTGTCTGCAAGCCAGATTTTCACACGCTGTGTGGTCCTGCCTCTAGAGGTGTAGAGAAGAGGAACCTCACCCTTGGTCAACAGAACCGGAGAGTGTGTATTCTGTGGGATCTGTTTTGTTTTTCCCAGAAAATGACTCAACATAGAGGGAAAGTGTGAGATAAATAGATCGAAAGAGATGGAGAGAAAAAGCAAAAATCTAGTCTCACTACGTTATCAGACTTGAGGGAGCCAATGGCAGGCCAGATGTTCCCAGGAAGGCGGGTTTCACAGAGGAGATGAGTCAGCAAATGTGAGCAAGGATGGAATCACTATGTCAATAGCAGGATGATTTCATAGCAATAACACAGAAAAGGCTCTGATGTCTGAAAAAAAGTGGGGTGGAGGGGAAGGGGAAGACCCAAGGAGAGGTGAGAAGGTGGGGGAATGATCTCGGGAGTTCTTCATCCACATCCTCTTTTTTTTTATAAGAGTAATTTAGGTCAGGCCTGCTTGCCCTCCCCTTCCCTCTACACTCCTGGCCTGAGGGTCTCCCCAGCACACATGTTAAGTCAGCGGCCAGCTTACACTGATTAGCCAGGCCTTCCTCTCTGACAGGTGCACCGTCACGCTCCTGCAGGCCGGGTGAAGCCCCCTCTTGTCCCGCCAAAACAGATACAGGACACACTTGGCTCATCCCTGGGCCAAAATAATCTCAATGTGAAAACAAACTGGCAGCTAGGCGTTCATTTGGACAAGCTGATAAACAGTCAGTCAAATATGGCTGGTAATGTAAGTGGAAGGATTAGCCACATGCAGATGTCAGACACTAGATATTACAGTAATCCAATTCCAAATCATGCTTTTTCATTTTAATGTTTATATGGAAGCCCAATATATCTTGCACAATTTATAGCCTTTGGGTTAACCACAACCAGTGGCATTCCCTGCAGAGAGATCCTACACAGCCAACATAAATGACCAACTTCAACATTAAAACATTCAAATAAAACAGATATTAGACAGACCAAATTATGTGTCTTGAGCTCTGAAGAAAACTAAAGAAGCTAAGCTTTGACTTTTTCTCAAATTTAAACACCCTGTAATTACTTTCAGTCTCGGGAATCAACTTTGGTTTTTACAGTTGTAAGCACTTAAGGGAAAATTATATTCTTGGCACCTGAATTCCACCATGGCACGGCTCTGATTCCCAGGTCCACACCAGTCTGATCGAAGAAACACAGGCGGCAGCCTCTCTGTTTGGCAGGCAACACAATGCAGTGAATGCAGAGAAGCCATAAGAATTGTTTAAGGAAAAAAATCCAGACATGCCGTCTGTCTGCTCTCTTATTTGCATTTAAGATGTACAGTATAGTGTGACACAGCTTAATGTGGAGGTGGGTGTAAAATGAAAAAGAAAGAAAGTACAGTTAAGAAGTTAAAGTGAGGAAAATGAATAATAGAGATGTAACCAGAAGGGATGATTTGTCCTGAGTGCCAGATGATGACAACATAAAGTAGAGATACCATCCAACTTTAACAAGCATGAAACACCCTTTCAGATGAACACAGTTTTGTTTGGAGAGGCACAGAGAGGTTTGTACATTTTGTAGACTCCTGACAACTTGCAAAATGTCATGGAAGGCCAAGATTATGTTTCCATATTTAAATTTCCTGTCAGTTTAACACCAAGGTTAAAATTAAATATATTCCGATATTTTTTTAAATCAAAGTAATCATGTAGTATGCTTAAAAACTGTATCTGCTCTCTCATCCTTTTTTCCTCATAATTTGTTTTTGTTGAACAAAGTGTTGTTGGACCTGGTTAGGAGTCTTGCTGTGGCATTCTGGATCAGCTGTTATCAAGTTTTCAGCAGATAAAAATGACAGAGTTTTTGAAAATTTTCTTCATAGAAAAAAAAAGACTGGATAATTAAATTTAAAAGGTAATCAAAACTGAGGTGTGAGTCAAAGATGATGCTAAGGTTTCTAGTCAGAGTGAGGGTAAATGGAAGGGGACCAAGAGGGGCTGAAATATAATTTTGTAGTAAGTCTGGGCCTATAACAATGATCTTTGTTTTCTGTCTCTTTAACTGTAGGACATTTGATGCCATTCAGTTATTAATACCTGCAATGCATATATGAAGGTTGTTTAAATGAACTGTCTTTACGTAAAACGAGAGATATAACTGTGTGTCGTCAGTATAGTGGTAATTAATGTGTTTTTTTTAGAATATGCCCAAGTCAAAATATGGATTTAAGACAGGTCATTCCTCTGAGCACTAAGGTATACACAAAGCTCTTTAAAAGCATTTATCTCATGTTTTAAAGTGTCAGAGTTAGTATTTGTTCCTCCGTTGCCTCTGTTGAAACAGTCCTTTTAATGCAAATGTTCCTTTTTTGCATCTTATTTTGCATTCAAAGCTGCTGTGGTGGCTTGCAAACACGATGTATGATGCATGATGTAGACCCAGAAAAGAGAGAGAGAGACAGAGAGAGTGGTAACTTTGAATATTCAAATTAAATACGGTTCAGCTCTGTGCATTTTTCATATGGCCCAGGCTTTTTTTCAATGCAAAGTGGCCTATTTGGAGCGATGCTTATCTCTACACATGTTACTGAGGCTGCTGAGAAATAGGGAAATGAATGTGCAGATATGACAGTTAGCTGGCTTTGGCACTTCCCTGTTCTGCTGAGTTCAGTTTAGTTGTTTGCATTTTTTCCTGTCATATGAGACTTCATGTACTGTATAATGACACAAAAAGGTGAACAAGAATCCTATTTCATAGAAACATGATAGGAGCAAAACACTGTGTGCATGGTTTTACACTTTCTGTTTCTTTAATGATTGTGCAAGCATACACTGAAAATAATATTCTGCCTTGTTTGCGCTGTTGTCTAAACATAAAATCCTTATGGACCCCCCTAACCAATTCTAACCCCCAAACCCCCCAGCTGTGTCCCAGTGAGCTGAAACCCAAACCAGAGCGCAGAGAGCTCTCTCAACTCCTCAACCTCTCAACACGTTCTCAGCGCTACCCTTTGAAAATAAACCACGCCGGCAAGCCCTCGTCTCAAACTCTCGCCTCATATGTGAGCACACATGCCCCACACTCTGCTGGGAGCTTTTTGGAGACTTCCCCGACTCTGTTCCAGGAAGCAGATGTGAGAATGGCGGCAATCAGGCATGATGCTTCACTAGCCAATGTGGAGACTATTACTCTGACAGTGAAGTGAGGAGAGGTGAGATGGGATGCTTCTTCTGCTGTTACCCAGGGCGGGTTAGGTTGACAAAACACTAAGCTGAATGCATATGAACAGTGTCACATCATCAACATATGGCTTTATTTTGTCAAGCTCTATAAGCGTGGGCTGGACGCAGATTGCACAGCTTAGACAAATTTAGCATGACAAATGAATTGATGTAAATGAGTGTAAATGACACTGATGGTAGAGATATTGGCCACAATGAGAAAAGGAAACCCACTCAAACAATAACTGTAAAACGCCCACAACTGAGCACAGAGTTGATGAAATATTTAGTGATTTGATATTAACCAGTGACATGTTCTAGCAGCTTCCCACACTCTAAAAACATGTGGAGGGATGGAGCTCCAGATGGCTGGAAGTCTGCATTTTCCAAGATCCACCTTCTAATGATGATCTCTCTCTCACTTCCACACAAACTGTAATCTGAGCAAGTGAGGAGCCCAGAATGTGGTGTTTTTGCTATATCAGGTGAACCAGACAGGTGACTTATGAGAAAATGAAGAATAGCCTTGAGCAGCCAGTCAGTCAGTGTGTCTGAGAGAAACCTGCAGGGTGCAGGTGACAGTGATAGTGATGATATCACGCCACTGAACTGCATTCCTCAGAAAAAGCTACAGTTGCGTGTATGGTAAAAATTACCGACCCATGACATGAATTGAAGTCATTCAGAAATAACAAAAAATGACAAGCGGATGACTGCGGTGACACATTGCCAGTGATAGTTTTTTTTCTTACATGTAGAGACTGATGAAACAGCTTGGTGGAATATTTGTAAAGAAAAAAATTCATGAGCTATCAAAGGGCAACAGAGTCAAAAAAAAGTGACAAACTGTGGAACAGATTGCCTTCAGAGAGTAAAAACAAATGCTGCAGACGAGCTGAAACACACGCTCATTAATGAATGTTCCTGTTTAAACACTGAGAAAGTTTGCTGGGTCTGTTTGAGAAAAATAAGAGAACAAACACAGCACAAAGAAAGGATTGTTGGCCAATGTGTTTGCCAGCAGGATGTTTAAGGCCTCTGGAAATTTGGCCTGAGATAGTAAAAATGCACAAATGTAATCTAGAAATGAGAGTCTCATTAAGTATCCGCAAAAATCTTAACTATTAGAAAGCCTTGTTCAAAGATCAATGTATTGTTTAATTTTACTGTCAGGACCGATTTTCAGTGGCATGTTTGGCTATTACCTCCTTTGCTTAGCAGAATGATTTCCATGGGGGGGTCCACCTCCATCTCCGCTCCGGCACAGCAGCAGAGCTGACAGGTTAGGCTTCCACTGGCCCTGCTGGGTTTCTGCTCAGCTTTGGCAATCCAAAGCACTCTACAGCAGATCCACAAGGCTTCTACTTTTGCTGGATGCTGGAGCACATTTCATCAATTCAGCACAGAGCAGAACAAGTGAGACAGGAAGTCAGACACTGAAACAACATTGAAACTTCTGGTTAATTTCCAGAATCAAACGCTCTGTTGATGCCAGGTCATATTTCACTTAACTACATCAACTGTCATAATGAGCAGTGCTGGGCCTAGAGTCAACAGGTTGAGGAGAAGTTAATCTTCAAGGTGGCAAACCGTTGACTCTGACCCTGTAATTATGGTGAGAAATCCTCAGTCTCACATCTCAAGCTGTCCGGTGATGCTCCATGCTGTGCTCTGAAAATGCAGCTGGTGGGTACTGACGGAGGAGGGAGCATGGAGCTAAACTGCAGTGAAGCAGTGATGGACTGAACACAGATCTAGTGGAAGTCTGGCATTAGACATGTTTATGTGTTGTGTTTATGGTAAAGGGTAAGGGGGGTTTTTAGGCAGGCCCTGCAGGAAAACTTTGGGAACCACCGGCTCAGCCAATGGAGAATGTGACAATCACAATGCAGCTTAAAACTGTATGTTTGAGTTGCTTGGGGGAACCAGAGGAAGATTTTAACTGGTCTGAGACCAGTGAGTTACACTGGAATGTGTTCCCATGCATATCATTGACTGTACATTTGAATGACTTGTCTTCCTCCTCTCACACTGTAAAATAGAAGATGGAAAAATACCACCTTAAGGAGCACATAGTGCTTGAGATGTATTATGTAGCCAAGGCGTAATTTGGCTTCAGAGGCACAGAGCTTGACTAGCGTAGCTGTAGAATTTGTAAACCCATTCTGCTGACCAAAACAAACAGTTAATTTGCCGATAAAATACCTAAAATATCTAAGGTCTGTACAGTCCACAGTGGAACAGATTCTTGTATCACTTTGACAAAGACACTGACAGTCATGGAAAGTTTAATGACTCTAATGTTAGTGTTCGTTAGGTTTTCAGCTAATCTGGTAAAGAATGCTGCAGTAGCCTCATTGGTCAACAGAACTGTCAATCATTACATCACACCCTCTCTTTTAAAAATTGAATAACTCATTAAAACTATACTTCTCCAGAAAATGAACACTTGCACATAAATCAGCATGATAAAAAATGTCATGGCAGAAGCAATCATTTCAGATAAGCTTAAATTCTCTATGTTGTCCCATGCCACAACTGTTGTGATGGAGGAAGTGGGCTTCATGACATATAATACCAGAGGTAGCTCTACATATTTTGGACTCATTTTTGGGGAGTGCTTATGTCGTCCATTTTTTATACAGTCTATTATACATATCATAGTTGGCAGTCAACATTTGCTGCCACATTACCTGGGATGCTCCCATTGTTATTTAAGATATGAGTATGATGCTAATGATGGTTTTGTAGTGTTGACTTGTGCTCCTATAGCAAAAGACAACCCCAGTTATATGCGGCCATCAGTACTTGGCCTGCACATGAAGCTACCCCTTAGTAGAAGCAGTGAAACAGCTGCTTTCTATGACTGGACTACAGGAGTAATTGCGTAAGAAATGTCTGTGCAAAACAACCCTCAAATGTCAGACAATGCCAGGAAAGCTGACAGGAACTTCAGGGAAAATATTCTGTACTTTTATTTGAGCTATAATCTAAAACGTTTAAGATGCTTGGTAATACTTCAGACCCTTTAATACATAGTTAGAATGCAATCGTAGATTTGGGTTTTTGTTGGCTTTAACCAGTGATAGGGATGCCTGCAAGTATCTGAAGGCAGGAATACTAAGTATTTGGGACAGTTGACTCATTCAGTGTACAACCCTGCGGAACATAATGTGTATGAAATGACATTCAAGCATTTTTAGGGAAGCACAGAGAGAGTTATTATCATTGCTGCTGAATTAATGCTCTCATGAATGGGGATGGGTACGATGTGCGTCAAAACTCTCATGAGTGACTTAGAGAAACTTTAGGACACAGAGAGATGGAGAAAAGTTCACAAAGCACTCAGCTTTCTGCACTAAAGTATTTCATATATGATTAGAATGTGTGTGCAAATAATAACAGCAGCTTGTCTAGAGTTGTAGTGGATTAAGGTTGAAGATGGAGACAATGAAGTAAATTGGGAACATCATTTTTCATTTTTTCTAACTTTCAAACTTCAATACTGCTTCATTGTGTCTAAAGTTCTACATTTTTTCTGCTCTACAAAAATCAAATAATGCCAATCAGTATCTATGCATTTCATCTCACACTGGTCTTGCATCCTGTCTTCCTGCAGAGAGGATGGTGAGACATTTTATCCCCCTGAACAAGAACAAGAACACTGGCCTGCAGGACTTCCTCTCCTCTCTTTCATTCCTTTCCTCCCTCTATCTCCCACCACCTTTTTTTGAGCTGCGCAAAGCCGGATGAGGGTCATCTTACCAAAGTCCCCTTTGCAATGCAGAAATCCAGCATTTTGGCAGCACCCTGATCTGTTAACAACCTGACTTCACAAAGCTGACAGGATCTTCCTCTGCTTTCTGCAACAGTCTCACTGGCCTTGTTATAACTGCTAATAAAATGATTAAAAGGCCACAGCAGTCTCAGCAGAAGGCCTTGGTGCGGCAGCACTAAGAGATTTGTTTGTGTGTTGTTGTAATTACTTGTGTTGTTTTTCTAACTTTCTGCCAACATTCTCCCACTGCATGAATGATTCCAGTGATGCACACTTGTTTGAGTGGGCAGTATTTCCACTGAGGCAGTCCTTTGACATGTGCATATTGCTGTTTTGCTGTTTTGTGGGTGTTACTGTGTTTGTATTTTGACATGGTATAATGTTTGTTTGTGTGTGCTGGGATGGGGTAGGGGTGCACTGAGGCGCTGTGTGCATATGTGTGTGCGCATGTGTGGGTGGGGGAGGGAGGCACAGCTCTGCAGCCTGATATTCTGGGAACGGCAGGGTGGCGTTGTTGACCCACCTGCTCCCTTCTCTCTTCAGCTGGATCTAGTCGAATTTCAGCAGCTGCATCCCCTCACAAAGCGCCTCTTTGTAATCTTCCCGAGGCGCACAAATACAACTGCAACCAGGAGAGGAGAGAGGAAGGAGGAGGGAAGATGGACAGTGGAGACAGAAAGAGGAAAAGGGCGGTAACTGTCCTGCATGGTGTCCACCAGTGTCACCAGCAGATCATAATTTATATTTTCACAAAGTGATGTGCAGAAGCAGGCCCTCATTTTCATATGCTTACACCTGTATTTATACGTGTCATTCACACGGTTTGACAAGTTAATATTTTTAAATGAGTATAAAAGGTTTTGGCAAAAACACCTCTGTGAATTAATGTCCTATAAAAATAAAAATATAAACCATTAGTTCTAAAGAGAATTAGAGCTATACAAGGATTTAATAATTTGAGTTTTCAAGAATAAAATTGTAAAAAATAAATAAATTGAGAGATCAGTCTTACAAGTTAACATGATACATTTGTAAAGAAAAAAAAAGTCATATTTACGGATTTAAGAAAAACATTCATGAAAAAGGCTGTAAATGTACAAAAGGTTACAAAATTTAGAAGAATAAAGTTGTAAATAAACAAGGATAAAGTCATTTAAGAATAAAATGCAACATTTATTAGAAAAGACTTGTAACTAAACAAGATCAAAATTTTAATTTACAAGAATAATATAATGAGAATACGTTTGCAGTGTTATTAGAATGAAGTTGTGATTAGAGAATATGATTTGTTTATCTATAGAATATCAAATGGGGTGATATTAGAAGAGCAGCAGGCCACCTGCACTAAAATGAGGAACTGTATCTTCACAAGATTTTCCACGTTCCTCATTTTAGTGCAGATCTTTCCCTAAAATCAACATACAGGCTAACCATAAACCAAAATTATGATTGTTTATTTCTCATACATATGCAACTTTATTCTTGTAATATCATGGCTTTATTCTTATAAAGTTTTCTTTCTTTTTTATCCTCAATGTTTTACTCTTGTAAGGGGCCCTTATACTCTGTGGTACACTCACAATAGCTCTCTCACCTCTGGAGAATGCCATGTAACATTCATGTCAAATGAGACTTCTACCTACAAAAAAGAAAGGCCAAATGCTAATTTAAACCGAGTTTAGTTAAAGCCACGCTCTCTTGAATCTGAACCCCCAAAACATGGTCCTGTTCCCCCAATCCTGTCTGCAGCGATTGGTCCCTGTGGCCCGAACCCAGACTCACTGGTGGCAGAGGAAAGGAGACGCCATTAGGCGATTAACTACAGCAGCCCACTTTACTGCCATCATAAATACATGTACCTGAGTTTGAGGCACCAAACGCACCAAGAAGCAATAGTCAGGCTGTATGGTGGTGGGGGGTTGGGGGCCCAGGTCGTTGGTTCTGATTAGACTCTATACCAATTCATCCAAAGCATGTGGAGTCATATGTGGACAACTCATGGGCAGCATAAAGAGTTTATGCCCCATATACCAACACAGTCATGACAGTGCACATACAAATAGAGCACATAAACAATATGCCAATGTTTCCTAATTAGTGGATTCTGCTGTTTTACTGTTGAAAGCTTGGTCTGTTCTAAGAAAGTCCTATCATTGTCAAATTATGGATGACGAATGAATCCCCCAAACCAAACAAGGGAGCTAGGAGCTAAAAGTATGCAGTTATGAATCAATAAAAATCAAAATGACATATTCTTCTTATAATCCATAAAAAGGTACATTTTGCAGAGCTTCATAAAGCAGCATCTTGTTAAATGTGTGAGGCTATAGTTTAGTAGATTTATATGCTATATTAAAAGTAACCAAAGCTGTCCCAGGGGCTGTCATTAAGATGTAGGTGGAACAGAGACCCCGGTACTTAACATTTCTTCAATTTGGCTAAAATAGGTAGAAAAGCTGATCAGCAGTGTCTGAGAGAAAGGACAAGAGAAAAGAGAGGAAGGCAAACAGAGAGGTAATCCAAGGTGAGCTTGTTGAGTTGAATCAAACGTTGCTGATTTGATCAACTTCAGCAGATATGTAATTTCATCTGCGCACTGATAATCCTCCCAGCTGAACAAAGTCAGCGGTCAGTGGAGGTTAAACACTGGTGAACTTCACCAAGGGTGATCCTTCCACCAAATCAGTCTGTTTTTATGAAGCTCTTGATTTTAAGTAAGTGTCATTTAACAGGAACATCTTTAGCAACATGTGTGAGTGTCAGAACTGGTCATGCTAGGCAAGAATACATAGCAGAGGGTGGGGGAGTGTGCTTAATTTCCAAAGCAAGCAAGTTCTAGGGAAAGTTAAATTCCTCTGTGAATGAAAAGGTCAGACTTTGTTGTGCACTGAAAAGACTCTTTATATCTTTCGTGCTACAGAAGTACTTCCCTGGTCTCTTTTGTCCCCCAGCCCAGGAAATAACCTTATTGACCTGGGACTCCCACATCATGTGACCTCTGACTGTGCACCACCAATTTCTCCCGAATTCCCCACAACAACCCTGACCTTGACACAAATAACCCACGCAAGTTTAATGTGCATCCATGTTTGAACTGCAAGTGAGTGTTGAACATGCTTTTGATTTGCCTTTGTACAAAGCACCTGAAAGCTCAAACTACAGACTAAAGCTGTGTCCTTTCTTGGCTGGATCCTTCCTAATGTACAATTCAAGACCAGCTGCCTCATAGCAGCGCACTTAAGGCTGTCCCATCTCAAAGGCTCCTCCAAATTCGGCTGACAAATGCATCCTACTTTTCTCAGGCCAAAGAAGGAACATCAGTCACATCCTTCATGGTGATTCACTGTGTGTCAATTCAAACAAGATGGTGCACTCTGAAGAAGCAGAAAATTCATTTTTAAATGCAAGTTATTCTTTTCATCTCAGTCAGATTTTTGGCCATACGGTTGTTAAAAAAATTCAAGAAGCCTTGAAACTTCATACTTTCTTTAGAATAATGGCTAACAAGACGTGAGTTAGGTAAGGTAGTTCAAATGCAGCTTTCAAGGTTGCATTAATTGTAAAGGTAGGAGCAGCTGGTGATGTCAACCGGAAATCATCCGTGGACATAGACTGTATAAATAATGGATGTAGTATCCCTGACGTCACCCATCTGTTTCTGTAGCGCTGTTTTGAAGCCAAGCATCGGCGGTAGCCATATTGGATATGCCGAAGTCTAACTTATGTCACGGTAAAGAGGTGGGCTTTGAGCCTCCTAGCCAACAGCTACAGTGTTCCCACCTGTCAATAAAGTCAGCTGTGCCTCTCATAATGGAAAACTCATAATCCTAATATCTTCGAAATTATTGCGTTAGAAAATAATTCACCCCCCGCACAGTTTGTGCCGATCGAGAAATTAGCTATCCAGACTACACTTGTTTTTTGCACTACACTGTAAACGTGTTTACTTCTACTGTAAAGATCGGCTTTTTTGAATTTGTGTGTATATGGTTTCCGGTACTTCCAGAGCCAGCCTCAAGCAAACTCTCAATGAACTGCTGTTTTTGACACTTCTACATTGGCTTCAATTCTTGTGACCGGAGGCTGCCGCTTGTACGTGGACCAGACCGTGTTTTTTAAGTTTGGCCTAAGCGGTCTATGCAGGCTACAAATGCCAGGTCCTTCATGGGCTTGGTCCTTCGAAAGATGCTACCACTTACATGGGACACAGCTAGCGTTGGGACCCGTCTGCTGTGCGTGCCTGCAAGGGTCCGGTAAACAGTTGAAAACAGTGAAGTAACTAACAGGTACCCTGTACCTATAACCAGTGGAAAACTGTTTATGAGTGCTTCCTTATTCCCCTGCCTGAGGCAAGTCATGTCTGTGGGTGTCAGTTGGTAAAGGAGTAAAAAAGCTATGCTGCATGCTACAGAACAGGAGTGTAAAGAGGAAAATGAAACCTGCAAATACAACAGGTTGAGCAAGGTGACTTTCCATAGTTCAGATTCAGGAAGTTAAAGAGAGAAAATGAAAAGCATAACAGTGCTAGGGTAGGGTTCAAAGACTGACTTGTTGCTACTTCTGGCTGTGTTCATAACAAGTTGTGGGCAAAGTAATTAAACAACATCATCACTTACTATTACATTAAAAAAAATGGAAAAGTCATTGTATTTTATCCCAAATACTTTTAAAAAACATCTTGGTTACATTACACTGCTCAGTACATGCTGGCCTTCATGTGGAACCTGTACAGTCAAGCTATTCAATTAGTGAACCCCCGGGCTGAATCGAACCCACAGGCAACCTCCAAGTGGCCTTAACCCAACCAGCATACATAAATCCAATACATGAAAAAATAATAGAACAGCACAAACAGTGTAACAGAAAGCAGCTTGCGAGTGAGACATCGTACTTCATTATTATCTTTGTCAAGAGCTGCAATTCCACAGTACCGAACAGAACAGGTGTGCAGAAGTAGTCCTATTGAAAACATTAATAGGTGGCCTTGCTTTTAAAAATGTTTTGTCAATACAAAAGCAAGAAAAATAACAAAAGGTAGACAGAGATAACCTCCAGTTTAACCCTGCCTGGATGATTTGTTTACTGACAACTCCAAGCCCAAAACCAACGTACCACATTTGCAACAAATGGGTTGCTGTTGTTACAAAACTTTAAGTGGGAAGGCAGCACTTTGAAAGACACCTGACTTTCCAGGACCAGCTTTTTCGAGGGATCACAGGAGAGGGAGGCCAAGGTACAGAGTATTTCTCCAGCTTAAAAAGTTGCCATGATTGACTATAATTACAAGGTTGCAACTGACTAACCTGTTACTAATCACTACTCAACACTGGTCATACAGCACCCTATATGATGGGCTAAGAACTTTTCACAACACCACATGAAAGATCACACAAAATCTTCCAGTGAAAAAGTCAAAGTGATCTGATAGTTTTATTTCTATAAAACATGTTATCGATTTGACAGCTGTTGCCTTCGCCAGTTGATAAATGCTGAGCTAAGTATATTCAAATGGTGACGACAAGTCAGTCACTGTGATTTAATTTGAGCCTTCTTGACAGCAGATCTGTACTGTAGCTGACCCTGTCGGTACAAAGTGCTAATCTCTGGATAATGTTGCATTGCTGGTTTCTCTGCTTAGTAATGCAGAGACTGATGGGTGTTTATAGGGGTACAAGGCTTTGACTGAAGACAGTATGAGCACTGGGTTGCCGCACACTTTACAACTTGGACTTTCTCATCTTATTCTTCTTCTCTCTTCTGTTTGCTGTTTGTGAATGCATAGTGTAGATTTGATTAAGTATCCAGACATGTCAGTCAAACAAGCATCTAAAAGTTAAGACTGCTCTCAAAGAAAACACAGAATTTTTCAGCAGCTAATGACCATTCATTTTTAAAATTCCAATTCAAGACTTCTTAGCTCGGGATGCTCAATATCTAGCAGATAAAGGGCACATTTCATCACTATTCACTTTTGGTCAATACCATTTTATCTGATAAAAACAACAGATAAAAGTTGCCTTCATTTATTTGTTGACATGCCTACACATTCCAGTATCAGCCTAACCATTGCTGGCTCTGGCTTAGTAACAAAGTTGGTCATCGATCAATTTGAATGTTGGAGATTCAATCAGGCCCTGCTGTTCACATGCCATAGTGTCCTTGGGCTGAACCCCAAACTGTCCTTGGTGGCCACACCAGTGGTGTGTGAATGAGATTGGTTAATAATACCATGGACTGTATAAATAATGGACGTAGTATCCGTGACGTCACCCATCTGTACCTGAAGCACTGCTTTGAAGCCAATTGGCGGCGGGAACCATATTGGATATGCTGAAGTCAACCTAACTTCTGTTGCGGTAAAGAGGCGGGCTTTGTCCTAGCCAACAGCTACAGTGTTTTCGCCTGTCAATCAAGTCAGCTGTGCCTGTCATAATGAAATACTCGTAATCTTAATATCTTCAAAATTGCTGCATAAGAAAAAAATTCACCCCCTGTATGGTGTGTGCCGATCGAGAAATGAGCTATCCAGTCTACACAAATTTTTTGTACCAGGCTGTAAACATGTTTATTTCTGCTGTAAATATCGTCTTTTTTGAATTTGTGTGTATGTCGTTTCCGATACTTCCAGAGCCAGCCACAAGCAGATACTCGATGAACTGCAGTTTTTAACACTTCCGCATTGGCTTCAAATCTCGCGGCCTGAGGTTGCCGCTAGGTTACTGATGGCGCTTTACATAGCAGCAGAATGGGTAAATGTGATGTAAAAGTGTCCAGAAGTGAAAGCAACATATACAGTAAAAACGGTGCATCTATCATTAACCATCGGCCATCAGGAACAGGTTATTATCAGTTATCAGTATCTACTCAAAAAAACTCTATACTGTGCATCTCTACTTTTTCAGAAACTGTAACTCTCAGTATGTTGAAGAATGGGGAGCTTTATGTAATTCTGCTGCTAAAATGTTCCTCTTCCCTACCCATATAGTAATCCATGTAGAGTTACTCCAGTTAAATATATGTATGTATGAAATATGTGCAAAATTGAGGTGATCATTTTGTGCTTTTGTTTAAAGCTTTACAGTGAGAAAATCCCATTTAATAAAACCCTGAACCAGTTTTTTTTTTTCATATTGCTGAAATGTGAGCTGGCTGACAGACATGAGGAGCAATCTGGAATGAAAGGCAACAACAACCGTGAAAGCAACTTTACAAATATGAAGAAAGAAAGGAGGAAAACTTTCTGTTAGTTTTTGGAGAGAAAAAGGAAAGCCAACAACTTCAAACATCAAATTCTAACAACAGCTTTCATTTAAACCAAAATCAGGCGTGGAAACAATCTCCAAGCAGCAAGAAAAAATATTGCCACACTTACTCAAATGATCACAACAAACTCAGCCTCTTCATGTGGTTAGCAGCAGGTGTGCTGATGTGTTTCTACGTGTAGTGAATCTAATAGAGGTTACAGACAGGCTGGAGACAGACAGGCTAACGGCTGCTCATAAACGGTGAAAGTCTTGGCTGGTACACTCAGAGCCTAATTGGAGAATTTGATCCACTTCACCAATAATCATTTTAATAGCTTATAAATTATCCTCTAATACATGAATTGTACACATGAGATTTAGAATCCATGCTGTGCTGGTCTGAATGAGTAAACATGTGTATGCACGAGCACATTAGCTCAGCCTTGTGCTCATAAAAGGGACATAAAACTGAGCAGTGCAAATGGCATTTTTTTTCTTGTTTTAATTATCTCCAAATAAAAACAAATCCACCACAGTTATCTTAGCGCTGTGAGGCAACGTCCCACAGCTTGACGAGTCCTCTAAATAGTCCTGCTTTTGTGGAGCGGCCTCCCATTTCCCGTAAAGTCAAGGGGTGGGCCCTCTGTTCTCTCCTCGCCCCTGAGATCGGTACTAAATGTCTACATGTCCCGCACCATCTAATTCACAGGCAAATTAGGGAGATGATTTATGTGAATCAAGGATCAAAAAAGTAGACAATGTGGAAGACTGAGCACACCGCAAGTTTTATGCAGAACATATGTCGTGAAGATGAGAGGGAAGAAAGGCAGAAAAAGGGGGGGTGTAGATCAGAAAGCGTAAAAACAAAATAAAAAAATAGAACCCACATACACCCACGCTTCTCTTGGGACAGCTCTAGGACAAGATATACCATGGGAAGTGTCATCCCTGCTGAGTATCTCAGCATTTAGGCTGTCATGTCAGCGGAGAAAAAACAGACATGGACATTTTCCAGGCACGCAGGACATTAAATGGAACGTCACTGATTTGTTCTTCGATAATAAACTCTGAGCTTTACCTTTAGGCGACTTTCAAACTGAAGCTTTGTGTCAACAGCTAAAATCATTGTGCACTTCACATATGTGCACAGAAAGTGTTTTTGCATGTGGACTCATAGGACTCCTGACACAACCAAGACATCGCCTTACAGTTTACAGATCAAAGATTTGCAGGAAAGCCTCAGGGAAAGTAAAGAATGACTTTACATAATCCTTCCTGACCTGCTCCCACAGCAGCCTCCAAAACCTGTCTGTCCATAATCTGCAGTTCAAATGAACATACACAACCATCACAAGCAAAACCGCTGCCATCACAAAACACTTATGTGTCAGGGAGAAAACACAGCAAATAATCTGGAAACACTTGAGCTCTTTTTATACTCCTGACATTAAAACAAGTGTGGCTTAAGGCCAAACACACCCTGAGACTAATTGTTTCCTTCAGTCTCAAACACTCCCCCTTCAATCTCCCCCATCAAAACTCCCTCCCTCTTCACTCCACACAGTGCAGCCCCTCCCCTCCACCTCTCTGAGTCTGCTAATAGGTTTAAATAAAACCTGCAATTGGTCCAGTAAACCCCTCATTATGGTGTTTTAATAGAATGGATTTGGGATGGTGCAAGGTTAAGGGTCAGTGGGAGGTCCTAACACACAGCAGCTGTCAGGGGGGCTGCAGTGTGATTAGAAGCAGCAAAGTCAAACATCCCGGGTCCTCGACCTCGCTAAGTAGAAAACCTGGAGAACACATATGGCCACAGACCAAATAGAAAACATCCACCAGCTAACTTCCAGAGAAGCTGAGATGGGTAGAGGCTAAGCGGTATTCACAGATTCGATGCAGAATCTGCAGGCATGTAACACACTGAAAAGCGTTCTGGTTTCAGAGTCAGGTAGTCAGCCTGCATTGTCTGTACACAGAGAAACAGTCCATGTGGAGAGCACAGCTGACAACACAATATCATAATGCAATAGCAGCTCCCATTGGTGATCATCTCAAGACTGTTAGCTTTGAATAACCTCTATAAACTGATCTCTGCATATAAGGGCAACCTCTCCATCCTCACTTCTAAAATCACAGGTTGGACTGTGGCAACGAGATGCATGCTGAACAATAAAATGTTGTCACCCACACTGGCCTGCACCCAAATTATTAGTCAGTTCAATTCATTATCAATATGTTCATTACGTTTAAGCTGTAGCACAGCCATCCGTCACTAGCTATAGCATTATAGCAGTTAACGGCTACTGCCTTAATGCTATAATGCTATACGACCGGAATGTAAACAAGCGCAGATATATTGTAAATGGCGCAGTTTGGCAATACCATACAAAGTTGTATGGAGGCTGTGTCTAGTTAACTTGGCATTTAACCACTCAACAGGAGTTCTGTGTAACCAGCACAGGCGTGTCAAAATGAACCTGCAAGGAGGAACGAGGGCTGGTGGTGTTAGCTCTTCTAATGTTAGCCACACTCAGCAAACCAATTCAACATTGTACAGCTGCAGACTATGTAATCGGAAAATAAATTGTGCACTGTTTGACTGTTTTCAGAGTGTTTTCTCACCTTTAGCCAAGTCAGTTAGTAAGAGTATAAATTTCCATTTAAAGCTGCTATTGGTAGAAATGGTGTAAAAAACGTTGCTTTTTTTCTGCTGGGTTTGGAGAATAGGTCATAGTATCCATCGGTACTCACCTGTAAGTGGAGTAATTTGAGACTATTGCGAAATCTCTGCGTTTTCCAATGCCTTTGTATCAAGCAATGTTATTATTCCCCTCGTTCCCGTTATGACGGACGAATCATAGCTAATCTCCAATCCTCTGTCCTGATTGGTTAAAGGGCGGCCTCTACTATCTCCTCCGATTGGTTATGAGTCCATCACTATCATGACTGCACACGCCGATCTGTGTTGGGGGGCTAGGAGGAAATCTGGTTGGGAGGGATAGTGTTGACAATCGAAGTCCCTCTCTCTGAACAGATGTTTACTATGTGACTACCAACAGCAGCTTTACACAACTTTCGATCAAAACTAGACACTTAAAAATATAAGTGGGCTACTGCAACACACAGTAGCCATGGCCAAGGGCCCTGAAAAGTTGCCCATTGCTCCCAAGGCAAATCTTGAAAAAGACAGTAGCCTAAGAGTTTGAAGATTAAAGCTCCTGAGGCAAACTTAAAGTTTGTGTTGATTTTGGCTCCCCCATGTGAACAAAATGGTCTTTGATGATCTTGTCCTGTATACATTTGAAAGTAGGGTTGTCACCCTGCTTTCTCTGACAGTCAAATTAATTACCTGTCAAAACCTGTGCAATGAAAAATGTCAAACAAATGCTGTTTTGGAGGTGTTTTGTTTATGACTTCTACTGACACCTATTCTACTGAAAATAACTACAAAGAAATAATCTGTCTTCTTGTTAATAGTCTTGTTTGCTTTTGCAGATCATAAAGAAGAATTAGTCTGTTTCATTAACAACTAGAAATTCCTCACAGGAGCTTTAAGTAGACGTGGTTCAGAAAGGAGAAAAGGTGCATCCATCCCAGAGAAGTGGCTGTCATGAGCGTGTGAAAATCCTCTGAATCTTTTCACCCAAAATCATGCAACAATACAAGGTGCTGTGACTCCACCACGGCTCTAAAATATAGTTTACATATATTGTATCCTTGCTTTCCAGTTGCATTCTCTGCAGCTGTAAATTTTGCACTAATTACTCCTTTCTGAGTGTGTGAAACCAAAGATAGAAGTGGTCTGGTTGATGTGGTGCCGGGGTGAAATATGGTTTGTTAACAGCCCAGGAGCTGGTTCCACGTGTGGTTGGGTTGGTGGTTGGGATCGTCTGGGTGAGAGGGAGGGCATGCCAGTCCCCACAGTTCAGTAAGTTTACACTGACTCATTGTGCAATCAGAGAGATTATTTAACAGAATGAAGGCCTACTGTTTGGGTTAGGGTTGAGGTGCTGTGGTGGCTGCAGAGACACGGGTTTCCACAGTTGGTCCTCGTGGAACATTTTGTGTAGCTTCTTATAAAATCTGGATTCTTGTGGTGCAGAAATGATACAGAAAGAACAAAAATGAAATCTTCTGTTGAATGCACAGCAAACATGATCTAACTCAGCTTTTTTCATAAACTTGTTGACCTTTACAAACTCATCGGGTATACATCATCCTACACATCTAAAACTTTTTCTACTCTGCACAATGTTGTAGTAATATCTCTGCTCAACATACTCTGTACAATAACTTGGCTGGAGTGAAGAAATGTGCCTAAGTGTATTAAACACAGAAGCAGAGACCAAAGAGGGCAAGATTCCTGCGGGTGACTGTGTAATGTAATTTTGTATGCACATTAGAAGCCAGAAAGTATAATTTACATGTGGGGTAGAAGTGACTAGAGCCCAGGAGAAATGGACTAACATGCTCTGCAAAGGCCTAGAACAAAAACTGAAAAACTGAAAATCTGTATCCTGGTTTTTCCTTTGAGATGCAACTCTCAAAAATAGGAATAGGAATAGGAAAATTAAAACCTTCCTTCATTGTTCGGGACATTCAGGGTTCATGTGCGGTTACCTCTCCTCTGTTGTTCCTTCCTTTTCTAATCAAGAGCCCAGAGAACCACAAACTGTGGCCAGAGTTTCTCCCCACAATACAGGGAGGCATGAAGAGGGGACGGCTGGAGTCTGTTTAAGTCTGTCTCCTTTTCTCTACCAAGAAACCAAGACTGTCTCACAGATTAGACAGAGCTCCACGGCAGCTGTCATTCATGTCTGGCTCATCCTGATTCTGAGGTGACTAGCCAGGAAGTCACTACATCAGCTGCTCAGGTTTTGTCTTTTCATTGATGTTATATGTAAAGATAAAAAGGGCTGATTTGCACTTCTAAAGTATGACACACTGATTCAAATAATGTTGATTTGTTTGTTTGCTTGTCTTTCTATGAGCAGCACAACTTAGACCCTGAAACAAAAGTTTTCAGGGAAATTTTGTGGAGAGACAAGGATGTGAGCCAGGAACAGTTGATTCAGTTGCAATGGTGATTTGGAACAGGGATCTCCAGCAATACAGGAAACACAACAACGATGAAAAAAAGTATTTAATTTGAATTAATGTGACAGAAATGATGTCCACCATGTTTCAGCAAATTGATCACATTTGCACTTGCTGGGTGCTTCTTTAGTGCACTGTAAATTAACAATCTTCTTAAGTCTACAACCAGTTGTTGCGGTGATAGCGGGAAAAAAAAACTCTTCATGTATTTAGTCTGAATTGTACGCTCACACGTGCATGCTTGCACATTGTGTGTCAACATGCATGTGTAACCCTCATGCATGCACTGACTAAGTATTTTTCCATGTGTGGAGCGGGACGAGAGCGCAGCCAGATTCATTCATGTTTGACATCTAACCGTTGCCTTGTGTCTCTTCACACACACACACACACACACACACACACACACACACACACACACACACACACACACACACACACACACACACATGCACTAAACTTGACCCGAGAGAGGGCTGTGACAGCAGCTGTTAAAAAGACAAGCAGCTCGGGAAACACTTTCATTTTCAAAAACCAAATATGTTATTTAGGATGAAATGCTTCTCAGCAAGGTCACACAAAATCTGAGTTATCATTAAGTACATAATAGTTAATTTAAACTCAATGGCAGGGCTCTCTGACAGTTAAAGGAACAAACACTGAAATGTCTTACCTTACTCTGCAAGCCACTCCCTTTCTCGCAGTCAACACTGTGTGAAAGCCACAATTTCTATCCTTTCTGCAATGTTACAGTCTTCTCCCCTCAGCCACCTGCAGTGTGCATCGAGCAAAGCAAACTGCCGTCCAGTTAAAACACACATTGTCTTTTCACAGGGAGCCACAGTGATAAAAATCACCCCACAATACCAGAAAACAAGACACCTTTAACAAAAGTCCCGATTCAATCTACCCCCTTATCTCCTCTGCTCTGGATATCTTCAGAGTCATAAACTGCCCGCTTCATTGGTGGTTAGAGGGATCACAAACGGAATGCTGGGACAAACTCAAGCCATCCTCTGAATATAGACAGTTTAGCAAAGCTGCAGCACAAACAGGCCTGTGTGGCTGTGTGGATGAAAACAGACAGGTATGATTGTTGTAACATTTCTAAAATATATTTCCATACCAAAAAAGTCTGGTTATTACCTCTCATTTTTACCTTTTGAACTCTTTAAAAAAAAATCTGAATATAAATCATTCAACTCTCTGCACGCCACAACTTTTTCTAATGAAACATTTTCTTCAGTTCAACTTTTCTAAGCGATCAATTTCTGTCAAAAATAACTTTAAAACATTTTTTTTTTATTATTTCAATAGCACAATTGTAATGTTCTGATCATTCACTGGCAGATACTAGTAAACCTAAATCAATTTTCTGTCATACAAAATTTTTTAATTACAAATATGTCTTGCAGGAATAAGACTGTATCCACAGAGAAGTACCTGTTTATACAAAATATTGATAATATCAGCCTGTTTTTAAATATACTCTAACCATATGTTATTTTGTATTGTATTATATATTTATTACTTAATTTCAATGTTGGCATTTGCTGTAGTGATAACATACAATGTAATTGGCTCAGAAATGAATCACAGGGTACTCATAGCATTATAAAACTGTGGCAGATAACCTGTTTGTCACACATCCCGTGCAATAAAAAACTGAAATGTCACCAATGAGAAATAGAAAATCATTATAATAATGAAACAACACATAAAGGCCTGAACCAATCGCGGGGAAGTGGTGATTTGTTCCAGCCAATCCCAGCCGGAGGGTGGAGGGACGATTTTAAAACTCTAACTCAAGTTGCTGTAACGTGCAGCTCCTCAGCTCACATTGTGGACCACAACTTTCACGACTGCACCTCCCATGACAGCCTAGGAAAACAACCCCGACGAAGACAAACAAACAGGGAAGCAGAGGGAAAACAACGGGCTCGTATTGACTGAAAGCGTTGAAGGACTTAACTGTGGCGCACCGTGCGTAAAAGGCGCACTGGCCACTTCGCTGCGCGCTTGAAGTCGTTTTGAATTTATATTCTTTTGAAAATTCATTTTCGGATTTCCCCACAAGTGGTTGAACAAATAATGCTGAAGATGACAGAGGAGCATGATAAATGCGTCAGCGACCAGCCGTGCAGTCCGTCGGGCACAAACAGCTCCATGTCCCAGGACGAGTCCGACTCCGATGCTCCGTCTTCTCCGACAGGCTCCGACGGACAAGGATCCCTGCTCGCCGGTTTAGGCAAGAAACTGGACTCCGAGGATGATGACCGGTTCCCGGCTTGCATACGGGACGCCGTATCTCAGGTCCTTAAAGGATACGACTGGTCCTTGGTGCCCATGCCCGTGAGAGGGAACGGGTCCCTGAAGAATAAACCTCACGTCAAGAGACCTATGAATGCGTTTATGGTTTGGGCGCAGGCGGCCCGCAGAAAGCTGGCGGATCAGTATCCACACCTGCACAACGCCGAGCTGAGCAAGACACTGGGGAAATTGTGGCGGTAAGGACACATTTTATATTTAATAAAGAGAAATTAAAGAAAGACAGTGGGTCCGTGTATAGATGACAAGGAAATAACTGTAAGGACGCTGAGTGGCCAAACAACAGATTTGGAGATGATCATTGATAATGTTTGGAAATTTCATACATTAAAAAAAAACTTTTTGTAAGTCTACAGAAATGTTTGATTTGTAATGTAAAGTATCTGGAGGAAATTAAGAGATTAAGATTCACATTTTCTCATAACAACTATATTGTTACTCATTTGATAGTTTCCCATTAACTTTGTTTAGGTTTACTTCATTTATTATTATATTTCATATTTTTCCCACCACAGTTTGCTCTCTGAAAGTGAGAAGAGGCCGTTTGTAGAGGAAGCAGAGAGGCTGCGTGTTCAGCACAAGAAAGACCATCCAGACTACAAGTACCAGCCCCGGCGTCGAAAGAATGTGAAACCGGGCCAGAGTGACTCGGATTCAGGAGCAGAACTGGCACACCACATGTACAAGGCTGAACCTGGGATGGGAGGACTGGCAGGGATAACTGACGGTCATCACCACCCTGAACATGCAGGTATTTATCAAATAACATGATGACTGTTGCATCAAAGGATTTTAAAAGTTTTCAGATGCTGTGAACAGATTGAGCAATTTGTTTTTGGGTGTTAAATTCTCATGCTTTATTTTTTATATTGTCTTCTCCAGGGCAGCCTCATGGTCCCCCGACACCACCCACTACCCCCAAAACAGACCTGCACCATGGGGTGAAGCAGGATCTGAAACATGAAGGCCGTCGTCTGATCGACAGCAGCAGGCAGAACATTGACTTCAGCAACGTCGACATCTCTGAGCTCAGCACTGATGTCATCAGCAACATGGAGACTTTCGACGTGCACGAGTTCGACCAGTACCTCCCGCTCAACGGCCACGCCTCAAGCTCCTCCACCCTGCCTTCAGACCACAGCCATGGGCCCCTGCACCTGGTGGCTCTTATGCTTCTTCATACAGCCATGCAGGCACAAATGGGTCAGTGTGGAGCCGCAAGAGCACCATCTCTTCTTCTCAATCTGCTGGAGATGGGGGCCAACACCGGCTTCACATTAAAACGGAGCAACTGAGCCCGAGCCACTACAGTGAGCACTCCCACAGGTCCCCCCACATTCTGATTACGGCTCCTACAGCAGTCAGGCCTGTGTTACCTCTGCCGCTTCAGCCTCCTCCTCTTTCTCCAGTTCGCAGTGTGACTATACTGACATCCAGAGCTCCAACTATTACAACCCATATTCTGGCTACCCCTCTAGCCTCTACCAGTATCCCTACTTCCACTCATCCAGGCGGCCCTACGGCAGCCCCATCCTCAACAGCCTGTCCATGGCTCCTGCCCACAGCCCCACAGCCTCCAGCTGGGACCAGCCCGTCTACACCACGCTGTCACGACCATAAGAGGACAAAAACAGTGAACTCGCACCAGAGACTCATTCAGATCGATGCACTATTAATGAAGGAAGTTAAGGAGCAGGTGGAGAAATGTGTGAGACCGTTGAACGTCAAAAAAACAAAAAAAAGTGCCTGCTGATTTTATACAAAGTTATATCCTTGCGATAAAAAACACTTGTCAAACATTTTACACAAAGACAAATTGTGTTTTTGTTGGTGAGCCAAACTCCTCCATGAGGAAATGTCACCTACGCCTACATCCTGTACATCCCTCGTCTTACCAGTTTAAGTGCACGTGTGTGCGCACACTTGAGGTAAATGTAAAAGGCCTGCTTCTGAGTCGTTGTGTAGGAGAGAAACGTTTTGGCTCAAGCTCGTTGCCAGCAGATGGAGAAGCAGATACATCTGAGAATGTACACGGGACCAATTGTGTGAATTTGAAGTAAAATTTACATTAATGGCCGCAGCTGAATTACAGCACGTTTGGCCATTTGCATAAGTGGATCGGTCTTAACTAAAAGGCTCTCATGAATAAGTGTCATTTGGGCACAAAAAGTCTTATATATATTTATGTTCATGCATTATTGGTTACTTTTTTTGTTCTTGAGTAGATAAACACATGTAATGTGGGTTTGCTTATTTACAGTACTGTTTGGCTTTTAATGAATTCTGAGGTTATGGAAGTGAAGGACAGTACAATAATTCTGATATCATTCCGTCAAAGACCAAGTTCCTGAAACATCTCCATTCCAAGCAAACCGAGCAACAGACTCACCAACAGACTCGCACAGGACAGAACAGGTGTCTGAAGGCTACGCTTGGCAAATTGCGATTAGTCATGATCTGGGGTTAAAGGAAATGGGGTAAACTAACACCACACACTCTGAGTGACATGTCAGCTGGACCTCCTGTATATGCGGATAGACAACACACAGATATGTGTGTACATGCATCTATGAGTTTGTGTGGAGATAAAGTGCTTCTGTGTATGTGAGCCCTTTCCTTGGGAAGAGAGAAATAATCCATGATGATGAGAACACACTCCAAATGATACTTACACAACTTTTTACTGAGGCTTTCTTCAAACCATATCCGTTAAACAAAAAGAGTATGTATGGTTCACAGAGAAACAAAGAGTGTGTGTGACGATTGCCCATATTTATCTCATCAGCCATCAAGTGCCAACTCACCGCCGCAGTCTCGCGCAAAATGTTTTTGTGCCTTCTAACGCTTCTTGTCAGTATTTCAACGAGAAATTGAATTATTAACAAACTCCAGGCAGCACACAATCAGTAATCCACACCAGAAACTGCAGTTAACCTGATTCCTTATCCTTAATTTGATATCATTCCTGACGGCCCTCGGTTTGTAAATGTTCCGTGAGATGCTGTGTGAGAGATGTGTGGAGCACCATACTCCAAGTTTTTGTCCGCAGAACTGTGTTTTGTATATTATTCTGGTGTATCATTTTGAGAAAGGCTGTGAAAATTATTGTTGTTCTATTAACTAGAGTTTCATTCACACATGCACAGCTAACCCGTTCGCTGGCCATTTTTTAAAATAAATAAATGAGATACTTTTTTCTTGATATTTGTCTTTGTCTTCTTCTTAACTTTCAGCTTGGATTCTACGTCAGATTTTTTTCTAAAATATACTCAGAATCATAAAAATAAAGTTTGCCTTGGCCTAACAGCTTTTTAACATCTGAAAAGTACTAACTCTGTAAGTTTGTATTGTAATTCTGAACAGTTTTCAAGTGACAGTAATTAAACTTTACATTAACTTTTCTTTTTCTCACAAATTTCTCTTTGATCCAATCTCCAGTGGAACCTATTCTGGAAGCGCAGATTTGTTATTTGCAAAAGCTGCAAATATTAACTGATAATTCAGTAGAAGAAGACTATTTTTAAACCACTTTAATTATTGATTACTCCTTTAAGTACAATTTCTGCCAATAGTGTCAAACATTTAGCTGATTCCCGCTTCCAAAATGTGAGGATTTGCTGCTTTTCTATTGTTCTATGAGTGGAAATAAAAGTCTTCGACGAAGGGAGCAATTGAACGACGTCAGGAAATTGTGATGACATTTTTAAATAGCTTTTTGACGTTAAAAAAACATAACAGTCCTTTATAGGAGACATAAGCAGTAGGTGAATCAATATGATAACAATGATGAATAATTGTTCGTCGTAGCCCTGATTTGGGGTATCTGATGCATTCGATTTTTTGGTCCCTGTTACATGAACAAGATACAACCAAAGTGAATATGTTTATGTCTTATATCAAGTTTATATGTGAATTTATCATCAAAATGTAAAAACAATTGGATAAATAAACATACAAAGAAGAGCTAATTCACTTTCCATGCTTTTGGTTTATATAAAGCACACTTGTGGAATCTAAAAGTGACACATGTTGAAAAGCAGCATTCCTGCTTTTCAGGTGCCACACTCCTGACTTTTTGACCCTACAGGGCTTCAGGTCGACAACATGTGGTTAAATCCACCAAAGCAGTAAAGTTGAGATTTTTTTTTATTAAACTGCAGATGAAAGAGGACTGAGGAGAGATCCCATCTCCTCTGCTCCAGTGGGTAGAATGCTCGAGTTGGCCCTGGCATGCATGCCAAGCAGCCGTCCCTAACCAGCCCAGGGAGAAGCCAAGTGCCAGGGCCGCGCTGCTGAATTTTAATGATTCATTATGCTGTGGAGGGGCCCCATTGTGTCCCTTTATCCGGAGAGCTAGAAAGGAATTAATTGGACAGAAAATGGAAGGGCAAGAGGAACTGACAAGCCATTAAGAGGGTCCTGAATGGACGATTAGATGCACATGGGGGAGGACCCCTCCACCCCCACCTTACTGTCTCAAATCACAGCGCCCCACAAACAAGAAAAAAAAAACAAGCAGAACAAGCAGAATGACCAGCAGACCAAACTGTAGAAATCATATCAGCGCACATAATCTGTAGATAATAAAAGAAGATAATACCACAGCAGATGGGGTGTGGGTGGCTCAAGAACGACTTGTTGTTTTTCTTCCCTCAAAGTCTTTTTTTTTTCACCAGTGTTTGCCAAATACTTTCAGGAGGAACTCTTGAGAAAGAACAGGAGTGAATAAAAGTGAGGCAAAAAGGCTCTTCAGGGTGCTTGGGTCCTGTTTCCCTGGAACTTGTCCACAGTTTCCGATTGGGCCTCTCGAAAGCTCTGCTGTAAATAGCTGAAAAAACTGAACAGGAACGAGCTTGGACTTACATCAGAAAGCTATACTGAATGAATTAATGAATGAACCAACAGTTTTACTCAGCGGTTCCAAATTTATCTGAGAATAGCTTAACAATCACGTAGAAATCTGGTACAGCTACAGTGGACCATAACACTGACATAAACAATATTTTTAGAGTCACCCTCTCCCTGCTCAAACACATACAGAAATTGGAAATAAAATATAATTTACAGTAATTTTAACACCACCGCACGGAAACTGCTCCACATTCCAGCTGTCACAGTTTTTGTAGATGGAGGAAAGGGCGTTTTTGGCCCATATGGGAGTCGCGGTCTTGCACCCAGAGGACACGAAGGGGGGAAAGAAGTGAATTCAGTGAAACTGGTGCTCCCACCACCTGACCACATCCCATTGTTAGAGGGAGGATAACTCGCCTGGTAATAGTCTCATCCTGTTTAATGAGCCCGGCTGACTCAGGGTATGTTTCAGTGAAAAAAAAGAGGGAGCTGGAAACTGCGAAAACTCAGAGAATGCGATGCTGATTTGCAAGGGAAATGAAGTGGACATAAAGCATGGTTATCCACTGCCACTAAATTTGCCAGCCTGATTCTGCTTGATGAACCAAGTCTCTTTTAACTTATCAAAAGATTCACTTTACAAAAACAGATATGGTGGCACGATATTTGCTATTTTATGTTGTTTGTTTATGTAGAATAAGTTTCCTTCATCAAACAATGTCACGAATGAAAATCCAATTCAATTATTATCTGTCATTCTCCACAAATATGGAAGTTATTCATCAGTTAGTTGCTACCTAAAGCAAATTTGAAGTGAAACAGTCTTACACTGGTTAATTTCATTGTGAAATAAAAAAAAGGCTCCATAAAATCAATGTAAATTAAATAAAACTTAGTATAGTTGCCTATTACTGAGGAACCTATGGATTGAGTCAAAATTGCGTACAGTAGCTTCTTTAAAAAGTTTCCAGACTCACTTGTTTCCTTCATTATCTCGAGCTGCCTCCAAGGCAAACATGTCAAACTAAATTTCAGCTGCTCCGCCCAACTAAATGACTTCCTGAGGCTTATTTTGCCTCCTCTGCCTGTTCTTCTCACTAAATAAGAAGTCCATTTTAATATCGGTGACTACTGTGTTTGCTGCCGAGACCAGGCCAAGTAAAACAGGATGGCAGACAGAACTAACATTGACTTCCACGTTTCCTCGCAGACGAGCCGCCACTGTAGAGAAGAGAGGGAAGCGGTGTGCCAATGCCCCCGGCTACTGAAATGCCACTAAATTGATGCTGGCTCCATCGAGGTCACCTACGATTGGCTGGTAATATTTAGTTCATGTGAGGACCTGACGCTTACCTCAACAAGTCTTGCTTCTCAAACAGAAAGTTAAATGTCAAAATTCTATTCTGGTTTGAATTTTAAAATCAATTTAGCAGTTTTTCTGTTCTTCTAGGACATAAATGTATGCTGGTATATCACTAAAGGTCAACATGTGAAACCTGTCATAAAGAAACAAAAATGATGCCTCAGAAAAGAAAACAGTGAAGTGAATCTTTCCCAGTGGAGCGACTGATTAGTGTTTTTTTACTGAGAACAAAATCAGACCTGGGTGTAAAAGTTTTTGCACATAATTCTTTGTGCCCGTTTCAACCTGCCTGGGGTGCCAGATGGGGAGGGACTACTGCACCACAGAGAGTCACAGTGTCAAGTTACTTTTACTACTTCCTGATTAATTAACATTTCTGCTACTCATAAATTTTCACATTTGGTAAAAACAAGTTTTGCGATATTCAGCTATCATTTAAAAAAATAAATCCATGTAATTAAAGTGGGGTTTATTAGCACTGTGAAACGGTGATAGTGATGGTGTTGAAGACAAACAGTCACCAGGTGGACTGTTCCAATTCTTTTTTTTTAAAGAGGGAAAAAAAGAAATACAGAAAACTGAAAAAATACAGCAACAATTTGACATCTGGTCATGTTCTGTTCTCTGAACAGTTGTCCACAGTCTTTCACTTTCTTTTTTCATTTGTTCTCTCCTTTTCACTTTTTCTTGGCACATCTTGATTGTGAATGGGGTGGCAGCATAGCTGCTCATCTTCTTTCCACAGCTTTAAGACTTGTTGATTAGTAACTATGGCTGTGTTTTCATTGTCACAGATTTCTGCTTTTGTTGAACTGTGGCACGCTTCCATCATCATGTACTTTCACCATTTTTACTTCAAGTTATCTCATCTCAACCTTTTTCACTTCACACTTCCTGTCTCTCTTCTTATCATGGAGTGAGTTTACCATCCAGTTTTTTTTTGTTACACTGGGAAGATTTCTGATGATTGACAGTTGTCAGAGTCATTTTTTTCTAATGTTCCCTTCAAAAATGTAACATGTAAAAAGAGCTTTTCAAAAAGAAGAATTATCTAGAAGTGTGTGTATCATCTGATCACTGTTATCAAGAAACATTCAAGGTATTTAATATGAGCATTATTTACATCTGAGATTTAAAGGGACATAAGCACTCACTTTAGGGTTACTGAGACTCAATCTTTAATTCAAAATGCTTATGTCAATGAAGGAATCTCTCTTCAGGCCAATGTAATTAAGAATGATGAATTAGCATATTACCCCCCCTACACACATACAAACTCACAATGTTACCCTGCCCCTCTGGCACCCATACAAGCTGCACTCCTCCGGCACCGACACCGAGAGAAAGAGAGAGAGACTGAGCCACCAGCATGTGGGATCCTGTAAGACCCTGGAATGTGAAGTGTGGGAGGAACATTTGCCACAAATTTCTCATGCCACTGATGCACAGAGGTAGAAGAGGTAGAGACAAAGCAGGAGGAGAGAATGGGAAAGGGTAAAAGAGGTAAGAAAATTATGATGAAGAGAAAGGGAAAGAAGATGGGAGGGAGAGAAGTCTGGAGAGCCTCAGGTAGAAAGAAAAGAAAGAAAATGATCCCTCTCTTATTTGTCTTGTTGGCGGAGTTGTTTGGCAGAGAGTGCGGCAGGGACAGCAGGACCAGAGTTTTAAATGTAGCTTGGTGTTGGCAGAGCTGTGTGTGAGTGCACTCGGTGGGAGCACCAAATTTTGTCGCCCATCGCAACATGGCAATTCAGACAAAAAAAACCCAGCAGAGCCCTTCAAAATGCATTTACCCTGCTTTAGCATATATACCCCACAAGCCCCTGGTGTGATTGTCTTCGCTCCCTTATAGCCTGAAGTGCCATGAGGAACGCATTTTAAACCATGTCTGGGATGCCACACTTTCTCTGGTTTCCAAGCCATACTAAAACGCACCGAACACCGCAACATATTAAGTGACCATTGCAATATTTGTTTAATATACATATGATCAGCAACACATGTCCATCCGCTCACACTTGATATATTTTGTGGGAAGACAAAAAACAGCAAAGAGTGAGAGAGAGGGAAGAGTTTGTTCTCCCATGTGGTTTTGGCCCCGTTCTGGGAGGCTTGGAGCTTCGCCAGTCTATCCAGGGTCCAGCCTTTGATATGGATGGGGTTCATTATGTAACTGAAGCTATTGTCAAAGAATAAAACAATATGGGGCCAGTAGAAGAGGTGTGCTGTGCGTTTGTGTGTGGTTAAAGGGGCATTTCCACACTCACCTCATCACAGCCCAGACACGGTAAAACCTTCCTGCTCCTTGTTTTGGCTCCGAAATATATTAACAACAATGATCTCCTAACAGGTTTCTCACTTTGCAGTTGTAGTTAAATGTGTTAGCGCCTTTAGTGTCAAATCTTTCAAGAATTCATTTCATTCATCATTGTTTGCACTCATTTTTTTTGTTTTCACACAACTGCAAAGAATTAGTATAAAGCCAGAGCTGAATTATAGCAGCTGTTAGCACCTCCCGAAAACTACAAATGGGAAGCATCAAACAGATCTGAACCTGCTTTCACCCTCCCTGCTGTTTCCTCTTATGCAGAACAATGGCATCAACACTTTCGACTGAAAACCAAGCCCAAGAACTGGATCAGCTTCACTTAGTCAACAGACAATCTGACCAGGACTGTAACAAATAAAAACAGAGGTAAAGCGGACATGGCACCAGTTTTCCCCCTTGTTCTCCATATTGTCCTGTTATAGCTATACCCTCTTTTTCATGGGACTGCAGCCTTCAGGAGGCCAGGGAGCTGGGAGAGCAAGCAACAGCCTTTTAGTGGTCTGCTGAGTTCATTACAGCTGAGCTATGGTGAAGCAACAAACCTCAGCGTGGTTGCAGAGGTCGCCCACTGCAAAATGCTCTGGCGCCTTCAACGCGATGCCGGGTCCCTGACCGTGATTTGCTCTCACAGACAACGAGGCACAGATGGGGGATATACAGGCCCTGAACTGTGGCTTTAAGGTGTTGCAGCAGCTCTTGATAAGTGTCACGGCTGTTCTGGAGACCAGCAGTTTGATTTGACTGCAGCAGCTACACACAGCAGCTCAATGCAAATTTGGTGCGGTGAGTTATATTTAGAGCAGGAGAGGTGAAAGATGATTTGAATGAAGGAAAATGAGAGCAGCATGTTTGCTTTGTGAGTGCAAGATATGTGGGGTGAAAGATAAAATGTACACAATGTTACGGTCTTGCTAACTTGTTGCCAAACTTGGTGTTCTGTCATATGAATGATGCAAGACGGAGGCGATGACTCAGCGTAGGTAATGGTCAAACGTGGAGTTTGTGTCTGGGAAGGTCAACCTTGACCACAAATAGCCAGTAATATAAGTCTGGAGTCAGTGGTTTTCAACGCTAACTGCTCCTCTCTCTATTCCTTAAGGTAATGTTTGGCTTGGTCCTGCTCCATTATTTCTCCCCATGTCAAGAATCAACATGACAACAGTCATTGCTCAGCGACAATTATATTCATAATATTTCACAGAGAAACAACAACGATGTTTGACAGCACAATGTTGACTTTTCAGGAAGGCCAGGAATAAGCATTATGCTACCACTCAGTAAGAACACACACAGACAGAAACCTAAAAAATAATGGCCTGGTTCAGTTTCAAAATCAACAAAAACCTAAGATCAAATGTCTGCCTGTTTAAATCGTCATTAAGTGGCTTACTGGTAGTGAATGCTTAAAAAAGTCAGTAAAAAGAATTAATCAAACAATTGAAATCTCCTGTCTGATGTATTAGATGCTGGATGTTAAAAATCCCTTATGACTATAGATAAAAATCTCCCTTACATGTGGGTCCTCAGTTCTTTAGCCAAGAGTGAAAAGAGGGACCCTCAAAGCTGCTTCCAGTAACTCAGCCTGCTGCATCGCTCTTTAGTGCAAGACCAAAACTCAAAATCACCATTTGTCACAGAGACAGAGTCGTGTTGTCACATGGTTATGAAGTCATGGCGGTGTCAAATTTTAAAGGTCTGAGACAAACACATGAGACAGAGGGACAAAGAGAAGACAGAGCTGCTATAAGGCTGTGACGTAGTGAACGTTTGCCTCTGCCAGTAAGACAGGCTGTTCACTGTAGCAGCTAATGAGCTTGAACTTTGACCTCATGGCCAGGCAGGGGACCTGGTGCTATGGACTGTACCCAGTACTGCTCAGTGGTTTTTATGGTTGAAATGGAGGAGGAGGAGGAGGAGGAGGAGGAGGAGGAGGAGGAGGAGGAGGAGGAGGAGGAGGAGGAGGAGGAGGAAGAGGAGGAGTGGTAAAGCTTTCCAATGAACAGGAACACCGTATTTAGCTACAGAAACAGAGCCCATGCCGTTACTTCAGATAAGTAGCCTGGAAATATGTGACAAAAATGCTGTAGCTAGTCCTTCTGTACACTCTGATGAGAAGGAAACACACCTTTAAGTCTTTGGATAACTTTGTGCTGATTTCATTTAACCTTTTTGTGTCTCTTCTGAGAATGGTATGCAAAGAAAACCTGCACAGAGACATATCACATAGCTGAACAGGTAGCAGGCATTACACTTCCTGCTTGCATTAGAGTGGGGAAGAACCATGTGAAAGGATTATATAATCAAATGTGAAAAGTGATCAGTACTTTGTGAGAATGGTATTTTTTTTTTTATTAAAACAGACCTTTCCTTGCCCGGTGGTGTGATATCCCTGAGAAGAGGTGCTCTTGCTGCTGCAGGGGGAGGGAGGCGGGGAGCTGCACGGGGCAGACACATGGGCCAGCTGACTTGTGAAGGTTACTGGAGGTCATAAATCCTCCAAATGATGAATGAAATCACAGGAATCATCTGTGAACAAAGCACATTTTAAAAGTTATGTTTCATTTTATGTCACATACAAAGTTTCCTAAGAAGAAATAAGGGTTGTTGAGTAGCGAAGAAAAACCTGGACAAATACTCTTTCACATTTGCGCTACTGACTGTTGTCTATCTGAACTTTAACTACAATCTAGAAAAAAATGTAAAATCCTTCTGGTCTACAAAGCTCTTACTGGTTGGGCACCATCTTATCCTAAGCAGCACAAAGTGCCCTGTTACCCCTCCAGAGCTTTACCATCCAATAATGCAGGCCTGCTCGAGGTACCAACAGTCTCTAAAAGTAGTATGGGAGGTAGAGCCTTCAGTTATCAGGCCCCTCTCCTTTGGAATCATCTACCAGTCAGGGTCCGGGAGGCAAACACCCTCTCATTCTTTAAGAGTAGGCTTAAAACTTTCCTTTTAGTTAAAGCTTATAGAAAAAGCTGGCACAGGCTTGGACCAGCTCTTGGTTATGCTGTTGTAGGCTGTCAGGGAACCTGGCACACGGAGCTCCTCTCTTACCCTCGCTCTTCTCTAACTGTCTGCATGTCACTAACTCTAAATCTGCATGGCTCATTAAAGTTACCAACCATAGACCTTCCTTGAAGGTCTTGGGCTCCCTTCACACCATAAGTCCGTAAGAGCTATTGTCGTTGTTTTCGTTGTCTGTCTCAATCCATCTCTCTTTTTCCATCCCTCTTTCAAAGCTCAAAACAGTCTCAAAAGATGGCTGTTCAACATGAGTCCGGAAACTTGCTAGATGTTGCAAAATGATCTGGTCAAGGTGGATTAAGACAAGATAAGACTGAATCTTATCTCATCTTGATCTGAGGTCATTTAAATAATAAAACAATCAGTGGATTGGCTCTTTTAAGAATGAGTCCTGAGATATTATTTGTTAAGAATTTGAGTTAATAAATATTACATTAATAATTACACAAACTGAGTCAGAAGGTACTACCGCAGTAAGTTACACCTAGAGTGACTACTGTGTAATGCATCCCACAACAGTGACTGTTGAAATGGACATCTTGTAGTAGGGAAAGACTGGATGTCTCTGTGTTGTGTCAAATGGCACAAGAAAAATAAAAATGAAGTGATTGATTTAATTTGTTAGGAGTTATAATATCTGTCCTGTGAAGCTCTTTGGATGAAATAAAAATTTTGATGTTAAGTGTGTAGAACAGCTGGAAGCATTTATAATTCAGTAAAGGTGAGCTCCATTAAAAGTTTAAATCCACATATCAAGTATAATGTCAATGTGAACATTTGTAAACCAACAAACTCTGAAAGCATTCCTTCCTTAATTTGGCAAACTTCAAAAGTGTGCCAAATAAGCTGTGGAATTATTCTAGTTATTGTTTTATTAGTTATTAAAAAGGGCTTCAAACCCTGTTGGGATTGTATTTTTACCCTCACCTTTAAAAAACAGTCATTGTATTGTGTTGTGTAGTTTTGTCAAAAGTCCTAACAGACTTACTGTACCTGCAGCTGATTCTTAGGCCTACATACTTCATCCTACTATTGAGCAGCTAACTTTACACACACTGCAGTTTGAGGGTGCTCAGGAATCTTGATTTGAATTCTCATTTTCCCATCATTCTTGACATTCATCTTTTTCTCAGCTTTTCTTACCTTAATACTCCCTAATTATAGGGTGAACATGCACGCAAAACATGTGTGTAGTTGTGTTTTTGTGTGTGCATGCCTGACCACACGCATGTAAATGTAGCCGCTCTTCCAGGATGAGACTAATCCTGGGGTGACAGGAGTGGAGGGGGGGCCGACAGCACATGTGCAAATCTTTCAGCTGCGGTTCGTGATGTTTAGTCTTGCTTCGTCAGCACTTCTTGAACCCAGTCCAGAAAAGCTTTCAATCGCCCATAATTCTAGACTCCCTCTGCACCCTGAGCTTGATCACCCTCTCTGCCCTGAGGACTTCCCCATCACAAGATGAAGGAATAACATGATGAATATAACAAAATCATCATCAAAACGTGATGCTTATTTCCTCAGAGGAAGAAAGAGAGAGCGCCTTTAGTCTCAAAGGTTTGTGCCCTGCTGGGACTTTCCAAATATCCCTCATGATCTTTCATCACAAGGCAGGTTGGCTGACTTAGGTATCACTTGCTTTTCATCCCAATTTCCTTGTCCCTGTTTCTCCTCTGAAATACCTCCAGGGCAGCTGATTTGACTGGCAAAACAAGCCACATTCTGGCACAGCGCTTTTAGGGTTTTCCCCAAAAATTTATGGCTTATGGTTCTTCTCTGCCATCCCTGTCAGAACACAACCACTAGTCATGTAATAACTTTAAATTGCATCTGAGGGGAAGATGGTACATGCATGTCACATGCCAGTTAATACAACATTTCAGGGTTTTACTTTCAGCTCAGTAATAAAAATCTAATTCCAATCAACTTGCAAAATTTTGATATCTGCACAAGCGTCAATTTTTGATTTCCTGAAATCCAAGCAGAAGAAACATTTTGCGAAGTGTCTTTTGGTTTGGTAACTCCTACATGTGCATGTGTATGTATTTCGATGTTGTACTGTGGGCTCTGTACCTTCAGCTAAAATAACACGCAGCAGCCAAACACACAAAGACAACTGCTCAGCTCAGTAATAACTTTGCATCTGTCTACCAACAGATGCAAAGCTGTCCGGTCACTCAGGTCCTTGGTTCATAACAACAGCTGAAGCTCAATCCTCACCCTCGCAGAGTGGCAATGTAACACATATTACTGTCCCAACAATAATGCTTTTCTTAAACTATTAAAACATTTGTGTTTGGCTTTTTTCTTTAAACACATTTTTATCTGCCCTGCTAACAAACATAATTTACATTCAGTTTAAATTGATTGAAAGGTAGAACCTATTTAAGACTCCCCACATATCACACAGTATATCTCTTACAGCCTATGACCCACCTCTTATACTCCCTCTCTCTGGGCAGAGGGGAGAGTGGAACCACAGAAGGAACTCACAACAGCTCAAAGCCAGGAATGCCGGGGGTCATCGCCACTTTCTCCTGGAAAATATAAGAGGCGCAGGTGGTTGAAGCAGCTCTGGAAAAATAGTTTCTCCCTGAAGAAGTTCCACCTGTTCCCCAGTTACCACGGAAACCAGTCACAGCTAAGACATATAACCCTCTTAAACATTTAAGACAAAGCTGTAAATCCTTAAGGATGTAGATTTGTTGCTTTGCATTTACACTAAATATATGTACTTCTGTACATATGTTGTCTGACAGAGATGATGAGTGTGCCTCCATTAAATAGAGCTGTGTCATTCAGAAGGCCTGAGGGACTGACATGTTAAGAGTTCACCACAAGATGGCACTGCAGCACTTCAATTCTGACATCTGTTGCTCCACTGAGTGTTCTGAGGAAAACATTGTGCATCACCTCCTTTGTTCCCGTCCACAAAGCCAGCACACTTTATGAGATATCTGTGAGATAAGTAACTTGACTTTCAGTGTCTCATGTGCTTGTGCTATATTTTAACCCCACATTAAACATGTAGACATGCTCACAAGACACCCAAAGACAAACACTGTGATATACAAACAGCATTTCACCGTTCATTTGAATTCTCTCTGTTCCTGTCTAGTTTTCCTTACGAAGTTTCACAACCTTTAAAGAGTAAAAAAAAAAATAAGGTCAATAAATAGGAGAGAATAACAAATCAAAACATAACTGCTATTTAATGAACAATGGTATTTTAGAGCACATTTCATAAAAGAAAGGGCTTTAAATGTGTAACAGGTTTCAGTCAAAGGCCCATTACAAAGTATGTGGATCACAGAGCCATGCTCTTCCTAGTTGACACTGAGCTTTGCTGAGACGGGTCTTTAAGTTATAGATTTAAAAAAAACAACAACTATTAGTTAAATTAAACTTTTTGGAGAGCTCTACTGATTAAAGTTACTAAAAGTAGAAGAAGAACAACAACAAGATCAAGAACAGCCGGAGAGGGAGAGGAAATAAAAGAACAAGAACAAGAAGAGGAAAAACAGCAAAAGTAAAAAATAACAAGAACAACAGGAGAAAAAGACAAGAACAACAGGAGAAAAAGACAAGAACAAGGATAAAAGGAAGAGGAAGAACAAGAAGGCAGTAGACATATATGGCATTAGTAGACATGCAGAAACAATAAACTGTACCATGGATGCAGTCTCAGTGACCCACTGATTTTTAAAAGGGATTTTGACAGACTATGGCAGTCGCCAGTTATTTTTCTCAATTTGAGATCATTTACATAATTACATTTAAATCTATTAAACACATATATAAAATGGTAAATTGTGGTTGAGTATAGTTGCGTGCTATTTTGGACAATGCAGGGGTAGGAGTGTTCAGTTGTACTATGGTCATGGGGGACATTAAAGGTGTTGCACAGCAGAAGTTGTGTCCACGCTCTTCCTGAAAGTAGATTTAGTCACATGTATTAATTTAACAGTTAACGATCAAACTTTGAGACAAACCAGTGTCAGACTAACAGCCAGATAGGGACACCCTCAAAATTACGTAGTTACATTTGCAATGAGATATGCAACTGCGTTTGTTAATTCTTCACGGGCTATTTGTGTTCAGGCACGGTGATGCAAAATACTGATATGAGAGTTTGTAGCTAAGCAGTCTCACACACACTTACTTGCCTGGTGCTTTCTAAGGATCCAACAACACTCGTTTGGGACTGCAATAACTTGTTTTCGGTGTGTTAAAGGGGGACAATATCGGTGGACAGGGCTTGTGGTGTTACCTGTGTTAGCTTAGCTAGTCATCATCGGCACAGTTTGCAATGCACTCTGCTCTGTTTTGTTGAATTGTACAGGGCCAAAATATCTCAACTATTAAAGTTGAGTGACCCTTCAGCTGCTTTCATTCCTCTCTAAACGTCTGGAAGCTAACCTACCTACTTACCCTGCAACATGATTGGCTGTTTGTCACCGTCTTCTTCTTCTCTTTAATATCAGGTAGCAACTAGCGTTTAAAGCACATTGGCACCCCTCCCTTTCCCAGTGGTTGGGGGTTTAATTACAGTTTTAAATATATAAAATTTATATTGAACATTTTCTATATGTATAAAAAAACTATATCACGATAATTATAATTATAATTTTATCGCCCATCCCTATCTCAAGTTGACACAAGGAACAGTTTTTTTGCATTAGCTTCCTTTTTCAACACTGGAGGTTGCTGGAGGTAGAAACATGTTGACACAGGCCCGTAATACACACACCAGCAAAAGTACCCTTTATAAATGCATTAATGGTGAGATGTCAGAATTACTGCCAGTATTCCTCATATTCCCAAGAAAAGTAACTACAGACTGTGCAACTGCTGCTCAGTACATTTTTTGACTGATGGTGAGCCTGAAGGGCAAAACACAACAACACTTCAGAAGACACCTTTTCCAAGAAACCTTTTCCCCTTTTTCACGTTCTGATTACATGTAATTTCACTTCTCTTAGGAAAGTACTCTGATTACATGTACTCCCATAACTTTAGGAACAGTAACAGGATGGTATTCTTTCTGATTAGTTTGGAGAAAGAACTCATTACAGGCATGTCAATTGTGTGGTAGTGAGCACGGACAATCTTCAACAAAATCATTCTTGGTTCTCACATCCTGGGCTGAGGCTTTCCATGTGAGGAAAATTTTTTCACACTGTCTAACATGCTTTTAAAGTATCCCAATAAAATGTTTAAATGAAAACACCTAAATCTCAGTTAGATAAACATTACCAGGCAGGCCAGTGGTGAGGTGAGGGTGTACTACAAGTTCAGCATATCCCAGATATCTTTTCCTGATCCAGCTTCACTGAACCTAAAAAAGCAGATCGCGCTAAGCTGTCACACAAAGCTGGTTATCAACATGATGAGTCAAACTAGAGTTACCCGAGCGCGTTCACATGAACAGGGCGGAGAAGACAACACATGACCAATCACAGACACAGACAGTCCGTCAGGACATCTTTTCAAACTCAGAGCACTGATATTAGAAAAATCTTTAAACATATAATCCAGACTAACATCAACACAGCTGAGTTTCAAACATGAAAGAAGAATTGAGAGATAAGACAAAAACACAGAGTGAATGATCTAATGACGTCTCATGGTGCCAATACTGTATATCTGACTATAATAACTCTCTTCATTCCCTGATAGTGATGTCTCTCTCTGATTTTATGTTGGATCGTGTTTGACAGTTTTAGACGTAATTTTCAGTTGCAGCCCTGACGGTATTAAACTAAGTGCTGTGGTTATAGGACTAATAAAAATGAGAACATGGTTCAAAGAGATGTGCACGCGCAGTTTTATATCTAATACAGAACAACAACTTCACCTGACTAACATACTTTAGACTCTGTTCAAGTATGATGTCAGGAAAGCCGAATCAATAACTGTCATCACTATTTTATATGTCCTATGTTCTATCCTCACAATGGGCCTCATTCACTAATAAATGCGTAGAAATGTTCTTACTCTGAGCATAGAATAAGTGCTTACGCAAAATCACCGTTGGATTCATGACACGTGCGTACCAGCCAATTTTTTTCTCACCACCTTGCGTATATTAGTGAATCAGAATCATTCTAAATTGACAGGGGCGTACCCGCGAACTACAATCAGTATAGTACCAGGCCCCAATTCATCCATAATAGGACATCTGTTCAGTGCATCAAGACACTGAATCTCACCTCGGCAGAAATAGAGGTGAGGCAAGAAAACCAACGCTTTTCCGAAGCGTATCAGCAGGAGTCACCATGACAGAAAAAAATGAAGCGTGGGTTTCTTACTGAGGCTGTTAATGCGGTGTCTCCTGAGGTTCATACCGTGGCTCAGGTTAAGAAAAAAATGTTTGATATTAAAGTGGACGCAAAAAAAAAGGACTAGCAGAACAGAAAAGAAGGAAGGAAACTGGAGGAGGACAAGGACCACCTGATCTGACAGCTCAGGATTAAAGAACGGCTGCGATTATTGGAGACACCTCCATATCAGGAATATGTTCCCGAAATGAGGGATAAAGTGATGATATTTATCCGTCGCCAAATGGTAATTCATTTAATTTAATGAACACAGCACGTCACAATTATCTTCCACACTTTCTTAGGGGCGTAGAGTAACTTGCCACCAGATGTGTCCAAACACATCTAACGAGCCTTCAGCAGCCCAAAAGTGCGCTCTACTGAGGCACACGTGTGGGCATGGATGTTGTTATAGTGCAGCTCTTGGGGGGAGGGGGGTTCGGGACTCGCAAATGGAGTCATAAGCCAGGCCATATCTCACGTATAAACAACAACATTTTAGCATAAACAGGACAAAGACTTAAGCCAAATATAACATAAAATATGCTCACCAACTAGTCATCTGTTTCTTACTGCAGGGGTTCCCAAAGTGGGGGTCGCGAGACACAAATGGGGGGTTGTGAGATGTCTTCCAGAATGTTTTTATTTTAAAGTTGTCTAATAGTACATTTTATCCATTATAATAAAAAAACATATTTTTATTTTACTGAAAGTAGTTGAAATAAGTCATGCATTTAGTTAAAAGAGTATGTGTTTACATTTTCTGAGAAAGTTGGTTGTCATCATTTGTGCGTACGCATGGTCTGAGGAAGTTCTACATTTTTTCGTAGGGTAAGAACAAATTCAAGTAAGAATATATTGATGTATTCCAGATTTGTGCTTCAAACATTCGTATGCACGGTTTAAGCACGTATTTGTGCGTACGCACTGTTAGTGAATGAGGCCCAATGTGGTCGTGCTACAACAAATGGGTGGAATGAAAAGACAGAACAAAGCAATTGCCAACAGGCAGCTCTGTGGTGTTATCGATATGAATGCTGCCTTGCCATGCAAGGATCCTTGGTTCAAATCCCACTAAATGCTTCCAATGTGAGATGGAAATGAATTACAATGGGGTCTAGGCTTTTTAACTACGTCAACAAAATTGTGGAATGAAAAGACCGAAAAAAGCAAGCACTTCTAAGCAGCTGTGTGGTGTGATAGATATGGCTGTCTGCCTTACAGACTGATGGTTTGTGGTTCAAATCCCACAAAGGGCTTCAAATGAAAGATGGAAAAGAAACAGTTTCTTCACAATGTTGTTGAGCTGTGCTTTTAAGCAACTATAACAAATTGGTGGGATGAAAATGCGAAGAAAAAAAAGGCAATCACTGCTTAGCAGCCTGGTGGTGTTAGGCCTGCTGCCTAATAATCTGATTGTTCCGGGTTCAAATCCCACTAAGGGCTTCAACTGTGAGATGAAATAAAACACTTTCTTCGCAATGGGGTTGTGCTGTGATTTTAAACTGTTGTCGTGTTTTGTGAGATGTTGTTGTCTTTTCTGTAATGTCATGTTTTTTAAAACGTTGTTGTGTTTTCGGAAATGTTGTAGTGTCTTGCCCTTCAGGGCCACCACAGGTACCTGAAACATTAACCAATCTTTGGAGCAAACTTTGTAAGAAAAGAGCTTCTTCGCCACAAAAAAATGGATATACTGCTAAAAACTTTAAAATACAGCCTTATTTGAAACAAAATAAAGTCATTATATCATGCTCTCCTAGTCTTACAACTTAAAGCACTTGTACACTACATGTCACAGTCACTCATTCACACAACATACACACTCTGAAGACAGAAGATGCTATGCAAAGTCCATTCACACAGATTCATACACTGTAGGCTGAGCTACACTTTGACATGTGAACCGCCAACTTTCCTATAAAGAGTTGACCGACTCCACCACTGACCTACAGCCACCTCATGTAAAGTATAATATTAAGAATTTTGTTCTCCAGTAATGACGCTGAGAGTGGAACAGTGAACTACATTTCTAGACCTAATTGTGGAAACAGCACCACGTCTGTGAATCTCAAATATTGGCATTGTGTGACCCCTCTGCTTTAAAACCAGGCAGACAAAATGTGCAAATGACTTATGACTCTATACGAATGCCCGGAACCTGAGAGGAGCATGAATAAAATCTATGAATGAAAACAAATTTGTGATACACGAGAACATGCGGCACATGCAATATGAATCATTTCCACTCTCAATGAATCAAGTTTGACTTAGCGCAGATACTAAGTATTATTCTGTCCGTACATTGCTTTAGAGAGTTCCCAGACAGTCTAATGCATGAATTAGCTCTTTATTATCTAGTTCTATTTGCCAAAGAAAAAAGGCCTCCATTAAATTTCCTGGCCTCTATAAATGATGTTAGAAACATTACAAGATGCCTCATTAAACTTTTATCTTACCAAATTGCCTCCACAATGAGCCTCTGTGGAACCTTGCCACCTATCTTGTTTGCATATTGCAGTTTACTGTAGTAACGTGGAAAGTTTTAATGCAAAAGACAATTTAATTTATGTCTAATTAATTTGATGGCATAGTAAGTTAAATCTGGGCAAGTGGGGTAACAAAATCAGGCTTCAATGAGCTTTAATGTGACAACGGACCACATTGCACATGTAATGGCTTGAAGAGGAATGAGTTATTTGTTTTTATAGGCTTGTTTTTGTGACAGGGTGAAAAGCATTATATAAGTTAAAAAGACTTTAAAAACAGTTTACTAAGTTCATTGTTTATAAAAAAAGCTAAAATCCTACATTGTGTCTAAAAACAAAATGATTTCATAAGTTTTAGAGAGTGATTAAAAATCATCTAGAAACATTTAAGTCATTTGAAATACATAAAGCCAGTTAAGGGTTCAAAACAAACATTTATTACGCTGAGGGTATTTAAATATACTGTTTTACTATGTTTTCTATCGTTTAAAAGTAAGATTTATTCATGTTGATCTGTGATCTACTTAGTAGTCTGTGTCAGATGTTCATCTGTGATCGATTGCTTCGGTCTCCACCTGCAGAGCAGGGAGATCCGAGTGCAACTCATATGGGACCAAAGGTCCTGACTCTAATAAGGCTGTATAAAGACAGGCACTTACCCAATGAAGGCTAAATGAAGTGCTGGAAGTGATAATTGATAACAAAAAACTATTACAGAAACAATGTCCTGACAAGAACAACAGAATGCTTATAATCACTCAGTGGCTCCTAATGAGGAGCACCTGTGCCAAGGATCATGTGACCACACCAAGGAACTATCTAACCCTCCTGTTATGTTGCGGGTCAGATTGACCCATTTTAAAGTTCAAAAATAAAAATAAAAATGTTAAAAGTATTTTTTCCGCTATGAACCTTCTTCCGCTTGGCTTTATTAGAGTAAACAACATATAAAATGAAAATGGTTCATTTCACACATTTGCAACCCCCCCCCCCCCCCCCCCCCCCTGCATATTGTTTATATTACATAGATACTGTTTGTGGGTGAATTTAACCCTGCAGTCAAAGTGGAGGCTAATAGGGGTCAGAAGTGTCAAATACTAAATGTTTCTTTGCAACTGTGTGACATATTTCAGCCCAATCACTTTCAAATGTACATAAAAAAAAGTTTTAACATTAATTTTCATTTAAAATCAGTGAGTTATCCTCATTGAACCGTGATCTGTGAGAATTAAAGAGCACCATTGCACAAAATATTGATTTAAATGGTTAGTAATGGAGTTAATAATGAGATTTAAAACATGTTTATTGAGATTTTTTTGGATACTGACCCTTTTGGATCATTAAATATGCCCCAGGTCAAGTTGACCCAGGAACACTATTGCTGTCCCTAAGAAACGAACATAACAGGAGGGTTAAAATGTTCATTCAGATAAGTGATCCAGTGACATTAGTCCCCATTCAATTTCTGTCTAATTGTTGTCACTATTTTCGTCCCAGTTTAGTTGTTTACAAGTGAATTTTTGGAGAATGTAAATGAAAATTAACTACTATTTGTCCTTTTGGCAACAATCTAAGTCAAAAATATGAAAATCTGTTTTTACCATATTGACCACACTGCTGTTTTTATATCACTTTTATAATTCTTCCACTTTCACTTCACCCACTGTGGCTAATTTAGGACAAATGAAAATGGCACGTTGGCAAGCTGAGTGAGCCACTCTCTTATCTATTCAACAGCCCTGTTTCTCAGTGCTGGCGTTAGGCTGTTAGGCAGACATTTACACGTGCAAAGGCTCTTATCCCACTTACTAATGCAGGATAATGTTGGAAATCACCTTCATGAACACACAATGCTGCAGGCTGATAGCTCAGTTGTCTGTCTTCATCTGCCACTAGCATTTTATACAGCTGGATTTGGAAAAGTAGGTTAATTATACACAAGTCTGACTGGGTATGGTAAGAGCTGGCATTTTATTAGGTTAATATAATTACAGAGCTGTTATGAGGCGTAGCTGCAAATGGACTGCAAACAAGCAGTCAAATGATGTGTATCAGATACACTGTTTTAATATTTAAAGCTCCTGTGGGAAGTTTTTTATCTGGTTATGAAACAGAGTGAAATGAACACTGATACCTCAAAATGACCTACCAAAGCAAAGATCATTGAAATCATGTTGTATATTCTTACTTAAGAAGACAGCAAATTGACCCAAAGCACAACATAACAGAAAGATAATGATGTTTACAGCAAAAACAAAAACAGCTTTTGGTTACTACACATCATATTATCTGTACAGGGTTACATTTTTATACAGCTCAAATGTTTTCATTATAGTTCATTAGGTCTTAAAGTTACAGGGTCCAATTGCTTCTTTACACTACTAATAGAATCTTAACAGCCAATTAGCCAATATATGAAGGACTTGAAACTGACACATCTTGTAACTCTGGGGGAATTCAAGTCACTCATAAAAGACAGAAACAAACTCCATTGGATCTTTTGATTGCACTGTGTAATCATGTGAAGCTGTGACCGTATTCTATTTGTGTTGTTTTGTGTGCTTGTGTGTTGTAACCTATTTTGTGCTGCCGTCTTGGCCAGGTCACTCTTGAAAAAGAGGTTTTAAATCTCAACGAGTCTCTTACCTGGTTAAAGAAAGAAAGAAAGAAAGAAAGAAAGTATGAATCATCCACTGCTGTTAAACTTTGATAACCTGACTTCTGCAAACCCCTTGCTCCTCTCCTCTAGCTCTACCTTTTACTCAACATATGGTAACTTCTGGTTCGAGAAGATCAACATTGTGGCAAGTCTGGGTCCAGAGAGAACTATTGCGGCCCTGGAAACCTTCTCAAAGGTGAGATTCATGTTAAAAACAACAATTTGATCTGTGTTACAAAAGGCTGCTCAATAAATTACATTTTCAAACACTTTTTGATTTCTGAAAATATGAAACCAAGAAGATTAAAATGTTGCCAATTTTTCAAGTTTTTTTTTGTATTTAATATATATATACACTGGAATGTAACTCTGGATACCCTAACGTTGATAATTAAAGCAAATATGATCAGCTGAGATATATTGGGCTAGGGGAGCCTGCCAACCAATCATCTTTTTGCCATTAAGTAGCTTATTGAAACTGAACTTTTCAGAAAACTTTGCACTTCGTCGTCAATAAGCATGATAAGAACCAACTGTATTGACAGAAACTGTGTTCGATAAAAATGTATTTGACATCATTACATTTTTTGTTTGACTCATGGTTCATCTGTTAACACGAAGGAGGTCAGGTGTTTGACCTGTGCTGCTGCCAATTAGGAGGAGAAGATCCAAATCTTCACAGTCCGTGAACACTTGTGGCGTCTGGACAGCCTATGGCATTCCTTGAAGAGTCAGTGGCACCCAGAAAGTCTGGTTCTGACCCTGATGTTTGTGGCCTGCTGAACTTGATTTGATTATTTACGCAGTTGGGAAACCAATAGAGGATGTCACAGGGTTTTACAGTCTGTGGATAAGAGTTACTGCTGTGTCCACAGAGGTCATCAAGACCAATATAAAGTGATGTTCCTCACAGAAGTTTTACATGAAATTCTGCTATATACCAAATACCCTATAAAATAACATCTTCCATATCCTTGTAAGATAAAGCATCACTGCCACTTGTCAACAGACCTTGTACACACTAGATAATAACAGAATATGTTCATTATATATAATAACATCTCTGAAATGCATTGAGAACTTCTTCTGCTTTCTATAGAAGTTATTTTTACTTCTATGACCACAGCCTGTCCTGAGGCATGTATGAATATTGATGTGTGCTTAATATAGACATAAATCCAAATAAAACAACATGGCATGCCCATTATGCTCATAAGTAAACAGCAATTTCATTTCCGAGTCCATGAACATATTTTATTAATGCCATCTCTGAAGAGGAAATGAATGGGGCCAGATCAGTGTTGGGCCGCGTGAGCTGAGTCGCACTTGCAGCCGTTGATGAGGTTACTCCATAATAATGGAGCTGGCCATGAGGAGCAGATAAATGTAACAAGGCAGCAGGGTGCGGATATCTGACATCTACTAGATGCATTAACGAGAGAACAATCATAAATAAGACCACGTTTCTGTGATCACATGCTCAACAATTTTCAAGTTGGATGTATTTATATCTCATCACGTTTCTAGAAGCCTTTATTTGATGTAATCACATTTTTTCTTATTCTGTTTACATTACCCAAAAGTTTGTGTCCCAGTTGAAGAAGCAGACAAACCTTTAATGTATAGGCAAATCAAACATTTTCACCAAAAAAGGTCAGAGCAAAGATGATCTCTTTAATATAATGTACTACAGTTTAGAGTATCATCTAGAGAAGCTAATGTTTTACTTCTCAACATTATAAAAGCTACGGGGTATTTAAGAGCATTCATTCATCCCTAAATACTAGCAGTTTGTCCCTTTCTAGCAATGCAAACAGGAATCTGCTGTTGTGAATATCATGACTGTGAGCTTAATAGTGGATTCTTTATGTTTCTGCTCTGAATATGTGTTTCCAGTTTCATTGTCAGGAGAAAAGAAAAGCTCAGGAGGGAAGATAAGAGACGACTCGGGAGCAAAAAGAAGGGATTTTTCATTCAGCATTTAGGCCCCCATATAAAGCTCCTAGGTAACAGCTTCAATCTTAGTCCCTGTTGTCATGGAGACAAGATGATGCAGAAATGTGAGTATTAGCCTGAAATATGAATGTAAAGTCAACATTTGCACAGAGAAACAAGTCACAAATACTATTCCAGTTTCAAAGAATGCAAACAGACTGTCCAGTTAGTTTACGAAAATGTATCCAGCACAACAAAACAAACTTGTGCATTTGTCTTACATTAATGCATGATTAAACAAAACAGTTTATGATTCAAAATAATCATTAAAACTTGAATACATGGAGGCCGCCATCTTGCACTGCCATGTTTGTAGCTCAGAACGGATAAACTATTATCATATACATTTTTGTATTTAGTGAGTGGCCATCAAAAATGCATCCATTGGAAGATACATAAGAAGAAAGTGGTTGCTGTGCACACAAAATGTTTTGACCCTAAAATCTACCGTCGCTTCACCAACAAGAGGGGTGAGCAGGAGAGTGTTTCCATCATTTTTAACACTTGAAACACCTTTTTTTATTTATTTAGTCCTTTATTGAGAACACCATTAGCTGCCACTAACACAGTAGCTACTCTTCATGGGATCCACATACAACAATCATTACAAAATATATATACAATCAGTGGTGGACAGAGTACACAGCTTCATTACTTAAGTAGCAAAGTATAGATCCTCCATGTCAAATATTACTCCAATACAAGTGAAAGTTGTTTCATCAAATTATTACTTGAGTTAAAGTACTGAAGTACCTGGTTTTAAAAATATTTAAAAAATCTCAAAATGTTGTATTTTCACAATACATAAATGCAGTCAAGAGTAAATAGGAGTACATTCTGTTACATTATGTTTATTTAGAAACCATTACTTGAAATCTCTAAAAACTATACCATGGAATAAAAACAGCAACTAAGTTACTAAAAACACAGAAAACTTAGTTTGAAATGTTCATCTGGAATGAAACAAATGTTACGTAGCTCAGCACGCTTTCTCCGGTTGGACAGTGAATTTTTGTATGTTTGGTCAGTAGTGCTGAAGATATGGCCATGGATGCTCAAGTGGAGAAACAGAACTACACAAACACATTTTACTGTCTTAGGAATCAGATTTCAGAAAAGAGAAGGAAATTCATGAGCTAGCTTCAAAGCGAAAGTAGTTAGTAACTAGAGCACTGATAGAAATGTAGTGGAGTCAAAAGTACAATAACTGTCTTCTGAATGTAGTGGAGTAAAAGTAATAAGTTCCCCCAGAAAAATAATACTCAAGTAAAGTACAGATACTCAAAAACTGTACTTAAGTACAGTACTGAAGTACATTTACTCTGTTACTGTCAACCACTGCATACAATTGAACAAAAAACAACAACAACTTGGCACCCTATTCCTGTATCGCCACGACCTTACACCCAAGGAGGACCTTTGGTGCCCATCACCAGCATGGGGAGTATAACTGCAAAAGAGACCTCGTGTTTGGATGGGTGACTTCACAGCATGTGTTTGGTGTTGCTGACTCATAATATCTGACCATTTATTTAATTTGCCATTTTCACAGTGAGAGTACGTGTGATTTCAGGACAGGGGAGCCAGATGACACTTATGTAATAATGTGGTTATGTCAGAGTTCACAGTGCCACACATTGCACCTACTCCAGGTGGAAGAAAACAACTCTTCCTTTCTACACTTACTACAGGAGAAAAAAAACACAACACACCTCACCTGTTGCTGCTCTCTTTGAGCACTGGCTATATGTCTACATGCCCTCTTATGCTTACTGTATGTGTTGTTGTCAAGTAGGTGGATATACAAAGCATTATGCAGCATCATTATATCGTTCTGCAAACTCTGGTCTAATGGTAAAAAAGTTAAACATGACTAACAGTAAGATACCAGTTATTTGGTTTAGAATGCATACATGCATTTTACACTCAAGCTGTAGACCTCAATCCCTATAAGGGAAGCTGGACTTTCTGTACTAATCCTCTGTGTCCACATGTCAGGCCGTCTCACACGTTCACTTTGGCAGCTTGGGACAAAACCGTGGATGTCCAATGTGACAGTTTCTGCTTTGTCAGAGATTTTGAACACTACACAGCACGAGTGGCCCTCCCCTAAATGTCAAGAGCTTTCAAGAGTCTCAAAAACTGCTAATCACCATGTGACTGCATTTGACTGCCTAGACACAAGGGACACACACACACACACACACACACACACACACACACACACACACACACACACACACACACACACACACACACACACACACACACACACACACACACTTGGGATTATAACTATTTGAATTAAAGCACAAATCAGTAATTGCATAGTTGTTAATCGGGGCCTGTAGTAATAAGGGGCTTTCTTTGAATTTAAATCTAACACGTTTTCTTTGTTAGTGCCTTCAGTTGTGAAGTTGGACAATCATCTTCTTTCTCTCTCTTTGTAGCCCTTAGAGCTCTAATATTCCTGAGTGCATGCGTCGGTGTTCAGCTCGTCAGTCAGAAACTCTAATTGACAATTCAACCAGTTTCAAGAAAGCCTTAAGAGTTACTCTTTAAGGTATAAGGCTGCAACAAAAAGACACATGGATCTACATACAGGCCTGTTGCTGCCTCCTGTCTCAGCTGCTATCCCAATCTAGACTGTTTCTAGCTTTGCACAGGATACAATTTTTTGTGTGTGTGTCTGGTTTCATAACTCTTGTAACAATATACCAAAAGTTCAAATTTTGCCTTTCAAAATAAATGCATGGTCTAGTCAAACAGGAAACAAAGCAACTTAAGCTTAAGACAACGAAAATAAAATAGGCAAGAGAGAAGTGTAATAAGAAACAGTCGTTTCAGCTCTTATCTAAAGCTTTAATATAATCTGGTTTACTTTAATATGGCTTATTATTTACTGGAAATCCTGTCTGTTATTTTAGATGATATTTTATCAATTCAGCAGTTATTAAGTATTGGTTATACTTAGACTTAGTTATGAAATCTACTGATTTGATTAATGTATCACACCCTTCTTAGATTATATAATGATTTTTTTTAATCAAAGAAGCTCTAATTGATAACAGCCTTTAGTCTAGATAATGAAACCACTATGCAGTCACTATCTTGTTACTAGTGTATCTCTTATTTGGTGTTTCACTCTCTAACTGTTAAATAATATTTTACTGGATCAGTCTGGTTGATGTGCAGAAAGAAGGATTATAAACTACTAATCAATATTGTTATTATTAATTTAATCATACATCAGCTGACCTTTCTCCTGTTTGTTCCCCTGAAATCTATGACTTATCCCTCCTAGGCCACAAGATGGCACATTAATACAGTGCTTCGGAGTTATTACAGTTATTGTCTTATCCAAAGAAGCAGCTTCAGAATGAAACAAAAAATCAAATGGGAGTCTACAAAAGATCTGGTTTTAGGGTCACACTTCGCACCATTACATTAACGTCACACCGTCAACTCTGTTACTTCTGCAGAAGACAGGATTTGTACATCAGTTTTCTTGGACTCAAGTTTCCCAGAGATTTCCAGATGACATCCAGATGAACGGGCCTACACATGCAGTCACCCACGTAGTATCCAGAAAAAAGGAGGGATGAGAAAAAACAGGCCAAGCATTAGTTTTGTCTTTAATATAACATTGTGCCCTTTCTACACGTCTGCTAAAATCTCTGATACATCCTGTTTGCCCTTTTCTGTTTCATTTTGTCAGACAGAGGGCACTTGTTGGAGAGAAATGAGTCAGCGTATATGCACTTCTGTTATGTTTTCCAAGCAACAGGAAGACATTAAGAGTTCTTGTTGAGAGGTTTTATCTCTTATGGTTGGGTCAGAGTAAAGTGAGTCACAGTGATTGGCTGGTGCCTTACGCTGAAACATGAAGTAAGTGAAACAAGAAGCAACAGATATGATAGCTGTTTCAATCTAAGAATTAATTAGTTCTGCTAAATGGGCATTCAATGTGTGACAAAGGCATAATTAGAAAATCTTCAACTGTTTTATTATCCCAAGAAACCAAAAACACAAAATGAATTGGTTTGTAAGAGTCTATTTTAGATGCAATATTTCTACTACTACGTTTATTGACGTATTCTGAGTTATAAGAGCTGTAAAGGGTTGTCTGTCGAGGAGTGGTACCTTCAGGGCCCTGAACCTAAGGGGGTCATGAGGGCCATCAATAACAGCAGAGTTTAGTTTGTGTGGTCTTAGCCTAAATGATTTGGGGCCCAAAAATGAGATGCATATCCAAGGTAGTAACTTAAAGAGATAAAAAAAAGATGGAAGGAGGCTACAAACAACCTGTTGCAACACAGCCCAAATACTTGATTTTAACACAAGAGTCCTGCTTCTGAGACAGCTATTTCCTATCATAGCTCAGGATTTGAGGGTGGCAAGAAGAGTGGCAAGTCAGATTTCTAGGGGTTGGGCAGGCTCCTCTGGATTCATCTCTGTTGAAAGCCGTGTCTGTCTTAAACTGTTGTCCTGAAATGTTTAGATTCCATGGACTCATGCAAAGTTCAATCATTTAGAAAGGAGGTCAGCTCTAAAATAAAATCTGACAACCAATGAAGCAAACTTCGACAAACACAGACACAAGTATATCATTTTGATACATAATTTCCGGTGAACTTACAGATTCAGCTCAAGCAGCGCTCAAAATAGATCTGACATTTACCTACCTACTTACCATACTTTACTGTAGATTAACACATGTTATCTTTGTCCTTGTGAGACACAAATTCCTGTTAAGTGTTGTCAGGTGTTGAAGCTGTTGTAATTAGAAACTTGGTTACTGTAGCAACAATGAGGATGAGTAATACTGTGCATTTTCTTTGGCTTAGATTTAATTGATACACTGAGGCCACAAAGATACAAAAATAGTTTGATTGTTTCTATCTGAAATGCAATATATGCTAATGACTCATATAGATCTATAAACATAAATACACGTTGCCTCCTAGCAGTGTTCACGCACACCTCCCAGAGACTGAGGGTTTGTTTTTCCTCATGCACTCTGCTTTTTTATGTGTTCTATTTTCTCCCCAGTGAATGTTTCTAAATTCAATTTCACTTTCTACAGAATAGCTCATACCTTAACCTGTGACCCAATGCCTGTAGCTGTTGGCCCAAAACAAGCCACAGTGCACAGAGAATTAGCTGGCACTTAAAGAGACACAAACATAATCAGAGTGTCCTTAAAGCAATTCAGCGGCTTGGATCAAATTTTCAGTTTCAACACTGAACATTTACTTTTTGCAATGAATACAAAATGTGTTTGGTACCACACTGTGCTGGATATAAAAACAACTAGAAAAGGATAACATTTTAGGAAGCATCTGAAATTCTGAGGAAATTCAGATGAATACTTACAGAGAAGTTGTATGGGTTTTTTGGGGGTTGAAGTAAGTCTCATGCAAAGCAGCTCAATCGTTCATATACAGCTACATCTCAATACATTAGAATATGGTGAAAAAGTTCCATATTGTCTGACAGTTATTCAAGAAAGTGACAATATAACTTCTGGACTCATTATCGTCATCATGATAATTATGTCCTACAGCTCAAAAAATGTAAAAAACGTATCCCAAATTGTTAGAATATTACGTTCTGAGTTTAAATAGATTACTACTCAAACAAAATAAATACCCTGTATCTCTTTGTCTAGTGAGAGCATGCAACCGTGAAGACTGCTGACTAGATAGGTTTCCAGAGGAGGATAATCGACACCCTCCACAAGGAGGGTAAGCCACAGAAGGTCATTGCTGAAAAAGCTGGCTGTATTGAGGCAGGGGTTACCAAACTTTCAGCCCACAACCCCCAAAATATAAGTGCCAAAGACTTATGACCACGACTGTCCCTCGAAGTGGTTAAATGTTGCTTCATACTTCATTTACTTCATACTTCAGAATTAATTTACATGCACATGTGGCTTTGTTTCCTGTGATGCTGTGAATTAACCTGCTGCCACTGATCCTTTTGTTAATTAACTATTAACCTTGACCCTAACCTTAGCCCTGTAAAGCCTGAATCATCAAGTAATTGCCAGAAAATTCTAATTATTTGAAAATGGAGTGTTTATTGGACTGATAAATAAAAAAAAAGTAGAGGTCTCAAAACTGATGTATCAAATATGATAGGGTTAGGAGTCATCTGGCAACAAAGAAAGGCAGAAAACGAATTAAATGTATTTAATATAATGTGTTTTACTTCTAATGTTACTATTATTTTTGTCTATATTTTTACAATAATTGGTAAAATAAGCAAATTTAGATAACTTAAAAATTAAATAAAATCTGGAAGACATCTTGTAACCCCCCATTGATGTCTCGCGATCCCCCAGGGGGTTCCAACCCACACTTTGGGAACCCCTGTATTGAGGTATACTAGAAAGTTGACCAGAAGTGTTGTAGGAAAAGGTACACAGGCAACAGGGATGACTGCAGCCTTGAGAGGATGTCAAGGAAAGTTGACTCAAGAACTTTGAAGAGCTTTACAAGGAGTGTACCAGAGGCTGATTGTCTCCATGCCAGGCCACATTGATGCAGTTACAGTTTTTCTCAATTGTTTACACACAAATACTGGTTCTTGAGACACAATGACCACAACATGTAACCCATGCACCAACCCCCTGAACTAATTCTGCTAAACTAGAAGCACAATTCCTGCTTTACACTTAAATTGCAGTTCTAAAACACACTTTTTTCCAAAACACTACACACAATTCTCTGCATTTGGCACAATTTTCATGAAGAAAATCTCGTATTTTTCCCAACGAACACACTGTCATTCAAAATCTAAAGTTAATTGGCCTACTATGCACACTGACTCATCACATTTTTACAATTAGCAATCAGAGCTTTATTTCCCCCGCTGCTTGGCCAGGGAAAACATTGCTTGTTATGTGGATGAGATGCTGTGGCCAGACCAAAACAGAAGAGAGGATGCAGCCTAATTTTTTTTTTTAACAGTAACTGTATACAGTAAATTCTTCTGTTGTTTGTATGTACCACTGTATGTGCAACTCTGTGTACACTGTTTTTTTTTTGGGGGGGGGGAATAAAATATATTTGTTACCGTGTATTTGTGTGTTAGTATAAAAACAATATTCTAAAATATTTTGCAACACACTTATGTATGTACTGTCTGTAGTAAGTGTAACACTGAACAAAAAAAGGCCTAGGTCAGTATGATGAATGGAATACAAGTGTTTTCCATTCATCATAGTGTTTTACATTGAGCACATCAGTGTTCAACTGGTTCTTATAAATGTCTATTCATATGGAGGTTTGTGTGTGTCATTTGAAACAAAGACCATTTTGAGAAGAAATAACATTGTTTTGAATGTAACGTTTCGTTTTGCAGGAGAATTGAGGGGTTTTGCCCATTGTGTGTGATTTTTTATTTGTGTGTAGAGTTCTAAGAGAATGAGGCATGCTTTCAGAAAATGCGTGTAAACAATCGAGAAAAACTGTAAGCCTAGTAAAGGAGCCCCAACCAAGTATTGACTGAACATTCTTTTGAGAAGTTGGACATTTTTGTATTTTAAATCCTTTTATTAATTAACCATAAAATATCATAATCATTTGGTAAACTGGACTTCTGATTTGCATGAGCTATACGCCATAATCATCAAACTTAAGACAAAAAAGCATTAACTACTTCACTTAACATATACTACAAATAAAATATATGAGTTGTACCCATACACAAACCATATTGTGTGGCATTATAAGGGAGGCTAAATATCAGCAAGGCCTCACAGGATAAAACCCCTCAATCTATTTGACAGCTTTGTACTGAATGCAGCTTAAATGACGCCATTCTAAACAGGACCCGGACAGAAGGCAAGACATTTCTTTTAAAGAGCTGCCCTTCACATCTGTTAGGAGAAAATAGCCTGATTAGTTTTAAGAGAGATGCACATTTCATGCAAAAAGTTCCCTCTGCATGCCCCTTAAATGTATAAAGCTAGAAAAGGTGCCCTTTCGATGCCACTAAAATGTATAAAACATAAAAAGAATGCCCTCTGGATACCCATGTAGTTCATTATGTTATGTAATCTTATGTTAGTTATGTACTATAACCATAATATAGAAATAAATACATGTTTATGCGTTTTCCTTTTTCATAATTCAATTTCCAGCACAAATGCAGGGAATTAAGTTTTAGTGCTCAAAAGGGTAGGTCCCCCAAATCCCCCTCTTGTTAACGCTGCATCAATAAATTTCAATTCACCCTTAATTGTGAGTGCCAGGTGTTTGAAAGGAGGTGCTCTTTTTGGGGGGTTTTCGCCCTGGCCCCTCAAACAGCCTGAGTACGCCACTGATGGAGGTTAAATACTAGAAAAGCCTCCCAGGATAAAACCCCTGAACCTATTTGACAGCTTTGTACTGAATGTAGCTTTAAATGACGCCATCCTAAATAGGACCTGGACAGAAGGCAGCACTCTTACAATAACAGACAGCATTTGTTTTAAAGAACTGCCCTTCACTTCTGTTAGGAGAAAAAAGCCTGATTTGTTTTAAAGAAAAATGCACATTTCTTCTTCTAAGAGGGGTTATTTCCTTCTTTAATGCCTCGGCAAAACAGGCAGGATGAGGTGTTTTGAATCAGTGTTCAGCCAGACACAAACAAGTGCGAGGGAAGGGGAGAGGGAGCAGTGTGTGTGTGTGTGTGTTTGTGTGTGTGTGTGTGTGTGTGTGTGTGTGTGTGTGTGTGTGTAGGTGTGTAGGTGTGTGTGTTTGTGTGTGCGTGTAGGTGTGTGTGTGTGTGTGTGTGTGTGTGTGTGTGTGTGTGTGTGTGTGTGTAATGTGTAGTGTGGTTTCTGCTCTCTGATGGTGCAGCATGAAAAAAACTAATGGTCTGAGGTGCGTAATGGAAGGCTTGGCAAACAATGTTGCTTTATGTCTCGGCCAGTGAAGAATTCACCTGTTGACATTGTATGGAAAAGACATTCAAACTGAACAGTGACCTGCAGTTAATTCAGTTTACAGAACTGCAGAAACATGGAACATTATCTAGGTCCAACATCCTTCAGCCTGTTCGGCTCCTTGCCCATTTTTATAAATTTCCTTTTAAATTTGCGAGGCTTTATAGTTTAATAAAGGTAGAAAGCAGCACTGCAAAACATCTTATGCAAGAGAGCTGTTACATGGGGAAGAAAAATTAAAATGAGGTCAGCGCTGGATGAAATATAATGGAGATTACTTTGGTTTTTAACATTTTTTTCAAATAGTTACAAAGATTTTCAATGCCAGCAAAATCCGTTAGAGCACACAAAAGCTGAGAGTTAACTAAGTTAAGGATAATATACAGAAGAAAAATAGTTCATGGCATCAGATTCTCATCCTCCTTGCAGTATGAATTAATGTCAAATTGAACATTCAAATCCACATTAGTTTCAAACATTAGCCTGTTTATTTGTTACCGTATCAAACTGAACATTTCCATCAAAGGTAACCTTACAGAGGATTAACGGGAACATTTATCTTCTCATTCGGCTCTCCTTCTCCTCAGAGCTTTGCAGTTGACACAAATTTAAACATAAATGAAGCAAATGTCACAACTTTTAATTTTGTTGCTACTATCATTACCGCTTATGGTTAAAGTAACTTTGTAGTGATCAGCAACTTAGAGATGCTCTCACCACCTCTGCTGTCTGATGCCTGGATTGCAGGACAGGATCGTGCCCCTCTTTTCCCCATCAGAGATGGTTGGGGACAAGAAGCTCCTCAGGCTGCTCTCGCAGCTGTGCCTGTTTATTTCCTGACCAGCCTGAGACGGAAGCTTACATTTGCCACAGTGTCAACAGACTGAGGTGCAATGTGCTGGACTCTTTTCTGGCAAATAATCATGATCAGGTTGTCCCTGGCATTACTTTTGCTGTTAAAAATTATTTATTGTTGTTAGAAAGTTTGACCAGTCAGAATCAAGTATTTAATACGGCTGCATAATAATCCATCCTAAACCTAAGAGTACTTTTAGACATCAGATAAAGTAAACCAAAGTGTAATTTGTTTTGGAGTCATTGGTCCAAGTGACAGAGTACTGCTGTGTCCCTTTAAGTCAAACCAAACTCTGACTTCCTCCAACCCAGTCTTGTCTGTTTGGCACGTGATGCCTTCAAAATGGTATGCACATGTATTAACACCTTCCTGGCACGTGCAGGACCGATTAGGACTTTCATTATTTACTCCCGCCTCATCATTGATCTCTTTTTCTCCTGCAGTCGGGGCTGCTGGGAGTTTGGTGGCATTGAAAAAGCTTTTTATCAACTGAGCAGAATGCAACTTCCTTTTTAAAATCCCACTGATGAGCAAGTCCCAGCCCGGTACTTTGCTTTGAAACAATTTTTTTACCTATTATGACTCATTGTGAGTTTGAATGAAATCCGCTGAATGGTGGAGTTTCTCCTTTCTTCTTGACTTTTGACCACAACATTGGTGATTAATGTAATAAATCAGTGCACATGACACAAAAACATACATGTATAACCTCTGGTACAAAAGCTTACTCTCACAACTGTGCTGTACTCAATGATGCTAGCGTGCCACAAATGGACACACACACACATACAGATTTCAAAGAGGATATGACTAAGACAGAGTTGTGCACACAAATTAAATAACGCACTGTAACTCGTATGACTCCTCACAGAAATAATAACCATCAGCTCTGCACGTGTCCCCTCTGTTTCCTCATGTGGCACAGCTGCTCTTGTTGTTTAGTGACTGCCTGTGCTAGTGACTTGACCCACCTGGGCCCACCTACTTGTACTCTTAGATCTATGTTTACGTGTGTGTCAGTTTGCGCAGACATTTTGCAGTCATGCACGTGACCATGTACAGTACGAGGTGAGTCTTTGATCCTGAGTGATTTTTTTGAGTTGCATTAGTATGTCACTGAGATCAGCACACTCACGTGCCTGAGATGAATAGGACTGTCCCTCCTGCAGCTGCTTGCTAACTTAGCACTTAGCTAGGAGAGGTTCAACCAAGCTGTTAAGAAGAACCATATGTGACAGGCTTTGAAAAGAAAGTTCATTATGCAACTCACAAGTAATTGTGGTTGAAATGCAAATGATTACAGGAATTTTGATTGAAGTTAATTTGATTGTGCACCAAAGGAAACTTTTAATGTGGCTTATTATGACACAACTTGATACTTATAATTTTTTCATTTTATTTTGTCTGTCTGATAAAATACTTATCAGCAAATTCTATCAGAAACACATATAGGTGCATATTCCCCAAAAAATGTGCCCTTATAATGCTGTAGATTTAAACTCTATCCCCTCTACTCACCAATAAGATGTTAATCTCTGTGCTCAGGAAAGTCTATCACAATACTGTTGAAGGCCAAAGTCCTGGCACTGCTATTCTCAATTGCACTAATCAGGGTGAGTCTATCCTGCCCCATGCCTTCCATTTTTGAGCTCCACTTTTAAGCTTTCATGCTCATAAAAATCACGTAGATAACTAGTCATCTAGATTATATTTCATCTTGCGTCTTCATACAAAGTTGCAGAAAAATTTGGTTCACACAAGTCATCACGTGACAGGCAGTCAACGGTAATTGGAAACTTGGAAATAAAAAATAGGTTACATAGGACTGATTCATAACCATCAGTGTACAGGTTGGAAAGGTGATATGAATACATCTCAAACTCTTGTGAAGTCCCACGTCACAGACGGCAGATATCCTCTCACTTGCCCGTAATATAACATGACAGCTGAAAGATATGTACTGTACTCTGCACTGCCACCGACTGCAGTGATACTTACACAAGTGATTTCTCTTGTTTTGGTTATTTAGCTTGTTACTTAACTGTTTTGCTTCACTTTCATAGCTCTTGGTGCTATGTTTTCAGCAACAGCATCCATTAAATATACTGAAAAATAAGAGTTACAAATAAGCAGCCATTCAATTTTAGCAACTAGCTGGTGACCAAGGGTGAATTCAGCTGTTAAAGAAACTAGAGATTCCATTGGAAGTTACTAAAGACCAAAATAAGTGCTAAGAGGAAGGGTATTGGACATTAGATGGGAGGAACACTTAAGAACTGTTAAGATGTTTAAATGGTTTCAATAAACTTGTTGACACTGCCCCCAAGTGGTTAGAATATTTCTTGTTGCATCTTTAAACACACAAAACACTGCAAGAAACTGAGTCATAGTTGGTAGCTTTGAACTTCATTGTCGCATTGCCGCATTTTCAGCATGTTATGTTTATTTATTTTTTTCAATGAGGTGGATTCATCACTAAAGTTAATTCATTTCTAATCCTTGTCTGGCAACATTTATCACGTCATCAACCCAAAATCAACCCAACACGTGCTGAAGCCTAAGCAACAAAGGGGAGAATTAGCCAAAGAAGTTTTGTGTGTCAACAGGGTTTCCAATGTGCAAAGTCTGAGTTCTCATCTACTTAAAATCCTCATTTAGGTCTTCGTTCACAAACATCGTAACCACAGAGCTTAGGTCAAACTCAAGAACTACAGTTGGGTGTTTGGCTAATCAGAGGGGAAACTTAATGGTCGAGTCACCTGCACTTGTTATTGACTTTTTCTGCGTGTTTCTAACAATTTAAAGAACTGCCACGGACTAACTCTATATATGTTAGTTGTAGTTTTTTTAGCCTGCTTTGGCTTAACTTAATCATTCACCTTTATTCACCTGTCTCAATCAGCAACTTAGACCTGTCACAAACTGGAACATCTCAGGTGGGAATGTTTCCAGAGATGGACCATGCTGCTCTTTCTCGGCTGTCTAGTTCAACAGATAATGACTTTATAAGATGGACTTTAGACAATGGCAACTTCCCATCATAGATGGAGAGCAGAATGTGCAAGGGAAGGGACATTCATCTGATTGACTCTGGGATTAAAAGTCTTCCTGTTTCCAGTTAAAGAGATTAAAAGTTTAAGTCATATGGGGATTCAAAGACTTATGTTTATAATGAAAGAGCTGCTAATGAGGTCTTCAGATCAGTAACAGAAATGCCCAATGGGTCTTCCAGCTGTAAGCTGGTTGTTTTGGTCAGGGATTTGGATTATATGGAGTGAATTGGGATGAAAAGAGATGGTGCTTCTGTATGGAATTTTTGGTTTGACCATTTTGGCGTCTCTTGTTGACAAAGCAGTTTGTCTTACCTGGAGCTGTCACGATACCTGAATTTCCAACTCCTTTCCAGCCCCTGGGCAAGTAACTCAACAACAAGAAACAGGGTTGTAGTTGATAGCTTTGGGCAACGTTGTAGCACGGGGTCCCAGACACGTAGTCGCATATGACTAGATTTGACTTCACACTTGACCCTTTTTTGTATGTCATAACTGCTTCACTATATCAATTAAAGGCAAAGTAAAAAACAATATAATAATAAACTGGCCAGGCTGTGCCTTACACAAAAAGCATTATTAGTTTGCTTCCTCTGTGGTGCTTTAACAATCTATTTAAGGTAAGGTAAGGGCTTCATGTGGCAGTGCTATATAAATAGCTTCAAAGTTATTTAATGAGAAAAGGTATAGGCACTCTGCAGGAGCAAGTGTGATTGAAGTAATTTTTTCCATGACAATGGGATAGATTTTTGATGTCCGTCTCCAGGTCCACATGATCCCACCTAATGTCTAATTAGCTCTTCTGTAGAGAGGGTTCAGTCTCCAGCTAAGAACTGCATCAGGAGACATACACCCAACACTATAGAAATACTTTAAGATGATGCTTAAAAAGAGAAGAGTATACCTCTCATCAGTTTTTGAGAAAAGCTGTACAAAGAGTATTTAAATTCAAACTGCACGATATTGTAAGATGATTATGATTACAGTAATTATGATTATGTAAGACATGGAGGAGAAACAGAGGAGAGTAAGGAGTGACTGAAGGCCCTTTTTTAGATGACTGTACAAGCTGGAGGAAACTTTGTTAGGCTAGGCCTCTAATAATTGCCAACTGTCTGTCCGTCTGTCTGTCAGTGTTGAGACTGATCTTACAGAACTGACAAATTAAACAATATGAGCACAGGCTGCATGCAGTTCTTTTGAACGCTGTATTTTGAGGCAACACATAAGAAAAATGCTTCAAAAAGTACATCTTTGTGTCTGCTTGTTATTATTTGTGCTCTGCATAAACAATTCAATCATTGCAACAGTACAGTTTCTCATCCGAGCTTGTCAAATGCTGAGGCTTTGTCACAGCTCTTAGAATCTCATTCAGGTACCCAAGGTAATGTGCCGGTATGTTTTCCTCTATGTGAACGATTTCAAATATTCTGTTTGGTTATGGTAAGGCACAAACATCACGAGTAACATTGATTAATTATATAACTTTTTTAATCAATGCCATTGCCTTTAGTGCTTTCGTAAAATGCAGTTACATTACAGATTAGCACAATGAGCAGAATAGGCCTTTATCTGACTGTAGTGAGGTTTGACATTGGTTCTCTGAGGAAAGAGACATATTTTGCGTGTACAGGGGACTGACCATTGCATGTCAGTTGTAATGGATATTTCTTTGAGACTCACTGACTCACACCAGGTTTGACTCATTGGTTATCATTGATTGGACTGGATTTCTTTGAGGACATGAAGAGGAAGTCCCTCTATTCATAAACCAAGGTTACATCATAACCAAAGCTTTTCTAGCAGCTTTCATGTGATAGGACTTGGCAAACAACAACAGACTTGACCATGTGGCAGCTACACAGCTCCGACATGAAGGGCACGAGGCCCATGAAGTCACAACACCCTCGACACAGGTGCTTGAGAACCAGCTTCCTTATATGCTTGCTGGATTGTCCGCCACAACCAACTGAGACCGTCTTGTTTCCAAATGGAAATCCATCAATCAGTGAGTCCAGGCGCACCTGGGCCTTAAATACCTTTGCATGGACCACATAGTGGTGTGACATGTCCAGATCAACTGCTCTGTTGGAGTCAGTCCTGTACATATATAACTGGGTAGAGAGATAGCCAGGATATGAAAGAGAACTAAAAACTGTTTTCAAGTCCTTGTTCAAACAAGATTGTCTTTACTTTGATTTGTTTTCCCTTTGCATATTTCTTAAGTGTCTTCACTATGCAAGAATTAAAAAATCCTTCTCTCTTCTGTCATTAGATACACAACTCTGTGTAGGAAAGTTTTGAAATAACAGATGAATGTAAGGATTGGAGAAACGTTTGCCGTGGGATTTTAGTGTTTAAAGAAAATATCATAAATTTTACAAAACTTTGTGTTCCAAAGTTTCTGACTCACTCGCTTCAAAGTCATGATCATTTGAAGCTGCTCCCCAGATGTCCCCTGGTGCTATATATCCAATCGGGCAATTGAGAGTCTATCAAAGGGGTAGAGTATGACTCACAGGCTAGTAGTAGGGAGCACAACCTTTCACTTTTATTAGTTGTTCTCGCAGTGAGTCAAAGTTACACAGCAATACAAAACATGATTTATCCAGCAGAGCAAAGGCCACCAAGGATGAGATGTACAGGATCAAATCCAAAGTGATGGTTCCCAATGTCCATATGGTATACCTGTAAACTAATATTAGATATTGAATTCTGAGATCCTCCACGTAAGCATGCCTCCATTTTCCAACATCACATGGGAGGTTGTGCTTTTGCCATGTGTCCTGGGCGTGCATGTTTCTAGTTTTCTGTTTATTTGCACTTAAGCACCAGAATAAATCAACTCAAGGTGACAGATATAAATAATGCAAGTAATGGGTTTGCCCAACTGTTGTCTTGATTGTTTTTTTTGTGTTGTTCAAACCACCCTGAGTTTATTTTATCCATAAACCACAAGAAGCTACCATGTGTATGCATATCACAGTTGGTGTACATACTCACATAGAATGCAGCTAATCTGTCCAGTCTTTACTTATTCAGCCTTAAATGTCACAGAATCTATTTTTAAAAGATCCTGCAATATAATATAATAAATAATAAATAATAGATCCTGGAGTAGCAGCCTCCTTCCCCAAATGACAATAATAAATAGCTTCAACACAAGTGTGTGGACAAAACGCCCAGCAATCACTGTTCTCCCTGCTTCGATATAAACAATGATTTTATAAAAAGGAAGGCTGCAGGTCTGGTGTTGTCCTTTGATTGCACATGCTGCCTAATGCATGCCTGATTCTATCAGCACTTAGTCTGTGGGTTCTTCTAAAAGCATTGTCCCTCTTTCTGACTCTCTAGAGGAAATTGAGGCTGTGAATGGAAAATCCGTGCTCCATAAGAAGAGCCAGATGTCTTACGATTGTGGCCCATTCATTCACAGTTTTCACAGAACTACTCTAACACATCATTGAATAACTGTTTAAATGACAATTCTTTCTCAATTAGTCACTACTGAAGAGACAGTGTCAATATTTGTTTCCTTCTTGATTAAAGGACATTATCTCTGGATTGCCAATTGATGTTCTAATGTGAATAACAGAGCATTTGCAAATCCATGGAACTATTAAGCTGCTGCGTCTTCATACTACTGCTGTGCTTTATTGTTTAATGAGAGCATAACCCATGTGTGTGTGTCTGTGTGTCAGTGTGTCTAAGTGTACCTCCGAGTGATGTCTTGATGGTGTACAAGACACGTGTCCCAGATCGTGTGTGAGCTGGAGAACAGGATGGACGTCAGCAGCTCAGAGGGCTGGTTACAACGTTGCTATCATGTGCCCAGCAGTGTGTTTACTAGAAGTGTGTACAGTAGTGTGAAGAACCCAGCATGCTGTAGGCTCTGTCCTCTGCTTTTGTATTCCTCAAGATTGGAGTAATGATAAACCACAGATGCTGTTGCTATAAGCCCTATTTCACATGCTTCAGGCGCAAGTGCATAAACGTGCCACCAGAGGTTACATTAGTATATATCATTATAAATTGGGTTTTTGTACTACTGGCATAAGGAAGAGCATGGTAGCCTACTTCTACACAAATAAATTTGCAAAGGAGAGGTGCAAATTGAACAAAAAGGACTACTGTGAAGGACCCGTAAACTGACTTGTAATTGTATTGTAATTTATCAGGTCCCTAGTTTGCCAAATAGGTTTGTACGTAGTTAAAGTGCAAGTTTTGTTCAGTCAATCTGCAACAGGGCAAAAAAATGTACTTTTAAATACATGGTAGTTGAACAGAGGTCAGATCTATCTTTTTTTGATGTGTCCCAGGAAGTCTGGGAACTACAAAGGCCGATTGATTTTGTATCATTTGTGTCGGCCATCCTTAATTCATGTCATTCATGCAGGAAATCATGTCTTTCAAGTAACTTCTTATGTAATTTCATTGCATGAAAAACTTGCGTCACTGGCTGTGAAGCCACTGTGGTGGTTATCTTTCAAGCAGAAAATGTCTCCTCTTTGGAGCATTTGTCTGTTCTGGCCAACCATAAAAACCTTCACATGGCAGACTGCCTGGATTTTGGGCCTCTGTAGTTATAGAGGACTCATTTTAAATAGCCAAAGGCACAACAATGCTAATTTTCCCATGATCATACACAAATGGAGATAGTTTATGATTAATATATTGCCAAAAGATCCCTGTCTGGCACACATATAATTAATTATATCATGAAACAAACATTATAATGCACTGACATAATATGATATGATACACTGATATAAGTTGATATGACATGATACCATTCAGTACATTATAATGCAATTCAGTATGATACCATCCCATAGGAAAAGAATTTAGAGAGGAGATCTCAAAAGTGTTTCATTTATGTCTCCTAGACAACAATGATTTCTGTTTGAAAGCAAAATGAGACTATAGCTTAGTCTCCTGTTTCTCATTCTTGCCTCCAGAAAAAAAGTTTCAAAGAGTCTCAGCTTAGTCTCCCTTCAGTTCAAAATGAGATCTGGTCAAAATCTGAAATGATTCTCAGGTATTCTCAGTGTTGTGACTCCTTTTGAGCTCAGATGGAGAAATCAGGGAGCTCTCTCAATTGTCTCAATCTAACCTCATCCAATTGTTTTTTGTCAGACTCAGTCACAAAGATTTAGTGGATTTTGAGAGAAATTGCCAAAAGATAGAGATTTCATACCAGGTATGATAGACCATTTATTTAAAATATGGGCCGCAAAAGGGCTGACCAGATTTAGCCAGATTATTACAATTCAAGAGATTGATTGGCAGAAGCGCTGGTGCTTAGTGGTCTGAGCGGCTCACATACAGAGGTTACAATCCTTGTTGCAGGGGTCGCCGGTTCGGTTCCCAGGCCGGTCGACCATTTCCTGCATGTCTTCCCTGCTCACTACTCCCCACTTTTCCTGTCTCTCTTCAGCTGTCCTGTCAAATAAAGGCAAAAAGGCCAAACATATATTTAAAAAAGAGAAGAAATTAGCCATTAATGAGATCTCTCATTTAAGTCTCAAATAAGACTCATGTCATGGTCTCAACTATTTCTCCTAGTGAATTTTAGGAGAAACTAATGAGAAACTAATGAGAACAAATATGAACAATTTGAAACTTGAATAAGGCTGAAGTGAGAATCTCAATTTGGTCTCCAGAGGCTTAGAAGAGAAAGCCTTGAGCAGTAACATTTCCTCTGGGATATTATACATTATTTAAGATACAACATTTTTATTAAACACACAAACCAGGAACTGTTTTAGATTTGATATGTAGGATGGGAAAAACCTGTTATCTTTTACGAAAGATGATGGTGTGGGCGGATGTGGCTCAGTGGGTATAGAGTCTCAGTAGGTAGAGTCTGTTGTCCATCAATCGGAAGGTTGGCGGTTTGATCCCAGCTCCGGCAGTCACATGCCGAAGTGTCCTTGGGTGAGACACTGAACCCCAAATTGCTTCCGCTGTTGTTCAGCCAGGTGTGAATGTGTATGAATGAGATTAGCTAATACTGATGGTTGCTTACTATAGCAGCCTCTGCTATCAGTGAGTGAATGGGTGTGAATGGGTGTGAAAGTAACGAGTAGTGTAAAAGTGCTTTGAGTGTTCAGAAAGACTGGAAAAGCGCTATATAAATACAAGTCCGTTTACCATTTACCATTGGTGTCTGAGTAAATTGATGTGGAATAAAGAATGGTGGAATGGACATAAAGGAAAGTGCAAACAACACTGACAAGTCTGCCTGCAGTGTTTGCAAACATGAATTGTTTATTCGTTTAATGCCAATGATTCAAAAATGCCCTTTATTGACCTGCTTAATCGGACCACCAATTAATGTCTATCTCTACAACAATTTGTGAGGTCGTCTGTTGCCTGAAACGCTGGTGTGTATGCAGGCTTGCAGTGTCCAAGGTTTGACCTTGAAAAGTGGCAGCTTCCTCTTTGCCTTTCTGGATTGCTCTGAAATTGTAAAATGAATAGCCTTGTTTGTAGGTCAAACAAAGCTGAGGTCGGTTTCACCACGGGCAAGCTTACATTTCATTGTAACATTTCAAACAAGAGCACCCTGGGACAAAGAGTCTCGCCCGAGATTGACATAAGAGAGGAGACTTGGCATAAGAGAGGTATTTTGTAAAGCAGGTGTGTTAGTACATTTTCTGAGCACAGAACGGATACCCAGCTGCAGTAGCTCCCATGACTTGATATCTTATCTGTGCATATTTGCTGCACTCATTATGCACGAAACACACAGTTCTTGTGGACAGTCAGCCCAGCTTCACTTATTAATGTGATTATGTTAAATTATGTTAAACTGTGCACATAATAGGTCAGCAGCAGCAACAGTCTTTATAACACCTCAATACAAGAGGTTTCAACATGTCCAAGACTGTTCATGAGACAGAGGAATTAAACAAGTATGAGGGATACGCTGTGGATATGAAGTCAGCTGACTTTGTTCATAATCCAGTGTAGCTATGATATGACGACACTAGCTCATCACTGAGCCCTTGTTTACGATGTGAGGATGTACTGTATTATCTCTGTCAGGCGTAAGCTTGGGGGGGGGGGGGGGGGGTCGATCATGGATGTGCGTGAAAGTGTATCAGACTGTGTGCAGCTACTCTTGCAAACCACAAGACAGCCTAACATTGTTAAAGCACATTTTTGGCTGGATGGTGGTGCAGTGGTTAGTGCTGCTGCCGCACACCAAAACAGTGCCTGGTCTGAACCCCTGGCTGTGCAGGAGCCTTTCTGTGTGGAGTTTGAGTGTTCTCCCCGTGCATGTCTGGGTTCTCACCAGGTACTCCAGCTTCTTCTCACAGTCCAAAAATATGCTTGTTAGGTTTAATTGGTCCCTCTAAATTGTCTGCAGGTGTGAGTGTCTGCGTAATTGGTTGTTTGTCTCTAAATGTTGGCCCTGTGATAGGCTGGCGACCTGTCCAGGGTGTACCATGCCTGTCGCCCAATGACAGCAGGGATAGGCTCCAGCAGAACAGATATAGGATGGATGGATGGAAACAAAGGATGGATGGATGGAAACAAAGGAATCTAACAGAGGCTGCAGCTAAATTAGCATGAAAACAGAGTTTAATCACAGTATGAATACACTTATATTACCATACAAATCTTTAAAAATGTGTGTTTATGTCCGGACCTGTGAAGCGAAACATGAATACTTGTTATAGTTTCATTAAGAACATGATTTCTCCTGTCACTGAAGAGAAAAACGTATCTGTGAGAATAAGTCACAAATCAATGGAACATTAAATATTGTTGTTGTTCCTTCCTCCTTTTCATTCTGCCTTTCCCTGAACAAATCATTGTCACTCCTGTTTCATGTTACTCCACAAAAAAAAAATCCCCATTTTTTCCCCAATTGTGTGCTGATATTCACCACAGATACAGGAACATGCTGAATTTTGTTCTGCTCCTTTAGTCATTGATTTTTTAGTAACTGTACCACTGTCAGCTCTAAGTTGTCATGAGGATTCACTGCATGAAGTGTCCTGTCACATTGTCTGGCTCAGTTGTGTTTTTGCTGTGTCTCTGCCTTCTCTCAGACACATTTTCCACCACCACAGGCCCCTGATCTCTCTGTTAAGATGTACCAGAGGCAGTAGAAAATGTGGAACATATCCAACATAATGTCACTTATTGGTTGGGTAATGCAGTTCTTACGCCTGAACCATTACTTTATTCTTTTTTAAGTTATATTTTGACCTTTTTGCCTTTATTTGATAGGACAGCTGAAGAGAGACAGGAAATGTGGGGAGTAGGAGCGGGGGAAGACATGCAGGAAATGATCAACCGGCCGGGGAATTGAACCAGCGACCCCTGCGACGAGGACTGTAGCCTCTGTATGTGGGGCACTTAGACCACTACGCCATCAGCAACCCCATTATCTCATTCTTAAGCCAGGATTAAACACTACGGTATAAGAATCAGAATCAGAAAATCAGAATCAGAAATACTTTATGTATCCTTTGATGGCCCTGATTTAGAGATACTTAAAGTAAATACGATATTTAAAGTAAAGTACAAAGGCAAAGTTTGGGCAACTAATCATGTAATGTGTGTATCGTAGCGGCCCTCCGTTAAGTCATACATTCTGTTTCACTGGTTGTAGGCTTCATTTGGTAAAACTTCCTGTGAAATCAAAAATGAACTTCTTGGATGAATTTGAGCGTGTAAAAGGGTTTGGTGTTTCCATCGACAAGTAGCTGTTTTTTATATTTTGTGCCACCCACTACTAACTCATCTACACTTCATCAGGATTAGCCAGGGCTTCTGATGTAAAAGCAGAAGAGGAGTGGCAAGTTCTCACCCTGAGACAGAATGTTCTGTAATCTGTTCAATAAAACTCTTTTCCTCTCACTAATGGGAATGACAAAAACATGATTGTTGAAGAAGGGATTTGACCTTGCATATCACTGAGGCGTATTAAAAGAGACCTGACTGTGCAGTCTGCGGAGAAGTGTGTCCTATGTGAGGAGAGGGACAGAGATCAAAGCTTTCCTTTTTGTCTAAATAATGGAAAAAAGGATTTGCCCTGTGCTGAATGCAAAAAAGAACAGTATGTGTGAGAGTGTGAGTGTTTGTATGTGTGTGTGTGTGTGTGTGTGTGTGTGTGTGTGTGTGTGTGTGTGTGTATGTGTGTGTGTGTGTGTGTGTGTGTGTGTGTGTGTGTGTGGCTCAGTTGTTCTGTGCAGCAAACAAAGACAGAAAAAGCTCTGTTGGAAACAACAAGGTGTTAAGATGTGCAAACAAACACACAGGTCAGTCTGTGTTTGGCCTGCCGAGTCTGGGGAGAGAACAGCTTGTCCAGTGTGTGTGTGTGTGTGTGTGTGTGTGTGTGTGTGTGGTGTGTAAGTGAGTGAGTGTGTGTGTGCTTGTGTTAGTGGAGCCAGATCTGGGAGTCCTCTTCTCTTAACCTTTTCCCACTACAGGCTCTACTTTTGGTCCAGGCCGTGCTAAGCGCCTGGGATAACGTTCTGCTCTTTTAATTGTGCTTTCAGCGCTCTGGCCTTAGCATGAAGGTCTTTTGATACTGCCATCAAGCTTATGAGAGTCAGTACTTCTCTCTTTGATGAGTGTCTTTCAATGCTTTGATTGTGCTTCCTCTGAAAGTACAGAGTGTTTTGGTCAAGGAGACTGTTCTGTAATTTCTGGGGATTCTTCTCTCAATTGCAATATGATACAGAAATATCTTAAGTGATTAAATGGGTTTCCTCCTGTGAGAACTTTATGTACAGTAATAACCTGCCAAGTAATGAGACAAAGACAGAGAACAATCTGTCCCTGATTGATGCAGATAAACAAGTTCTCAGGATGCGTTCATAATGTATGTTCCGTTTTCAGAGCAACTTTGTTACATCAAGGCACTTAGAAAAAGTACCTAATCCAATCATGTTTCCTTGTGATTGCCTCGACCTCAGAGGTAAAAACAGTTTGAACAATGTAAACAATTCTTACCATTGCATTGATTTGGGATTCCAAGAATGCAATGAAATGTTCTTATCACTTTTAGATTTATTATTCAGAATAGTGCTGCACTGCTACACCAGTGTGGTCTGAAACCATGACTTTGGGGTAGGAGACAGCTTCAGAGTGCTCAGTCTGTGAAAAACAGTGTTGTTTTTTCTTTTTGTAAAGGATAACACTGTTACACATTAAGATTTATGTGGGAGTATACTTACAAAATGTCCAATCAGTGTCAATATAGTGCACAATAATGTTGATTACACATTAATGACCATTGATCCCTGGTTGTATACGTTCCTTTTATTGGGCAGCACCAGTAATGTAAATGATAAGCAAGACATCTCCAACTTAAGCTTGACGTAAACAATACTCTGAATTCAATTTAGTTTCCTGTGCAACCCTGAGCTGAAGAAGTTTTCAGCTCCTGTCAGGCTTTTGTAACTGGCAGGTAAAGCATGGTGCAAGTTACTTTTCTGACTTGAATCAACATATGCACACTATCAATAATACTCTTGCAATTTTAACTTTTATTAAAGCAGTCCATGGGTTACAGGGTCCAAAAATAAATATCAAACACCCTGTAATGTAGATCTGTATGGGGGCAGGTGTGTTCTTGTCTCCAGCTGCTCTGAGGGAGACCATGTCTTGGCTAACTTCCAGCTGCCTTTGCTGCTGCTGCTGCTGCTGCTAATGCTGGCCGAAGCTCAGTGTTCAGAGCTACCTGTTTCCTGTGTATGTTGTTCCAGCCACAGCATTGTCCCACTTGTCCTTGTTAGAGTTAATAAGAAACCTAAATGCTGTGTTCCTGCTCGCATAAAAGCTTGGACAGTGAGGGTTGTTAGATGATGTGCATGGGAGGACAGAAACATGCTGTGGATGCCAGAACTGATAGTTTTTGTAATTGATGGCCTTAGCAAGAAATTAAAATGCCAGTGAGCACATGTAGCAGAATTTCTGTTTGGTCACAAGATTTAGAAAATCAAAGTAAGACATTAAGCTGCTGACTCCTATTCTGTCCCCATTTTTTTTTTTTGCATGTTTCTGTTTTTAATGGTAGTCTAGGCAAATGTATTCATCCTGTTTTTTTTTTTAAATTATAGGATGGTGGTTTAGGTGCTCACATGATCTAAAAACACAGTTTGTGACCAGGCTGTGACAATGCATGTCATTACAGTAATAAACACGAGATCTCATTACATGTATAGTGGATAATTACAGCTCTTCATGAACCAAAGCCACTTCATTAAATTCATGGTACATCTTGTACGTACAGAATAGAACACCTTTAACATCCCCTCCCAGATCCTGTATGGGCAGCATGTACAGATGACTGTTATGAATGATATTTGTTCTGCTGTCTACATAATTGCCATGATTATTTACACATTTCGTTATATGTACCTTTGCAAATTTAAACTGAAATATTTCAACAATATTTCATATGCAAATAAACTATGAGACAAGGCTTTCATATAAAATAAGATATTTATAAGCCATGTTCTATTTTTTGCCTTTGTTCATACTCTAAATGGATACATTTCTAAGCAATTCTAGTTATTTCAAGATTGTATTTGCTCACAAGAAGATCAACGTGGAAAACAGATAGATGAATCAAGAAGTACAGAATTTAAGATCCAGAAGATATAAACAGTAAACAGGATGTTATATTGTCTGTCTGTAGTGCTGGATACTTGAGGAATAATCTTGGATCCTTCTGCATAAATCCCACTACCCAAGTCTAATTTTTTCTTTGAAGCAAAATCACAAAAATTCAAACTAGACTTCCTTTTAATTACGATCAGGTGCCTGGGAAGCTTTCTTCAAATATAATCTCCAAATTCTAGAGAGTGGAAAAACTTTTCAAATATGAAACATGTTGTTTAACAGCCTAAAGATTCATCTTTATCCCTGAAGTTTGATTGCTTATCTTGGAGAGTGGTTAATTAAACACGCAAGCTCATTGTCTGTGACCCAGTCAAGGTTTATATTAAGTATTTAGAAAAGGTTTAGCACATGTTTGCAAAGTGGAAGACCACAAAGTGTGCACACAGATGTGCAAGAACAAGCCATCAGAAGACAAGAATAGACCAGTATCTCTACACTTGCTTCTTTTCTTTTTGAACATGCTTCCACCAGCTTTAATGCTTGTGGCCACCAGTGGTGTTGTAACCATAGACTTTATAAATAATGGACATAGTATCCGTGATGTCACCCATCTGTTCCTGAGCGTTGTTTTGAAGCCAATCATTGGCGGGAGCCATACTTGAAATGCTGAACTCAACGAAACTGCTGACGAGTTAGTGTGAGTTAAAGAGGCCTTTGTGCCTCCTCGCCAACAGCTACAGTGTTCCCGCCTGTTTGTCAAGTCAGTCATGTCCTTAAATAGGCAAAACTGGCAATCTTAATATCTTCTGAACAGTCACGTCAGAAAAAAAATTATCCTCTGTACAGTATGTGCCGATACAGAAATTAGCTCTTCAGACCGAAGCCGTTTTTTAAACCAGGCTGTAAACATGTTTATTACTGCTTCAAATAGCGTCTTTTTGAATGGGTGTGTATGTGGTTTCCGATGTTTCTGTAGACGCTCAATGAACTACAGTTCAGAACACTTCTGCATGGGCTCCATATTTGAGACCTGAGGTTGCCGCTTGATTGTAACTTCTTAAAGCTGTCTACGTTTCTGCTGTATTTTCAAACCACTTTGCAAATATGGCAAAATCAGCCAATTAAGCAAAACACATGTAAGTTTAAAGTGCATTTAATATATTTTTCCAAATATTTTTTTTTCTAAAATGACTCAGATATGATAAGGGGACTGCAATTATACAGCTTTGTTCTTGTCTCCCGTCCACTAAAAGTGCCTCAGACTCATCTTTTCAAACACACACTTCATATACTGATTGCAGAGACTGCTATGTAAAGTGCCAACATGCCAATTAGCACTAACCTTGAACCAATCAAATCACAGTCATAACAAAATAAGCATGCTGTCAGAATTCATTCTGGAGTCAAGTTCTGCCCTTGAACACTTGGAAGTTATCTACATCTAATCAACTGATTAGATGTGTATTTGATGAACTAATCAGACAATAAATAAGAGCTTTTCCTTATAGAGAGTTTGCAGAGTATTGAGTGTTGAGTGCTATAGCAGCAGGGTCATCTTCAATTGAAGTGCGTCCCTCCTCGGCAGCAGACAGACAGTCCCTGAAAACTTATTACACTCAGGGTCAGAGACACACACTGAAATTACTTCGAGAGCTCAGCTACCAAGGACACATACCGTAATATACAGTACGGTCCGTTGTGATACATTATGCCTGCAAGAGTCTCAATTGATGGGTACAGTATGTACACAAGCCGATCTCCCAAGAGATATAGTATCACACACACCAACACATCCTGACTTTTGTGGCAGCTGCTCAAAGTCAAAATGTTTTCCTCATGCTCAGTGGGAAGGCTATCTGATCTAGTATCACAATATAACAGTGGGTGCTTGTATTGCAGTGAATAGTTATGTAATCTTCTTTTCACATTATCACTTATAAAAAGCAAAAAAAGCATCAAAGATGCCACTCTATTTATCTTCAAAGGTTGCAAGATAATCCATGAAAATTGAAGCCATGCTAATCACATCTAAGTGTAACATCAAATACACTCCCTGTCAATCTCTCTGCATGTCATCCTCAAATGTGCTTTTCTCCCGCCGTTTCCAAGCAACACAAACCACCTGTTGCCACTGTGACACAAAAATGCTGAGTGTAGCCCCTGCCCATCTCCTCTCTGGTTTGATTACACAACACCAGACACATTATAATAGAGTAACAGATGTCATTTAACCACACAGTTTGAGAGCAGGGTCTGGAGTGGATGTGGGAGGCCAATTCCAGCCCATTTGTGCTGTGTGTGTTTAATATTCTTGACAATAAAATCAACCATATGTTTGTGCATACATATTGCATATAAAGGTGTCAACAAGTTGGTCACACTCGACACAGTGAGGGAACACTGCTGGTTAATTCAAATCTCACCATCTGTCGGTCACTGTCTGCATGCGTCTTTTGTGACAAAAGGGAAACATTGTGTCATTTCACAGAATATGGTTTCAATCGGTTTTATGTAAATATTAGAACTATACACTGTATAAAATAAACAGCTGAACATCAATACCGAGGCTCCACAAACCCTGACAGACTATGGGTCAAAATGACATTATCAATGCCCATCACTTGTTCATCAAATCCAACTTCCAACATGGATTGGATGTCGGAAAGCGCACTACACAAAGCATGTTAGCCCATCATGGCAGCCACAACAAACGAGAGGCAAGAGCTTTAAGGTCTCTGGGGACCATGAGGTTTCCTGTTTGGAAATACTTTGGGTTTTCGTGGGAAATGTATTAATGGACAAAACCATGTGGATAACATAAAAGTGGTGTGCAGATATTGTTGGTTAGTGACTGGGTTCATTTCTGGCAGCACATCTACCTTGTTTACGCATTCGGAATGGCACCACATAAAAGGTGAATATCACTGCCACTTGGAAACAAACTTTGGCACTTAAACATAATTTGCTGGTAATTTTGAGCAGGCCAAAGTGATAACAAATGCTACTGGCGTTTTTATAGCAGTAGCTCTACGACCATATTCAGATGTTGAGAAAACAGGATTTAAACACTTTAAAGGGTGATCGAGACACGACACAAAACTCCCTCCCGTCCAAATTTCAGCATGGTCATAAACGCTTTGAGAACAAGCAAAAGCTGCTGATGTGCATGCTTTGTTCAAGGCACCTGCTTTGGCATTCATGACTGATGGATGGACACCCACTCTTTTTTAGGTTGATTCTGCGCTCGAAGGGCTTTCAAATAACATAATTGCTAAATGAACTCAAAGGTGACAGTGACCGTCCTAGTTCTCTGAGAGACAAGTTGAGTTGTATGACAAATATTGGAGACCTTTTTGGCATTAGTCCACTTTTATTATTTAATTTGTGTATAGGATATTTCATTTTTGTTTTCATTTGAAATGCTACAAAAGGGAAATCTGAGCAAACCTTAACTATTGATGCTGCAAAGGTTACTTTGTCAGACCATTGTGCCAGCACTTTAGATGTTCAGCAAAGCAAGCAGACCGACTTAAGGGTACCAGACTTGATAGCCTTGAAAATAAGAAGGCCATTGAAGTGCTGTTTTGTAACACAGGCTAAATGCTCTCACTCTGATGGTTATGTAATTCCTATTTCACAAACTAACATGAAAGTTATGAAGGTGGTAAAAATGTATGTGCTTTAAAAAGACAGTTTTCTTCTACAGTCATGGCCAAAAGTTTTGAGAATGACACAAATATTACATTTTCACAAAGTCTGCTGATTCAGGGTTTTTAGGTGTTTTTGTCAGATGTTTCTATGGTATAATGAAATACAATTAGAAGCATTTCATAAGAATCAAAAGCTTTTATTGAGAATTACACAGAATTCATGCAATAAGTCAATATTTGCAGTGTTGACCCTTCTTTTTCAAGACCTCTGCAATTCTCCGTGGCATGCTGTCAATCAACTTCTGCACAAATCCTGACTGATGGCAGTCCATTCTTGCATAATCAATGCTTGGAGTTTGTCAGAATTTGTGGGTTTTTGATTGTCCACCCGCCTCTTGAGGATTGACCACAAGTTCTCAATGGGATTAAGATCTGGGGAGTTTCCTGGCCAAGGGCCCAAAATCTTAATGTTTTGTTCCCCGAGCCATTTTGTTCTGACTTTTGCTTTATGGCAAGGTGCTCCATCATGCTGGAAAAGGCATTCTTCATCACCAAACTGCCCTTGGATGGTTGGGAGAAGTTGCTCACGTGAGGACGTTCTGGTACCATTCTTTATTCATGGCTGTGTTTTTAGGCAAGATTGTGAGAGAGCCCACTCCCTTGACCGAAAAAGCAACCCCACACATGAATGTTCTCAGGATGCTTCACTGTTGGCAAGAGACAGTACTGATGGTAGCGCTCACCTCGTCTTCTCCGAACAAGCCTTCCTCCAGATGCCCCACACAATGGGAAAGGGGATTTATCAGAGAAGATGACTTTACCCAGTCCTCAGCAGTCCAGTCCCTGTACCTTCTGCAGAATATCAGTCTGTCCCCTGATGTTTTTACTGGAGAGAAGTGGCTTCTTTGCTGCCCTCCTTGACACCAGGCCTTCCTCCAAAAGTCTTCTCCTCACTGTGCGTGCAGATGCACTCACACCTGCCTGCTGCTATTCCTGAGCAAGCTCTGCACTGGTGGTGGCCCGATCCCGCAGCTGTAACACCTTCAGGAGACGGTCCTGGCGCTTGCTGGACTTTCTTGGGCGCCCTGGAGCCTGTTTGGCAACAATTGAACCTCTCTCCTTGAAGTTCTTGATAATTGGATAGACGGTTGACTGAGGTGCAATCTTACTGCTATAAACTTCCCTGTTAGGCCCTTTTTGTGCAATGCAATGATGGCTGCACATGTTTCCTTGCAGGTAACCATGGCTAACAGATGAGGAACAATGGTGTCATGCACCATCTTCCTTTTAAAGCGTCCAGTCACTCAATCATGACAGATTGATCGCCAGCCTTGTCCTCATCAACACCCACACCTGTGTTAATGTGTGTGACACCTGTGTGTCATTGAAATGATGTTAGCTGGTCCTTTTGTGGCAGGGCTGAAATGCAGTGGAAATGTGTTTTTGGTGATAAAGTTCATTTTCAAGGCAAAGAGGGACTTTGCAATTAATTGCAGTTGAGCTGATCACTCCTCATAACATTCTGGAGTATATGCAAATTGCCATTATAAAAACTGAAACAGCAGACTTTGTGAAAATTAATAGTTGGTCATTCTCAAAACTTTTGGCCATGACTGTAGATTGAAATCACAATGGCCATTGTATTCTGCAGTTCTTTATAGTGGTACTGAGCAAATGTATATATTCTATTTATGTTGTAGCACTCAAGACAGTCTAATTGTTTACTCTGAAGGTATAGATGTAAGAGCTGTCAAGTGAAATTAAAGCCACTTAGCCTCAAGGAATTTAACTCCCATCATCTGTAATAGACTGCAGACTTTAACAGATACACTACAAAGCCAAGACAACCATGAGTAGACCATCTTTGTCCATTTCTCCTGTTACTTTTGTGTTTCTCCTCAAGAAAATGAAAGATGACTGATTCAGAATAAGATCTTAATTGGCAAATTTTCTATAGTGCCTTCACATTTTGCCTCTGAGAGTAAACGTCAGTGCTCACCTGTTCCCACTCTAGAGAAGTGGCACACCGGGCTCATCATCATCATCATCATCAGCTGCTCACCAGGGGTTTAGCAATTCTCCCAGAATACTTTGCCATGCAGATGAGAAGAACCAGGATTGATCAGCTTTTCTTTTGATGGCAGATGACTTGCTCAACCTCTTAGCAACAACCAATCGATCTGCTCCTTTCCTATTAAAAAGCAGTTATTATTTTTTTAGAACATCAATCTCCCCATGGCCACCGTGTTTGTATCCATCTATAATGAAATGCACAGCTTACTTAGAGGCATCATCCTTATATTTGCAGATCTAGAGGCACCAGTCACATATGTATGTATAATTTAAAAAGTTAAATAGCCTGCCAAATGGTCTGTGGTGTCTACTGCAACCCAAACCAGCATTTCCACCTTCAAAAGAAGTCAGGCTACATTTATGTGACCGCCAGTACTGATAGTACCCACGATTACTTCACCCCAAATGGTCCCAACAACCTTGGAACTAGATTGGCAGTGGGAGCCCAATTAGGCCCATGTCACCTCAGGTGGTGGCCCGGAAGGACTTCACTCTATACAGCTCCCCCCTCACATCATACCTGCTTGCAGAACTTATTTATATTACCTCCTCTGCCACATAGCAATAACAACCCAGCAGCATTGCCACTTAACAGACCCAGCTCTGTTATGCAAACTCTGGGTGCTTGACAATGCCGATACTACCCTACCGTATCGCCCCTAAAGGCTCCCAAAAACCAATGATGGAATTAGGTTGTAGGGGCCATGAGGGATGAATGCAAAAATTGCTGTGTCCAGACTTGTTAGACTTTTTATCTTTTGATTAAAAAAAAATCTATTTTTTTTTAATTGCTATATTAAATCACATTAGCTAATGCAAAATAACCTATTGTTGTTCCTTACTTACACAACAGGCCTGTAGTATGTATTGTATACTTTTAATATCATGTGGTGTGTTTGAGATTACACAGAGGAAAATCTGTGCAGTGTCTGTGCGTGACTTACCTGGATTTCAATGGTTAAGGCTTTTAAAACTCCTGTGGTTTGAGCTGACCCCAGGTAACCAGGTTCCCCGAGGTCAGAGAAACACTAAGTGCACAGGACTGTTCATCAAGGATGTGATCACTATCATGCTCTAAAAGGTGGTTGGTCAAAAAAGGATACGAAGGATAGTGTAAAGCTGCCATGACGCAGAGTGAAACTGAGATGGCTCATGGGTTCAGCTGAGAGCTCAGGTACAAAGGTTCAGTATTTGCATTAATGAATTAGTTCCATATGGACGTCTGTGTGTGTGTGTGTGTGTGTCCACCCTTCCATCCTCTTTCATATTACTGACCATAAGGTTTATCTCTCTTGGTGTCATGGTGAACTCTGAGCCACTAATGCACTCAGAGCAGCTCGGACCAATTATACATAATTAGCTAGGTGCAGCGGGTAGGCTAACGTGCAACCAGTATTGACCCAGCCTGGCGTTTAGTGAGCACAATGTGTGCTCTTGGCTGCTGGGAATGACTGTTTGGCGCCGCAGAGATCCCGTTGGGCAAATTGTAGGACATGCCCTTGTGTTCCCTCATGTTGTTACATAGCACGTTGGACCTACACACATTACAGCTGGACACATCAGAGAGAGGAACATGGGAGGAAATTCTATTTTGATCACTTCCAGATAGAATATTGGATAATTATATACTCCCTCCAGTTCTATCCTAGCACCCAAACTCTCCCTGCAGTCCCTCCTCCTTTCTCCCTGAGCATGCTGTGATGTGTTCATGTGTGTTAACACTGAGTTGTCCTTGCATTTATCGCTGTGCTCAGTGATGCATGTGCGAGCAGAAGGGCAGAGATACAAACCACCAAAGATGACCTTGTCCACTTAGCTCACTGTCGCTAACTCCTCTCTGCTCCTGCTTTCAGCATCCATGCAATCCTAGTGAGTCCTGCCTCTATTGTTTGGGCAAAATGTAACTCAATAAACTTTGGAATTAAAAGTCCACAATTTTTTAATGCCAACTGAGATTTCTCTCAATCATTGACAGCACATCATATGACCTGCCTGGTTTTAAAAGTTAACTTGTCTCCAGGAAAAGTGGTTTGAGAGTTATTATTTTTAATTGCAGAGTATTTATGTGCAATCATATCCAGAAAGATTTTTACGTGACTTCACCTTGTAAGATTGTTGCATGGAAACAGTAGACCACGCAATTGTTTTTTATGTTCTGTGAACTCAGTGAAAATACCTTCATACTCAGTCACCCCAGTCTGGTTACCAGGTACACGGTGTATGCTCTTAGATGCAACTTTTGCATCAAAAATAAATAAATAAATGAAAACAGCTAGTCCTCTCCAATTAGCTCTTCCCACACAACCTTTCTGTCTCATTTGTGAATGATTAATAGGGTATATGGGGTCGCTGCTACTTTTATGCAAGCGGCAACCTCTAGTCTTGAGAAATGAAGCCAATGGCAAAGGTTACATGATGTTTTTTGATTCAGCATTAATTATTCAGATTAAACAATTCGGAATTAAAGTATTCTCCTTCGCGTTTACATTGAAATAGTAATTCCAAATTTAAGGTTTACATGGAAAACACATTAATCGTCTTTATTCAATTCACTTAAGGTCTGGGGGTTGGGATGGGTTCTGATTGGACAGGGCGGGCGTGATGTATTTACGTCTACCGGAAGAAAACAGACTCCAGTTCCTGCTTCTTTATTTTCGGTTACAACATGGAAGACCACACAATAAGTACAATCTTTGCTTTGATTTTGATGATAGTTTTGAATAAGCAGCTCGACACAAACATACTGCTTCACTTTCGTCAGCTGAGGAGGAGAAGAGAGATGATTTTAAATCCGAATTGAATAATTCCTCGATCATGTATACATTCATTCCACTTTAAATTAATTCCGGTCATTCTGCGCATGCTCGTTCCCTTGTCCTGTCCTGATATAATAACCAGCCACTTACTTCGGATTTATGTTGAATTCGGATGGTCATTTTCATTCGGAATTAGGTGTTTATAAGGTAATTTTAATTTTTTTTTAAAGAGGATTTAATTTTTATTCTGAAATAAAGAGGAATTAAAAGTCTCATGTAAACGTAGCCAATGTGAAAGTAGTAAAAACTGCAGTTTCTCGGGTGGGTACTTGAGGCTGGCAGCATAAGCACCAGAAACTACATACACCAAATCACGCCAATATTTATAGCATAAATACAAATATTTACAGCCTGGTTAAAATATACGTATATTTGATCTGAATAGCTAATTTCTCCATCAACACAGACTGTACAGAGAGTGATTTTTTAATGACACATTAGTTCTGAAGATATTAGAATTCTGAGTTTTGCATAATAAGGGGAATGTCTGACTTGACTGACAGGCAGGCAGACTGTAGCTATTAGTGACGGGGCTAAAGGCCCACCTTAGCTCCACCTGTTTGCCTGTAGTTAGGTTGTTCGAAAGTTAGGTTGAGTCGACATTTTCAATATGGGAAAACGCTCCAACGCTCGGCTCAAATTCTGCTTTGAAAAACGGCATGTGATATCACAGAAACAATGACCATGCATAATACTGTCTATGCTTCACTTCTATGTAAATTAATGGCAAAAAACGCAAAGATAGATTACCGTTTTCTATAGAATACCTTTCTGTGTAAAAAGCCAAAGAAGGCTCCCAGCGAATCTGAAGTGCCAAGTCATAAGTCCAGGACCCCCTAAAAGGTCATGACCAGGAGTGATAATTTATTCGGGAACACATCTAAACTAATGTATAATTTGGAAAAGAGAAGCAGATGCAAAGTCCTGTTTCCGATCGATTATTTTAGTCAAATTTGCGTTGACTTCTCCTTGATAAATATCTATTGAATACAGGATCGGTTTAGGTTACACCTGTGTTGTCTCCTCCCCCCTCAGGTGACTTTCATTACTCACACACTGTGAGCTGTTTAGACATCGGCTCCTTCCTATAAATAGAACATTGTTCCCCCTCCATGTTCCATAGATTGCTAATGTTGTCAGAGCAGGTGTGTGATTGACAGTACAGTATGTCACCTTACCACCCCTTCACAGATGCATTTACAACTTTCCTTTTGTGTGTCTGTGTAGGCAAAAAGGGTAGACTTCAAAAATGTTAAGACTCTGTATGTCAGGGATTTGTCCTAAGGCAGTCAGCGAATCTCAAGATAGCATTTAGTCTATATTCTTAGAATTCTGGATATCACCTGGGGACATAATTCACAGCTGACAGGTGATTGAAAATATAAGACTTTACACGCAACAATCAAGGTTTCACTTACAGGAGCACTTCAACCAAGAGAACTCTGGTCACACAAAATGAATGAACATGGCTGCCTGATTGACTTTTGGTAGAAACCTGGTCGTAGGATGGAGTAAAGACCGTTAATGCTGCCTCACCCGGAGACCTCCCTGCAGGTGGTGCAAAGGGAGATACAACGATGGAGAGACTGGCTGTGAACGGCAGGGGACAAGCTTTTCTGAGAGTGGACTAATTGGCTTTAGCAAATGAGAACCAAGGCCATTAGCTTACAGTCCATTAGCTGGACTGTAAGCAGTCACCACTGAAAACTTATGAAGGGGAAGTTACACTGATTGTTTTGATGCTGTGAAAGTGACGTGCCAGTTACAATTTATCTCCCAAAGAGAATCATTTGATATGTTCACTTAAATTATCTGCTTAATGAGATGAGCAGGATTAGTAGTATATGTAATAACTTCACCTTTAGAGCTCCCGTGAGGAACTTTTGGTTTGTGTTGGTTTTGGCGCCCCCTGTGGATGAGGGTGTACGTCTCATGACTTTGCTGATGTTCTGTCGAAGTAAAAAAAAAATCCCACCCTGCTTTGTTTTAACACTCAAATGTATTGCTCATCTGTGTTTAAGTAGCGTGTTGTTAATCACCTCGACTGACTTCCACCCCCTACCAGTGTTATTAGGAATTAAAAATTACTACGAAGAAATGTTGGATTTTTGTGCTGATGGTCTGGTTTGCTCTTCTAGCAGCATCAGTATTACTTTTAGTCAGTGGGAACCTCACAGGAGCTCATAGTCAGAACTTGGGTTTTCCTGTTTTAAACTGACTCACATGCTACTTTTGACCCACATAAAATTTGAAAGGTAACATGTAACATAGTTTAGTTATATGAACACATCAAAAAGACTTATCAGGCTAAATGTGTCAGTTTAAACATAAATGTGCATGCCTGAAAACACAATAACACTCTCATATGAAGAAATCACAAAAGCAGCACTGAGTAGCCTGAATAATTTAGTCTTCATTAGTACACCAGTCCAGTGTATTGATCATCATAAAACAGACCTGTAATCACTGCTCTACCAAACATATATATTTTTTATATTTACATGCAATGTGGGCACTGGAAAGTAGAATTGCCAGAGACAGTCCACGCAGGTCAAACAAAATCAAGCTATAGAAGCTTTCACAATCAAACCAGAATTATTTATAGGTAGAGAGTGCTTTCAAGCAGTTTCAATGACGCAGGATTTTTGACTGATTGGTCATTTGACCAAAAAAATCTTTAATAGAGTGAAAAACAGGTTTACCTTATATTAAGTAAAGGTCCGGGAGATGTTTTTATTCTGAGACAGTAATAATCGAGTTTCCTCACTAAGCTTGTTCTGAACATTGTGTATTTTTAAATGCATGTGATCAAAGTTATATCCCCTCTGTAGTAAAGTTACTAGTTCTTATTTCATGTTGTAATGAACTCCTTTGGTCTTTTGTGTGTGATTGTTTACTCTGCCCTAATTATTCTCACCTGTGCCTCATTAGTGTCACCTGTACCTGACTGGCCTCTCCCTCCAAGATAAGTGTCAAATCTACACCGTTGCACAGGAGTCTGCGTAGTTTAGTGCAGCCCTGTACCTACACAGGAGCCTACGAATGTAGCCTGATGTGCACCTCCTAAAAAATGACACTGTATCTAAGATGAGACAGTATGGCCTCTGATCTCTACTGGGTAGCATCATCATTGGTTAGTGCAGTGTGCCAGGAACAGGTGTAACGGAGTTAGGACTGGTGAGGGACTTCTGGGGATAGACCTTTCACCCAAAGAATATTAACAATATCCTATTTTGTTCCTGACCTTTCAGAGGGTTTCCCCTTTAACAAACACAGGTTGGACCACAAATGAATACAAAAGGCATGTTTTTAGGGAAAATATAAAAACAATCTTTAATTAGCAAAAAAAAGTTTTGAAAAACACAACTATTAAATTAGTGATAGACATACCAATTACTCTGGAGGTAACAGCACCAGAAGGACAATGCTACATAGTAGACACTGGATTATTTGGCCATACCTACCAACAAGAAAACCCACTACAATACACATCTAATAACAAATAGAGTTGCACACACACAGAAAAACACAAGGAAAGGCCTGAGGCAATAATGCGTGCAGCTACTGGACAGGGATAATACAAACTGTTACTGAGCAGAGTCTCTATCAAAACAGTTACTGAGCAGAGTCTCTATCAAAACAGTTACTGAGCAGTCTCTTCCAAACTAAAAGGCAAAAAGAAACACTGTTGTAACTTAACAAAAGTGGAACTTAATTTAACATAACGAACATAAAGCTCAAAAAGCGGCCTCAAAGACCTGAAAGAAACCATCTAACAAGTTCCAACGAAAACATACCTAAAGCAAGATAAGGACGCAAAAAAGATAAGCAAAAAGAAGACAAATAAACAACAAAAAGAACAAGGCAACAGTGACAATCTGTAACAAAAACATTATGCATTAACCACTTATAAATTAACAAAACGGCACAGTACAGATGGTTGCTATAAACAATTTGGGTTACCGTGGCTGTCCGCGACCCTACCGCGGCATTACACTGAGCTCGCAACTCTCGTACTATATGCCCACTGGACACACCAAGATCCATAAACCCACCAAGGAAAGCTGTCTTGGAATGAAATTCAAAGTTAATCTCACATAAGCTCGAAGAACAGCTCTTAACACAACACAGCTCATACCGGCTCTCGACCCGGAAGTACTGCAGAGAATGCTGGGAGCCCCGTCAGGTAAATTTATCCCTGCAAACACAACAGGTAAGCACCGTTGATTGGTTCCCAGCCAGCTGTAGGGCATAACCTGCTAATCAGCTGGTTACACAGGGCAGCACGAGGGCCGAGCATGGTTGGATCAACTGCCCCTGACCAGCTGAATACATTAATGGCACTTTTTTACACTTTTCACATTTTGTCAGGCCAACAGCATACTCTTTCAAAGTGTGTCAACTTCAGCCTTTTTAGCTGATTGCGCTGTAGTGAATGCCACATGATGTGGAAAAGTGAAAGACATGTTGATATACTCTGATCATAGCCATAACATTATGACCACCTGTGCAATCTAATGCAATCCAATGGATGGCACTTCAGAGTGCTTCAGAGAGCACTGGATCAGAGTCTATTGAGAGCTATCATGTGTGCTATCATGTGGCCAACTTGAAGGCCACCGTACCAGTGCAATGAGCATGCCTGTGCATGCTGTCTGTGTAATTATTGAAAAAGAACTTGCAAATACGCTTTATTAGCAGAACAGTAGGAATGTCCGTGCTGACCACTGAGCCCTAACACTCCCAGCAGCCGCTGGGATTGGCTTCACACTGAGTCAGAATGGGTGCTGGTTACACAGCCAGGATGTAAACAAAAACAAAGAAAATGGGCTGGACAGATCATGTGTGTGTTGTGGGTGTGCATCTGCTTTGTTTTGGTGCATCTTGCATTATGAAATGTTGCTTCAGTGATTGGAGCAGCAGCACCTGGAGAGATGGTCTCTCATACAGGGATTAAACATGAAAAAACATCAAATGTTATCAAAAATAATGGCGTCAGTACTTGAGCATGGTCTCTTTAAAAAACAGAACCACTCGTTCTGTTATGTAAACTTAATCTTTGAACCAAATAAGGCTTTTAGTGGGATTGATCACAAAAAGTGTTCAATAGGATGTTGAACCATTAGAGACATGTTATCAGGTGATTCAGTGTAAGAGGGAGCGCATTTTGGGAGTTACTTTGGGTGTCATTATATTCAGCACAGAATATGAGATTTTGAGTCATGGTTTAAATGAAGTTTTATGTAGATAAGTCTGCACAGCAGAAGCTGCTCCAAATATGCATTTAATGAAACATATCACCACAAGTGACGTTTTGTGCCGTTGCCCTTCATCAGACTTATCTATCCTGCTGTCCAGCACCCAGTACTTCAGGCTCTGGATGTGCATGTCACCTCAATCCTTGCTTACTTAAATTACATTTTACAGGGTTTACTTACACTTACATTACACTGTGCATATTTGTTAAAGTTTGTACAAAGAAGCAGAAGAGGCTGTTTATGTAATAGTTATCAGGTGTTGGTGCACAGAAAGTGTTAATTATTTACGACCTAGAGGGTGGTTCAACAGTAATTAATACTTGGCATTGTGTATTTGTGTGTGTGTACACGTGAAAGAGTGTGAGGTAAAATTAAAAATATCAATCCCTTCCAGGAGACTTGCCTTTCTCTCTTTATTTCCCCCAGTTCTCTTCTTTTTCTATCCGCGTGAAGCTATTAGAGTTACATAAACAGTGTTGCATGGGCAGCTTACTGACGTCTCAGGTTGGGCATTTGTAAGATCACTCGATGTTAGTCACATTTATCCACTACACTGCTGGCTGAAGGAGCACAGGTTTGGATTTGATCATTACCTCTGAGACAAGTCTGCAGAACGCCTCATGGAAACAGAAAAGCACCTACTGCCAATTTTCCTGAAGTGCTTTTCACTGTGCTCCTTTGTCTGCAGACTTAGAAGAAAACAAATATCTACAGATATCCAACATTCACTGTTTTGTTACTTAAAGCTGGAGTAGGACATGTTATTTTGATACATTTTTCTCAATCACGAGCAAAAAGCGATGTATACATCGATAGGGAGTAATACACAAAGTGATCTAACACTGAGATGAGAAATCTCAGTTGTCTGTGTCAGCAGCTAGACTGCAATAACTTCGTCCAATCATTCATTCGCCACCGAGCGCAATGATTGGCTGACCGGCCGGATGACCTGTGACCTGCCAAAAGACACACCTCCTGTTTACCTGACTGAGATCATCATCAACAGGCTGTTCACTAACGCAGAACATCTGATAAACATGTCAGAGAGAGAGAAACCAACGATTTAGCTCAAGTTCTGCCCTCAAGTTCTGCCACTAAACAGAGCAAGAAGAGGAAGACTGTGATGGAAAAGGAGACGACTTAAAAACACTGGATGAAGATACAAACACGAGTCAATATTCGGGCTGCATTTCTGCGACGGCTGAGGGATTTGAAGGGTCTCTAAAGCAACGCCTTGGTTGCTGATTTTCTACTGGACAGGTAATCATGTCATTTCATTTGTCTTTGTGTTCATGGTTTAGTTCATCTATGAGACAGCTAGCGATAACTTTGGCTAATGCTAGCGGCCGGCTAGCGACTTGTAGCTCTGTTTATAGAGACCTGTACACAGTCTGTTAGCTTGAAGCTCTGTTTATAGAGACCTGTACACAGTCTGTTATATATAAATAAAATCCAAACCATTCTCTTTCACTTCACGTGATCTGCATGCTAAATCGCAATCTGAGACCACACCATACAGACTAAAGAGATGAGAGACAAAAAGTTTGGCTGATAAAAAAATCCTGTGAATGTTAGCTGCTTCTCTAAAAGCTTGGTTTGGTGAAGGAAAGCATGAATAAAAGTGTTCAACAAGGAATCAAATACACAGAATAATTGTATTAATAATCTGTGGGCGCAGTCTTCCCCTCCAAAGAGGGAGAGAGCACATTTTGACATCACTTACTCTGAAAATATTAGATAATATTCAAGATATCAATAAGAAATACATGTACCATATGTGCACAATACACACTGCAGTAGGCACTAAGCACACACTAGTGATAGTGGTGTCAACTCCTTGCATGTTTAGAAGAAATAACTGTTTACATACGGGGCTGAAGAAAGGGTTATTATGATCGAAATCAAATGCACAGTGCTGTAAGATAATGAGAACATTTGACTAAACTTCTGATTCTTTCTTCTATGTCAGGTATTGCACAATATTTAACAAGAAGTCAAAAAAGTGGAGCCTGTACACAATGAAGGTGGGTAAGGACTACGAGTACATCACAGACCTCCAGAGCTAAATCCTGCACAGAAAGCTGACAGCAACTGGGGGATGCCAAAGAAGAGAACAAGGAGGCCGGATGATCCACGCCAACATGTTTACCTTCAACAGCCATTATTTTTATTTCTGTAATAAATACATCTAATGATATTGCAATTATTTGTTTATAATGTTGTATGTTACTTGATATGGATTTAAATTATTTTGTAATTTGAAGAGAGAAGGCCAGTGTAAATTTAAAGATTTATTTAACAAATGTATACACAGCACACTCAAGTATTTTTTTTACATGAAGATAAATATAAAATATATACAAAGGAACTAAAGGGTCACCATACAAGTATCGTATGTAATCATGTCATAGTTTCATTCACTCCCCACTAAGGGTCACGGATTTTCCAGATACAGCGACAAGGTATTACTCCTCTATGACCTGCACCAAGTGCTCTATGCTGCCAGACAACAACCTGTCTGTGCAGCATGGCGGAACTTTCTGTTGCTGTCCCCAGGATCTGGAGCTCGTCCCCGGTCGTTGCTCTCCCTCTCGCTCGTATGGCTCTGCCTTGTACTCGACCCCGGTCTCGTCCTCTCAGACCGGAGGTGCTTGGCTCAGGATCGTAATCAGCAGTCATCATGAGAGCTCTAACAAGCACAAAAAACAGTCAATATGTTGTAGTTCCAACACGAAAATGAAGACTGTCAACAATGGTGAACACTAATAAATATATAGGCACTGTAGCCGTCTAGTAACTAAACATCATGACATGCTAAATCAACATAAACATGGCTAGCCGGAGTTATTAGCCCGGCAGCAACAACTTGCTCTAGCTGTATTTCAGATGATAAAAAACATACACACATAAAGCTAACATGCAGGCTATGCTGTGCATTCTAACTAATTACATTATTCTTTAATGTGGTAATATAATCGGTTTACTTACATGGGAGATAGACATGTTTTTCCTCCGATGAAAATAAAGTCAATCGCTCGTCGCTCCACAGCTAACTATCGTGACGTCATCCTCCAGCTGGAGTCTGCCACAGCGCGTTCATGTGTTTGGAGGCGTGTCCCTCCCCTCTCCCTACAGGCTGCTCTGAAGGAGGGGGAGGGCTCTGTTCGGCTGTGTGCTTTCAAAATCAAGCTAACTGCTGCGGCTTTCTCAGGATCTCCTACTCCAGCTTTAAGTTGTCTTATTTGACCCTGTTGTTTACCTTTTATTTTCAGAACATTTGCACAAGAACAGATGATTTACAGGATAGTTTTTTGAGTTAACAGAATGTGAAGAAATCCATCTGCATTCACTGTAAAAACTAAAATCATACACAGTACATTTATCTCATCAACGCTCATCAATTATCTCCTGACACTTAATAAGTCACACTGACCTGACAAGTGCAGATATAAATCCTATTTAAAGACATTATAGGCCAAAAATAAGAACTTAATGGATTGTTATGAGTAATGGCTGCCAATCCAGCAAGCAATTTGTCTTGACAAGTTTCTTAGTGTTACGCTTGATAAAAGACTGTATAAATAATGGAACGTAGTATCCGTAACACCCGTCTTCTTCCTGAGCGCTGTTTTGAAGCAGATCGTCGGGAAGAAGTTTTTTGAACCAGGCTGTAAACATGTTTATTGATGCTGCAAAGACTGTCTTTTTTGAATTGGTGTGTATGTGGTTTCCGGTGTTTTTGCAGCCAGCCTCAAGTGGATTCTCTATGAATTGCAGTTTATAACACTTTCGCTTGAGGCTTCATATTTTGAGTTCGGAGGTTGCCGCTTGCATTTGATACAAGAAACATATCAATCAACTTGTGCTTCCTGCATTGGCAATATTCTAACTGGCACAGTAAAGTCCCATCTCTTATCAGGTATCTGTATAGACCACTCATCACTCCACAATAAATACTTAATTCCAGGATCTCAAACAGTACAGTTCAGCTTGCAAAAAAAGACACATGTTCTGATGAAACATTTATAGTAAAAAACTTCCTCCAAGCTGAGCAGCCTCCATGAACTCAAACAGAGCAGGCCTGAAAATACAAACACCAGTCTGATACAATAGCAGGCATTTCAATCAACCTAGTCCTTATTTTTGGCTTGTAATATCTCAAAATAATATTTAAATCTGGACTTATTGGGTCATTGTGCTTATAGTGTTACGAGATAGTCTGTCTGGAAATTAGACAAATGCACTCAAAAAAAAGCTTCCGGATGGCAGAGTAAGTGAACAGACGTACTCTCTAGTGCTCCGTTGCAGATCGCTGTTATTTCTTCGCTTACCTCACTGATTAATTTCAGAAAAGTCATTCTAGACCTCCCGAGTTACTGAACTGAACCGAACAGAAATATGCCGAAGTCTGTGAAACGGGACAAAATTAAACCAACGGAATCCGAAACGGATTGTCCCATGCCAGCGCCAACACATGGTGATAGCGGTAGCACCCACGCCGCGGACACCTGTGGAGAGCAGACCGTGACAAGTGCAGATATTATGCAAGCTATCGAGTCCCTCAAACATGATTTCCATCAGAAAATTGACAGGGTACTCTCGGCAATCGAGGGAAATATGAAAGAGTGTACTGGTCGCCTGAACGAAGCCGAGGAACGTATCTCATCAGCGGAGGACACAATAAACAACCTGCAAGCTAAAGTTGAGGGCATGGAGGCCAAGCTGACAAAACTGATGACCAAAACTGAAGACCTAGAATGCAGAAGCCGACGCAACAACTTAAGAATAACAGGCATACCGGAGAAAGAAGAGGGGACAAATTGCTGTGTTTTCCTTGAAAAATGGCTTACAGAGACTCTCAACATACCCTATCCAACAGTGGAGAGAGCTCATCGTCTTACAAGCCAAAAAAACAACTCTAATTATCCGCGGACACTGGTTGTTAAGTTTCTCGACTCCAGAGATAAAGAGAGGGTCATGAGGGCTGCAAGAATAAAAGGTCAGATTAACTACAAGGACAACGAGGTCAGGCTCCATCTGGATTTGCCGGCTGAAACTTACAAGCAACAACGGGCTTTCGACGGTGTGCGGCAACAACTACGAGAGAAAGGCATCGGCAAGCACCGCATCTTGTTTCCAGCTAAACTTCTTCTAACCCATGGAGATGCCACGCATACCTTCGACTTGCCCGCGGATGTCAGCAAATACATCACTGGAATACAAGGATAAATATGAGAGACGGGAGGACTCTCTTTTTCTCTATATTCCTCTCTCTCCGTTTCTACAATTTATTTTTTTAGTTTTTTCTTTCATTTTTCTCCTCCCTGCTGTTTGGATCTCCACTCTCACTGGCAGTATTCCTGCAATCAGGTATGCAAGCAGCTAATAGGGTTTGAGACATTGCAAAAAGGCATGGTAACATTTTTGTATAACAACCCCTTCAAATCTTGTCGGAGACTTTTTTTTTTTTCTCTGTTAATTGAAAAGAGAACAAAGACTGCAGACTAGGTCTGTACTAGGATAAAGCTGCTGCCAACATAATGAGACTCAAACAACTCCACTATGACCAAGGAGAGAAATCTGGCTTGGCAAATTAAACAACAACAAGTTGAAAGAGCTATAACGCATATCGAGGATGATGAAGGGAAAAGGATCGTAGACCTGATTCAAATTAACGAAGAATTTATGCATTATTACAAGAACTTATACAGATCTGAAAAAACTACAAACTCTAATAGACAGTCTGATTTCCTGAGAAAACTGGATATACCCCAAATCGCGAGGGAAAAAAGGGACATATTAGAAGAAGATTTGACTACATCTGAAATCTCGGAGGCTATCAGTTCCATGAAAGCTGGTAAATCAGCAGGACTAGATGGCTTGCCAATTGACATTTATAAAATATTTAAAGTTAAATTGTTAAATCCTTTACTCGAAATGTTTAATGAATCCTTCAACAATGGAGTACTTCCTGCATCAATGAGAGAAGCTTTAATATGCTTGCTACCCAAACCAGGTAAACCCAAGACTAAATGTGGAAACTGGCGTCCTATAAGCTTACTTAATTCTGATACAAAGATCCTTTGCAAAGTTATAGCAAGACGCTTAGAGACTGTACTTCCAACCATAGTGGGGAGAGACCAGAATGGTTTTATACGGGGAAGACAAGGCTTTCATAACGTTAGGAGAGTACTAAATGTCTTACACAATCATCAAAGAGCAGCAGATTCAGCTCTCCTCTCAATAGATGCAGAAAAGGCTTTGGTTTCGGAGAAAAGCTTTGCAATTGGATTAAGATATTACATGCACAACTGTCAGCAGAGGTGCTAACAAATGATGTGGCATCTAAGGCCTTTAAAATAAACAGGGGTTGCCCTCAAGGCTCTCCTTTATCACCTATTTTATTTATCTTAGCCATAGAACCTCTAGCAGTAGCAATTAATACACATAAAAACATTGAAGGGATTCAGACAGGAACTATGGTTACTAAAATCTCAATGTTTGCAGATGATGTCATCCTGTTTTCAAAAAATTTAAACTCCTCCATTCCTGCAGTACTAGAACTTCTAAATAGTTATGGAGAGATCTCCGGATACAAAATAAATACTTCAAAATCCTCCATTATGCTATTAAATGAGGAAGAAGGAACGATTCCAAATGTACACGTTTCAAAATTTAAACTCTCAGAAAGTTTTACATATCTAGGCATTAATATTACCCAACAGTTTGAAAAAATTATACCCACTAACTATGAACCAGTTATTAAGGCTGCGTCACAGTCCATAGCACGCTGGATGAACTTGCCTATTTCTACTATTGGAAGAATAAATGTTTTTAAAATGAATATATTACCAAAATTCATTTATTTATTTCAGAACATCCCATTAGCACCACCCATTCATATGTTCCCAAAAATGAGAAAATTGTTTACTAAATTTATATGGAAAACAAAACGCCCTCGAATACGTCTCTCACTTTTATACCTACCCTTTGATAGAGGGGGGCTTAAATGTCCCAACCTTCTTTGGTACTACTGGGCTGCCCAGCTGAGAACAATAATGTTTTACTTTGCTGGTGAAGCCCCTGCGTGGATGGATATGGAAGCACACTCTTTAAGTATCCCTTTACATTTATATTTACACTCAGCTGGACCAAAATTTCTAAGGAAACATACCATTAACCCAATTCTAAATAATATGATCATGGTGTGGTTTGATGTTAAAAAACACATGCGTATATCAACCCCTCTCTCTGGGTTTGACCCAATCTGGGGCAATGTCTTATTTGAACCTGGTAAACATGACAGAGTTTTTCAACTATGGGCTAAAAATGGCTTAATTAAAATTCAGGACCTCTACTCAGGGGAAGTCTTAATGTCATTTGATGAACTTTCAGTTAGATTTAACATACCTAAGAACCACTTTTTTAAATACTTGCAATCAAGAAGTTTTATCTTCTCAAAACAGAAATCACTGTCTAAACCAGAACATTCAATGTTAGAGAAACTTATGAACAGAGACTGTAAAGATAGTGGCTTAATTTCATTACTGTATAACTGGTTGATGTCCGGTGCCACAACAACCTCAGAGTCAACACTCATGGCTTGGATAAATGACCTACAAGTAGAAATCTCAATTGAGGAATGGGGCAAAGCATGCAGAGAAGCTCAAACACAAACCGCAAATACGTCATACTTCTTCAATACAATTGGTTGATGCGTACCTATGTGACTCCAGTAAAATTACATAGATTCAATGATAACATTCCTGACCTTTGTTTTAAGTGTGGTCTCATAAAAGGAACATTCATACATTGTATATGGGAATGTGACAAGTTTTTGGGGTGAAGTGTTGTCTACTATTAACAAAATTTTGCCTGTTCAGGTTCCTATGGAACCTAAGGCTGTTATTTAGGTGTTTATCCTCTCAACCTTTCATGGAGAAAGGAGGAATTTATATTTACAAAGTTGTGCATCCTGCAAGCAAAACGGCTGATAGGACTGTTCTGGAAAAAAACTGAAAGACCCAGTATTGGGGCATGGGTTAAAAACATGGTTACTTGCATGTCTATGGAAAAAATTACACATACTCAGAGGAAAACTGTTATTATATGAAATGTTGTGGGAACCCTTTGTGCACTTTTTGAAACGCAGTGATTTGTGCAATGGGCTTGCTGATTAGCGGTAAATTGAACTTGGACTTAGTCTAAATATATGAAATACCGCTTCCCTTTTTTATGTATGTGTTTGTATGTATATATATATATATTTATGTATGTGTATATGTGTATATGTAGATAGACTTTTCTTACTTGGTTATTTTTTTAATTTTATTTTATCAAGCTTTCTTTTTAACTATATCATGAAGTTTACGGGCTGCATATCCCTTTATAAAATGTTATGCCTTATTTATTGTAAAAAAGATACACATGAAATATGAAATTTGCAGTCTGTGACATCATGAGAGGTTTCTAGGGCGGTACGAGGTGGGAAAGTGTAAAATCAATCTGAAACAGTCTCAGTTCAGGTTCAACAAAAAGGAGGGGTTTATTCAACCACAGGTATAATCACACAAAACAAAAAGGTAACTCAGGTAATTGTTCAAACAAGGTCTCAAAGGTAACTTAAAGCATCCCGTAGGAGAAAATAGTTCTTTTTAAAATAATCAAAAAAATTTGTCCATTCAACTTAAAGTCTCTGTTATGAAAAAACAAGGTTCCTTTAGTCACTTTCCTGTGGTCAGTTCTCAGTGTTCCTTCTCCTCTTCCAGCCGTGTGCTCCCCTCTCCCAGTCTGATTTCCAGCCCTTTTGTCCTGCCTCAATCAATGCTCTTAAGCACCTGCAGCTGTCCAGGTAGTGGTGGCTGCTGGGAGTTGTAGTGTGCTTACTGGCGGCCATTTTGTCTGGTTGCTGATAGCCATGGATTATGTAGCACCCATCCACAACCTGTCCCCTTGTGATGCCACAAGTTGTATGAACATTATCTCCTTTGGCCTATGTTTTTATTTTTATTTTTATTTATTTTTTCTCTTTCTTTCTTTATTTTCCTCTATCCTTTTGCCTGATTTTATATATTTTTTATTTTATTTTATTTTATTCTTTTACCTTATTTATGTGCGAAGAGATGAAGGGGGTGGGGGGTTAAAGGGTAGTAAAAAGTCTTTTTTTTTTGTGAATGTTTTGCACTCAAAAAGAAAACAATAAAAATAATATTGAAAAAAAAAAAATGCACTCAAAAAGATTTTAGTTTTTTGCAGTGTTGGGTTGTTCTGCAACCCATTTCTCATCCACCTTTGATACAAAAGATGGAATACCTACTGATCAACAGGTTTCTGGTTTGGTCTCTTCTCTAGCATTAAAAACTGGGGTAACTTTGGCAGTCTTCTAGGTGGTTGGTTCTTTACCTTGTTTTATGAACAAGTTCATTAAATATGCAATTGGGCATGCAATAGTTTCTGTGTGGAGCTTTATAAGGTTACTGTCCAGGCAAAATGCACCCTTAGCTTTAGAGCCTTTCAGAGAATAAATGATTCTTACAACCTCAGGGATGGATCTGTCTCGTATGTTGAACACAGGTTTGCTATCATCAGGGGGGTTAAAAGGGAATGTCTAGATTTCAGAATGCATTGTAAGTCCCCCACAGAGCTTAGTTATTCACAATAATGTCCTTATTCTTAGTTGGCATACTGTTTGCCTTGAGCCATGTGTCATTGGGTTTTTTGCCTTTGCTTTGTCCTATAAGCTTATTTAAGTTTTCTTATATGACCTCTCCATTTCCATTTGCCCATCTATCATATCTGTAAAAATATCTATACAAGTTAGGCTGCACATAATCACAGCAGTAATCCATTATTTCACTGGTTATTTCAGCGTAACTGTCCATCAACCTAGACACAGGCAAAGAGATGCAGTTGAGATGGGCTTAAAGCAGGCATGTCAAACTCAGTTTGGCTCTGGGGCCGGATCCAGACTTTCTGTTCTCAGGTGGGCCGGATCAGTAAAAGAATGTCAACTCCAAATATTTAGCTTTGTTTTTCAGTACTGTGCTTTATCATTCAGCCTACATTTGTAGCCTACCCTACATATTATAATCACGGATGACAAGGGATCTGTTCTAAGCACAACACATTTATTCACAAACAATGGAATTGGAAAAAAAAAAAATTGGCAGTGAATGTGTTAACAACTGCTTTATTTTAACAGTTGAGTGAATGCTGTTTTACACCTGAACCAACTCACCACACCAAGCAAACTCAAGTGGGAGCTATGAAAAAAATATGTTTGCCTTAATTGTCATTCTGCTTTGAAATAAATAAAAAAAGAAATACAAAATAAAAGTTATAGCAGTGCATGGGCAATAAGATTAAGCTACATCAGATCAAACTACTAGGCTGGGCCTACTGAAGCTTAGAATATACTGTATTAATTGTCTTTAATATGAAACCAGCTTAATCTTATTTTTAATGATCTGTATTCATGAGTGCAAACAAATTTCGTGTCATCACACTTTTTTTCTCTCTCTCACTGCACTCCTGCAGTCTACTTGCTGCTGCTGGCTCCTGAAACTTGGCATCTTTTTGCCTTCACAAGTGCATCGATATTACGTGTCAAATCCTGAGTAGCAGCACATTTAACAATGTCATTCAAGTGTTCATTTGTTAACCTTGAGCGCGGCTTTGTTTTATTATTGGTCATTACGGAGAACACCTGTTCACAAAGATAAGTAGTCTCAAACATGGATAGAACCTTTGCAGCCATGGCTGTTAATTTGGGTAGCCTGGCACGAGATAGTGATAAAACTTATCCAATCCCACGGACCCAAATTTATCCTTCATAGCGGAGTCGCACTGCAAGTGAATTAGCTCGAGTTGAATGTCAGCTGGCATATCAGAAGGCTTCACTGTAAATGGCGAGCGAAAAAAGCCAAATTTGTTCTCAAGTTCACTGAATACCTGAAACCTCCGCTCAAACTCTCGCAGCAAATCTGTTATGTTGTCTTTATATTTATCCAAATCACCATCGGGATGGTCCGGTGCCTTCGGACGCACAGCTGTTAGACAAGAGAAATGCTCGGTGTCACCGTTGGATAGCTGCGTCTCCCACAGTGACAGTTTCATCTTGAACGCCCGTATACTGTCGTCATATTGAGTGACAACTCTGTTACGGCCCTGCAATGTAGTGTTAAGTGTATTCAAGTGTTGTGTAATATCAACCATATATGCAAGATCCTGCACCCATTCCTTGCATTTAAGTTCCTTCACTGGGCGTCCCTTCTTCTCCATGAACTGTCCAATTTCCCCTCGTAGCTCAAAGAAGCGCTTGAGTTCTGCACCTCTGCTTAACCACCGCACGTCAGTGTGGTATGGTAGGCCAGCATGAATGTCATTATCACTGAGAAAGGTGTCAAACTGACGGTGATTTAGACCGCACGCTCTGATAAAATTGACGCATTTCACAACCACACTCATAACGTGGTCCATTTGCAGTGTTTTGCAACATAACGCCTCCTGATGCAAAATACAGTGGAATGCCCAAAACTCTTGTCCTCCATTTTCGGTCTGTACTTTGTCACGGAATTTGTGGCAACACCTGCCTTTCTCCCGACCATTGATGGTGCACCGTCGGTAGCCAGGCTCACGGCACGGGACCAGTCCACCCCCACCTTGTTCAGTGCTCCAACGAGAGAGCTGAAGATGTCGTCTGCTGTTGTGATGTCCTTCATGGGCACCAATTCAAGCAGCTCCTCGGTGATGGTCAAAGTTTCATCAACACCTCTAATGAATATGGCCAGTTGAGCAATATCTGTGACATCGGTGCTCTCATCTATTGCAATTGAAAATGCGATAAATGACTTGATTTTCTCTTTCATTTGGCTGCTCAAGTCACTGGATAGTTCTGTCACCCCTATCTGCGACAGTGTTCCTCGTTAGACTAATATTGGCAAAGGCAGGCCGCTTTTCAGGGCACACGACTTCTGCAGCCTTCAGCATGCATGTTTTTACAATATCCCCATCAGAAAATGGCTTGGATGCCTGCACCAGCTCGTTGGCAATAATGTAGCTGGCTCTCACAGCCCCATCAGCGGTATCGCGGCTGCGAGTAAAAGCAGACTGCTGTTTCTTCAGACCAGCTAACATTTTGTTTATCTCGTCTTTCCTTAGTTGTCCTTTTAAGTGGTCATACTTGTCTTTATGGTGAGTCTCATAGTGGCACCGAATATTAAACTCTTTGAACACTGCAACTTGCTGATTACATACCAAGCACACTGGTTTTGTATTCACCTCTGTGAATAGATAATTCTCAGTCCATTGTTCCTGGAAAACTCTGCACTCCATGTCTACTTTTCTTTTTTTGACAGTGCCATTTGGGAAGGGTGTGTTGACCGATAACTTGTTTAGTAGTGGTGAATGGTGAAGATTGCCGGTTTATTTTTACGTGGACACATCACGTTGCGAATGTATGTTCCCTGTCACTATCTCGTGTCAGTACCGCCTGCTGGACATGAGCCTTTTTACACATTTGCTGCCCTCTAGCGGCCGGAGGGAGCATTTGGTTTGTATTTATTTTAAAAAATCATAACTTTTGATAGAAATGAGCTAGAGACTCGCTTTTTTTTTTTGACATTCTCAGAAATTTATGCCGGGCCGGATTAAATCATCCAATGGGCCGGGTCCGGCCCGCGGGCCATATGTTTGACATGCCTGGCTTAAAGCCTCCTGGCAATCAGCCACAACACACCCCCTGTCAGTCATTTCATTCATGCCACTAATTAACCTGAATTATGTGTAATTCTTAGCCTTAGCATAATAAAGACAGATACATCATCAAAATTGAGTCATACAGACAGAAACCATTGTAAAAACTGACATATTTACTTTTCTACTGGAAACAGGGTTGGAAGAAGGCAGCGGGTTTAACTGTTTTTATTATGAATGTCTTGGTGAAAGCAATTATAGCAAACTGTGTTAGCAAAAGTACAAGCTAAAACAGTATAAAGCTCTGAAGAGATAAGGCGAGGCTGGCTGATAGCTTTCAGGAAATAGCTTGTCCACCTGTTTGTTCTAGAAGTGAGGATGTATATTGATCATATAGGCATGGGCTTGTGAGGTGAGTTCAGGTCTTCGGGGCTACATAATCAGCTGTGTTTATCTGTATGTTCACTGTGTTTCTGTCCATTATGAAATAACCACCTGTTCAGAGGAATTGCCGTTCAGACAGGTCAGGCGAGGAAAACCCTATGAACCAACGTCTGTTCGGTGTACATAAGGTCATCATCCAACGCCAAGTCATTCTGACAACTAACAGGAAAAAGGCTGGAAATCTGAAAATACTCTGCTGAGAGTTCTCTTAGCGTTTCAACACCATTACCTCTCAAAAGCCTAAAGTTACAGATGCATCAAACATGGTAATTTTCTAGTTTTATTCTTCTCAGAGTGAGATGAAATTGGTGGCCTGAAACTTTCTCTCAAAACAAGTCAGGAACAAAAACCCAGCATTTTGGACGTAATAATTTGTTTACAATTTCAGGTTACATATCATACAGGGTTTCATGTTACATATCTTACAGGGTTTGACATCAGGTTGCATGTCACTGATAATGACACAGCTGACAGATTGCAGGTTTATCAAAACATGCAGGTGGTCAGCAGACTAAATGTGAACTGAGGCCAGATCTCTGATTGGCTCTGAAACCTTAGGCCTTTGTATTGGAAAAACGCAGGCTCATGCTTCATTCAACAGTTTCCCTGCAAGATGGCTCGCCCCACACGCAAAAGCCCGAAGTCTCACGCCATGTGAACACAGTGACCCCTCCTCCCCTTCCCTGAGTTCAGATGGCCTCTGCTGCACTAAGGAGTCTGAATTCATCAAGCTTTTATCTCAAGCAGCAGATTTTCTCTCACAGAATTAAAGTGAAAAGTTCTACATAGAGAAAATGGGTCGTTAAAAGAAATTATCTATCTGTGGAAGAGAGAAAATGTCCCTTCTCAGAATTTTCTCCACTTGATTCTTCCAATGAACACAGGAGACCAGACCACATACGCACATACATTTATTACACATGGAGACTTTTTTTTCTTTGGTTAGGACCAAGCTGGGAGAGTTGGCTTTATCACATCTTTTGTACTTGGTTGGATGTAGGCAAACTGGGGCATGTAAACAAATTACACAGACACAAAAACAGCTCATTTATTGGAGTTTTGTAACCTGTCATTTTGTGAGGTCAGAGATTTTGAAAAGCAGAAGCGTAACAAACAAATCCTTACAAATGACCTACTCTTTGCCACAGTTAACCTGATCTGGTACTCATATCAAATGAGAACACGTACTGTACACTATGTACACTTTGTAGACTTTGGGAAAACATATCGGAGCAAAGGCTCATGGGACTGTTTATGCTGGTGTTAAGAAGTGGTTAACAGCATTACAGTCACTGTACAGTTGCTCAGTTAGTAATATTTGAAAGCTGTGCATCTTTATGACATTTTATTGAGTTGTAGAAGAGTCTGTCCACAAATGTGACACATAGGTGTAGATGCTGTTGGAGACAGAAACCTGCTGTTCTGTTATGGTTAACAATGCAATTGCACTCTTGATGCATATGGCATAGAAGCTGCTCTTAAAGTGAAGATCTCTGAATCTAAGTGATTTCTGCTCATAACACAACACAATATATAAAACATTCTCATTTAAACCATTTAAGATCTGTATTTTCAAAAAGGTAACAAGGATATAAGTATGCAGCTAAGTTAGCAGAGTAATTTGCAAATGCAAGACCATCAGCAACAACATGTATAATTTCTTTATTGTCAATTGTAATAGCTGAAAAGGCTGTGAGGGGGAAGGTGTCAGAGCAGAAGACTGACTCTGTCCTGAAATACAGCCTTCCTTTTCATGGTCCACATAATATCCACAGTGAGTGACACATTTGACTGTTGAAAAGAAGTAAGATGACATTTTTGTCAGCTAATGCCACCTTGGAATGTACTGTACAGTACATGATCAGCAAAGGTTACATCTTTGCCCATGGGGGTGCCACAATCAACACAAGCTGAAAGTTCCTCACAGGAGAATTTAGTTGCAGGATCAATTTTTAAATAACTGACGATGGAATATTATAAAAGCGAACCATATTTCACTTTGTCTAGCTTTACCACATGTTTATAAATGTGTGTTTTTGAAAGAAGTCACAGGTTTTGCCAAAAAAAAATGAAATGATCAAATGATTGTTCCTGTGTTGCCAAAAAAAATTAGTTCACGTGTTGTAAGAATATTCCGGAAAACCCTTGCCTCAGATATATCCTTGCTGTATTATGTAGATGCCCACGTGTTTTGATTCCTATTAACTTGTGACACAGGCAAACAGAAGCCCTAAAAGTCGAACTGAAGACCCAAAGCACTCATCAACACTCACGCATGCACATATGCTCACTGGGACTGCAATAAGCCTTTTTCTCACTCGCTGATAATGTGTCAGCCATGTTACGCACACGTGGCTGTTCATGTGTGGCATGCCATCACAGGGAGTGGAGAGATGACACACTGCCTGAATTGTAATTATTCTGTGTGCTATTAAATTTGGATCGTATGTTCATTAATTTGGGTCTCTCAGAATGTTTATTTCCACTGTTTATCCCTCCTCTGACACAAATGTTTGACGATTAAAATGCAAACGTCAGATATCTATTTCATGGATATCTGATGATTCTTACACAAAAACACTCAGGATGCTTCTCCAGAGTCTTTCACAGCTACATTTTTAGTCTTCATGGATTGTATAAAAGCAGAAATAAGCACGTGTCTTTTCTTTTCCTTTCTTACTAAATTGATTCTATACAACAGATTAGATGTATAGCCAGTTCAGTCACTTTATATAATCAGAAATCTAAATGTTACTTTCACATCAGCTTCGAAGCATTGTGTCCTGACATTTGGCACAGCATCTTTTTATCCAGTCATTTTTGTCCTCTTTACTAATAGATGAAGGCAAACATGGCTGAGAAGGAAATTAGACTAATGTGTATGATTGGCTGGGGCCTGAGTGTGCCGCAACTGGTGTGTTGACTCTGTTTGAGGGCCACGTTGCCAGGGCGGTGCATGTGTCGAGGTCTGACTATGTAACGGAACAGGCTGCAGACAGGCTGGGACACAAACATGGCTCAAAACTGAAGACAAAAATAGACATGGATAGAAGGATAACGTGCCGAAAAGAAAAATTATACTGGACTGGTTGTTTGTGTTTAATTCGTGGAGTGACCCTGAGCTGGTTCGAAGTTGAATGGCAAGTGTTTGTGTGTCTGTGTGTCTGTGTGTTGTGTGTGTGTATGTATGTGTCTTGTCATCAAGGTATGAAAGAAATAACAGAGAACTGTTGATGTTTTTCTTTCTCTGACCAAGTAAATAAAGACACTGCCTGTTTTACTCTTGCCTTGACTTATTCTATGTAAGCCCTTTACCAAGAAAATCTCTCTTTGTATCATAATTATTAGTTTATGTTTTATGTAATACAAATACATACTGTATGATACAATACGATACAAACGCTACGGTACGATACAGTACGATACGGCAGGATACGGCACGATACAAACAGTACGGTACAGTATGATAGGATTGAATACCGGACAATGTAATACATTATGATGCCATATGATACGATACAATACGATACGTTTAGATACAGAACAATATGATACATTATGATACGAAATGATATGACACGATATGGTATGACACGATATGGTATGATACGATACAATGCAAAATGATCAGATACAATACGGTAGAGTACGATACAATTAGATACAGGAAAATATGATATATTATGATACGATACGATTAGATACAATACCGTACAGTACACAATATGATAAGATGCAATATGATGAAATATGATTTATTACAGTATAATATGACATGACACAATATTAAATGCTACGATTCAGTTGTATGAAAAATTATGCTATATGATACAACACAGTAGTTGAAACTATAAAGATAAAAATTGAACCATTGAAAACATCATCAATATTCTAAAAAAAACTAACTGATATGCAGAAAAATCATATGATCCCTCCATGTATATTGTTTTTTAAAGGTAGTGTTATGGCAGTACCTTGCCCAACAAGCCACTCTGCACGTGTCCTGTAATACTCATCGCTGGGAACATACTGGCTTAATTACTGACCAATAGTCCAGGGTGTCGCGCTGGTCTGCTCCGGCTGGGTTACACAAACCCACAGCTCAAGCTTTGAACAACCAGGCTTAAGTACAGCTATCTGATTTCATCCCCAATGCCCCACAGAGGGCTATTAAAAGGTCATCAGTGTTAGCAAGTTTTAGGTTTCACGTGAAATAGAGGTAAAGACTTATGACTAAACTTGACCTGTTGTAGATATTGTGGAACAAACGATTATTTTTAAAATTCATGCATTATAAAAGCGTGGAGGAAGGAGGGAAGTAAGTGGAGCAATGAATAATTTAAATGTCAACCTTCTGCACTTCTGTTGCTTCAACTGAATCATGACGCAGCTTTGAAAGTCAGGCAGTCATTACACAATGCCAACATATGAATGTCAAAATGTCAATTAAATAGCCCAGGGCATACTTAATTAGATTAACTAAAATAATCACAGGACTGTTTGAAGCAGTTGATTCCCAGTGTTATGATCATGATAGCCTCACAATGCAATATGTTATGGTTCTTGCATGCCTAAGAGTTTGTACCATCTCTTTGTTTTTAACTATTTCTTATAGACCACACACAAAAATGAAAGCACGGGCATGACAAAACAACAGATAAAGGTAGTTACATAAAACGTACAGCTTGTGAAAAAATAAGAGCAACAAAGTAACAGTTATGAAGAAAAACACCTGCTTATGTACAATAAATAATGCTGGTAATTATACTTGAAAGCATCAGAAACACCAGACTTTCTCCTCAAGATGTTGTTTTCCTCTTTGCACTATGATTCACAGGCGAGAACATAAGTAAAAGGTGATATGTGTTAAAGGCGGCAAAGTGGATGAGTAGAGTTTGAGTCACAAACCGTTGGCGCTATCTTTAGACTATCTTTGGGGCACTTCAATTAACACATATGAGAAAGTCAATATGGATTGGATTTGAGGGCTTCGAGGCACCAGCAACACCCAGCTGTTCCCCACATCTGGTGTTTTTTTTTTCTTATTCTCATTGTGACGTTTACAAAGCTATTGTTGCTTACAGTCATGATCTGACATTTTGTCTAAAGCAGGGGTGGAGCTTTTATTTTTAGACTCTCCGTTTCTCCATGGACCCTTTTAGATCATAAACTGGGGGCTATTTTTACATCTTCAGTGGATATTGTATTCAGTCTTATCTCATGTGACTACAGTCCTGGTATGTTTGTGATGGTTTTATTGTGTTTACTGATGTAATAATGTGATTATGCAGCCTCAGTCACTCTTTGAAATACTGATAAGACATGATACAAAAAGTTGAACAATTTGAGACTAATGCACATCTCAAATTGGATACATTTATCAAAGATTAATACACAAACCTGCAAAATCAATTAATCAGTCAAATTAGAACAGGACTGCAACAAGACATTCTTTAAACTGGAAAACAAACTGCCACAGCAGGATGCAATAAAAAGAGCAAATCAACTGTAAAAGGACACACAAAGTCAAACATGCAGGGAAACATACAAGGAGTACAGGAGCAATCAACCCACTTTGTCCCTTCAACAAGCCCACTGTATTTGTGTGTGCTGCTGCACCCTCTCTGTTTCCCAATGTCTCATCTTCCAGCTGCTTTCTCCTGAGAGAGAGAGAGAGAGAGAGAGAGAGAGAGAGAGAGAGAGAGAGAGAGAGAGTCTGTTTATTTTTTAATCTCTATTGAAGACATAGAAGAACCCTAAAAACAATATCACTGTTACTTCTGATTAACTAAAAAAAAGTGTTTTGGTACATGTGGAGTCAATCTGATATAACTCACGTTCAAAGGTAAGAAGCTTCAATTTCATTCATGGCACACAGAGCAATCCTGATCAAAATGAGCAAGATATTTTACATCAGAAACACTTTATTCGGGGTAATACGCATGGAAATCTGGAAAAGAAGCTACATCCAAACATGCTCGTATCTTTCCCATTCGGTTGAATTGAAGGGTGGATAGGGCTGACGCACAAATACAGCCATAGTAACATTATAATTTCGGGTCTTGCTCCAGCTCCCTTAGCTGGAGCGTGACGCATGACGCATTGGGGAGGAGCGGCAAACTTCTTCTATAAATTGCCAGCCAGCTCCTCGTTTGCTTCAGAGCGCAACATAGCGAGGTCAGATCCCTCACATCCCTCAAAGGATTTTAAAACCACCTCTTGCCCTAGCACCGTCCACCTCCGGGTGTAACTGCTGCAAGTATGATTAAGAAGATGTCCCCATCCGAGAACGAGTTCGACATACCGGCCAAGAACTGCCACAGGATGGTGATTCTGGGCTCCACCAAAGTTGGGAAAACAGCGATAATCTCTCGGTTCCTGAACGAGAGGTTTGACGACCAGTACACGCCAACTATTGAGGACTTTCACAGGAAATTGTACAGCATCAGGGGGGACGTTTACCAGCTGGACATTTTGGACACATCTGGAAACCATCCCTTCCCTGCAATGAGGAGGCTTTCAATTCTCACTGGTGAGTTGAGCTTTAAAACACCTTAAAAACACATGGCATGTGCTGCTGTTGCACCGTTCATTGGCTACAGTTAAAATGTTCATAATATTTGGTATTAAATCTGTATTTTTTTCTTGTGTTTTCCAGGTGATGTTTTCATCTTGGTGTTCAGCCTGGATAACAGAGACTCCTTCCAGGAGGTGCAGCGTTTGAAGCGCCAGATTTACGAGACCAAGTCCTGTCTTAGAAATAAAACGAAGGAAAACGTGAACGTCCCACTTGTCATCTGCGGCAACAAGTGTGACAAAGACTTTTACCGCGAGGTGCGGGAGGATGAGATCCAGGAGCTGATCAGTGGGGAAGAGCACTGCGCTTACTTTGAAATCTCAGCAAAGAAGAACACCAACGTAGACCAAATGTTTCAGACTCTGTTTACACTGGCCAAACTGCCTAACGAGATGAGCCCCGATCGCCACTGCAAAGTTACCCTGCAATACAGCGAGGTCCTTCACAGAAAGTCATTCAGAAGCAAGAAGTGCAAAGACGGGAACGCATATGGTGTTGTGGCGCCGTTTGCGCGGAGACCCAGTGTGCACAGTGACTTGATGTACATTAAGGAGAAAGCTGTAGGAGGAAGTCAAGCCAAAGAGAGGGGCTGCACCATCTGCTGACACTCTCTGTGCCTGTGCTCTAAAGACTTTCTGACAGAACTGAAGCGGAGGCCAGCCTTTCTGCATAAAGGGCACATCAGCCAAAGCTGCAGACTTCAGCCTCTGAGGCGATACTGACATAATGTGATCCACACTGTGTTAAGACACAGGAGAACGTAGCTCAGCTCCTGTGCGAAGCAGTGCTGAAAATGCTGTAAAATCTGCCTCTGCATTAGCTTGCCGAGAATGGCAATGAAAACATGTTTACATTTAGTTATTTTTTTACTTGGTGGAACTTGAATGTTTGTTGCATTATGAACAAATTCTATTCTGAATGTCTATTTATTATGTCCACGTCATTTTTGCATAAAAGAGAAATAAAACCAATTGCTACTTTCATAAACTCACTTTCTCTTCTCTTTCCTTTCAAGCAAGACACAACTCGGTCACAAATACTTTCCAGTGTCACTATAATACACACTTTAAGATTGTTTTCTCATACTGTTACATGCCCTCTTACCAATATATATATATATATAATATAATATAATATATATGATGCATTTATTGGATAGCTTTTTCTGTTACTTCAAGGATGTGCAGATGGTTTGTGTAAACTTCAATACATTAAACTGAGAGTTCATAATTGAGCACAAACACGACTGTTCAACTGTTTTATGCCCCCCTCAGATCAAATGTGCCAAGACATCATATGACATGCATTTAAATGCTCAATGTATAGACTAAATGACCAAATAAACAACTATAAATCTCCAAACATGATACAATGTTAGCCTTTATACTAGATACGGTTAGAGATACTGGTGCTTATTTCAAAAGATTATTTAATAAAAATGACACTGACTTAAGACACATGTCCTGATACCAGTATAATTACAAAGGCTTGAAGCTCATAAGTTCAAAAGTTTGTTTTATTGCAAAACAAAGATATTACAAGATATAAAAAGAGAAATCCATACTGAAAATAATACTTTTAAAGGGCAACACTGTCATGCTTACTAGAAGCTACTGCAAAACAGTGAAGCATTATAAATATAAGTCCTTGCGTATTAAACGTCTGCCCCATCCGCTAGAATCTGCTACATCAGTTCATCGGTCTGTTCGCTTCATCCGTCAGTTCAGTGATCCAGCCCTCGGTTCAAGATGCTTTTGGTACTTCAAACATGCACAGACTTTTGTATTTCTGCAGGAGCTGGTTCTTAGTGCGGACCTGCTCCCGCAGCGTGGCCAGCTGCTGCTGCTGTTCCTGTGGACTGCTGTCTACTCCGGGCATGGTGGAGATCTGCTCCCGAGCCTCCTGGATCCTCGACTTCAGCTTAGCAAGTTCTTGGTGGACGTCCTGGCTGTCCTTGTCCATGCTTAAAGCGAGAGGGGAAATGAAGGAGAAGTGTTGGTGTCGTGTGTTGTGTTTGTTTGGAGGTATCCTTGCAGTTATTAAAGCTAATCTTAAGTTAAAATCAAAGTGAGTATCTCCATCACAACCACATGAAAGCTTACAGAAAGCTAGGTGCATGAAGCCAAACACCAGTTCTGCGTGTTATGTTGTTTGTAAAGGATTTACATTCCCACTGTATTCAAGGATAGCATTAGCTTTAGCTAACAACGGGTTTAGCAGCTCTAACTAAACGACTATAAGGAAAGTAAACGACTTTCCACTGAGCTATGAATAAGTATTTAACACATATAAACCTCTCAGTAATCTTACCATTTGATAATGTCGTGGACTAAGGGCAGCAAAGAGCAATCATCGCCCTCTTTCTCGAGCCTCGGCTGAGCCACCGCCATCACGCTTCCTGGTTCTCGGCGCACGTAGTGTACGTCATGCAATGCACGATGACGTCACACGACCAGTTCCAGTTTGTCTTTTTTTTCCTCCAATGAACCTGGAAATAGCACTTACAACCTTTTCATTTACAATCTATGCTTACAACGTGGTGCATTCAAAAATGAGGAACCAGAAATTGATTCTCTGTTGTTATTTAGCACAAGCACTTTTAAACTCTGAATGGCATTACCACAAAGAGATCTCACCAGCTAAGATAGGTGCGAAACCATCAAAGTAGTACCATGACAGAATGCTAATAGATAGATATACTTTATTTCAGACCCAGAGATCTATATCAGCACAAGAGTAATATAAAAGACTAAAAATAAGTTAAGTACATGCCCAGCAAGAAATAAAAAGATCATATGACAACAGTTTACACATTCATTTTGATTAGAGCATAAAAATGCATTCGCTCCAATGTTTCCAAAAGCAAGAAAAATACCTTGTGTCACATAATGTGGGCTGAGTTAGCTCCCTTAAAATTTCATTTTCTGAATCAGCTAAGCAACACGTGACTTTATACATCAAATTTATCAGTACAGCCTGAAATGTAGGGACATTGTTTGATGCAAACATAAAACTTGCACTGGTCCATCTAGTATCGGTAGTTTAAGGACAATTCCAAATGCATCTTTATATGCTACCTGAAGCTTTTTCATATTAGCTCTATTGTAACTGCATGGGCAGTATAAAGAGGAGTACAGTAAGCTCTAAAAAGCTCTGTTTTAATATTATCTGTGCACATTGGAAATTTACGTGCCAGCATATTAGCCTGTGCATAAAATTTACAGCACTGTCGCTGCAGATCATCATCATCACATAAGTCATTTCTGATAACGTGGCCCAGATATTTGACTTTGACCACCACACTAAGCACTTGATCAGAGATACAGAAAGAAGGAAAGTTATGCTTCTGATCCTTGGCTTTTACAATCATTCACAATCTAATATTCTAGGGATATTGAAAACAGGAGGAATTTTTGCTCATTTTATATACACAAATTATATTTTACCAAATAAAGCCAGGGAATTAAAAGGTATATTTTGAAACTGAATGCAGGGTCATCATAAAGTTGTCAGTAATAAGCGCATAGTAAGCCATTACTGTGCCCTGTTGTAGTGATCTTATGTAGGGTACTCAGCCTGATGACAGTGAGATAATTTCTTCTACCTTGGTTGAATTTATTTTATATTTACTACAACTGATGGCAGTATCTTGAGCTATAAGTGTATTATGTTTGCTATAATGTGTTAACTTATTATGTTTCTAGAGAACACAATAATTATATTTCTCATGACAATTAATTAGGTCAATCATCTTGTTATCATTGAGGGATCAGAAGATTGAAAATACAACTACTTAAGGGGTCCATTGTATAGTTTATTTTTCGAAAGGTCTAGTATGAATTCCCTATTCAGGAACCTAAGTCAAGGAGGTTTTAGTTGTGGTGTTAATAGTAACCATTCCTCAATACAAGTGATGATAACCTAATTTTCAGTGAAATAGGCCACAGATAGTACATTATTACACTAAACAAACCAATTTGACCTCCCATGGCTGTGGAGAAATGCTTCACTTGCCACCTCCTAGCAACTGACACCAATACCTTAATTCATCTTCCTATGTCTACAAGTGTGACCCAACACGTCATGTGCATATAGAGAGGAACTTGGCAACCTGTGCAAACAGCAGTGTGCACAATGGGCACAAATGAGGTCTAATGGACTTCAATGACTAATACTGTCTGTTTATTGTATAGATCAGTGAAGAGATGTATTCAGGTCATGCATTTCCATTTTGGCACACCTCTTCTCTTGTTGCATACATCCCTGCTTGGTGATGAAGTATAAATAATGATGAAACATAAAAGCAAAACTTTTAGAATACTGACAGGTGGAATGACAACATTCCTAAAAGGTATACGTAACACTGTGACTACAAATAAAAGCCAACCTTGATCCACATTTTCCTTACTGTTCATTGACATATATTACTGTGATGTCAATCCTAGGTCACATACCCTCTTATGTGTTCATTGACACAGTAAGTGCGTCTCAGTTCCCTTAAGTTCCATCCATGCATCCGACACCTGCGTCTTTGTCTTGCGTCGCAGTCCCTCCCACCAGAGATGTATGGTGAGAGTAGGTCTGCTTAACCGCTGTTTGTGTTTACACACATATGCACTGTTTATTTTAGTATAACACACTATGATTATTTTTATGTGTGTAATCTCCTTAACAAACAACTGGACATAAAGAACAACCTGCAGTCTGTTTATTCTTAGAAATATATGGGAAAATTACGGCTGCACACTGCACAACATTAATTATTTGCATTTTACATGATTGATAAGCTGATTGGGAATTCTGTGTTTTATTAGCACACACAAACTGTTATGTTTAAGGAACACTAAAATTTATTTATTAGGGGTAAAGTTTCAGGAAAGGTAGAAATCGTATAACACTTTTCAAACCTGACACTCATTAATGATCAGCCTGATATGAATCTTCATGAGGGTAAATGTAACAAGTGTTAATTGCAAACAGACAAACTGTCAGACTTAAATTATCTTCATTATACATTTAACAGGAGGAATAACTGATTAAAAAGAGAAAATATTTCCATTATCCTAATAAAAGACTTAAGATATTGTTTTAGATTCTGATCAGAAAACAAATCAGATATTAAACTCAGGACTGATTCTCTGTTTAATTGATTTTATGAGAGTTATGCTCAATATTTTATTCACAATACTCATGTGGAACACTTTTTCAATTACAGCTTATCACAGACTGACTGTTTAGAAACTAATGTATATTTATGATATTTTTCAGGGCACCCCTTGTTGTCTGTAATAAGGTCCTTCTTTTCTCCACTGTTATTCTCAGTTGAAGTGTCACTTAAGTCTGATGTTCTGCAGCATCCAATCGGTGAGCATTTCTGTCAGTGAAGACTTCAATGAAGGTTGCCCTCCCCAAAAACAGTGGTTTTATTAACGAACTGTCGATCTCCCTCCTCTCTCCTCGATCCTTATTCCTTCAAGCCACATGACTACACCCACTGGTTTCTGAGGAAGTGTTATGAAGCTAAACAATGGAAGGCTCCAAATCAGAAATGATGACTCAACTTAACTTTCAGTCAACCAGAAACAGGCAAAGAGGTGGAGCTGTGGCTTGTCAGTTAAGCTAGACACGCCCCTAATTATGTGTAACCTTTTTTTTTTGTCTTAATACAATCATATGTATGACTTATGAAAATACACACCTCCAATACTGTGTGTACAAACAAATAATTAACTTTTCCTGGACTTTTGGTGCCAGCCTTGGAGAAAACTGCAGTTTATTCACTTTCTTATTGGCTTCACTGTTCAACACAGGAGGTTGCCACTTGTTTAAAATGCCCAATTTTCAACAGGAACACATGTTTATTGCCTGTCCCCTAACTAATGTCATTATTCATGACAATTTTACAGAGGGTGAAATTTGATATAACACTGTTTTGACTATATTGAGGCTACGAGGCGTGCATAATTAGCTGTAATTAGGGGTGTGGCTACTTTGACTGACATGTGGTCGCATTATTACTACGAGTTGGCATGTATATGGCCCTAATTTCACCTCTTTGCTGGCTTCCAGATAAGCTGGAAGTCTTTGGCTTCACAACAGCCCTTCAGAAATCAATGAGTGATGTCACTGAGACTACATCAATGTTTTATACAGTTAGTGGTAGACACCCAGGATAAACAGCATTACCTAATAAATCTGCAAGACATAAGAGGTGTGTGTTTTCCTTTAAAGGCACTAATCTACAAACAATAGTAGGGGTAAATAATGCTGCTCTCTAGTTCATGAAATGTCACAGTCCTTCCCTCTTGATCTTTTAAACCTCTCTGACCTATTTTTTCCCACTGCTATACATCCTCATCAAAGGACCGATTCAGCAGCTAATCCCCTCTGCTTCTCCACAAACACAGTGCCCACATCTGGTAAACACTGCAGGGACAAATTCTCATTAGCTACCACTTCAGAAAGACCACCCTCGTGACAGGGTTGCTGAAGGCCTAATTATGAGTTAACTTCACCTCACGTACTGACGTTTGGCTTATTGAACATTTCCTTTCGTCACACCTCCAGCTGAGTGGTCACATTATATGATCTAAGCAGACCCCAGTTTCTAATGTGTGAGTTGGTTATATCCGTGCGGAAAACTTCTAGTGTTTGTATATGTGACCCAGATTTGAGTCGAGAGACCCAGATAGATCATTATGCAGCGTGGGTGTTTCACCATTTGGGTCATGGGGAGAGCTCTGACATATTACTTTTATACTAGCTCTGAAAAGTGGGCCATTTTTTTGACCCAGCAATCACATCCCACACAAATCATTAAACAAATTCGACAGGAATAACGTCCACATTGTGTCTGTAATTGAAATGATATTAGAACACAAAAGCTGTATCATGTCAGTGAAATGACGAGGGTGGTGCGTGGTGTGGTGTGGTGGTGTGTGTGGTGTGAAATAATGGTTGTAAAAGGTAAAAGCTACATCAGTGAGATCACAGTTAGACATTTTTCATTTAGACCTTTGTGTCATCCTGTTAAATTCAGTGTGACTTTGACCCATTTACAGATTGAGAAACCGGAAAATGCTTGTTTACTCACTGTAAACATACATGCTTGGATAGCAGGTCATGTATTGCAAATAATCACGTTTTAGCTGAACAGATCCACCCTTCCTTATATGTGTTCATAAATTAATGCACATTAAACTGAGAATTAGATTCACTATCTACTTGTTCCAAGCATTTGATTTTTAAGACCTAAAATATCGAACTATTATTCTACTGACAACACCAACATAAAAGTTAATGACAGTCATATTTTAGGATGACAATATGAAAGGATGACTGATGTTGTTTGTTTACTCTTCCAGTTTTTCATTATATGGTTATTTTAGGAGTGAAAGAGCCTCACTTCAGTCCAGGTTGTCAAATAGATTGTCATCATGATGCAAGAATAAATAGATAATTTGAATTGTATATGCAAGAGGAAAGAATAATTCTCCCTTTTGGAAGATAGTATTGAAAACATCAATGATTCTGCTTTGGAGATTAACTACTGGGTGTTCTAAAGAGGACCTTCCCTCAGTTTAAACCATTAAATAGTAGCCTCACAGCTCCTGCACACAATCTGCAAGATAGCTTTTTATTATAAATATTCAGAGAAATACATTTTTTGTAGAAATGTGTCAATGAGCTGTAACTCAAGTTCTTGAAGTATATGAAATTCTTAAAGCTTCTGTTTGGAGTTTTGGCTGGTTGTTAAATAGACTGGGATTAATACTAATGCCTCCACATGAGCTGCTGTGTAATGAGCAGGTGGTTTCAGGGCAGACTGGACCCCTCTGCTTCACATCAGGGTCTTTTTTTTTACCCTGTCGAGATTCTATTATGTATAATAACCTGCTCACTACACATAATCCATCTTATTATACCTGGCTACAAGCTGAAGATACAAACAAGAAGTTGACACAATGTATTGAAGGTGATTTAAATGATGATTTTTACATCTAAAAAGTAGTCCCTCGCTTTCAACAGTTGGTAGTGACTCCATGGCTACAGAATTCCTATCAGCCTATTTGTTTGTCAAATTCCTTTTCATTTACATTAAAGTATTAAAATTAGCCCGATTAACTGTTATAGTCACATTACAGTTAACATTTTCATGTTCAATGTTTTTCAGTTGGCATTATTAAAAGAAGCAGAAAAAGATAACAGCATCACCCGTATAAGCCCCCTCTTGAGTTTTCTGTTGGCTTTTTCTTGTCACTCAACCAGTCCTGTCACACTGCCAAAGCTCATAACGCGTTGGGGTTTGTGATGTCTTTTTTTGCCACACTGTCAACAAGAAGAGGTGAAATCAAATGTGCAGGACTCCTTTCTGTGAATTAAAGTGGCATGATGTCTGTGATCTTGTTGTCCCTGACGTAGCTCTCGCTATTCTGAATAAAGAACCACTGTTTGGGGGTTTTGACCAATCAAAATCAAGTACTTAATGCAGCTGGGGGATTAATACGAAACAATCTTAAAAGAAGATCAGCAAGAAGATTGACTCTTTCTATAAAGATTTGTTTATTGCCTATAACCTCAGTTGCTGGGTAGGTGTCAGACAAGATGACCACCAGCAAGCTGCCAAAACACATTTGACAGTTGAAAGAAAAGAAGAGTGAGATTGTTGTCAAAAGATGCAACTTACACATGTTCAGGACAAAATAAGCACAGAGATAAATTGTACCACTTTATCTGTAGGAGGTGCCAAAATCGACCTCAGTTGCTGGACTGATTCCACAAAAGGGCACCATAGAATGCCACAATAATTCATTCTGAGGAAACTGTACAACTCCTCAGTCCGAGTATCACACACCCTGTCTGGAGAAAATCATAACTAAACACACACACATCCCTCAGTGGGTGCTTGAACCAAAACAAACAAACATGTATAAAGCACACACCAGGAAGCTCTGGTTGAATTGATTTGTTTTGCTCAAAGTGATGTTTCAATGCAACATGCTCTTCCTCAGACTTGCAAAAACATGTATGAGTTGCCATCTGAAATATATACAAACATACACATGACCCAACAAAACCCAAACCTATAAAAATAAAACGTGTAAACGAAAGAAAAATACTTGTTGTTTTTTTCCTGTCTTACACTGACTGGCCCTGCTTATTTTTCCCTTAGAAGCGATTAACCTCCACATTATAACAGTGCAATTGTAAATATTGAAAACTGATCAATAACCTCATGAGTGCCATGCTGATAACAACCTAGACTCATGGAGCCTACTGTGCAATATCTCTCCTGCTCAATGCTGCAAACTGCTCTTTGTCTTTATTACTGTATCGATTCTCTGCATCTACATAACTTAAGCTTTCTTATCTATTATGTTGTTTTACTCCTTTTTCTAGTAATATCCTTATATTCTTATTGCTCGTAATCATCACCTGGTTTCAAGTCTTCCTCAGTTCAGCATGATGTTATTTTTGTACATTATGGTCATTCAAGGTAAAACAGAAATGAAATGAAGGTGTGTGAAGAATTCCCTGCCTTAACATTGTCAAGTCTCTATGATAGTAACCTGAAAATAGACACAGTAGATGTTCTGCTGTTATTTTTTCAGTAAACTTTTATTTTTTGGTAAAAACAAATATGCATCTCAGTTAAAGTCATGGGTACTATGAATTAAGCAAGGTAGCTTTATTCATAGCACCTTTCACTGAGGCAATTCAAAATGTTTTACAGGGCAATGAAACAAACAATGAAATGATGAAATAACAATAATAATGATTAAATAACAATAATAATAATCCTAATTATTATTATTAATAACAATAATTCATTAACATTCACTGTAATAGTAAAAGTGCAACATTCAAAGAAACAATGAAATTATTTTTGGTTTGAAGTTATGTTTGCCCTCATAATGTCATTTATATCATTATATAAGAATGGGCAGTGTAAAAACAAAACACTTTTAGCTTAAAAAGCAGCTGTTTAACTAGCTTGCCTAATGCTAACTAAACTAGCTTAAGCATAAGCTGATAACCCAGTTTTATCAAACCTCTTCCTCCACTTTAGCTCCATCCCTTTGCCAAAATATCTCCTGTTAAGGCTCCACAAAACAAGATGGCTATATGACCAAACAAGTGAAAGCTAAGACTTCAAAATGGCACAAACTAATGGCTTTGTCCATTTCTCTTGTATATAACATCCAACCTTTGAAAGTATACTATAAACAGTGTTATCAACCATTCCTGTGCTGTTGTGTGGACAAAGAAATCTTCTACGACACCTCTGGACAGGATTATTTTTGAAAACAGAGAAATAAAAGTTTTATAAATATCTGTATACACGAGGAGGTAGCCTGAGACCAGAGAGGCAGTATTAATTATTTAATGTCAATCAGCCGTCTAACCCCAGCTACAATTAATGGTTGTCTTGGTGACGGTGACTGCTGACAGCCTCTCGTGTCAGACAGTTCATTTAATATAAAAATCAAAGTGCGAGGCACCGCTCAAACTCTACCTCAGTACTCACAGAGCAAATATCTCAATTTAGCCTGCGAGAGAGTCGGCTGTGCTCTAATGCAATTATAGCACCAGAGAGGGCTCCATGGAACTGCTTTCTAAGAAACCTGATTGCTATAACAAACACTGATGAGTATTAGGGATGGTGATCGTTCTGAGTGGAAGTTCTGAGTAAAATGCATTCATTCAGTTTTTACTGAATTATTCACTTCAGTAATTTGCTGAGGTAGAGGTGATGTCGTCCGTGCCTTCAGCAGGCTGTCTGTATGTTTGTCAGCAGAGTAGACTGAAACACTACTGCCCTGGTTTTTATAAAACTGGGTGAAGGAGTGTGTAGCTTATAGGCCAGGTAGGACACCATTACATTTTGGACCAGTTAAAAAAACAAGCAGTTTTGGTTCTGGATCCAACTAACGAGCAACTACAAAAACTTTCATGTGAGCAAACAGTTTTCTGAGCTGCTGCTGTGGAAGAGAAGCTGCAGTGGAAGAGAAGCTGCTTTGTTATTCATTTTTATTTCAATTCTAACCAGTTGTACTTATTTATTTGTACATCATAATTAAGTATTTCTCAGTAAAATGTTTGTTCAGTATGTAAGATATTTCCAGATAGAAGTAGGTTGCATATTCAATTAGAGAGGATAATGAGGGTGTGTGTGACACAAGTTTTTGAAATAACCCCTACATTTTCAGAGCTATAACATAATAGATGAAGTATATTCTTACAGATTTGTATATATTACTAGTTTGGAATATTGGCCTATGAGGAGGCGGAACTCAGCTAAAGCTGCTTTATTATTTGGCCAAACACAGGAAGAGGAGGACGACAACAAGATGGAGAAGTAGAGAGTCTTATAACACAGTTCAAGTACAAACATTTAAGATGACTGTCCAGCACAGTGCTGCATTGACTCTTAACTTATGATCCAATTTCCACAAAGTTTTGATTTCATGACCAAATGACCCCAAATATGAATGACTAGAAAGCATTGTTTACTGGATTAAACACATGGAGTGGACATGACTAACAGCTGACTGGCTACTTTCTTCTGAACAAACTCTGAATGTCTCTTTCCAAGAAACTTCTCCGGACTCACGAATCACATGATTAGAAACATTTTCAGTTGAATCAAACCTGTGTTTTGCAAAGGCATTCTGACCACAACTGTCCTCCAGTATTTTGGAGATTCCAGGAACACATTATCTAATTAAGAAACTTGTTTTGTTGGAGAAATATCTGATTTAATGATGTATCAAGCCAAAATGAATGACTGTGTTAAATTATATCAAGAAGCATGCCAAGATCAGACCAGAGATTAGCAGACAGGGCATCTGCATCCTGCAGGCTCTCATCCAGAGATGCAGGCACTGGGCTTCCCCTTTCAAGTCGTCACAGAGCCATTTACGGGCCGGTTATGCTGGGCTTTAACTGGAAGTGGCCTGGAGACACGCAGGCTCAAGTTAAACAGAACTCCCTGAGCAGTCGTCAAGCACAAGTTTACTCTGATCCAGACATTAGAAAACAGCTCAACAACAGAATACATACTGAGGAATTTCTGTGGAGACAGATTTTGTTTGGAGCACTCCATACTTGGCTTTTCTCACAGATGTCATCCTGCATCATATTTATGATTTGTTATATTGAGTATAAAATCCGATGTAACAGACATGCTTGCAGAAAGTCTTTCACTGAAATTTGTAAGAGTGGGGGAAATGGTTGGCCATAGCAGTTTAAGCCTGTGTCCCGTATACAGATGTTATAGTCTTTGTTGCAGCTGCCGCTGATTCGACTTCTGGCCATGACCCCTTATTGCATGTCTCCCACAACTCTGTCTCCCCACATTACCTGTCTCTCTTCAGCTGTCAGGCAACAATGCCCCAAAACATAACTTTAAAAAAAATGGAAGACATTTGTAAGGATGGGAGCAAAGGGTTAGAAACCTGGAGATATTCCTTCAAAAGGACAGTTACCTAAAGGCTTTGCTTTTGTCCAAATCTTAATCTCAACCTTAAAACAGAAGAACAAACTAAATAGTGCATATTTCACTGAGTATGCATTAAACTTTAAAAGGGAAAAAGATGATACTTTTCTCAAATCTGCTCCAAAAATGTTTTGTTGTGTTAATTAATAAGTAGGGTTACCTTGTCACAGACTATTCAAACGTCTTTGCGCAACCAGCAGAGTTTGTCCCCCTGATAGAATCCAGGCTTACGGTACTTTAGCATTTTCTTAACTTAGCAAATTGAAGGCAGAACTTCCACTTCACCTAAGGTCAACAGTTTACTCCAGCTTCATGAAGCCTTGTTGTTTACAAAACAAAAATATGAAGCCTTCTTGTCTTAAAAAGACACTCTCATACAGTGTATAGTACAAACAAGGGAATGCAAAGTTTGAGGCAGTGCATAGGTTGTGACCTCACTTGATGCTGTTCAGCTTTCGTCTTTACATTTCTGAGAAATGTTCAGCTTTCTGAGCAATGCATGCCTGGCTGTCTTTCTAGGGATGCAACTCAGCGCAAGCTCTTCAGCAGAAAGCACGCCCCCCTCCCTTCCTCCAGTGTCCCCAGTTATGGCTTCCTCTTCTATTCCCCTCCTGGGAATATCAACTTTACAAGACATACAAAAACATGTTGAGGGCTTGTTCGTAATAGTCCAAGGGACTAAAAAACAACTTGTTTTTTTCCCACTCAGTCCATGTTCAACAGAGTTGTCTGACAAAATCTAATCATCCTGACGACAAACAGCTAACTGAAGCTCAGGGGACCTATGTTCTAGTCTCTCTACTGTTGGTCATTTTTTTTTTTCAAACTACCCATTGTGTTTACTAATGTATTCATAGTCTGACTGTGTTTTTGACTTTAGTCTTTGTCTTCATTTTTTATTTCCTGTTCAAATAAATTACAGAGCAGAACCCCAAACTCCCATTTTGGCAACCTTAAAACTTTCTTTACAGCCTTCCTTTAATTTTCAAAGACAAATGTGAGATGTTAAATGATGCTAAATAAATTAACCAATGGACAGGCAGGAGGTAGAAATTTCAATTCCCCTTGAAGATTAGATACATTATTTATTAACCGTAGAGGATGTAGAGGCAGGAACAATATAAGGTCACATGCACAGTTTCGTGAATGAAAGCGAAACTTCAGAGCTACATGTTAATGGTGGAGATATATTGACCTGCAGTGCCCCCGAGTGGACAAATATAGGAAGTGACTTTTTTTTTTCATAATTACACAAATAACACCCTACAGTTTTTCAAATGTTGAAAGAAAATTATAAATCACATTAGCCTGTCCCATGATATCTGGAGCTCAGTCTGTTACTCAGGTTTTGGGATACATCAGGGAAGAAGAATAAATTTTACTTGGGCCAGAAGCTTGCAATGGGCCACTTTCCTCTCAAGGGCAGATCAAGAGCAAGTACATTTATATTTTAGGATCATGAGTCATATTTCTGAAGGACAATTTGGCTTAGAATATCATGATGTTATAAGATCAATGAAGCAACTTTTTGGACATATTTTAGACTTAAACACCTTACATATATCAAATAAAGGCACTTTAAACAGCTGACACAAAAACACATGTTTATGCAATAATACATCTGCAGGTAAAGAAAGTTATTGGACAAGATCTCTGACAATCTCACGTGGTACAGGAGTCACTGGGATTGTTAAATGGGTTCTGAGGAAACTGAAACAAGCTTCCCTTCCCACCAGCATCCTCATGACCTTTTACACGGACATGGTTGAGTCTACACCACCACCTGGTACTCCAACTGCAACATCATGGATAGAGGGTAGTGAGGGCAGCAAAGAGGATCATCATCACGTCTGTCCAAGAATTGTTCCAGTGCTGCTGCTTGAAAAAACAGCAATGGACATTGCAAGGGACTCATAACATCTCCTCCACACACTGTTTGATCGTCTGCCCTCAGGCAGGAGGTATGGCAGTGTCAGAACCATAAGACTGTTAAACAGATTTGATTAAATGGTTGATATGATATTGCTGACGTGCAGCACCAAGGGTTACTCAAAAAATTGCTTACTTTTTTTCCTCATTCTACTATCATTTTTTCTCCAGCCACCTACTGAATACAAAAACATTTAAGGCTCTTACTAGTTTGTCAGCTCTCAGCAACTGTAGCAACATGGCAAGATGACAGCCTCTGTGCAAAGGGATGTGTTTAGGTAAGAAAGGTCATGGTAAGACAAACAACACTAATTTCAAGAGTATTAAATCCAATTTCTACCAAGACCATTCTGCTAAATGCTACTTAATATTACACACTGCACCTTCAAACTGAAGAAAACTACTTTCACAAAACAGGCCTGCAGAAAAGGAATCAGTCTGCCAGTGTGCAGGAGTTTGCTTTAAATTTTTAAGAACTTAAAACTGTTTTTGGACAAACATCTTCATTTTGAGTCCTTGGAGAATCAAGCTAAGAAAATGTTTTCACTCTGTTGTGTTATGTTAGAGTTATAAAAATGTACACAATGGAACACAAGAGCTGTCTGATACTTTAATGCTAGAAGTTAGAGTAATGATTTAATGCCCCATTTGGGCTACCCTTAAAGGTCTGAACCCGAGCCCCTGCATACTGTATAATGTAACTGAGATAACTAAGAAATGTATTTTTGCCAGCTTTACATCATTGACTTCAGACTACATGCACCATGTAACCACTAGGTGGTAGGCTTAAATTAATGATAAACATTTACCTTTTACTGAGCATACCATCAAATGATTTTGTAGGATTTTTTTTGATGTTTTAGTTAAACTGTTAACTTGATTCTCTTAAAATGTCACATATTCAAGGACATATTTAGTCATAAACAACTCCTCCCTCTGATGACTGAACTATATTCTGTACTCTGTGCAATAACGTGCAATATCCCTGCCACTTTAACATCCTGTATACAATACCTTCATTCCCTGTGTTTTTGTACACAGCATACTGTAACTATTCTGCATTTCTGTATATACTTATTAGTAATCCAATTCATATTATTTCATTCGTATTTATATCTTATTTTATTCCTTCTTTCTATCAATATTTAGACTTTTTCATACTGTATATAAGAGCACTCTGTAACGACTCAATTTCCCCCTCTGGAGAAATAAAGTGTTTCTGATTCTGATGATTCTGATAATCTGGAACTTCCAAAACTATGATGGGTTACTATTAGATATTTTCATTCATATGAGTGAAGAGGCTATCATAAATAGCAATCAACAATGATTGACGTTTAAAATTAACTATTGGATTCTTGAAAAAAAAAAAATGTATTATTTGCCAAGAAGCGTGGCTGTATAGCAAATAATACCATCAAATGATTGTGTAGGATCTTTCTGATGTTTTAGTTAAACTGTTTAATTGATTCTCTTAAAATGTCACATATTCAAGGAAATATTTAATCATAACCTGGAACTTCCACAACTATGATGAATTACTATCAGATATTTTCATTCATATGAGTGAAGAGGCTATCATAAATAGCAATCAACACTGAATGACGTTTGAAATTAACCATTGGATTCTTGAAAATTAAGAATCAAGAATCGAGAAGAATCAAGAATCAAGAAAGCTTTATTGCCAAGTGAGCTCGCACAAACAAGGAATTTGACGTGGTGAATAGAACACTGGTACTTAACAAGACAGTAAGGACACAACAAGACAGGAAGGACAATAAATATATAAACCTAAACACAAATTAAAAGTTTTAAATAAAAATAAAAATACTATCTGTACAAAGAAAGGTATAGAAGTACTTTTAAATACATGAAATAAGTTAAATTAGCCTATGCCAGAGTGCTCGTGTAGTAGATGAATATAATGATAAAATATATTATGGAATAAATTACAATATTGCACATGTATGTGATATATCCTATTTTATACAGTTTATGGATGTATCACAGGAGTCTTTAGAGGTTAGCGTGGCTGTATAGCATTCAGAATGATGTTGATTGATTTATTTGAACGTTTGTAGATTTCATAGCATATCAGAGAGGGAGGCGTTATTGTGAAGCCAATGTCAACCACGCATCCTATGCTTATAATCCAAAAGCAAGCAAAACTGAACACGCGGGGTTCCAAACCAAGCGCACCCAATCTGCTGTAAAAGTAACGTAGTGACGTAACGTCTTTGTGTTGGCAAATCACGATGTACGCTGGGCGGGCATTGTGAAGCTGGAGTTGAGTGTTAGCAGGCTAACTAGAGAAAGAAAGCTAACTAATCGTGAGAGTGGAAGTGGAGCTAACGTTAATGGGATAGGCAACTGTCATAACAGCTAGGAGAGCAGAAATTTCACTGGAGTGATATTTCTGTTAGACGACTTCATGAACAGATTCGTAGCTAGTTAATCAAAGAGCGTGTTTATCAGATGTCCGAGGAGCATTTTGGATACTACACCGATTGTCCCATTTCCAAACGGAAACCATTTCTGGACAGACAGTTCGTGCTAGCTAGATAGCTAGCTCAGTGAATCATCCAGGAGACTTCTTATTGTCACCTATGAACCCAAACTGAATGTTTTGTCTGTCATGAGTCCGGCCGGGTGTTCCCATGTGAACGGTTATAAGGTGGATAATTGGAAACAAAACCTTCGAGTCATATACCAATGCTTTGTTTGGAGTGGTACTGCTGAGACGAGGAGACGCAAGGTAAAAACACAGGAACTGCATCGTTAGCTTCAGAAACTTCAGTGAAATGATTCTAATGTGGCTCAGAGAAGACACAATACCGCACAGAAAATGATGTTCCACGTAAAGCACAATCACCGAGGGGCTTGGAGTAAAGTATGGTCTTAATAAAACTGTGTTATTGCAGCAGTAACGTAGCTAGTAGAAGGGTTAGCCAGCTAGGGTATCACCGGTAAGTTAGCTAGCAAGATTCTGCTGCTTTGCTGAACTACGGAGACTGAAATCATAACTGCATATTTTATTTTCTTAGCGTTATAGCTCAAGCAACAGTTATCCAGGCAATTTTATTGTGAGTCAATCGACAGGGTTAGCTGAGCGGGTGTGTTTGGTATACGCTGAGCAGTTAGCTTGAAGCTAAACTTGAGGTTTGGGGAGAGTTTGTGTAGCGATGGGGCTAACACAACCACACCAAATGGACCCATTGTGCCTCTCTCCACACGCACACACTTGGTCTACAGATTAGCGGTTCTCTCTTGGGTAACACAGGTCAGTGTTATTTTCTGCACTGGTTAGTCTCTCACGAGTTTGAATGCTGGGACGTCAGCTGAGGACTTTATTGCCTGTTTCGTTTGGGGCTCTTCCCACACTTGCCCGGCCTACACGGCTCCGAATAGCTCTTTTTGCAATGTGATGTCATTACTGGACCGTGTTGCAGTTTCCCACCCCCTCGCTTTCTTTTCAGTCAACATGAACTTTTGTTGTTGTTGTTGTTTGATTTGTGCTATGATGTTAATTCGGAAAGGAAACTACAATTTCCCTGTCAATTAGCAAAATACATTGGTTTGCTTGACTGTTACATTAAAAAAAATCCATGCATTTTCTTATTTATGTCATATATTTTTATGTCCTTGTGATAAAATAGGTGCTTCAGAGTGATGCAGGATGGCCAGAGTTGGTGAGTTGATGCTTATCCCCTCCCCATCTACACTGACATTCTGTAGGTAGATCAGGTGAATAAAGAGCTGGCTTGCTTTCTCCTCTCTTGCTCACCTGCCTGTGTGCCTCGGTGCCTTTTCATCTGAACCTACGTAGCGGGATAATTCAGCCCCATCCTTCTATCTTCTGTGTTTCAGTCAGCAAGAATACCTGCTGGAGGGGTAGACTGTGAGCAGAGTAGCCAAAAGCACAGATCAGTTACATTACCGGCATGTCAAAGCAAATAGCAAGATAAAATTGGTCAATGAGCCTTTTGTCTAAACGTGTTGTTGTTGTGAAGAGTTTTAAATTCCTTCAAACAGTTTGTTTATCATTGTCTCTTATATCCTAAAGTACAGCTGGAGGAGCAAGTCTAAGAGTTTTACAAAATGTAAATCAACTGGTAGTTTTCTCATTCTCTGCCTGACGGAGTGACATCCACTGAGGCTCAGTTAATGTGTCAGTTGGGCTTTCTATTACTCACTTCTAATCAGTTCACAGTGTCCTGCTCAGCGCCTCTAGGCGTGTTCAGCTGTTGAAAAATGTGGCATTACAACCTCACTTAAACTACTATCCTCTTTTTTTTTTTTTTTTTTGTAAATACACTATCAGCAGCAACTAGCACTTTCAGATTTACCTCTGAAAAAACTCTTCAAGCCTTAGTCATGTTGAGAAAAACTGACGGATTTATGAGACGTGGTAAATTTGTTATCTTGTTTTGTCCACCATGCCTTCTGCATGAACACTGCTCCTCCAGGTTTTAGAGCCTCCAAGACGAGAAAACCGCCAAGGTTAGATTGCTTTCAAAGATTAATTTAGACCATCTGAGCTGAGTTCCGCCATTAGCACTCTGACTTGTTGAATTGTGTTTGTATGCTCGGATCATCGTCTGTCCGTGTCATCTCCCCTTACAAATAAGCGCCACTCTCTCTCTTTTACCACTGCATTGCAATACACCAGTGGCCTTGAGATCTTGAATATAACGTTACATAACCGATCACAGGCTTCGCTATGTTTCTAACATTGAGGAAATTATGTTTAATACTAGTACTAAATGTAATTATACAATGATGGAGATATAATTACATCACAGGTCTATGTTTTTAGCTGTTTTAAAAGTGAAGAGAGGAGGACAAGCTTGAGTTAAAATGAATGCAGTGCTGTTCTTTGCCTCCTGTAGTGACCAAAATGCTGTATCAGGGTGTACCAGTCACTGCACCAATCTGTTACTGTAATTTATTTGCCTTCAGAATATCTTCTGGTCTCTGTGATATTACGTCACAATAACTAACAACTACAGTAAAAATGTAATGCCAATCTAAACAAAGGGATTCTCTGTTTAGCTGATGCTCACATCTTGGTATTGGTATCATAGATAAAAGTAGTTTAAGAAAATCTCTATATTTCTATGTATAGAAAGGATGCCTTTGTCATTTCTTCATCTCACAAAAGTGTGCCTGCAAAGTGGTCAGGCTGTTGCATCTACAAACTCAGTTGTGTTCAGATTTTGTTGTGCAACAGCTGTCTAACATCTGCTACGCTGTGTACCTAGTATCTCTGCTCTGCCGATCTGGACCCAGACACTTGGTGGAGAGAGAGAGAGACAGCAGTGGCTCCTGAATAAAGCGTTCCCTCTCGATTGTTTAAATGCACTCCAGGATGCGGCTGTGTGAGAGTCTTGTGATGCACACCCTCTTCACTGAGGCTCTTAACCACCTGACTAATCTGACATGCAGAGCAGGTGGAGTGCTGCTCCAGTGGTACACAGGCATTGCACTCTCCTGAGGTAAAGCAGTCTTGTTGTTTTTTTCAGCACTGAATTATCTGAAGACATCACATCCTGGGATCTCTGATAGAGTGGATACAGAAACTCTGCATCTGTCCTCGCAGTGTTGACATTTGTGCTTAATAGATGGCAGTGAGATTGACGGGTACTCTGATTGTTAGCATGCACAATAAATCAAGACAATAGTGTCAAATACAAAGTAAGCGATGTAGCAAAGAGGAACCTTTTGTGTTGAAGGAGGTTGAAATAAAACACAATCAAGACTGAGGGACTGAAAAGATGTGATTTGATGTTGTATTTCATTAGCTGGTGCCTTTTATTCTGAACCGATGTTTTCCACCTCCCCCCTTTTTTTTCGTCATTTCTTTTTTTCCCCTGTACTCTGTCCTCAGCAGCATCCCTGCAAGCTGTCATCCTCTCTACCTCTGGCGAAAATCAATGTCCAGGCAATGTGCAGGGACGTAGTTTGAAAATCCGTCACCTGCTCTGCATGCGCAATCTAAACCCCGACACGAGAAACAAACGGCAGAGTGAATGTCAGAGATGTGTTGTGCGGGGATTACATCGCAGTGTGTGTCACTTGGGATCTGCTCTCTGCTTTTAGGAAAATGTAGGGATAATAATTTGTTTGGCATGTTTAGTCCTTTGTGAACGGCTCCGTTAGTCTGCAGGTTTATAATGATGCAGTTTGTGAGAGTGTGTGTGCTCTTGGAGTCAGGCTTGAATTATGGTGATTCAACTTGGTGACAAATGTGATGTTTGTCACGGACTTCTTTGGCCCCTCCAGTCTGATTTGATTCTGTCACAATCATCCTGTTTGCACAAACACTAATGATACTCAAATAAATTCCTAATTTTACAAGGCACAAAGTCTCCATGGAGAAAACGATTACATGCAAATTGAGCAGTGTGTTAAAGATATCCCGCTTAGACAGATGGAATGAATCAACAAGAACGCAGATTTTCTCTCCTTTTGATGCTAATTGACTTTAAACGCACAAAAATATCCCTGCAATGAATTCCGATTGTGCACCGTAGCTTTGTTGTATCGGATCTGGTTGAGGTGTGCGACATGTCAAGGGGCTGTCAGTTAGCAGAGAGGTTCAGATTGGCCACGCCGTGCAGCTAGCCAGAGGGGCAACACCCGCTGTCACTTCGTGTCATGCAACAGAAATTATCTTTTTCAGATTGCAGAGGAGGAACTATTTTTCTCACGTAGTTCCCCTTCAATTTTCCCGATCTTTACTTTGATCCCTGTCTTTTCATGTATTATTGCTGAGAGTGTATGTTTAGTGAGTGATGGCATGGGAGCCTTTGTCTGAACAGATTTCTTATCTTTCTCTCTCTTAATTGAGATTCATGGTCCACCAGATTGCTTAGTGCCATTAAAGCCGCCTTGCAGAGATGATGTCTGCACGGCTCGTGTATAAAAACCTGCCCTTGCTTTTACAGTTGAATTCATCCTCCTGTTTTAGGCCCAACTCCAGTCATATTCATAATTTATACTTTGTGAATGGATTTGGTTGTAGACAGATAGTGTGAATATTCATGAAGGTCATGGTTATTTATTTGTGTGTGCTGTTCCATGCAGCTGGATAGACTCCCATTTTACTATGTGGAATACAAGGTTTTATGTAAAACGGTGGACCCATGAAGGAATCTGACGTGCCGTTAGAGCAGAGCTATTATCTTAGGTTGAGTGGAAATAGGACGGGATGAAAGCAGGTCGGGTGGGGCTGGAAGAATTTTACTGCCATAAACTGCTTTGAAGAATCGCTGTCACTTTGATTAAAGGGGTAAGGGTCGTGATTAGAGAGCTGACTGAAGTCAACTTTTTTTATGTTGTGGTTTTGATAAATCATATATGATCAGAGGAATCTACCCCCACCCCTCTACATCCATACACACACGCTCGCATACCCATTTCCCACTGGTGCAAAGTCCCTCTCTCCATGTGAAGAAGAAAGATGACAGAGAAATCCAGGCTAGATGTTGCAATGATTTGAAAAGTTGAAAAATGGATATATTCCCAACCTCGACACATTTACTTCCTTCTGTCACCCCCCCCCCGTTCCTCCAATCCCCACACACTCCTAACATTTCACACATAAACACACACAGAATGCACTGAGGTACAGCCAATCCCAGAGAGCGGCTGAATCCTGTGCTGTGAGCAGATCTCTCTGTCAGATCAGTCTCCCATCGCATCACAAGCTCGCACCCTGACTCATCAGCATACGTTTGTAGCATCAGGATCCTTTTCCTCCAGCCTCTTCATAGCCTCTGCTTGTTCCTCTTCTGCGTTCACTCCCACGCCTTTTTCTTCCTCCTTTTCTACGCTTTCGCTTTTTCAAACCTAGGTCAGCACAGTTCTTGTTGCCTCCCGATGAGCCTGATAAATCTGTGCAAAAATGCACACACTGTTTATCTCTTGATTATCATTATACTCTGTTACACAAAATATGCATTGCATTGTGTAAGTACAAAACTAAGCTGTCTTTTTGTACTCGAAGAGGTTTTAATATGACATTTTTGATATCATAGCCAAGCCTCTAATTCATTCATTCATTTTCCTCTCCCCCTTCCTGTCCTCTCCCCTCATCGCCCTGCCTCTTAGACAACACTTAGTGGGTTTGGTGATGTCAGACTTTGCTTTCTGGCCTCCATCCAGGCCTATCTCTTCCATGTCTGTGCACTCTCAGTCACTCCCAAGTCTTGTCTAATGTGGCTTTCGCTCTGTCAGTCACTATGGCTGTGGCTGAATGACTCAGACTAGACAAATAGCACAAGGTCCGTGACCTCCTTCCCAGAGTAATGGCGGGCCTGGTGTGTCACCTTGTGGTGTCTCTTTTTTGCGTGCCATTTCCTTGCTATTTCGTTTCAGTAAACCCATCCTCCCATAGGTATTCAGCATCTTTTTTTTTCACAGTATGAAGGTGCTAAAATGTGCTTGAGGTTAGTCGTACTCACTGAGCTCAATGTGCTCTGCAGCAGAGCTTCCATCCTTGCTTCTTTTTTTTCCCGATTGGAGGTGCTGAAGGAGAGAAAATGCTTTGGTACAACTAGGGATGCACAATATTGGATTTTTTGCTGATATCCGATATGCCGATATTTTACAACTCATTTAGCCGATTACCGATACAGATATTTTTTTCCGCACACCTAATTGCAGACATCATCAATTCTCTTCTGTATTGGAATTAGCGTACAGTATTATGGTGACACTTTTATCACATTTGTTATGTAATATTCATTTCTTGCACAAAATACAAAAAATACTTAATACTTAAAACTGCATATTTATTTATGACAATTGCTTTTAAACATAATTCATACAAAAAGATACATCCTACTTAAAACTTGGATGATGCTCTCCCTGAGACAATCATAACAATACCCACAACCAGGGCAAATTTGGCCAATTTCACATTTGACATAGTAAGTAAACATCTGTAACCTCTGTTCACAGGGAACATGTGAAAAGTGCATCTGTACAGCAATTAAACGCACATAGAATAAAATGGTTAACTTGACAGTAAATGTGCCTAAATTAGTCAGCTACATTTACATTCAGATGCTTAAATTCAAAATCAACTTCAAACATGAACCCAACATGTGTGCAGCAGCCCATTATTTTATCGGTTAATTATATCGGCGGATATCGGCGTGTTGGCCGATATCTGATAGTTCATTTTAAAGCCAATATCGGCCAATACCGATAATGTGCCAATAATATCGTGCATCCCTATGTACAACATTGAGTGAAAGTGTTGTCACTTTCTGTGCTTTAGCAAACCTCCATAAAGGAAAAATGTTGTTTAGGGAGACACACTGCTGTCATTTTCAAGGAAATTTAGTGGTAAAGACATCCAGTTATGGCTCCATACAACATTTAAATCACAGCATTTACTTTGAAAAGACTCAAGAAAATAAAATGTCACATTGAACAAAAAAGGTTTTTATTAATAAGTGTGTTTAATAACCTAAGACTGTAACACAAAGTAATTCTGGTTTTATTTTATAAACATGCGGTATGCATGACTAAGGATGAACATTCGAATGTGCTCATTATTGTGGAAGGAGCATACAGCCCTTCTCCCATCCTATTGCCCCAACAGGCTACGGAGAGAAATAACTGCTTCAAAGCATGCTGGTCATAGCGCGAGCCAGCCAATGAGGCTGCTGTCCAGCCCTCCCTTAGTACCACCATCTGGCTAATGAGCTGTCAATCACTCTCCAGGGGCCAGCCAAGCCCAAAACCAAAGAGGCGATCAATCTCTCCCGATGTGGACACTCAATTATTCCCCATTGTGAAAACCTTGGGCCCTAGTGACGGCTTTTCTTCGGACACAGCATTTTATCTTGAAGTGGTTCTCTGTCCTTGTGAAAGAGGTGAAAAATGTGGCTTCAGACCTTTGCTGGATAATTTATGACTTCAGGTTTGCTCTAAATATACTCACCTTTAAAGCCTGTAGTTCACTAATAGCCCCACTGTGGCTCTAATCTGTGGGTAGTGCTCATAGATCTTCCCTGAGGTATTGTTCAGAGCCCGGTGGATCCTGATTGGTGCACTGGGGAAAAGACCATGTGATCCGAGGATATCTGAGTCCAACTCTTCAGAAGCACTGTGCCATGGGTGTCAGTCACATGAGCAGCCCGGCTGCTCTTCGTTACATTTGTGTGGGTGGTTGTGGGCGTCTGGTTCGCTGCAAGGTTTGACAAATGATCAAGCGGCCTTTGTTGAGCTGGAGCTAGACTGTTAGCCATCTGTGCAGACGAACACAAACACACAGCTGTCTGAATCTTCCCTCTCGCAGTAAACGTTTGTCAATATTTTTACATTTCACCCTCCGCCACTCTACACACTGGTAAAGAGGGTAAATGTTGGCTTGGTGCACTTGGATGAGAGTGTTTCTGACTGTTCACAACACCTCTATCAGGGTGCTGGCAGTTTTCTAATCTTGCATGTATTCTGCTGGTCCTGCTTGGAGTGATTTTACATCATTGCCAAATTGTAGCATTTTCTAGCTGAACGTTTGGGCGGGGAAACCTTTGTCCTACCCATAGACTGTATAAATAATGGACGAAGTATTCATGACGTCACCCATCTGTTTCTGAGCGCTGTTTTGAAGCCAATCGATGGGGGCAGCCAGATTGGAAATGCGGAACTCAACCAGGCATAGTGTGACATAAGGGGCAGGGTTTGAGCCTCCTAGCCAACAGCTGTGTTCCCGTCCGGAAGTCAAGTCAGTCATGTCCTTATTTGGGCAAAAACTGGTAATCTTAATATCTTCTGAACCGTCGCATTAGAAAAAAACTCACCCCCGGTATAGTGTGTGCCGATAAAGAAATTAGCTACGTACAGCCAAGCTGTTTTTTGAACCAGGCTGTAAACATGTTTGTTATTACTGCAAATATCGTCTTTTTTTAATTAGTGTCTATATGGTTTTTGTTTTTTCTGCAGCCAGCCTCAAGCGGATGCTCGATGAATTGCAGTTTATAACACTTCCGCATGGGCTTCATAGTTTGACGCCGGATGTTGCCGCTTGGTCCCACCCCCTCTTTTTGACCCCACACCCTTTTGATCTCTGAAAATCAAGAAAGCACAAGTGCCTAATCGAGTGATCTTAATCAGATTCACACATTCACGCCTCTGTTAATCCATCCCACGTGCTGCACACCCGGCAGTATCACACCAACTTCGCACAAACCCCAGAGAAGCAGTAAACTGCATTTTTGATCACGGCATCAAAGCTACTCCACTGTGAGTATCTCAGTTAGTTCCACTTTGTCCACGTTTTATTCACTTTTATTTCCTTTTTTGCAGATGGAAAATAGCTCGACTCCACCGGTTGGGGGTTCGCGGTCTAGCTGTAATGTCCTTAAAAGCAGTTTGTGTGACAGTATGAGGCCAAACTACACACTCTCATCCCTCCTACAATTCAGATTCATTTGGATGAGATGGGAATACATTCTTCTCACGCAAAGTCCACACAGCATGTCATTGTCAAGTCAGGTTACAATGAGCTGATGGAGGATGGAAGTGAAAAGAGAATAGAGTACGGTTCATATATTGTGTGTGTGTGTGTGTGTGTGTGTGTGTGTGTGTGTGTGTGTGTGTGTGTGTGTGTGTGTGTGTGTGTGTGTGTGTGTGTGTGTGTGTGTGTGTGTGTGTGTGTGTGTGTGTGTGTGTGTGTGTCTCTAGGGCTGCATACTGAGACTGCATTTTGCAGGCCAGGAATTCTCATGTGGAGATAGTAGGGATGGAGTGGGGGGATGCTGGGTAACAACATCATCCTGCCAAGGCGGCACTGACAGGCTGCAGCCCCACGGGGTCAGTCGATAGCACGGTTCTGGAGCATCACCATTAGTTTCCTTCCCCAGCCTCCTTTTGGCGTATTCATAGCAGAAAAATAAAAAAACGAGCGCTCCCTGTCTTTGTGTTTAAAGAAGCTTACCGAGCTCCCGCTTCTCTTCTTCTGCATCTTTTCATTGTGCAGCACGCATGTCAGCCATTGTTAATTCTCCGTATGCATGAGCATGTGTGTGTGTAGAGCAGCATGCGCAGGCTTATGAGTGCTGTGGTGAGTCACTGCTCTCATATAGCTGCGCTCTCTGCTCTGTATTGACTCTCCCCTCCCCGGTCTGTTCTTTGCAGCAGCAGGAGCGTGCTCAACAGAGCCAGACCTTTGTCCACATCATAATCGTCCTCGTCTTCCTCTCTCCTACTCAGTTACAGCTCATCGCATTACTTGATCTGTTTGAACATAGAAATGCATTAACCTAAATGCTGAAGGAGGAATAACACGGTCAGGTTTTAAAGAATGCATGAGGTGATGGAGGAGGATGTAGCTAGGTCTATGGCATAGGAGCATGCTGTAGTACGGGATCAGTGTTAGCTGATGGACCCAAACAAAGCACGTAATTCAACCTCAACGTCTCGTAAAAGATATATTGGAGGTCTTTTCAACCAGCGTGTGCCTTTCAGCATCTGTTCGTCCTTCAGTCAACAGCTTTGTACATTAGCGGGGGTCATTCTCATGGAAGCTGCACCCAGCCTTAATGCCCCCAACATCACATCCCAGATAGGCGAGGCACGAACTTGAGCTTGCTACCTGTTTGACACAAGATAGATTTTATGCCTGCTAAAGGGGTGCTAAGGCAGGGGAGGAGGGTGAAGAGGAGGGCAAGGCGTGGCATTGGCAGGGTTTCTTGTTTTTTACTTGGAGTAGTGGTGCAATGGAGGAGTGGAGACTTTGAAAAGCACTGCTAAAAGATGCAACTGAAACACATAGTTTGTACACAAAATAGGCCTGTGTTTTCTTTTTTGTGTTAGCATGATGTTTCATTTCATTCCTCAAGCTCTCTACCTTTTTATCTCCCCTGTGTCCTCCTTTCCTCTCAGCATGCAAATGCAACAAGCTCTGTGTTGAAATGCAATTCTCTTGATCTTGAGTTTTGTGACCTTCAACAATTTGATTCCTCTCATACATCCCTCTCAGTAAAGCCCCCCTGCCACAGATTCTGTGCTACCCCCTTCTCTCTCACAGCCATATAAAGCTGGCTGGCTCACACACACCAATATGAATAAAAACAGAGCTTAGGGTCTGCCACCCTGAATATCCTCTCTACTGCATTGTCATCACAATTTAGCTCACGCCTACTAATGCTCGGCTAAAACACACACCAGGCTGTGAGTTTTGCAGCCTATCTCTGCTGCAGTGCATTGTAGTATATTTCTTGTGTTGCATGTAACATCAGTGTCCCTCCAAGCAAACAACAACACAAGCTAATGACCGTTGCATTTTCGCTGTATCCTCAGTCAATCTTTTTCGTACAGAAATAAGTCTGCATCTCACTGCAACTTCTTGCTTCTTGCTTTATGCAGAATTTTCCAATATTTACGCCCACTCCCACATATGAGCTTTTCAGATCTAGCACAGATTCTTGTTCTTTTTTTGCAACTTGTCTTTCTCTCAACTCCTATGTGGACTGGATCTATTTTTTAATATATTCAAGAATCATTTCTTCACCACCTTCTGAAAACATTCACTTAAAACAGTTTTTAAAGAATAAAAATGAGCAGACAATATCTTCTTTATATTGTAATGTGAGAATTTAGCAGCTGTGTTAAAGTTATTGGTTGCTGCTATTGTTGCTGGTGCTTGATTAGAAAAAGAGTGACTGATGAAAACAGAAACTATGTGAAAGCACACATTTATAGGAGCACTAAACATTATTACAATATGCTAATACTTGCTTTATGGCTAGGGTTTTTCAGATTCGATCCTTGTATTGGATATTGGTCTCACCCTGACCAGGCCACAACATCCAGCCGCAAGAATTGAAGCCAATGCGGAAGTGTTATAAACTGCAGTTCATTGAGTGTCGGCTTGAGGCTGGTTCCGGAAGTACTGGAAACCACATGCACACCAATTCAAAAAAGCCGATCTTTAAGGCAGAAATAATGTGTTTACAGCCTGGTGCAAAAACAAGTGTAGTCTGGATAGCTCATTTCTTTATTGTCACACACTGTACGGGCAGTGAATTTTTTCATAACGCTGCAATTTAGAAGATATTAAACTTACGAGTTTTCCATTATGAGAGGCACAGCTGACTTGATTGACAGGCGGGAACACTGTAGCTGTTGGCGAGGAGGCTCAAAGCCCGCCACTTTACCTCGCACTAGCTCAATGGAAGTTAGGTTGACTCACCGACAATTGGCTTCAGGAACAGATGGATGACGTCACAGTTACTACGTCCATTATTCAGACAGTCTGTGATCCTGACTCAAAATACTACATCGGTGACAAAGGGCTGATCCATGGGGCTGACTCTTCATTTCCCGCTTTTACAGCACTTCTGGGATCGCGGACATTGGCCGCACATCGGCCGTGTATTTCATCTCCTCCTCTCTATTCTTCCCTGTAATCATGTCTGTATGATAAACAGCAACATGTATCAGCTGTAGATTAACATAACACGCTCTGAATCTTTGTGGAAAAGTAAACGGAGATCGGGCCGGAAGCAGGCGACCAATAATCAGAGAGACCACACTGCCCTCAAGCTTTTCGGCGGAGAATTGCTGTGCGTTGAGGTGTCCGTGACGCACAGCAATTCTCTTCTCTAAAGTATGCATTAAGACAGCTAACTAAAGGGGCTCATCAGTCTGTGCATATTAAACACTCTTTATACAAACAACTCTAGCAGCAACTTACAATTTTTGACTATCTCATTTTTCAAGGAGTGGCAGTAGCAGCACAACATATAATGCAACCAATTTAATCAAGCATCTCAAGAATCATCATGTCCAATAATGCAATGAGTTCAACCAAACAAAAACAGAAACTGGAAGGTAGCAGTCAGCGTTGCTAGCTGTATTGCATTAGATGTGAGTAACTTCCCAGTAATAGTTTGAAAGCGAGAAAAATAACCAAGAAAGTTTTTGGATAAATTGTTCTGGGTGAGAGATTTATTTTCATAGTTTAATTACCTGAATGGAAATCTGTTAACTGTGAGGACCATAGACTGTAAATAAAAATGGACAGCGTTGCTCCGCCTCTTCCCATTGTACAGTTCTGAAGCCAAAAAATCCCGCTCCTGGGTGCAGCCATTGTGCAGCCAGGGCCTGTAAAGCCACTGTAATAAGCTCCGCCCTACAGCATAGCGCCACAAGACGCTGTGTGTCCTTTGAAGTTTCTCTCTACGGCGGCTGTGAATCAAAGGAAACCCGGAAGTAAAACCCTGTTTTTTAACCTCTAATAACAAATGAAAAATAAACTTTTCAGGAAAAAGAGGCCTTGGACACAAAACAGTCAAATACTAACTACATATCACCGCAGCATACGGATATGAGAAACATTCGTACGACGTGTATTTATTTTTTAAAGTTTGAGATGGATTTTTTGACCTATACTGCAGCCAGCCACCAGGGGACAGACACACGGCTGAAAGCTTCACCACCAGGCTGTATCCGGCACGCTTGGTGAGGACAGATTGGTAATTCATGCGCAAATCTGTCACCATCATCTTTTCTAAATAACACATTCTTAGAAACCTAAATGGCAGCATTTGTAATGTGTTATTATTAAATTGTAGTATTTTATCAAATGCAAAACAACAACAACGTGATATCGACTGACCTGGTAAAGTTTAAAAATCAATGTCAGTCAACCAGATACGAAGGCCTAGGTACTGGTATTGGGACTAAAATAGTTTGATGAGTGCATCCATACTCATTGCACAGCCTGATCACTGCTATACTTTAAGTCATCTTGTGGGTTAATTTGTAAGAAAGTCATTAGTCATTGCTTAAATAAAAATTGCTGCCTGCCTTTGTTATGGATCGTTCTCACTGTAGAAACTGTGAAGTGTTGAATGTCATCCAGAGAGAAGGAAGTGAAACTGACTGGCTCAAGCTATTCTCTGTAACAATAAGCTTTAATATTTTTCGGACGGTATCAGGTTATACTATTGTATCCTTGTCAAAAGATAGCAATAGGCAGACTATAAAGTTCGGGGTTGTTGAGTTCATATCCAAAAGCTTAAGCTAGGTGTGTGTGTAGTTGTGTGTGGGTCTGTTTTTTGAGCTGGTTTCACACAGTGTACCAGAAACCAAAAACTGGTAAACCTCTCAGCTCATCATTGTGTTTCTCTTTACCTTTTTTTCCTCCGTCTTCTCAGTATGAGTGGGCGATTCATTGCGGCAGGGCCGAACCTTGAAGGGCTGTGATTAGATAGCTCTCTTTCCTCTCTCATTCAATTTCAAATCCCCTTTTAGATGCAGGCTTGCAGACTACTTCCTGCAGTACTTTCCGTGAAAGCGTTGAGTGTCTTGAATGCTAAAAGGTTTTGCATTTGTTGATGCACTTATTTTCTCTTTTTACATCAACAGATTCATAGCATTGAGTGTGCACTCTGAATTCTGTACATTTTTAAGAGATTCACAAGTGTAATGGGTTTGAGAGTATTCCCCTTGTACCTTGAATAGTGATTGCTTTGCTGGGTATCACATCTAAATCCTTTGTAATCACTGGAGGAGAAGCTGGTGAAACAGGTTTATGATCCATCTCTATGTTCAGACTGTCACCTTAGGAAGATCCACCACAGTTGAAGCTACAGGGGTCTGTCTGGAGCCTGAACAGGGAGATACAGCTGTATTGTTCTTTGAAAGCTTCGTCATTGATACTTTGACTTAGGTACTTGCGTACCAGGGTGGATACTCGTTATCTGCATCACATTTTAGTCCAGAATTTGAGACAATGTTCATTAGGGCGGAGTAAAAAAAACGAATAAGTTAATGCAACGCAAAACATTTTTTCAAAATTCAATATCGATTCAGACAGTCCTTGAATTGATTACCGTTCCGTTATTCACGATGTGCCGGGTCCTCTTGTTACGAAACAAACTGTTATTCAGTCGACAAAAAAGCAACAGTGGTGGGTATTACTGACTAGGGACAGGCATTTCAAGCCAAAATGCTATTCAATAATCACTGGCATTTGCTCTGCGACTATTTGTAATCGAGCTCCCTGACAGCAGGTTTGAAACATCAAGTTGAGACAACGACTAACACAACATGTGTTGTGCTGCAGGTGTAGACAGTACAAGTAAACACTCCACGACACACATGTCCCATTAACGGTCCGTTTGTGTGGCTGTTGCGTCAACCAGCACAGGAACAAGGTGCTTCTATTAGCGGGCACTCTCCCGATCTTGTCAGTGTTTCTGTTGTGGCGGGTATGTTTACATTTCACAGCCATGCTCAGTGTCTGCTATTATCTCCGTTTCTGAATCTCACACTACTGCACATGTATTTCCAGTGACTGTCGCTGTTGTTTTCTTCTTCTTTTGCTATTTAAAGCTGCTGTTGGTAGGAATGGTGTAAAAAACTTTACTTTTTTTCTGCTGGGTTTGGAGAAAAGGTCATTATACTAATCAGTACTCATCTGTAAGTGAAGTAATTTGAGAGTATGGCAAAATCTCTGTTTTCCAACATCAAGCAATGTTATTATTCCCCTCGTTCCCATTATGGACCAATCAGAGCTACTCCCCAACCGTTTATCCTGATTGAGTGGCGGCCCAGCTACGTCGCCCTGATTAGCTGGGAAGCCACTACTTTCTCATATAACGCGCACAACATTATTTTGTGGGCGGTGTTACGGGAGCAGAGAGGGGAGGGGTGGTGCTGACATTCGAAATCTCTCTCCGAACTGATGTTTATATCACGACTACCAACAGCAGCTTTTATGCGGTTAGAAAACAGCTTTAAGACGCTCTTTAGCCACCGTCTGGCGGGAAGGCCGTAGGCACTGGTGTAAACGATGAAAATGTTATTTTTAAAAGAAGATAATATTTGCATTTAACTCTTAGATTTTTAATAAGTGAACGAGTTTTCGATCATTTGAAAATCATGTCCCATCTCTTGCACCGACACCACACACTGTAATGTTCTTACAGTGTTGTCAAGAACAAGGGACTGATAAGATGGTACACACACTGGAGCCACTCTCCGTCATACCAACATGAGTTTGTTAAAGTCAGCAGAGTAACACTTAGGGTGATGGTTGGACCTACAGAGCAACAGACTCCTATTGAACTATCACTTCCTATTTTGTTTCTAATGGGTTGGAATTGGTGTCATCTATGCATGTTCTTTAAGGGATATCAAAACATATTGATCAATATCGAATCAAATAAATGTGGAATCAAATTTGATTGTGAGGTTCTTGATGATACCAAGCCCTGGTGATCATCCTGTCTGCCCGGTCTTTGTTTATCTCCAGTTCCTTGTTCCTATCTTACTAAATAGCTGTACTCAAAGTCCATCTCTTTGCTTTTTTGCAGGTTTTTGAAGATGTTGAGCATGTACATGTTTAACTCTTTAGTTACCTGTGCATGCTGTAGTCAAACAAAACAAACCTCAGTTGGTGTTAGCGTGTGCTTCCCACTGAATTCTGCCTCCTATCTCTAGCGTGCCTGCCAAGCATTAAATCCCATCATGCCCTGCATGTGTTAGAGAGTGAGAGATTCACTGTGGAATATGTTGTTATTCAACTGAGCTGGATTTGTCAACAGACCAAGCAATCTTTAGTCTGTCCCCCATATCAGGTCTCTTCAAGCACCGCGTTCTCCGAAGTGTTTGTGCGACTGACTGTAAGATAGTAATCTAATTCAGCTGCCAGGGAGTTCCACTCTGGTGGCCTATGCGCTCTACATTATAGCTCAGGGCTCTGTCCCACTGCAGAGTCTTTTTCTCACCACACTGACTGTCCTCTCCTGTTTTTTGTTGTGCTCTCCATTCCTTTCCCCTTATCCCTTCTCTACTCTGCAGGCCAAGTCGTGCATCTGTCACATGTGTGGCGCCCACCTGAACAGACTCCACTCCTGTCTATACTGCGTCTTTTTCGGCTGTTTTACGAAGAAACACATCCACGAGCACGCCAAAAACAAGAGACACAACCTAGGTAAGGCAACAGATAGCATCAAATTGTGTTTAATTTACCTGTGTGTTTAAAAATGTAAAGGCCGATTTATTGAATGATCGTAGGGTGCATTTCGACCAAGAGTTCTAGAGTCTTTTAGCCCCCAGAACTACTTTACCCTGAACTAAAAGGTTCTGTGCCCCCCATTGTTGTCTACGTTTCGACCGCGGCTGAAGTCCCAGGTAGATTGTGTAAATCAGGCCAGTGACGTATGGAGGGAAAAAAAAAAAGGTAAATGGACTACACCACCAGACCAGTAGAGGGCAATAAAACCAAGACGAATGCCATCTATCACAGATGACACCATAGAAGCAGACGGACAGGCAGGTATCATATGAACAACACAACAGTTAGCCTATTAGCATGGAAGAGACTCAGCTCGCGCTGTTTTAGATCGTGCTATATTTCATCACAGATGGATTCACTAAATCAACACGTGAGAGGAGATAAGCGCAAGTAGCAAAGACGTTTCAACACGGCTTTAAAATCATTTTAACGCAAAAGGCCGTGGCAGAGATCGGCCAGTGTTTTGGTTTAAACCGCGCCCCTGTTAACTGCCAACTTTCAGCAGGATGCATCCTTCATAAACGCCTTTAGACGATCATTAAATATCTGATGAGGATATTGAATCTTAAAACTCCCTCTGTGTTTCATCAGCTTTGTAAACTCCACAAACACTGTTACGTTTAGCTGAAGGTCTCCAGTTTACAGGGTCACTTTTAAAACCATAAAACCGAGAGAGACGTATTTGCGGTGGGCTGAGAGAAGACTACTGTTCCAAGCTGCTAAATCAAGGAAATCACAGCTTGTTCTTCTTTTGAAAAGTATACACACACATACAAAAAAGGATAGAAAAAATAAAAGAAAGAGAAATCAAGTGAATCACAGATGTATGTGATGTTATTGTGGACGGTGGGCGGAATAACACTGCGGTTAGTCCACCAATCAGACCCGTTTTGAAAAGTACTACCCCCCCCTAGCAGAGCCTTTTAGGGAGGAGATTATCTACCCCAGAACTAAATTTAGACCCTGGGTCCACCGGTCGAAACGCACGTAGCTCAGGGGTAAAGTCCCTAGTTCCGGGGTAAAGTTCCTCTGGTTGAAAAACGCCTATATAAATACTGTCCAAGGCTCAGTCTCATCACGTCAGCCCTCACATTCATATGCACCCCAGTGGCCCGCTGCAGCATCAGCTATTATCAGTGAAGGATTACAGCATTACTTTAGGCAACTTCCTCCTCAGAGCTGACAAGGAGCTAAACCTCTCTGCACATTACCATTCTGGTGGGAGCGCCTTATCCAGTCAAATGTCATGGGTTTAAATTTGAACCCTCCCCTTCATACAGCAACAGGGGAGGGGTAGACATTGCTAATCCACAGCTAGGAGAATGCCTTTCCTTAACCTTACATGCTAATTATGCTAAAAAAAAGACAATGACGCTAATGAGCAAGATTTTGATATTACTCTTACAGGGACATCTAAATATAGGAATAAGACGGAATAAGATGAAGTGGTATTTTTTGTGAATGGCTGTAGCTTATTTAATGGATTTCAACAGTTTGGTTACACACACACACACACACACACACACACACACACACACACACACACACACACACACACACACACACACACACACACACACACACACACAGCCCATGTGGATGGCTACAGAGTTAATTAGCTTTGAGCTTTCCACAGGAGCCTCTCTGACACTGGCACTCTGTTCCTCTCTACCTCTAATCAAATTATTCAAACTCCCCTGCCTACTGAACAGAAAGCATCCTTCTCAGGACTCCTTTTCCACAGTTTTTTGTCTCATATTTCCTAACAATCTCACTCCCAAAGACTCATGCTTGTCAGTATGTCTTTTGCATCTTTTCATCAAGCTTCCTCTCCTGTCAAATGTGTCATTTTTCTATACTTTGCTTAACTTCCTTAATGAAGTGATCAAGTTTCCAAAAAAGCTTCGACAATATATGAGAAGTAAATTCTGCAAATAGAATGTGATGATTTGCAAAACATTGAAAAAAACATATGCAATTAATAATAGCACAAAGACAGCATATTACTGAAAATGTAATTGTTTTTGGGAAATCATATGCCGTGTTGACTCTGATAACATTAACAACACTCATTTAACACTCTGTGAGCATTTGGAAATTGAGGAGACCAATTAAAAGGAGTGCCAAAAACAAGATGACTGGTCCTCTCCTCTTGAGTCTGGAGGATGCAGCATCCATGATTTCCAAAAAGAATGTCAAATTTAAACACATGAGCTTGTGCCAAGAGAAGGGGGCAGGCAACATTTCTGGTTCAGGTTTACATATGATATTTGAGAGTGGTCCTGAGCCCATGCAGAGACATCCACTACAGAGTCATGTCTGTAATAGTGCCATATGAAGGATTTTTTAAACAGAGATTTTGGCCTTGTGAGATTTCTTCAAAATATCTGAATCTTTTAATGGTTTTGTGTAATGTAGACGTCAAAATTATCAGATTCTTCAAGATTCGACAATGAGACGCATCATTTTTCAAGTGCTGCACTATATGCCAACCCAGTCTTACACATAGTGATGAACCCCTCCTTATCTTTACTCCAGAAAGACTGCCTCATTGGGATTCTCTTTTTATCATGTTACTCATCTGTTTCCACTTGACCTCATTAACTGTGAAATGTTCCTGCAGGTTTTTTCTTTTGGCATTTTACGACTTTTACAGTCTTTTGTTGCTGACATCAAACGCAAAAAAACGCATATCATTTTCCAAAAAACAACCGCGTTTTCAGTTTCAAGTTTTGAGAAGTTGTCTGCGCTTTTAGGATTCCAGTGTTCTGCAAATCATCAAATTCTGTTTCTATATTTTACACAGAGTTCCAACATTTTGGGGAAGCAGGGCTGTATGTCTTACTCCCCATGCTGCCTCTTGTTTTGCTGTCATGCATCTCTTTCAGTCGTGTAGCTTTCATCCAGAGAAGATCTTCAATTCCACTCACAAAGAAAAACACCGAACTGTGACAATAACATACACCAGTCAGCTTTACTACATGATGTTCTTACTTTCTTTCTCAGTGTGGGTAGCACCAAAACCAGAGATATGTCCGTTTGAGCTAAAAATAGGTTGTTAAGGCAACAGAGCTGAGGTATTGTTGCCGTGGAGTTTGAGAATGGAAAAGGATGGTGTGTTAGCTGAAAGCCAGGTGGGGTTGGGAGACAAATACACCTATTCCATCATCGCTCCCCTCACATCTCCTGAAATTGTTCAGTGAGAGCAATGAGACGGAAACATATTGCAGTGAGTGGATAATGTAGGGCGGGGAAAGCTTGTCTTGAGGGTGACTGTGCCAGCCAGGTTGGACAGTCAAATAAAACCCAATGTGTGTTACTGTGGTGGAAAAAAATCTATGTCTAATAATGATTCAATCTCTCCCTCTCTCCCTCCTTTCTTCCCTCCTTCCTGCCTGCAGCGATAGACTTATTATATGGTGGAATTTATTGTTTTGTGTGTCAAGACTACATATACGACAAAGACATGGAGCAGATTGCCAAAGAAGAACAGAGGAAAGCCTGGAAATTGCAAGGTATCTCCTTTTGTTTTCTGTTAGGGAAGCTTGCTGAGCGTTTGAAACCAGGCCAACTTCCACATCATTGCACTGTCACATTTGTGTTTGTTTGCTTCTGCAGGCATCGGAGAGAAGTACACGACATGGGAGCCGACCAAGAGGGAGCTAGAGTTATTACGACACAATCCAAAGCGGAGGAAAATCACTACGAACTGTACCATAGGTGGGGAAAGGACTGCACTGGTCAGCCTGCACAACCTTTCAGTCACTGACAGCTGTGTGTGTGTGTGTGTGTGTGTGTGTGTGTGTGTGTGTGTGTGTGTGTGTGTGTGTGTGTGTGTGTGTGTGTGTGTGTGTGTGTGTGTGTGTGTGTGTGTGTGTGTGTGTGTGTGTGTGTGTGTGTGTGTGTGTGTGTGTGTGTGTGTGTGTGTGTGCGCGCGTATGCGTGTGTGTGTGTGTGTGTGTGACTACGTGTGTGTGTGTGTGACTACGTGTGCACTTGAGGTCACTCTTGCATGCACACCACAGCGTGTCTGCATTTGTATCGTGTCTCCCCAGAACTTGTTTTCTCTCTGTTCTGTTTTCTCTGTGATCTATTGCTTTGCTTTCTCTCTGCTCTCTCTATTGTGTCTCTGCTTTTATACATGCTGGTGTTATTTTTTCCTAAGCCCAGTGTCTCCTGCCTTTCCTCACCCCCTTGTATCTTTTAAAGAGCCTGGCTGGTAGCCCTGATTGGTTAGCTGTGTGTGTGTGTGTGTGTGTGTGTGTGTGTGTGTGTGTGTGTGTGTGTGTGTGTGTGTGTGTGTGTGTGTGTGTGTGTGTGTGTGTGTGTGTGTGTGTGTGTGTGTGTGTGTGTGTGTGTGTGTGTGTGTGTGTGTGTGTGTGTGTGTGTGTGTGTGTGTGTGTGTGTGTGTGTGTGTGTGCGCTCACAGCAGGACCAGTTTGAAGTGTTAAAGCTCTTGCTGAGCGCTCTCGTCCAGAACCAAACCCTGCTTGCTTGGATTAGACCCAGGACCTGTCTGTGTGTCACCTGTTGTAGTTGCCATCACTGGAGGACTGTAGCTCTGTTTTCTCCCTCTTAATGAATCCATTCACAGCTTTGGGGTTTGCTCCAGGATACACACAAATTGGCTGGCCGAACACACGAAACACCACATTGTTTATTTTTCAGCAACACACGAAAGACAATCTTGAACTGACATCTATTGTCTTTTTTTTTTATGTATATGTATGATACAATACGATGCACCATGAAAGTAATATCATGATACAGTGATTCTGGGATAATTAGAATCATACATTCATAATGAACTGGGAAATACCAAAGCCCCCTAAAAAGACAAAGTGTAGGATTTATATATTTATTCATCTATTTCAATTCATCTAAGTTATTTTTTGGGCATTTTCCCTTATTAGATAATAATATCAGAGAATATGTGGAGTAGAGTGGGGGGATGACATGCAGAAAATGGTCATGGCCGTGAGTTGAACCAGCTACAACAATTAGTATAGCCTCAGCCCTCAGCACACGGCGCGCTTAAAAAGCTTGTCCAATCAGCACCTCAGATTTATGTAGTTACTCACTGCAGATTCGTGTTTCTGTCATCCCGTCATCAATTTCTCCTTCGGCCAATCCACTTTGGTTCATGTTGCTTGCATTCACGTCATTAGCGCCACCACAGGGACTCATGCAGTATCCGTGCAGTGAGGGAAATCTATTTATAGCATTGTGTTTTTTTTACATTCAGCATCAGTGTATGGATGATTGAATCACACAAGTCAGGCCAATGATATTTTGGCACATTGATATTTTGTCCCGCCCCGACTTGAAGATACCTAATCTGTCATATAACACAAAACCACCAAATTTCATTCCAGATCCTGTAACTACGCTGTATATTCAAATATTAGCACTCTGTGTGAGTCCTGTCATGTTTATCAGTCTTTGCCTCGTTGTTCTCTCTCTTACCTTTTGTTTCTTCTCATCCTGCAGGTTTACGAGGGTTAATAAACCTGGGCAACACATGTTTCATGAACTGTATCGTTCAGGCCCTAACACACACACCGCTGCTGCGAGACTTCTTTCTCTCCGACAGACACAAGTGCGAAATGCAATCAAACTCGTGTCTGGTGTGCGAGATGTCACAGCTTTTTCAGGAGGTATGATGCACACAAGATTGTCTGCTCAGTCTCACATCGACCTATTCATTCCTGAAGAGGACCTGTGTGGAGCAATGAGACATAATTTGAGAGCTTGAGTTATAATACAGCTTATAATACAGAGTGTTCTCTTGCAGTGTAACCTACTGCAGAAGGCTGAGTCACTGTTGCGCTATTTATTTGAGTCCAAAGAGGGAGGCAGAGAGGAGGGATAAAATGCAGCTTGGAAGAAATTTACAGTCACATACACATGAATGAGCAAAATGCAGCAATTATACCTTGATTGAACCTGATCACTGTATGGGAATTATGTCGCAGAGCCAATTATAAGCATTTACGTTGCACTTCTTTGAAACAAAAGTTTAGCCACTTTACATCTAACAAACTCGTCAGCCCCTGAATGTTATGCAACGCTCTGCTCCCACACTGCCACGCTTTTTTCTTACACCCTCTCACTTCCCAGTATATATGGGCCCACAGATGGCAAGTGGTGCTATAATGAGTTGAGTCATTGCCCACCCCACCTCCCCATCCCTCCCCACAACACACATTCACACACACACACCCACACAGATCTCTGCCCTGTCTCAGTTTGGTGAACCTTTCAGCTACATAACACATGAAGGAGGTAATCGCTCACCTCTGTCTCGTAGGGAGGCCGACGCTGATTGAGTAGTCAGCTGTGTGAGCGATGAAAAATGCAGGGACCGTCATCCAGTAATTTTATTTACATCACTCCCTGACACTCACAGTGTGATTTCCTCCACGCTTTGTCCCCAACTTCCCAATTTCATTGCTTACTTTTATCCCCCACCTTCATCCTTTATCCTTAATAACCTGTGTATTGTTGTCAAAGGCTGTGTACTGTCACACACTCACACACTCCCAGAGCTTCTAAGATGTGAAGGAGAGAGGTGCGGCCCCCTTTGATCAGTCACACGCTCCACTCCCTCCCTCTCTCCTGTTTCCTCATCTCCTTGTAGTGCCTTTCGTTTGTCAACAACCTTCAAACTGCCTAAAAGGAGCAGAGTTTGTAAGATTCAGGAGACGTCAGCGTGGCATGTTTTCCCCTCTCACTGCTCAATCAGATCTCTGACAGGGCTGTGAGGAAGAAAACGAGGTGTGTGCCACATCTCCACGCAGAAAAATGAGAGCTCACACTGCCATTTATGAGCTGTGGTTGAAAACTTCATGTTAGCGGTTGCACCCTGTGTGGGCTCTGTCGCATTCTTACCCACATCTCCTGACCCTGACCTGGATTGTCAGTCACTTGAATCCCCTTGGCAACCCAAAGACTCTGCAACGCACTTCACAGATTGATGTTTTCTTGCTGCAAATCGCTCCCATTTTGCAACCACTTTGCCCCCTTTTAACTCGCCTCACACCTCTCCTCTCTGTGGATGTGCTGTCACTCGGGGTGCTGGAATTCAGGTCTAAAGAGACCTGTAGAAAGAAGCAGTTCAAAGTCTCCTTGAGTGACAGAAAATCTTAGTTATAGCTCAGTTAAAATTATTGGTGACAGTTAGCAGCGTATTTACAAAATAGGAAAAGAAAGGATTGACTGTGATGTAACCAGTAGCATCTGGAAAAATAGGCTAACCACCCTCTCTTATTTGTCACCTCCACCTCCTCCATTTATCTTTCTTCCTGCCTAGTTCTACTCGGGCCACCGTTCGCCCCACATTCCCTTCCGGCTGCTGCACCTGGTGTGGACTCATGCACGCCACCTCGCAGGCTATGAGCAGCAAGACGCCCACGAGTTCCTCATCGCAGCGTTGGATGTACTACACAGGCACTGCAAAGGAGACACCATCAGTAAGTTATAAAACTATCCCTCAACTGTGTATACTACATTTAGAGTACAAAGAATCATAGTGCAATGTCTCTCATATCCGATAGGTGAAGGATATGGAAAGCTTATTTACCTGACATAAGTTTTCTTATTCACTGGGATGAATTCAGACTTTGAGGTTGTTTATTCCAAAAACTCTCATTGTGATACAAGTGGCATTATGATGTGTGTTGCAGCCCTCATGAGGTCTGCAGTCATACTTTAAATCTGCCTAAAGGGCGCAGTGCCTTCCTCCACTGTAAACATACGAAAGGAGACTGACAATGGTGTGTACCGAGGGGACGGCAGGCAGGCAGGCAGTGTGAAGAATGCCAATAGGCGCTGCTGCAGTGCAATGACAGGCTGACTCACCCACACACCCTGCAGTAAGGCTTGCTTCGATTAGAAAAGTGGAGGATCCACAGAGTTGCGAAGTGGCAGGGAGGGTCCACTGCAGGGGGGGAAGGGGAAAGTGAGAATAAGGGCTCAGACGGAGTCCTTCAGAGGTTGTTGCTGTTATCAGTGTGTGTATTTTTACCGTCTCCTCTTTTTTGGGTCCTCAGGAGACGACAACGGGAAGAAGGCCAACAATCCAAACCACTGTAACTGCATCATTGACCAAATCTTCACCGGGGGCCTGCAATCAGATGTTACATGTCAAGTTTGCCAGTGAGTTTGTCTCTCTGTCTGGGTATGTTTTGACTTCAAAGAGTGTGAAGAAGGAAAGGAGAATCTGCTTTAATCAAGCACCACATGAGATGTTTGCTCCTTAATCTTAATGAAGCATCCCAGCACAACATTTTTCCACTTCTACTCATTCATACATTGTGTCCTGATTCCGCTCATGCCTCATACCGGCGGGTTCATCAATGGAGACGCCTCCTGTTCTCCATGAATTGGTGAACCACTGGTTGTGTCCTCTTTACCACTCATATTTAAAGGCCTGATCCCTGCAGAGCTGCTGTGGGGGGGGGGGGGGGGGGGGGGGGGGGGTTGTCTAGACAGCGGCACAGCCCAAGCGTTGCCTTTCTGCCCCCTAGAGCTGTCCTGTCACATTAACACTAACACGTCACACTGAACCGTGAAGCACAGGAAAGCCAAGCCAAGCAATATTACGTGCAACTACAGTAAAATGGGGACTCCTCAAGTAGAGCTAGTGCACAATGTGTTGTGTAACATTCTGCCCTAACTTAAACTGCTTCAGAATCATAAAACAACTCTGCCTTCGGTCGCACATTACTTATGCATTGTTCCTTGAGCAACAAAGAGTGCTTCCTTTTAAGGCCTTTTGAAGAGTAATGGTACCATGTTAGTGCCATGTTACTGAAGGGATGTGTCTTCATACCCTAAAGGCTACCTGTTAGTACCATTTTAGTTTTAAAGCACCTTCAATCAGGTTAATAGGTGAGCCTCATTTGCATACTGCATGAATTCCACACCTGAAGCCTCTATATAATGCCCAGGCTGCAATCCATCAACAGTCAACAGGAGGTAATAATATAGAGTCCTTATGTAAAACCAATTTTCCCTGATGTAACACTTCATTGAGTTGTAAATGGACCTTGAAGAACAGTGTGGATACACACACATAACACTGCAGCAGGCTTAGAAAAACATGATCAGAATCTCCTCAAGCTGTGTGTATTACCTTCTATGTCATCATCCTTTCATCATAACCTGGAGTAAGTGACACACTAACATAGCTGACTGTGGATTCTCTTCCTTTTTTTTTCTTCCATAGTGGGGTTTCAACAACGATAGATCCATTCTGGGACATCAGTCTGGATCTTCCGGGCTCATCTACGCCTTTCTGGCCCCTCAGCCCTGGAGGGGACGGCAGCACGGTGAATGGAGAGAGTCACCTGTCAGGGTCCACCACGCTTACAGACTGCCTACGCAGGTACAGCTTGTCTTGTTGTAGTTTTTCTCTGGTTTTAAGGGGTCTTTTTTTTTTCTGGAGTCTGGAGTAATTTCACAGTTACCTTGGTTGATCAAGATTTAAGGTCTCTAAGATCTAGGGTGGTTCTTGCCAAAGCCCCAAAAGTTATCTTCGTTATACAGAACTACTCAGAGCTTGCTTGCCCGTCCTGATTGTGCTACATTCGAACATTAAATAAAGTCCTGCAGCTTTTAAATGACTTTCTTTTCAAGAGGCTTATTTCCCTCTATCCCTTCCTCCACCTCTCTGAGCTCTGTGGTATCAATTGTCTCCACCTGTAGACAAATAAATCACATTCATCCCACCACTTGTCCGCGGGGTCACATGTGTCGTCTGCACAGGCCCAACAGACCTGTTATCCCTTTTTTAATCTTCAAGCATCACCAGGTTGGCAGAGCAGGTGTGACCTCTCATATCTCCTCTACTGATGCTTCATTCTTGCAATTTCTTTTCCTCCACTCCTTACTTATCTTATTTCATCCCCCCCTCCCCCTCCCTCTACCTAATTCCCTTTCCCTCATGCCCTCACTCTCTACCCCCTCGCATTCATCTCATCCTCCCCCTCTCGTTCCCTCGCCTCCTTTCCTTCAGACTTTTTTTTTTTTTTTTTTACTGCAGCTCCTCACACACCCCTAGTTGCTGCAGCAAGTCTCTTAAAGGTACAGAACTGGTTGGTGCTGTTGCCGTGGTGATAGAGGCGTTGGCAATACCAGCAGGGCTCTGGGTTGGGTGGGCTAACGTACAGATTGCCTGCACCAAACCTCTGCAGGTGGATTTGAAGCACATTCACCCCGTATACAGTACAAGAACGAGCTGTTGCAGGAGTGCAGAGGCGACGCCTGTTGAGCTGTGACACCGTGATATCATAACCATAATATTGTGTTTCATTTTTCAACCGTCTCTCACTTTGTTTGCCCACATGTTCCTTGCTTTCACACACCCTCTCCTCTTCTCTTTTTATTCCTACCCTACTCCTCTCTGCAGGTTTACACGGCCTGAGCATCTAGGAAGCAGTGCCAAAATCAAGTGCGGCGGTTGCCATAGTTACCAGGAGTCCACCAAACAGCTGACAATGAAGAAGCTCCCCATCGTAGCATGTTTCCATCTCAAAGTGAGTCAGCCGCCGACAGTGCGCTGCCAATTATCCTTTGTTACATTATCTGTCACCGTCTGACAGTTTGATTATTTAAGGGTAAACGCTGCTTTTATCACTCACACGTCTAATTTTACTCATTACTCCAAAACGCAGCAGATGCTGTGGTGTCATGTAAACTGCTGCGTGATGTGAACATTCAAATTCCAAAGTAGAAGCTGTTTTTATTTCTATTAATACAATCCTTGCATACTGACCCACAGAGATCCATCGTTATAGTGTTACATATCCGTTTTGCCCGCTGTGTGCTGCCTCACATCAGCTGGAGGCTAACTTCAGTTTTTTCGCAGTGACTTAGCTGTCTGCTCCATCGCCTGTGCGTAGGTGTGTTCATAACCTCATTCAGTTGTTGGTGCATTACCTCCCACCCTGTAGCCCTTTCACACTGTGTCCCAGAACACCTGTGATTTGAACGACTTGTACAGTCTTCCACTGTCCATGTTTTATTTATTATAACTGTATAAGAGGCCCATGATGTATTTATGATATTCATAGGGAACAGGCTACAAGAAGATCAATCCAAGCCTGGGATTATCTTGTTGCAAATGTGTAAATGTCTCACAGCTGGGGTGAGAAACATGCATTTTCACTTTTCAATGCTGTGTTTGTATTTTGTGTGATGTGATGGTGATGCCTGTTATTTCTAAACATGTGTCCTCTCTACCCAACCCCCACCCCTCCCCTCTCTTTGACTCTCTCTCCGTCTCTTGCCCCTTCCCCCCCCCGCTCTCTCTCGCCTGTCTCATCCTCTCTGGCCGTCCCCAGCGGTTTGAGCACTCTGCCAAACTGCGGAGGAAGATCACTACATATGTTTCCTTCCCTCTAGAGTTGGACATGACGCCCTTCATGGCATCCAGGTAAGCCTCCAGCAAGCAGCCTATTTTTCTCTACATATCCTGTGAATCACGTCCTTCAAGTATTCACAAAATCAACCCCTACAGCAGCTATTGAGTTTCTTTGTTACATTTCAGCGTTTGAACATGAACATACTGTATGATTGACTATTAATACATGCTGTAATGTAATCACACACAGCTGTACCTTTGCCAGAACAGCATTACTAAATGTACCCTATAAATATTAACTAGTGTCAGAGGAGCATGCAGCAGCAGGCCCCACCCCTGACTCCAGCATCCATTCAGCTCTGTTCAGAGACAGTGATGGTTAGAGGATCAGGCAGAGGGAAAATCTCTGCTTCATAGATAGGATAACTCTGCCACCTAGTGGATCCATGCGTGATTGTAGCATGCTTAGCATAAAGCATAATCAGTGCTAACATGTTGTCATTCCTCCCTCTCCTGCAGTAAAGAGAGCAGAATGAACGGGCAGTATCAACAGACGGTTGATGTACTAAACAACGACAATAAGTAAGTACCTCAGAAAACATGTACTACAGCAAAGTGATTCATTAGAACTCTGTCACTTCACAGCAGCACTGACATCACAATACAAACGTCTACTCTATCAAAGAAACAGTAATGATTTGAAGCATCCAGCCTTGACTTCACCAAATGAAATCAATTTGAAGCCTATTAAAAGCTGCTTAGTTTTCTTCATCCATGGCAGCTACAATAGCTTTCATTTTCCAGGACATTTAGGAGGAATTCACTGTCTTAATACCTCTGACAGGTTGCTTGTAGTGGAGCCAAACACAGTCTGCCAGACAAAGGAAAGCGTCCATGCAGAATAATGGAGCTTTATGAGGTGTTGTGTTCAGGTGAAGTTTGAAAAAGTAACAAAAACTTGTACATTTTCTTTCCTTTTTTTTCAGGTATTCCTTGTTTGCGGTGGTCAACCACCAAGGCACGTTAGAGAGTGGCCACTACACCAGCTTCATCCGCCAGCACAAAGACCAGTGGTTCAAATGTGATGATGCCATAATCACCAAGGCCAGCATTAAGGATGTACTTGATAGTGAAGGGTAAGAATAGAAACAGGATACTAACAGCAGAAAGAAATACAACTCAGGATCTGTTGTGATGTTTCTTTTCTTTCCTCCCGCAGGTATCTCTTATTCTACCATAAACAGTTCCTCGAGTATGAGTAGTCTGTGCGACCACTGACCACAGAGAACCACTGCTTCGAAAAAGAGAGTCCAGGGACTGGGGACAGGATGAGACACAAAAAAACACACAAACCTACCTGAAACTCTTTGACTACCAGTCTGCACCTCCAGCTGTGGAGGGCAAAACTAAAATAAAAATAAGACGTGTGAAATCATGCAACCTTTCAAAAGAAAAAAAAACAAGCACTGAGCTACTTCTTGGCATCTACTTGACAAAACTGAATGAAGAGGAGAGGAGGAGGAGGAGGAGGAGGAGGAGGTGGTGGTGGTGAAAGAGGAGGAGGCTGTCATCAGATCCAGGCTCGAGCAAAAGAAAACAGGGGAAGAGCCTAACCCTTACCCTAACCCCTCACTTTCTCTCTCTCTCCCTTCCCATTCCTGCTGCAGGGGCAGAGTCTGAGCCTGACCGGCTGTCATGTTGATCGGGCACATCTGGATTTTTTCTTACAGTATTCTGATTCCCCACCGTCAACACGCACGCACACGCACACGCACACACACACGCACACACACACACACACACACACACACACACACACAGGCTCACACAGGCTCACAAACATACACTCACACACGCACACCCATGCACACACACATACACACACATGCACACACACCCCCTCCATTTCTCTCCCATGGTGCTCTTGTTTCAACTGACCAAGCATTTAACTTAGTCATCATGGAGGACAGTTTGTCGTCATATGCATACGGGACTGAATGCAAAAAAAAAAAGAAAAAAGAAAAAAAAAATAGAATCAACGTATTATATGAACTTTGCAAGAACATTTTAAAGGTATGATTATGATTCTTATCATTTGTGACTTTAGTTATGAGATACTGTATGAATCTAGTATACATCTATTTTTTAAGAGCAAAGAAAACATGGGAGAGCTTAGAGACGCTGCCTTTGCCAGTTGCTGGGGAAGTGCTGCCATGGAAACTAAGCAGATTTGGACCTGAGTGTGCTCATGTTCCATTATTTACTGTGTTGATTGTTTTTATTTTTCAGTCTGGTTGAGGGCAGGGAATATCTATTTTTTTTAGCGACTCATTGAATTTTGTATACTGTTCTTTTCAGTGTCTTTTTTTTATTTTCAGTACAGTCATATGCCCCTCGCTGTCCTGGTACTGGAAATGTTTTTGAACGTATTATACTTTCATTCTTGTGGAATTGTTGGTATAATGATGGTGGTGATTAAATTGGCTCACCTTTGCTGTTTATGAATCGTATGTTGAATGTGAGCTTTGGGTTTCGTACAGCATTCTGAAGAGAAGACTCAATACATGAACTCCACATGAGGTCCTATTATATGTGAGAATGCTGTGGTCTCTCCTCATTGAACACCTTGGATGCTGTGTGCAAAAAAAAAAAAAAGATAAAAAGAATAACAAAGCCCGTTTAACATCACTGCATGCAACTGGGCTCTCATGATCTTATACAATGTGAAAAATTTGCCCTCAGTAATGCCTCAAGGCCTGTTGCCCATCAGGATTTTTGTTCTGGGATGTGAAGAGAATCATGTGAAATATATAAAGTGGCCAAGACACATATTGCACGTGTATGGGCACTATGCGACCACAGCCTGGCTCTGAATCCATCAGTGTTAATCTTCTCCATGGCAACCGTGTGTGGCTGGTGCAGACCGGTGTGGTTCGTGGTGTGTCTCGCCTCTGCAGTGCAGTAAACCCAGTGCTCTATTCAATCAGTATGCTGTCAAGTCAGACTTTAGATAATGCACATACACATCAGGTTGTTGTGGTCTGTTTTGTTTGAATATCACTGATTGTGTATGTATAAGAAAAATACAGAATAAAAAAAACTATTGACTCATGTATAAGATGAGGGCTCTAACCTTTCACAAAGTAATGCCACATTAAAAAAAGAAAAACACACACAACCCTCTGGTTGTTAAGCTGCTCTGTAATTGAAAACAAACATGCATATCCTTTGGTCTGCTGCATAACCTCAGCTGGAGGGCAACAGTGGGTTTCTGACCAGTAAAATCAAAGACTTTTGAAATGTTCGCACTTTGGTTTCGATGTATCATGGAGCAGTTAAGGCCACCCAAGGGCATTCAGGGACGCAGCTGAAACGAAAAGGAAGAGGAGAGCTTCATTACCCGTTTCAGTGATTAAACTCAGAACAAAACTGGAATGTGTACGTGCAGTCTTTTGTCTTATTATTCCCTTCACACTTGGCTTAATTTCCAGGGACATTTCCCGTAGCTTAAGAGCTGGCGTTTGCTGTCATCTTTAACTACCCTGAGTTTCTCCTGAAGGCATGGCTGTCAGTGTGTGAATGCGATTTGTACTGATGGGCTGTTGGGCACTTTAGGTCGCAGCCTCTATAATTTGTGTGAAAATGTGTAAAACTGTGAATTCAACATATAGTGTGAATGCGATGGAAGTGGTTGGCATATTGAAAAAGCCCCAAAGAAAAGGGCAGCCTACTTTCTATTTGTTACTGCCAATGCGCCCTTGTGTTAGAGAACATTCTGCTCAGTTAATGCTGCTTTTTTATTTATTTATCTTTTTCCAAAGAGCAAATGAACACAGCTGTTAACCCACAATCTACCTTTTGAGCTCTCTTTCACACTGTGACATATTTCAGGCCTTGGAGCAGCTCTAGTTATAAGTTTGATTCTGGCGCCATCCTGTGGCCAAACAGAGTGGCACAGATTAATTCTGTGATGAGGATTAAATCACATCTGTAATTAGGTTTCTGTGCAAAGGTAAAATGAAAACTTATTTACAAATTAAAGCTCCTGTAAGGAGTTTTTAATTGTTTATGAAACAGACTGAAAATTACTTAGGGGTTTTCTATGACCACAAGACTGTCAAGCAGAAAGAGATGCAGCTTCTATATTTTAGTTTTTAACCTCTGCAAACCTACGCAAGGGGTAGATATGAGACAAGGCAAAGAGTGGCACAAAGAAAATGTATTTTCTTTACCCAGAAAACAGTACCTGCACATGTCCAGGACAGGATCAGCAAAGGTATGTCACTCTGCACACAGGAGGGAGGCCTACATTGACACAAAGAGGAAGTTCCCCACAGGAGCTTTGAATGTGGGAACCTCATGTCAAGGATAGCAAACAGGATTCATTTGTAGATGTTAAAAACTTAAAGACCATGTTAGAAGCATGAAAAACAGATCACTTGTGATGCCTCATAATTGTGTCATTTTCAAAACCAGGCTTTACATTTAATACAAAAAATAAACCCCATTATTAAAACCTTTGTATTCATTCATTGGCCTTTGATTTTCTTAAAGGTCTTACTCTACGTTTTTTTTTTTTTTTTTTTTACTACACTGTTATTGTTGCATAAGCAGAAAGTACAGACTGTATGTCTCTTCTGACTTCTTTTATTTAGTTTGAACACAGTTACTATACAGCCTTTGTCTGCTCCATCAAACTTTATGTTTCTACACACACCAAAAAAATATATATTCAGAAACAGTAAAACCTCTAACAACCCTGGTGATGTTTTTAACACAAATGGAACAAACAGAAAATCTGCTGTACAGTCTTGAAAAATGCAACCTTTCAAAATAAAAGCTGAAAATGAAAACTGTCAGCAGTGTTGTAAAAAGTCAAGTACATAAGAACTCTACAACAGTAGAATGATAACTTACAAAATAATGAATATTCATACGTTAAGCAAGTAGTTTTGTACTACATATATTACTGAACAATTTGAACACAAACCATGTGTACACGTAAACTAGGTTTTATATAACGGATGTTTTCACAGCTCGGTGGGTGGGGGTGTTAATGCACCCTTTTTGTGTGTTATTTTTCTTCAGTCATCTGAGCAATGTCTGCATTCATTATCCGTGTCCAGAGTCATCCCTCCGTTATTATTATTATGCTAATGAATGTAACCATGGGACCAAAAGGCTCAGTCACTGTTGCTATGGAAATGTAAGACACAAAAGGTGTGTCGTATCTTCTAGCGGTAATAAGACCACGTTACAAATTCCACAATACTGCAGGGAGAGGGATTGGAGGTGGAATCCGATAAGTCATGTCTAGGAGTCTACAATGCACTTCTGTTTATCAAATCTGACACACATGAGGGAGTTCATGCACATAGTCAAATTAAGGTGCTGGAATGTTTTGTGTGTGTTAAGTTCAATATATATACATATTAAAATCAGTAACAACATTTTTTCCCTCAAACTGTCCAGCTGGGACATTTAGATCAATGCAGCAGCCTCTGAATTCATTGCACATAAATCATACTCTGTCACAGGCTTTGGTGCGTATGAGGGAGCCTGCACACGTAAAGGTTTGACAAAGATAGTAATCAAACTACAAACGACAGACAGGGAGTCACAGGTTGGACTCCGGGAGCAGCAGGATGGTGACGATAAAGGAACACTGAAGCCTCTCGAGGAAAAGTGTTCTAGCCCTTCACAAATTCACGTCACTGAGACACCCGCAGACACACTTGAGATGTGGCCTCCTATACATGCCACAGATCATAAGAAGAGGATAGGCTGGCAGCAGCATACAAAGTGTTCAAAACATTGCTTGCAATGTGGGGCAGCATGGGAATAGCTAAGCCCCTTGTGAGAGAAATAGAAGAATAGAAGAAACACAAGTGGAAAGACTCAGACAGTAACAGATCCGTGTTATCTGCAGTATAAAAAAAGAGGAGAAATAATGGTAGACTGAACTAATCCATGAAAGAAAATGTGCTTATATCAATCATATAAAGCTAATTTTGGGATATGACCCATGTACTTCTTATGATTCTGCCCAAATAGGTCAGTCAGCAGGTTGCCTGGGACCTGTGAGCTAGGAGGGAGGGACATGGTACTAAAAAAAACATTCACCAAATGCTATCTGAGCTGTTTGATATGCTCTCAGATGCCATGAAAAAACATGAAGCTGGGCCACATCTCACCATTCATTGTTAATAATTTAGATCCATGCAGTCTGGTATTTTTACGAAAGCGGCAACGGTAACAACTGCAAACGATAACAGCAACACTATCACATGTTATGCATGAGTAATCATAACCCAAGCCATGACAAAGAACCATTCCATACAGAGACACTACTTTACACCATAATATAGGGTCAATACATTATAGCAGCACTTTGGTTAAAAGCCGGGCTGGCTTATTCATAGAGCCAGTACTGTCTAATCTAATGTAAATTATGCATGTGGCTTTATTGAACTCAGGATGCTGATTTAACACTGTTATTCACATCTGAAGCAATTCTATTGCATGTAAAAGTGGTTGCACATTTAATCAGACTGTTGTACCACAGAACACAAAAACTAATGGCATTGGCTGGACAGATTCTGTGTTGGAAAAATCATTAAATATTCACAAGAATGAGTGTTTCCAGATGAAATGACATTAAATACAAAACAGACTGTCGGTTATTTACAGGCAAACCTCTCTCCAGTGAAAATAGCCTGCGTACAAGACAAAAGGGATAACAGAGGAATAATAAAATGTTGTTACACAGCATGTGATCCCATTCTGAGTTGATATTTTACACAATAAGTCTGAGGGAACTTGGCACACGCCCTCTGCTGTAAACTATGCCTATAATCTAGGCTCTCCAGGGAGGGATTCATGTCACCAAGGGGACCATTTGCTGGTGGGTGTTAGTGTCTGCTCTACGTCACCCTGGAGTGAATACACAGAGCAAACAGTCAAACAGATTCCTCCTGTATTTACAGCATATAGCCCAAAGTTTGAGCCACTGGTTATGTTTTTTTGGGTTTGTGAACAACAAACCTATGAGAAGGAAGGTCCATTCCCACATTCTATGTTTCCTATCTGCTGGTTTTTGTCCACTGGATGAGGGACAACCACATCCTCTCCCTCTGTCACGCAGCCTCTAAGAAGCTGATACGAGCTGGCTGCTTTTACTATCACACAGGGATGTGTCCTCAGTTTTTTTTGTCTGGGGTGGCTGAACTGATGCAGGGGTGGCGTGATACCTGTGTGCACATACGAACTTTACATCATTATTTTAGCCTTTCTATCTCCACATATCATATCTACTATGACAGCTTACATAGAAGTATCTGAAAGATGTTATATATCTGTGTATATGTTTGGACTTAAAGTCGTAGCACAGCAGAGTGGCAACATTTAAATCTTAGTCGAATTCTTTAACAACTTCAAAAGAAGATTTGTGTCAAAGTCACAGTTCAGAGGACAAACATGAGGAAATGTGCTTTACTGAAATGCAAAGAAAGCACATAGTATGACATCAGTCGTGCCTTTGACAAGCCATTATGGCCCGCTTAGGATTTTGTGGCACCTGAGATGGCCAATCAGATTTCAAGGGGTGCCCATGCCACCCCTAGCCACCCCTTTGGATTTGCCCCTGGTGTCAGAGAGATCTGTTTGCGACTCCTTTCATCGCCCTCTCAGATGCTGGTCTGCAGGTCTCCATTCAGCAGAGTGCTCTGAGTCTCTGTAGGGTCATTTATCATCCGAGACTTATCCTGCCGGCTATCACTGCGCTCCACCTCATCCAGCCCGCCCACTTTCTTAAGACATAGAACATTCTGGAAACTCTTCTTGAAGTTCTCCGACAGGAAGGCGTAGAGGATGGGGTTGGCACAGCTGTTGGCGTACCCTAGAACTACCACAAAAGCAAAGGTGCTCCTGAGGATGGGCGTGGTGCTGATGGTTCCCGTTACCGAAGTGACGTTGAAGACGTAAAAGGGCAGCCAGCAAAAGACAAACACAGCCACCACAATGGACACCATACGGGTTACTTTTCGCTCTGAGCGCTTCCTTTTGGAGGAGCCTACACGGATGCCCGAGGACTTCACCTTGATGATGATGAAGAGGTAGCAGAGGCAGATAACCATGAGAGGCAGGAAGAAACCCAGGATGAAGGTGTAGAACATGAAGGCTGTGTAGTAGGCCTCCTGAGGCTCAGGCCAAACGATGGTGCAGAAGCAGCCATCGTGCTTTGTGATGATGCCGCTGTAGATTACAATGGGAAGGTTGACCATCAGCGAAACGCCCCACACTGCTAAGTTAATCGTCTTTGCCATGCGAGGCTTGCGCCATTTGGTGGACTTAATGGGATGCACCACAGCCAGATAGCGGTCTATGCTCATTACCATCAGGCAGAAGATGGATGTGAACTGGTTTAGGGAGTCGACAGTCATCACCACCCTGCAGAGCACTGGACCAAACGGCCAGTGGACCAGCGCCAACTGGATGGCAATGAATGGTAGACCCAGCATGAAGAGCACATCAGCCACGGCCAAGTTGAGGATGTAGATGTTAGTGACCGTCTTCATCTTGGCGTAACGCAGGATGACGTAGATGACCAGAGTGTTTCCACAGAGCCCAACAGCACAAACAAGAAAGTACAAACAGGTGATGACCACTGTGCTTGTTTGGTTGAAGGTGTGGTCTGTGTAGTTCCCATGGAGGTCAGACTCATTGCCCTGAATATAGCTGTCGTACATGAGGTGCTCCGACAGATTTGGAGGGAATGATGGGAAGATCCAGGAGTCCATGATGCCTCACTGTTTCTCTCCGTCTCTCATGGATTATGACATCACACCTGCGCACAGAAAGACACATCAGCAGCTGTAGAATATTTTGAAAATACATCTTTTTATGATAAATGATTTTTACAACCCTGACAGTTACAGAGAAGAAATTACATCCCACTTCATATAGATTTTGATATTGATTTTATGCTTTCCAGAAAAGGAAAAGTAAGACGCACAGCCATCATCTTCATCAGTTATTGAATGTTATCTCTCTTCCTCTCTCCATACAGACCTTTTAGCTGGCAGTGGTAAGTCTGTTGAAGCAATTGATCTGAATTTGACGAGTGGCTACACTCAGCACATGACTGATGAGACCAAATAATACGCTGTGTGATTTCTAAATCCGTACACAGAAGCTTATCTTTTTAGATTTGAGAAAATAAGAACCGTCGGTAACTCTTACTTCAGACTTACTTAATAAGAAAATGTCCTTTTTCTAATCACCCCCGAGGCCAAGGTACACCTGAGGGGATCTTATAGATTTCTGTCTCAATCCTCTGTCTTGAGGCCAGACTTGATTGATAGTGTGTACATAAGAGCACCTCAGGCAGTGCTCCTGACTGTAGGCCAGATTTTTCCTTGTGTGTTTATTTGTTCAGTCACTGCTACCGAGGGAAATCACTCAGCTCACCCTCCAGTCATAAGCTCTCCCAGGGGGAAACGCTTGCCCTTCACATGTTGCTAAATGATCAGCTGCTCTGCATTCTCTGCTGACACTTTTTTTTCTTTCAATTTATTAGGGGGTGGGCATGGATGTAAATTAATCCCTGCCTGAGTAATTGAATGAGGGGGAATCACTGTACTGCCAATAGCCTTACCACAGTCAGATTGAAGTGCTTGTCACTGCCGGTGCACTGGAGGCAAACACAGTGACAACTTAGTTTGGTACCAATAACATAAGAGGTTTTACAGTATTATGCCAGGTTATCATTCTCACCATGGAAGCAGAACAAGGTAGACACTGCTGTTCCTCTTTTTTTCCTTTGGTTAACAGGCAGCAAAATCAATAAAAATATAGCCTCTGTATCAATAAATATTCACCCCCTGAGCCAGGAGGATGGATAGTATTTCTGTAATGTAACAGTTGGCAACCTGTGTGGAGAAACAGCTTTGCATAAACCAGTAAGCATATGATGATTAATTATTCCAACAGAAACATCATGAAACCCTCTCCAAGCATGCAGTGTCTCTGTTGAGTTCAGACACTTTTATCTGCAAGGATGAATATTATTTAATATCAGTTATAAAATATTATTTAGTGAACTTTTGAATTGATTAGGAATAAGCAACAGGTACTCTTTTTAAGAAGGCAGCCCAGACCAGTGCAGTTTAAACACACTCACACATGCATTCTACCAAAAGAGCATCAGGAGAAATACTGTTTTGAAAAGTATTTACTTTATGTCTTTGTTCTTCACTCATCCAGATTATGAAATTCACTGCCTTTTGCTATTACTGTCTGGAAGATATGGATTAACAGCTGAATGACTGGATCAATTATCACATGCTGGTAGTTAATTATTCAAATCCACCCTATGGGAAATAAAATGAATACAAAGTCTGGCCAGGAGATTCCCACAATAACTCCACTGACTTGGGAGTGAGTGGTATGAAATCCAAGGATATTCACATACAAGGACATCAATATTAGTAATATTTCATGAAACTGTTATACTTGGAAAATGACACACCACAGTTTGGACTGTAGCAAATGCCGCTGAAAATGACGCACATATGGTCATTTTAGCAAATCCGTCCAACTTCGTTGAAATGGAGAAATCACAGCGCACTGTTGATGTTGTCTTCATACATGCACATCTGTGCCATTTCACCATACCTCTGTAAATCAGCTGTTTTACCTGCAATTGTATTCTGTACCACTATTCACAAACAAAAATCCACTCTTACCTGATGAAGCATTTGTCTTTTGGCCATCTTCATCTTCTGCTATTCCTCAAGTTTTTCTCACCAGCATCGAAGTGAAAATCCCATGATGCATTCACCACGACACGCGAGAAGAAACTGACAGAAAAGGTCGACTCGCTTGGCTCTGCACTTGGCTGCGATGCGCTCCTGATGTGGTGCGCGCAGTGACTGACCCAGCAGGAGAGCGTGGAGATGTGAAAGGGCGCACATGAGCGCCGCCGAGGAGGTGCTGAAGACACTCACCTCTGAACGATGGATAGGCTGTGTTCTCTGATACAGATATCCGATACCGCATACAGATGGAGCTAGGCTGCAATCTAATCACGACAAAACTCAATGATGCGTGGAGTTAAAGCCATACCGCACTCGGTTAAAATGTTGGTCAGGGGATAAGAAAGTGGGCTACAAGATTTTGACAGATCATCGTTTAAACTGCAACCCGTCGTCTACATACAAACACAGAGAGCCTCTCAGACACGGCAGAAAGGTTTCAGTACTACCTTTTTTCTCTTTAAAATAATCTTCTTTTGTAGAATTCACTCAGTCTTGTTTCTCACAGAGGGACAGTGACAGTGGTTTCTAAAAAACTGCCTTTTATGATTGAAAGAGAAGTGAGAACTTTCAAAATAGACTCTTTTTAAAAATGAGATGAGAGGAGATTTTCCTCTGTAATGTTTTTATAAGTAATAAACCTTCTGGGCTGGTAAATAACCATCAACAAACCAAGACCTGCCCCCAAAATGTCTTGCTCGGACCCCTTCCCAAAGTGTTATTCTAATGAACACATTTATCGAAAAAACATTTTTGACTTGTAATGTATTAAAATAAGTAAGTATAAGAAAATACACGTCTTATTTATTAATTAATTCCCACTGAGGCAATAGACAATGCCTGCTGTGCAACTTAATTGGCTGCTTCCTATCATTGAGTGTCTAATGTCCTGTCTGAGAAAATGTTAATGTACCTTACTCCAGCAATTTGCAGGCAAGCAGTTAATACAAGCCAAAAACATTAGGTGATAAACAATCATATTATGTGTTCTCCTGTGTTAAAGCTACAGTATCAGATGTTCATGGACCCATTTACTTTTGTAACCATTAAGAAACCAGGGAAAGTGGATGATTAAGGTGGTTAGGACTGTTGACTATAGAACTGTCAACGTGCCACTGCAATTATTTCCGCCCTCTGTGATATGTGAAGCCAAAAAAAACTCTTCCATGGTTGCTGACAGGCATGCGCAGAAGTGACATGGGCACAGTCCACAGCACGACAGATTATTGTGTTGATTTGAAGCAGACACTGATGGCTCTGGGTAGTTCAATGACCCTTCTGTTAGTGTTCTTAATGTTTACTCTCACTGACCGTTGCTCCTGTACTCTACTAACACAGAAGGCTGCAGGATTCAGCATTTGTCAACAGAGCTGTCAATCATTCATCTTTTTTAAAGAAATAATTACACTTCTCAGAAAAATGAACACATGGACATAAATCAGCACAATGAAAAGAAACTATAATGAGAGAAACACTGTTTCAGAAAAATTAATATGATGTGTTTTTAACTTTTATTGTTTGACCCATGTTCCATCTGTCAACATGGGGATGAAGGGTTTGTGACCAACACTGCACCCAGTCAGTAGGTGAGGCGCTAAATCTTGCTGCAAGCCCTTCGAACTATAAGCCAGAGAAATAGCCTCCACAATCCAATGTGACAGCCTCTGGCGTGACAACGGCTTACCTCTATGAGGGGTTGCCCATGATACAAACAGCTGGTCCTCTTTTCTGAACTCTGCTGTCCTACACATATACATGTGCAGAGCCTGTACCTGGCACAAAGTGTGCAGCCTCTGCTCCTCCACTGAGGAGAAAGGGGGTGGGTTGAACGCCAAAAGCTCCACTGTGGGACACTTGTAGGCTGACTCCAGCACCTTCGGCACAAACACAGGGTTGGGCCGCAGGCAGACCTTGGTGAGCCCTGGGCCAAACTGTAAGCAGGAAAGGCGAATAGACAAAGCCTGTAAATCACTCACGCGTTTCGCTGTGGTTAATGTCAAAATCAAAGCTGTTTTCAAAGAAACAAACTTCATCTCTACTGCCCCCATAGGCTCAAATGGGTGACGAGAGAGGGCATCCAAAACCACTGAAAGGTCCCACAGGGGCACCAGGAGCCTGGAAACTGGGAGCTTGCGCCGTGCACCCTTCATGAACCGGCACACAAGAGGATGTTGCCCCACAGGCTTATCCCCAAAGCCCACATGACATGCGGAGATGGCCGCTAAGTACACTTTAATTGTAGAAAATGCCTTTTTCTTATCCACCAGTTCCTGCAGAAAAGACAGGTCAACCACTGAACACTGATAAGGAACGATCTGTCCCATGACACACCATTCCTCAAAAACCCGCCATTTACCACTGTAAAGAGAGCGGGTTGCGAGTGCTCTCGCACTCTGAATGATGTCTATAACCTGCGCCGGCAAGCCTGCTGCGTTCAGGTTCCACCTCTCACGGGCCAAGCCCAGAGCGCTATGCGGTCCGGGTGCGGGTGGTAGATCTCGCCGTGCGCTTGGGTCAGAATATCCCTGCGTATGGGGAGAGGCCACGGCTCGTCTGCCAGAATTTGTGTTATCTCTGCTACCCAGTGCTTCAATGTCCACTGTGGTGCAATCAGAATCAGCGACAAACTCTGCTGTCTCACCCTGGCTAATGTGGGAGAGATCAGGCTGAGCGGAGGAAATGCATAAAGCAGCACGTCTGGCCATGGGTGGGCTAGAGCATCCATACCCAGAGAGGCATTCACCTCGGACAGGGAGAAATACAGCGGACACTGAGCGTTTTCTCGCGAGGCAAAGAGATCTACGGCTGCCCGGCCGTATCTCTGCCATATTTGTTCCACCACCTGCGGATGGAGTGTCCTTTCCCCGTATAGCGGGTTCCCTCGTGACAGAAGATCCGCCCCCCTGTTCAACACCCCTGGCAAATGTGTCGCCAGTGACAGGAGTGACAGGAGCCGTGTGCTGCTCCACATGATAATTTTCCGAGCCAACGTGTGTAACTGTAGTGAGCGAGTTCCGCCTTGGCGGTTTATATACGCCACCATTGTGGAGTTGTCCGTTTTCACCAGAACATGGTGACCCTGGATAAACTGCAGGAAATGCTGTAAAGCTAGGAACACTGCCCAAAGCTCTAAAACATTTATGTGGGCCTGAGCCAGCCTCGGGCTCCAGGTACCGTTCACTGTTCTGTCCGACAAGGTCGCTCCCCAGCCTGACAGGTACGCGTCTGTCGTCATGGTTACCCTGGATGACACCGTGCCGAGCGCGACATCTGACGCGAGAGCCGCAGCGTCCCTCCATGGGCGGAGAGCAGCCAAACACGTCGGCGTTACTTTCACTCGGTGGCTGAGGTGTCTGCGCGGGCAGAGGCGCAACGCCGATACCCAGCGCTGAAAATCCCTCATCATAAGAAGCCTCAGGGGCACTACAGATATCACTGAAGCCATGAGGCCGAGCAGGCGTAAGCATAGTCTGAATGATATGACTTTTCCCCACTCGAAAAGGGAGAGGCAATGCATGAGAGACATTAATCTCCCCTCTGATAGCGTGACACGATAAGAGAGGGAGTTTATGCTGAGCCCCAGGTATTCTGTATATTGACTGGGTTGTAATCTGCTTTTCCCCCAGTTTATATTGAACCCAAGATTCCTGAGATGACCTGTCACCACAGCTGAATCTCTGATTGCCTGTTCGCGTGAATGGGAGCATATCAGATAATCGTCTATGTACGAGAATATTCTGATGCTGCTGCTCCGTAACGACAGCGCTGCTTCCACACACTTGGTGAACACCCTCGGTGCCAAAGCCAGCCCGAATGGGATGACTTGGTATTCGTAGGCTTTTCCCTGATAAGCGAATTTGAGAAACCTCCTGTGTGATGGATAAATTGCAATGTTGAAATACGCGTCCGTGAGATCGATTGTTACAAACCAATCGCCCGGACGGATGGAGCGGCAAAGCACTTTGTGTGTTAACATCCTGAACGTGTATTTTTGTAGGTGCTTGTTTAACACACGGAGATCCAAAATGGGGCGAAGTGATGTGCTCCCTTTCTTTGGGACGAGGAAGTACCCACTGACCGGGAGCCCCACTGACCTGGGTTTCCTGACCGGGGCTGCTGGTTAGACTGTGAGCCAGCTGTCTGCCTCTGTGGTCTGGCACCCATTGGTCTCCCCCTTGCTGCTGCAGAAGCAGCAAAGCCAGCCCTCTGAGCCCGAGCGGGGCGAGGGACTTGTTTCCTGGGCAGGCAGAGGTTGAAGGCTTCGCCTTCCTGCTTCCTGAGGGTACTGGTTTCCCTCATTTATTCCAGCGCTGGGCCGAAAAGACCCTTGGAGGGGTCATATGCAGTATCCATTACCTCAACTTTCTGTGTGTCACTCAGGCCTGAGAGGCTCAGCCATAGAGCTCTCTCACCTGCAACAGCCAGTCCCATCACATGGCCACAACCTTGCACTTCGCCTCGTGAGGAGCGCAGGATGAGGTCATTAACAACACAGATCTCGTCCCAGAGAACCGGGTTAGGGGCTCCGGAGTCCAGCTGCCGGCCCATCTCCTCCAACATTTCTGCCTGGTATGCAGAAAGTAGAGTCTGAGCGTTCAGAGAGCAGACTGATTGTGCAGCATATCTGTACATTCTCTGCAAAACAGAGGCTGTGAGGCGCTCTGTTTTGCCTGGCAGAGAAATGCTGCTGGACGCTGACACAGAGCAGCGGTCAGGGTGAAGGTGAAAAGCCACTGAAGGCTCTACCTTTGGGGGTTCGGCCAGCCCCAATTCACCCATTCCTTTAATTTCCAGCTCAGAGTAACCTTTGGCAGGGAGTTTACTCTTAAACGGGCTGGACCAGTACCGGCTCATCTCCTTCATACAAGCAGGCACTGGTGGCAGGAGTTGTTTTGCTGCCGGCTGGGCTGGTGGCAGCCTCTTACCGTCATACAAATCTCTTTCTGCCCCCTCTGCGTCCTCAGCTGCAGGCCACTGGATACCCAGTTTTTCTGCAGCCCGTTTGCAGACCTCATAAAGGCTGCTGTCCACTTGGGGAGCAGCATCAGACGCACTGGGGGGTCTGGAGTGCTGAGTGGGGAATGTGGAGTCATCCTCCTCATCCACCATCTCATTCAAATCAAGGAGGTCAGAGTTTGCACCGCCCTCTGCATCCTCCTCTCCCCGCTCCAGGTCGAGGAGCTCCTCGAACAAAGGAGGCATAACTGGGGAGTCAGTCTCCATTATGGTCGCCCAGTCCATCTCAGCTCGCGGCTGATGGGTGCTGGCTTTAGGGGTGGCTCCAGACAGACATGGGTCCTGCCTGTTGGCAACCGCCACTCTCGGCCTCCTCTCCAGGATTTTCTCAGACATGGACTCACAGTGAGAACATGACTGAGGGTCCGCCAGCGATGCTCGAGCGTGTTTAGCGCCCATGCATGCTATGCACATCGGGTGAGGGTACCTGCCTGAGATTGAAGACCCGCATGACGCGGGGCATATGCAGGATGCAGCCTCTTTGTCCTTCGGTTCCGGCCCTTTGGCTGGGGCTCAGTAGAAGACATCGTGACTGGAAAGGGGAAAAATATCCACTGATATTTGGTCGGTATAAGGCGCGTTACGCGTTCAACTATACATGCACTCAATGATTTTTTTTCTCATTTTTTCTCATTTATCTTATTGTGCCACGAGCTGGTCTCAGGCTGGAGCAACCACTCTAAAACCACTATACACCCTCTACAAACAGTCGCTGAAAACTCTAGATAAAAAAACAAGGAAGTACCACCACTGTAAAATCATTACGAAATATAACTTAATGACCCTTGACAGTTTTTTTTGTTATGTAGATATGTGTCTGATGTATAAATTAATTAATGATCAGGCCCCACCACCACTTAAACAATGTGTGTTACTCTGCAGGAACAATCTTAGGGAGACCAGGGCATCAGCAAGAGGAGACTGTTCAGCTAAACGTAGGAAGACTGCATTTGGACAGTCTGCATTTTCAGTCAGAGCAGCAGGAAAATGGAACTCAATCCCGACTCACATTAGAGACTGTACAAACCTCAGTGTTTTTAAAAGTAAACTGAAATTATGGCTCAAGGAAAAACAATCATGTGATCATCTGAATGCATCAAATCAGAGACAATGAAATGTAATTTTAAATGTGTTGTTATTAGTGATGGACTGTGTTGAGTAGTCTATGTATTGTTTTAAATGCTAGTATGTTTTTTTCGTTAGTATTGTACATTTGTTAACATCTTCCTGCCCAGGGACCACAGATGAAAATTAGCTTATAGCTAACTCTGGCTTGACAGTTTTTGTTTTGCATGGCCCCTGTCAAATAAACTAATAAATGATAAAGAACGGTAGCAACAGGGGTTTAGCCCGCGCAATTTACGTCCACTAACAGTGATGCTCGTCGTGACCTCCGCGACTCAGCTAACAACTTAATGTCAACCGAATCTGACTCGCCGTTACGCGTTAGCCGAAAGGTAAAAATTACACAGGTACCGGTACCTCGGTAAGTTAATACGAGGAGCCAGTGCTCCTCCCCAAGTGAACAGCTCGCCTTAATGCGGACACTGTCCCGGTAAAACCTATGTAATAATAAATCTACTTCTTATGAAGTACTTACTCAGCTAATCCAGACCAAGCCCGGAACTGCGTTCGGCGACGTGATCCTTAATGGGGCGTCTAAGAACTGTTTAGCAGCTAACCAAGCTAGCCTAGATGCGCTGAGGGAGCTTTAATAGTGTTTTCTCACGGGAAGAAAGCAAGAATGACTTGGGAGGGTTGGGTCGGCTGTATTAATATGAGGGGCAGGGCCCTAGCACAGTCCGACCTGTCTGTCTCTGACAGACGTGGTGTCATTGGAACTTCCATGGTAGGTCACGCACAAGCGATTCCCATAGTGAAACACCGAACGAAGTTAGAAAAAGAACTGCAGTTTTTAGCACTTCCGCATTTTTAGACCGGTGGTTGGCGCTTGATGTTAACGCGTTAATGAGATTTTTTTGTGGCGCCACAAGGTGGAATCACCACCCTGTTGTTGATATGAGACTCCACTTCTTCTGCTCTGACCTTTGACCTTTGACCCTGACTGACAGAGGACTCTAAGCTGTGACAAGTTAGTGCAGATAATGCTGATGTTCTACTGCTCATGTATGACTAGTGAATATAGCGCCGTTGACATCTGCCATTGTATGGTTGATGTTAAATTTCAGTAGAATAGACTGCCATGCGGAGATCCCTGTCCTGTTACCTGTAACTCTTTGATGCTAACCGCTAAATGCCGCTAGCAGTTGTGGATGGCTAGCAGAAACAAACCTCCTAGAGCAGAAATGGATAAATAAACAGGTCTTTTGAATGGTACACATTTGAAGCTCTGCCAGATGGTTCTCTCCACAAAACCAAAAGAGAATTGAGTTTCCACCAGAGTACGTGGCTAATAACACTGACTAGCCGAGCTAAAAGCTGATCTTCCGAGGTGCAGAGCTAACAGCTGATGGGAGCTAACAGCTGATGCGAGCTAAAGGTTGATTTATACTTCTGCGTCTCCCCTACGCAGCAGGGGCTGACGTGGACATGAGCCCCACATACTTGTGCGTCGGTGTGTCTGTGTCGTGCAGCAGTTCTCCGCTGAAACGCTTGAGGGCAGAGTGGTCTCTCTGATAGCTGGTCGCCTGCTTCTGGTCCCGCTACGATCTCTGTTTACTTTTCCAAAGTGATTCAGAGCGTGTTCTGTTAATCTACAGCTGATACATGCTGCTGTTTATCATAAAGACATGATTACATGAAGAATAGAGAGGAGGAGATGAAAGACACAGCCGATGTGCGGCTGATGTAAATGCAGGAAACACAATGCCGCTGAGCGGACCAATCACGAGGCTTGTGGTCCGTGTCACCTCTATGGGGAGTTACATTTTGGAGGAGGTGCACGTCAGCTACCTCGGCATAGGTACGGGAGCTACGCGGACCCCCGGTGTAGGGTACGCCGTTGATTCAACGCAGAAGTATAAATCAGCCTTTAGAGCTGATCTTCCCAAGTCTGTTACAAACTATACAGCGGCCTCAATTTCCCATGTGAGGTGAGACACTGTGTGAGATGATCTGCTTTAAGTGTGACAGATCCAGGGAATGATTTTGAGTGATTAAAACGTTTACTGACCAATTTAGGCTACTTGTTGTACAATGTGTCTATTGTTGAGATACACGAGGTCCATCCTTTTGTGTTGAGCTGCTTACTAAAACGGGATGTAGAGTTAATCGTTGCATGTTTAAAAGTCGGACACTACATTGTGTTAGCATTATTTTGTATTGTTCCACTCTGGTCAATATGCCCATCTGTTGTTGCTTGTTGGGCTTTTTGGAGCATGCAGTTCCTTTGAATTTATTCTGGAGTATCTTCTAGTAAGTGTTTGTCATTGTTTTTGATTATTGCAATAATAATAATCATACATTTGCATAATACACGCCTATTTGTCCACTTCCATGTTGCTAAGAGTATTAAAATATCCCTTTAAGTAGCATTTATAACAAATAAAAATTGTCGGATAAATTTGCAATTTGAAAAATTATAACTCTAATGAAACTTTTTTTAATGAAAGGTTTCCTAAACATTCCCAGCCACCAGGCCTACCTGATGCCCTCTCCAGACTGATGCTGTGAAATGAACGATTTTGTCGATCAGAGCTGTGAGAATAACTTGTAGGAGAAAAATTACTTGTGCGAGATGTGTGAGATTTGCTGAAATGCCACACCTGTGCACCAATCATGTCACGTCTTCAGTTAAGACTTGTGTTCTGCTCTCCTCTGTGCATCATCCCTATGAGCTCTTCCTGAAGCCTCCTCTCTTCTCAACATATCATCTCCTGCAGGTGCATTTCAGAAATTGTAAGATCCTGCATCTTGGCAGAGGGGGAGCGGATTCTGGGTCAGTCGAGAAGAGAGGAAGTGAGGAACTGCAAGTCTGTGTAATCAAGGCGCTTATTGTGTTGCAGCAGAAGGAGGATAATGATGAGGATGAAGAGGATGATGAAGAAAAGACTATCAATGAGCTGCATTAAAACTGTAGGTTAGCTCGGTGGGCTACTATATGTCATGTGTTGTGTGCTTGTTACAACTGGAAGGTAGCTGCTGGCGTGCAGGTAGGGCTATGTGATATGGCAGAAAAATCGCATTTAAGATTTATCACATTTCTTTTTCACGTTGTTTTTTTCAAGACTACTTTGAAAGTTCTGGATCAGCACAACCAAACTAATCTCTCTATTAAAAAAAAAAACCTTAAAAGTACCTTTTCTAAAGATTTCAATCTGTGGCCAATTTTTCCAACTTGTACCAATAACAATGGACATGTATAAAAAATGATGACTTAGACAAGACTTCAAGCACACTCAGTCCCAGACATTCTTAATCAATTCAAAAATTATAAATGGTTATAAACGGTAAACAACACTCATAAAGTACACTTTTGCTACATAATCAAGCTAGAATATTAGTCTATCCACTTCATTTTGTTTTGATGCAGCACTCAGTATGTAACTATTCATCTCAATGATAAATTAATGCATGATTTTCACTCCGTAGATTGATTATTAGTGGCATCATTCACATTGTAATCTACTGATAAGCCTTATCCTCTAAATGGTTGGTAAATGAGTCGAGTATTGTGCAGGTTCCAGTTTTGGTGTGTAAAAAAAGCAGATAACTAAAAAGTACAATTCTTTTATTCTGCTGAACTTTAAAGACTGTTCTGAAGCAGGTCAATTGGGAGTTGAGGAGCAGCATTTTCAAGTTATTTTTAACTCTATGATTGGTGACAATGACACTGACAATGCAATGTTTATGTTTTCTTCAACAAGATACCCTTTGATAAGATCTTTCCATCCTGGTGTTGGTGTAGTCCAATTGGCTTGACAGGTAAGACTTCTTTTATTGTTTTCAAACAGGTTTAGCATGTCAGTCTTAATAAACTCTAACATGGGGCGCCGTTGGCCTTGCGGTCTAAGTGCATGCCCTGCATACAGAGGCTATAGCCTTTGTCGCAGAGGTTGCAGGCTTGATTCCAGCCTTGACCATTTACTGCATGTCCTTCCTTCTCTACTCCCCTCATTCCCAGTCGCTCTTCAACTGTCCTATCCATTAAAGGCAAAAATGCCCCAAAATATAACTTAAAAAAAAAATATATAATGATAAATACACTGTAACATAGCAATCGCCGTTTAAAGATGTGGACACCATGAATGGCACAAACAGTTTTGACAGTAAAGAGAAAGTTGTTTGGGCGCGGATTTAGCCTAATGGTTAAATGGTTAAATTGAGCGAATGGCCTGGGTTCAATTATAGCCTGCAGCTCCCTTCACCGCATGTCACTCCCTCACTCTCTCATTGTTTCCTGCTCTATGCATAGTCCTCTCTTCTCTGTGTAAGTGTAAAAAAAGTAAAATATAACTTAAAAAAAATAAAGTTGTTTTGCTGCATGAAGTTTCTCTTCAGTCTAAGTGTCATTTAAAATGCATGTGAGTGTGTTTGCAGTTTGCTGCATAAGCAACTCTTACTCTGAAGGTTGATATATTCAGACCTGTCAGAGTTTTAATTTTTAACGTGTTTTTGTTTACTGTAGGCTATTCCTGAACCCTTGGCTGAATCTGTCATTTAAATCTGATGGCAATCCGAAAACACTTACAAAGAAACCTGAGAATAAGCTGCAGGCTAAAGCTATATAGAGCCATTTTCTTTTCAGCACAATAGGGGTACAAAGAAAACGTTTGAAATATCAGTCAGGATGATGACATGTGTTTGGGGTGTTGCTCAAGTTTCTGCAAAGCTGCACTGTGATAGATGTCTTCAGTTGGTAGGTCTGCTTTTAGGGGCCTGGCAAAGTGTTTCTGTTGTCTCACCAGCTGAAAGTTTCTGATAGAAGACTTTAAATGCTGAAATAAAATATTTGCAATCACAAACAGAAACTGAAATATACTAAGATTTTAATTTTGAATATTTTTATTAATGTATTTTCTCTGTCATCATGGCGGCTGGGAGACAACACTATTAACACTATATCGTATTTCATTAAACTGGAAGATGCTTGGACAGATCCTCATAGTTAGTATTGATTTGTAAGCTACTTAGTGTTTGCTGTCTACCAATAGATTGGTTTAAACGGCTAGGTGGTTGAGCTAGTCCTAGTAAAGAAAGCTGTTTTAAAGGCTGTATGTGATGAGGCAACATGGCAATCAATAAGCAAGTTACAATGTATTGTTGTGTTTGAAAGATTTTCAATCAGGCGTTTTCATTTTCCCTTAATCTTAAACTGCCATTCATTTAGCGAAGAGGACTTCGATTAAAATTCTAAGAAGTCTGGTGAGATAAAAATGTCCTCAAGCTGAAGTCTGAAAGATAGTGTGATATATAATTCAGTATTGTTAATTTGAATACAGGTAAGTACATACTTGTATAAATGTGTGTAGGAAGTACAACAATGGATACTATGAAGTTGAGGGTGCTCAAAATGATAATATAATAATATTTAAAGAGGCAGCATTCCCATTTCTGTACACTGTATCTTTAAATAAATGTTCTTTTTCTTGTCGTAGTTAAAATAAGGTATGCATGCAAATGGTAAAAAGCATAACAAAGCCCTTTTGAAGAAGGCATATTTAAACTAATTTTCCAAACTCTAGAATTAAAGTCATAGACTGTATAAATAATGGATGTAGTATCCGTGATGTCACCCATCTCTTCCTGAAGCGCTGTTTTGAAGCCACTTGTCGGCTGGAGCCATATTGGAAATGCTGAACGCAACCTAACTGCTGTCAAGCTAGTGTGAGGTAAAGAGGCGGGCTTTGAGCCGCTTCAGTGTTCCCGCCTGTCAATCAAGTCAGCTGTGCCTCTCATAATAGAAAACTTGTAATCTTAATATCTTCTGAATTGCCGTGTTAAAAAAAAAATTGTGTGTCCATTAGGGCTGTCAAAATTGCTCCAAAATGATGTTCGAATATTCCCTCTAAAAGAAAAACCATAGGTTCGAACCATTCGAATATCTTTCTTTGCGCATTGCCAATAACAGGTGGACAAACTAATACAAAGACACATAACTACTTGTATAGGTATTTTTATTTCAGATTTAACATGGCTAAAATATTTACAAAACAAGTAAATTACCTTATGGCCTATACTGTAGCACTTTTAAGACCGTAGACCTCTCCCTCGCTTTTTCCACAGTCAAATATTCATTTTCACAATCGAATCTCCGTTTTTTTTTTTTTTACATTCGAATATATATTCGAATTTAGAATATTCGTTGACAGCCCTAGTGTCCATCAAGAAATTAGCCATCCAGACTACACAGGTTTTTAAAAAAAAAAATGTGTTTATTTCTGTTGTAAAGGCATTTTTTGAATGGGTGTCTATGTGGTTTCCGGTGCCAGCCTCAAGCGGACCCTCGAGAAACTGCAGTTTTCAACACTTCTGCATTAGCTTCAATTCTTGCGTCCTGAGGTTGCTGCTTGATTAAAGTGCAGTTTGACTTTTCCCCTTACTCGTCTTTTTTCAACTGATTTGATCTATTTATCCAACTTCATCTATCAATCTTAAAGGGGACATATCACGCTTTTTTCATCAATATATATTGGTCTAAGAGGTCCCAAAAACATGTCTTTAAAGTTTATGCTCAAAAAAACACTTTGAAATCAGATTTTGGTCTGCCTGAAAAGTCATCTTCTTCATTCCTCATCAGAACACTCTGTTTTCCCTCTGACCACGCCCCCTCAGGAAGTGGATGTGCCTCGGCTCTCCAGCACGTTGATCTAATGTTTACATGTTGGCTGAATATACACGGCTGCTCAGAGATCGCGTTACTTCAACCCTCTGAATCTGATCCTGACGGAGAGGCGCCTGTAGCAGGACCTTTCTGAACGATTGGTCATAGATTTAGTGTTTCTTGTTGTTTTATTTATCAGTATGTAGACTTGTGTCTTGGTACACAGCTACGAACATGTAGCTATGTGGCTATGCTAACTAGCGCTAGCACTTATCCATGACAAATAAAAATCATCCACTAGATCTTCAAATCTGCAGACGTGGGGAGTAAAACCGACCTCTGCCAGAAAGGCAGCAGGACCTTTTGTGAAGGATTGGTCACAGATTTAGTGTTTCTTGTTGTTTTATTTGTCAGTATGTCGACGTGTGTCTTGGTACACAGCTACAGCTACAGCTACAGCTACAGCTACAGCTACAGCTACAGCTACAGCTACAGCTACAGCTACGAACATATAGCTATGTGGCTATGCTAATTAGCGCTAGCACTTATCCATGACAAATAAAAATCATCCACTATATCTTCAAATCTGCAGACGTGGGGAGTAAAACCGACCTTTGTGTTTATTAAGACAGCCTACAACTAGCATGCCTCCCTCCTAAGCTCCTTGTTAGCACACATTTGTGCAGGTAAGGAAAAACGGGGGAGGGATTCAGTATTATTTTATACAGTCTATGGGCTGAACAAGCTCCGAGCTCTGACTCCGTGACAGACCGGATATTGTTGTTACGTAACAAAAACACGGAAGTCTGAAACGGCTCGTTTCACACACATTTACAGAAAGGTGGAGAAATCAAAACAGGGGCAGAATGGATTTTTTTCATTCTCGGGGGGTTTGTAGACATGCCAGGGACACATATTTCAGGTAAAGAACCATTAAAAAGTCAACTTTGCATGATATGTCACCTTTAACAAAGTAATAATTCAGCAGCTTCAACATCTGCTTTTCTCTTTCTTTTCTTACGATCCTCAAACTTGTAAACCTGGGTGAGAAATGTTCCTGCTAACTCCTAAGTCAATGAAATATTTGTATTTTGACACAAAATGTTCACATTTGCACATTGCAAGGCAGTAGATAATTGTGTCCGGGGCTTGTTGGATTGATTATGTTGGGCTGCAGATCATGTGTTTTTGGTGCTTTCAGGATTTGAGTGGACATGATTGCTCAAAAGATATGTGCTTTGACTCGTAGTAAAGGTACATATTGCTGCTTTTAATATTCACCACCATAACAAAACATGAGGGGCATAGTGGTTTGAGCTGCCTGTGGGAGTGGGTCCGTTCTTGATTAAAGGCTGTTTCTGCTTTGAACCTTTCTCATGTTTAGAGCAGGACATGTTTGCTTCTGTCTGACTCACTTATTTCCTCCCACTATGTTACTCCTCTCAGCCGCCTCCTTCTCATGTTTCTCTTTGTCGGTCATTATGCTGATTTGATTGGCTGATTAGTGTCCGGTGGGATGATTTACAACAAATGCATTGGTCAGTGACTTTGTTTGGCTGCTAAAAATGCTGCCATAGAGTTGAGAAAAGCCAGGGTGGTGAGAATATACAAGCTCATGAAAATGTAACATCAGGTCCAGCAGCCTGTTGCACAAGCTGTGCGTAAGCTCAAACATAGCCTAGTTTGAACGTAATTTCTCATTTAGGATGGAGTTTACACTCTACTAACGTTTAATGGTTGCACCAGCTAAGATAGTTTCTGTTGTCATGGCGCACTGTTTTCAAAGATGGGATCATTTGAAGGATGAGGAGAAGCAGAGTTTAACCAGCTGCGATGTGTCGACAGCATGCTCTCTGTTATAGATTACATGAATAATAAACGTTCTTTGATCTTAACTCACACTTTCGTTTCCCACGAGCAGAGATAATTACCGTACATTAGAGTACTGTTATATTAATGTGAAGTATGTTGTAGTTGATGATTTCACCACTTGATGTCACTGTTGTTATTTTAAACTATAGATTAATTTTTCATTACATCAACATGATTTGTCATATTTAACTTACCTACATATTACTGTTTGTCGATCAACGCGAGTTACGTTAGTTTTGATTAGCCTTTTTAGAGGCAATGTGGCTAACAGGAGTTAGCACTTAAACAAACACCCCGTCAGGAAAAATGGCTCTTCACTGATTGGCCAAACGGAGTGAAAACGTCATGTCTAGTTAAGATGAAGCTTACGTCCCCGTGGTGCAACCAAACAAAGACATAACTGAAGTTACAAACTAACTAGTTTCAACATATGCTTCAGGGTGGTCTCTACACCCTAACTTAGGACTCAACTTATGCAGAGCTGGTGCAACAGGCTGCTGGTCTGGATAGGACAGCATCTTTGCCTGGATCTGGATTGCAGTCCGCTATTAGTGTAGATGCCATGTGTAGCCTATCATCATCTACAATCTAAAATTGACATCTGCAGTTCTAAAATGTTCTACTGTATTTTCTGAAGTATAGTAAAAAAATATGTAATATGGAGGCTATATGTGTTGGTAAATGGAAATACCATCACTAAAATAACAAGTGCAGGCTGACCTGTCTGTGAGCTTTTCTTCTCAATGGTTACATCGATTTCCTGTGTGTCAGTTCAAGATAACTGGTATGACGTTTTTTTTACGATATCTGATGACTAAATGTCAGAAATGTAAAGTTCCTAGCATAAATATGGAATCAGCTACTTAACTGTCACTGCAGACTCCTTGGCAAAACAAAAAAGGTCCTTACACAAGTCGTCACCTCAGCAGGAGGGCTGATGTTTCCAAACTTAGAAACAGAGTTTTCAGTCTCTCCAAGGTGCCTCTGTCAGTCCTGTTAGCACAGATGAGCAGTGGTTATGTAGAGAGGAGGGACGCCTTTATATAAATCAGCACACAGAAGGTCAGGCTTCATTTGAAGTGTGTGGAGTCTTTTAACAAGTAGCTTCTTTTTTTGCCTGACCTGCTGATCCTTCTTAAGTTGATTGATGTGAAAGAATTTGTCGGGTAAGTCATGTTTTCCCCTGCTGGATTGATATGAAGATAAGCAGGTCTTCCTTTGAAATCACAGTAATAAGGAAACACTCTGCCTGTTGAAGGAGCTGTGTGAAAAAGGTCAGCTGCTTCAAAGCCAAACTTCTGTTCTGCAGATCTATTTTTACCTGTGGTAAGACTTAGTGTATAAGACATGCTTTTAATACCTTTTCTATTATCTTAAAAAGGGAACTGCATCCTACAAACTGGTGGGACAGGAGTTGGTATACTATGCAGAGAGATGTATTCTACTGTGTTAAAGTATTTTACCTAGAGGATGATGCTTGAAGAAGCAAGCGGTGGCTTTAATGCGTAAAGGATACATAGTGGCAGACCAGTATAGCAGAAGCAGGGCCACTTTTTAATGCTTTAGGATCGATCATGTATTTAAAGAAAACCTATCCTACTATTAAGTAAATACACCTATGGTGTGCTGGTTTGATTAAAAAAGGCTCCTCAATTTAAGTTATCGGCTCAATCCCATTTCTCATTTTTACCCCTCCTTTTTGAGTTACTCTTTGCCTCTTGGAATGGAAAAATCTTACCCTATAAACAAAACAACTCTTTTAGACCCTAATACGAGAGATTGAGTGACCAGTGAGTGCTCATAACCAACTATCAACATTATAATCAACATTACAACTAGCAACATTATTGAAGGCTGAGCTCAACTACCATATGGGCTGCTGGCAGGTAGAGCTGGGCGATATAGAAAAAGATGTTATCACAATACAATATTTCATTTCAGTCGATATTGATAATTATCATAGTAAGGCAAGGCAAGGCAGCTTTATTTGTATAGCGTATTTAATACATGAGGGCAACTCAATGGGCTTTACATTAAGAGATTAAAAGCATTGGTAACATTCAGACAAGCATAAAAGAACACAATTAAAATGACAAATATAATGAAACATAGAAAAGAAAAGGAAAATTTGAATATATTAAAAATTACAATAAAATTTGCATTTAAAGTGAGTTAAAATAAGCTAAGATAGGAAGGCAGTGGCAAATAAAAAGGTCTTAGGCTGTTTCCGAAATCGCCTACTATACTAGCAGTACGTACTGATATGTCCAAAATTCAGTATGTAGTAAGTAGTCTGTGAACAAGAGTAAAATCTGCAGTAAGCCAAAACTCCCCAGATGTCTACTGATTCGGGAAAATATCTCAATATGCATCGGACCAGTCTGCCTCGCGTACTGTTTCCCATAATGCACAGCGCTCGTTCTGCTTTTTCTTTTTCCTCATTTTTTGACGGGAGGAAATCCGTTTTTGGGTGCTGTGAAAGTTATCAAATTCCATTTAACCACTTCCTAACTTTTTAAATCATAAATGGATGCTAAATAAGCTTTTTATTTATCGGCTTCGCCGTTGTTTACTTCCGCTTTCCGAAACCGGAAATCCAGCGAAGTCTGGCTCAGCATGCTGCATGACAGATCGAACAGAACAGTCATACTACATACTAAATTCAAACGCAGTATGTAGTAGGAAATACCTACTGCCTACTACATTAGTAAGTAGTATGTAGCAGGCCGTTTCGGAAACAGCCCTAGTCTTTGATTTAGGAGAGGTGAGAGTTGAAACGGACCTACAGCTTTCAGGGAGTTTGTTCCAGATATGTGGTGCATAATGACTAAACACTGCTTCCCCATGTTTCATTTGGACTCTAGGGACTGAAAGCAGACCAGTACCTGATGACCTCAGAGGTTGAGATGATTAATTTAATGGTACAATAAATATCAAATCATTATTTCCTTTAAATTTAAAAGCAGATTGTTGCTCCTGATTGAAAGTTGAAGAAACCAGATGCTTTGTTAGCTTGTATCTGGATTTAGTACTCTGATAAGCTTCTTGAATCCATCATTTCTGACGGTGCTAACAGTAAGCAGGTCTTTTGTGAAAGATTAGATTTTTGTGAAGTTTCAGTTTGTACTTTTTTATTTTTCTCAGGTCGAATAAAATAATGATTACACAGTGTTAGACTAACGACTCTGCTTTGAGCTGGTGGGTTTTGAGTTTCCTTCAGTGTTGCTGTCGCTCGTTCAGCTGTTCCAAACGTCTTTAAGCCCCGCCTACCTCTCACCCTGCGACATCCATCTTCTTCTTATGTCTAATGTTGGGTGGCAACTAGTGTTTAAAGCACATTAGCGCCCCTTCCCTTTCCAGTGGTTAATTATCATTATCGAATTATTGCCCAGCCCTACTGTCAGGGTTGACATAATATGCAATACTTGAAAGAGCTACACTTATGCACATAAACTGCACATTGCTGAATGCAATGGAAGTCTTTACACAGGAACACAGTTTAAAGCTTTTACCTCTGGGATGTTCCAGATTTTACAGTAATACAATAGCATGACAGGGAAATGAAAGTACTCCCGTTTTGTATTCTTCAAGTTGATTTAGTTTGTATTATTCTTTAGACAAGAGATTAAAAATGGACACAGCTTATGGTCAAAGAGAGAGAAAGTTTTGCAAAGTGATGCCATTCTGGAATGGTTTCTCTCATTGTGCATGGATGTTCAGTTGTTTACAGGTGAAAAGGTCACAGGGGAAATAAAACACATTAAGAGGGAAAAGCAGCCATTAATTAGAAGTTATCCTGCCGTGGGGAACAATCAATGAACCATTAAGGTGATTTTCTGTGAAATAGTTTGGATAATCTAAACTAATATAGAAGTGTTTAAGTGATATTTGGACAATGACATTCTAATAATAGCTGGGTTCCAATTTAACTCCATTAGATGTTTGGCGTATTTGTAACACAAACCAAAAGACACTTCAGGTACTGACTTTGATTATCAGTTTCCTCTCAGAGTGAAAAAAGGCATGCCAATACATATATTCTGAATGATGTCCAGAGTGATGGCTTGATGGCTCCTTGGGTTGATTAGTTCTGTGTTAATATATCTGATAGTGGTGATAGAATGCAGGAGCAGAGCTTGGAGCTTAGGTCTTTATTTACTTCCTAATTACTGAGGCATGAGTGAGCACCTCTCTGGTTCAGGCCTGAAATTGAAAGCATTGATTACACATCCTGCTGGGGTAAATTGACAAACAATTAGTAGCTGGAGGCAGTGGTGAAATATTCAGAGACTGTTGCCGATGCTTCGTGATGCTTCTGCTGTGAGAGAAACCCATTAACCAGGTGTGCTAAAATATATTCCTGCAATATGTTAACACAGCAGACAATGTTCTCTTGTTTTGTGGCCTCTAGCTGAACTGATTTCATTTTCTAATTTATTAAGAGATGAATACTACTTCAATATTTGTCTATTTCAAATAATTTCAATAGCCTACTGAGTTATACTGATCTCATAGATCTCATGAACATCTCATAGTCTCAGGTACATGCTGCCATACGTGTTGAGGTCAATTTGCAAAGGTGCTATTTATGCAAGGGGCTTGTTAGTCGGTGCACCTTCCATGTACTACATGGGGAATTTCTATCGAGTGAGTCACTTTTTATATGTTTGCTCTGTAACTCAAAGTATTCACACATGGGTGTGGGCTTAGCCTAATGGTTAAGTTGTGTGCCCATGTAGCGGGTGACCAGGGTTTGAAACCGGCCTGTGGCCTCCCCTCTGCATGTCATTCCCCCACTCTCTCCCAGTTTCCAACACTATCCACTGTCCTCTCCTCCTATTAAATAAAGGTGTAAAAAGCCCAAAAATATAACTTAGAAAAAAAAATTCTCACACATTCCACTCTGACCGACAATTTATACAGCATGCGCCGCGTCGCATTACGGCTGCGCCACGCACTGCACAGCCAATACTTTCCCATTCTAGTCAATGCTCATGGTTACACAGGGAGCACTGCGGCACGTCTCAGCTCTGTCTCGGGAGCGTGCCCCCGCGCTGTACGCCAGAGATACGTTTCAAGTCTATTTTTAATGGAGCCTATACCCAGCACGCGTCAATCTGCACAGAAAAGACCAACCTGGACAAGAAGTCAGGCACGAGGATCGCATGCAACATCAGCTAAATATCAAAATAAAACACCATATACAGATTCCTGACAGTTGAAAGATCATATACATCAGAAATACTCATCGAGTATGGATGTAAGCTAGTTCATATCTGTGATCCAGGTCGACTACAACAGGACTTTAGGAATATAACTGTGTCAGAAGGTAAAAGGACAACAAAATAGAGCAGAATTATTCATATTAAACTCATCTAAACCTGCAAAAAACGAAACTAGATAGTTATACAGCATATTCAGCAATGATTAAAGCACAAAAGTAATGGAATACTATCCAAATGAGCAGTAATTCAACCACAGAAATGCTCTGTAACCTGTTGTTTGTATGTTGTTCTCTCTATACTGAACCCAGCTGATCTTGGCAGCTCCAAACATGCGTCCTGTGTAGCAGGGCACAAGCCGTCGGAGGGAGCAAACACGCTGCGCAGCCGTAACGCAACGCGGTGCATCCTGTATAAATTGGGGGGTGAGGCCAACTGGTCATCAAAATGTTATTCACCTTCCCACTCAGCTTTTGTTATTTGTGTGTCACATCGCTGTACGACTTACATTTCCCTCACAGTCTCACCATGAAAGATTGTCATGGATTGAATTCAAACTACTTTTTTGTTATCATGAAATGTGTATTCAGAAAGAAATAGGAAGTGGAAGATGCAATGAAAAGGAAAATTGGCTCCATGTGCAGCTACCTATCAGGATGAATAGAATTACTGGCCAATAATAATGTAAATGAAATGTGTAAGATGTGCCGACATGTAAGAAGACGAAGCAGTGAGTTTTTTCTGTACTTCCCACAGAATTACTGTGTAGTTTAAACATTCATTTGAATTTGTTCATTAACTTTTTTGTTAGCAACTTCTGTCGTCCCCCCCAAAACACAAACACACCACACTGACAGCTTTCCTCTCTTTATACACACAGCTTGTCCCACCCTGCCTTCTGCTGTTTCTCTATTCTTTTTGTGTCTGATCTGTTGACAATATTCATCAGCAGCACTTCATATAACTGCTTCAAATAACACAAATTAAAAATTACTAAACTTTCACTTGTTATTCTGTTATCACAACAGATCTGCATGTGGACGTGGCTTGTTAATAATGTAGCTTTTCACGATGATCCAAACTAAGATGGTGCAGAATGAAATTGGCAGCAACCAGACAGCAGTTTGAGAGAGGCCCATAGACTGTATAAAATATGGACGTAGTATCCGTGACGTCACCCATCTGTTTCTGAACGCTGTTTTGAAGCCAATCAGCAGCGGCAGCCATATTGCTTCTGTCGAGCCAGTGTGAAGTAAAGAGGCAGGCTTTGAGCCTCCTAGCCAACAGCTGCAGTGTTCCCTCAGGCAGAGTGCCTCTCATTGGAAAACTAGTAATCTTGATATCTTCGAAATTGATGCGTTAGAAAAAAATTCACCCCCCTCACAGTGAGAGGACATCGAGAAATGAGCTATTCAGACTACGCTCATCTTTTGTACCAGGCTGTGAACATGTTTGTTTCTGCTGTAAAGATCGTCTTTTTCACATTCATGTGTATGTGACTTCCGGTACTTCCGGAGCCAGCCTCAAGCGGATCCTTGATGAACTGCAGCTTTTAACACTTCCGCATTGACTCATATTTTTAGACCGGAGGTTGCCGCTTGGAGAGGCCATATACTGTACATGAGATCTTGCTCACAAGTCAGTGCATTAAAAAGAGGGACGCACTGTAGGACTTCTCTCTCTGTCTGATCACCTGCAGCAGAGCATGTGTCAGGCGCTGCAGGTTAACAGAAGTGAAGGGCAGAGAGCAATGAGAGATCCCCTGAATTAATGGCCATCTATATGATTTAAAAAGAAGGAGAAATGTCAAAATGGGCTGCATAATACTTAAGTGTCTGAAAGTAGACTTAGGCAGCCTACCCAGGTATCATTTATGTGGGGCTAGGGCTTATTATTCATTATTGAATAAATTTCAGATTTTTTCATCGTGAAAAAGCGTACATAATTTCAGTTTAAAGTGGAAAAATGGCCGTAAAAATTCCAAAAAGCTGAAGCTGGCACCGTTAAAACTTATTTTTTGTCAGACAATTGGTCTAAAACCAAGTGGCAACCTCAGGTGTTGAAATATGAAACCAATGCAGAAGTGTTACAAAACTGCAGTTCACAGAATCTCCACTTGAAGCTTGCTCCAAAAGCCCCAAGAGCCACTCACTCACCAATTCTAAAACGCTTTACAGCCAGGTTCAAAAAACGATTTTGCAGGACGCTGGTGGCCTAGTTGTCTAAGCGACTCACATACAGAGGCTATAGTCTCTGAGGCTGCCGATTCAATCCATGGCCGCGACCATTTGCTGCATGTCTTCCCCCTCTCTCTACTCCCCACGTTTCCTGTCTCTCTTCAGCTGTTCTGTCCACAAAGGCAAAATTCCCCCAAAAAATATAATTTACAAAAAAATCCATGACATTTTGGTCTGAACAGCTCATTTCTCAACTCCACCTCTTTGCGTCTTGCCAGGTTGACCAGAACTTAGGTTGAGTCAGCACTACCAATATGGCGACCACCATCAACCGACTTCAAAACTCGAAAACAGATTGGTGTCAACGCTGGGACTATGTCCACGATTATGCAGTCTATGTCAAACGTATAACTGAAAACCTAGACGGCACACTGAGAAATAATAATTCAGTTACCAAAATACTACTAATGAATTTTCTATTCATCAACTAATATACCTTACTATTTGACTTGAGACTTTTAAATCACCAGCATAAATATAAGTTTATACCCTTAAGTAGTCACCATACACAGAGAAGAGGCAGGCTGTGTTCATCTTGAAGTCATTGAAATACTGACACACAAATATTACTGCACAGTTTACCTGCTGTTTCATGTACACTCAGTTGCATCAGTATACCAGCCCTGTGCCTTAAGAACAACTTTAATGCTCACTGTGTCTTAAAGTGATGAAACACAATGAAATAAGGCTGCAGTCAAACAAAATAAGTATGTTTATTACCAAACAACAATGTATATTTAGAGGCTCAGTTTAAATAGGACTTTATGTGAGACTACATTAGATTCTGCTGGGTGAGTAGTTCTTTTACACACTTGTTTGGAGAAGTATATCTTTCAGAAGTTTGTAAGTTAACAGCCTTTCAAAATATTTCCCAGGCATTCTAATATTCCACGTGAATGTTTCTGTTTCCTCAGTGGTCACACTAATAAACATTTTTGCTTCTCTGTCTTAGTGGGTCTTATCAAGAAATGCAGTCTCACTCACACGTCTCAGCCCTCTGGCACAGTCTGCTCTGTGTGTTCTCTTTACACGTCCCTGTTTATTTACATAAACTGTGTCTGGCCGCTGTGATAAAGCCTGCTGAGGCTAGTGCCTGCTCCTAGGAGACAGTGTCCTCTTGATTCAGGCGGATGTTGACCTGTCCACTCAGTGTTGCTGTGTATGCAGGTACTAAGAAAGGCAGAAATGTGTCTTAATGTTGTTGAGTTTTCAACATTTTTATCCTCATACCTCTACTTTTACAAGCTGCTCTGGGAACACTTTACCTCCTATGAGATCTAAATGAAATATTTCTATTAATAATGTGCAAGAACAAACTGGGAGAAAACACTTCTCTTAAAAAAAGCCAAATCATCTGAATGATGATGAGATATCAGTAACTGCAAATCACTTGCCACCTAATTCCACATTTCCAACAGTAGATCTACCCATTACATCTAATGAATCTGCATATCAAATCCATAAAAACAACAAAATCAACCTTTAATCTCCACCATAGAAATAACTCTGACAGAGCCCACAGTGATATTTTGACTCACTGTCATTTAATTTCTTCAATTATCTTCAAATGCCTCTTATTACATCATAATTACTGAATACAAAAAAACTAGCTAAAAGTATATGTTAGTTAAAAAAATGTAAGAAAAAAGTTAGAAAATGTTTTTCCCATTATTTTTGTATCTTAAAATGTAGTTAATGCACATCAAAAGGTAAGGAGACACTTAACACTTAGTGAGCATATTTATTAATATCTTAAACTTGAGAATTCTAACTGAAGTCAATTTTGTTAATGTAAGATGAGATTTTATTTTGGTCTAAGTGTTTATATCATTAAGTCTTTAATGAAGTTTGAAAGACTACTGTTTCATATATTGCACTGCTTCCTTAAGGTTGCTCAGGGTGATATTGTTTGAAGCTAAGTAAATGTGTCACGAGTTTGATGTGCTGTTGTCCGATGTTGTTGAAGGGTCATTAAAGGCATCACGACGCAGAGCAGAAGTTGTCCCATGCTTTTTCTTCCCCACAGCCCTGAAGTATAATTAATTAAGTTTTAAGTTAAGGCAGTGGCAGTTTAACAGGTCTGAAGAGATTAAACAAGGTACAGCGTTACATTAACACTCAACAATAAAACATTTTGGACCCTTCAACTGTCGTTTTTATTTATTTTTTACTGCAAACTGAAGCACTCCTGTGCACGCACCAATGCCTTTTACTGTACATGCTGAGGTCTCCATCCAGCAAGTAGGCCATTTCTGGATCGCAACACTCAACCTATTCCTCCTCCACTACTGCAACAGCACAACAAACAGACAAGTCACGTCCCTCCTACGCTCTCAGGGCATTAATGTGGCACAACCTGGTCTTAGACCTCCTATCGGGAGTATTGAGGATGTAGTTTAGGTCCCCTACCTTCCTCAGCACTCTATATGGTCCAGCATAACCTGGACCCAGCTGGTGACGTGGCCCTTGGACCAACACCAAAACAAGGTCACCTGGGTCAAAAGTGCGCCTCACTGCTCTTTTGTCATACCTCGCCTTCATGCGAGCCTTTGCTCCCATCAAATTCTTCCCTGCAGCCTCACACGCTGACTGAAGCCTTGCTCGAAACGATGACACATACTGGAGAACATCCCCAGGGGAAGTTGGTTTCACAACTTGTTCTTTAAACAGGTGCAGTGGACCTCTAACTTCATGGCCAAAGATGAGTTCAAACGGACTGAAACCCAGGGACTCAGTTGGAGCATCACGCACAGCAAACAAGAAGAAAGGGATGGCCTCATCCCACTCCTTAGGCTGAGCCTTGACAAACGTTTTTATCATGGTTTTCAAGGTACTATGAGACCGCTCTATAGCTCCCTGCGACTGTGGGTGATATGCCGATGAATACTTAGGTGATATCTTCAACTCGGCCATTACCTGCTGATACAGTTTGGAGGTAAAATTAGAGCCCCTATCTGACTGAATCATACGTGGCAAACCTGCCCAGGAAAAGAACTTAACCAGATGGTCAACAATAGTCTTCGCCTTAATACTTCTCAGTGGGATAGCTTCTGGGTACCTAGTGGCTACATCCAAAATGGTAAGCAAGTACTCATTCCCTCGCTTGGACCTAGACAAAGGCCCGACAGTCGATCATGATATGAGTAAACGGCTCCTGTTCAACCGGCAGTGGCTGCAAAGGAGCAACAGGAGGAGCACCCCCCGGCTTCCCCACCACCTGACACACATGACAAGAACGGCAAAACCGTTGTACATCTCTTCAGATACTGGGCCAATAGAAATGTCGACTTATTCGGTCAAGGGTCTTCCTCATACCCAAATGACCACCGAGAGAGGAATCATGAGCTAATTGCATCACCTCCTTGCGGTAACTCAGAGGAAGAACTACCTGCTCATACACAGCCCAGTCCTCATTCGCAGGCCGTGCTGCAGGTCTCCACTTCCTAAAGAGAATCCCGTCTCTGATGAAATAGCCTTTCGGCACCTCCTTCGCTTCTGTAACACAGGTTGCCAACTTCAGCGCATAACTTAGAGACTGATCTTTCTGCTGCTCTACCACTAGGGTCTGACCGTTAAGAGGAAGCGACTCTGGGGTTACAGGAGCATCCATCCTTACCTCAACTCCAGGTCCTTCCACCTGGTCCTGGTTAGCCTCAGCTATGCCAACCTCATCAACTGTAGGTTCACTCTTTCCCTCACACACCTCAGCAGCCACAGACTCATACTGACCCATCAGCTCTGCCTCAGCCTGATCATCCATCTGGGGGAAAACGGTACCTGTTAAGTCAATGGGTGAACTCCCAAGACTCTCCAGCTCCACTGGCTCATGGGCCCTACTGCACACCCCTTGTTCCACTTTTGACCGCGCATGGGTGACTACACAGGCAGGGAAAACCTCAGGATACTCTTCCTCTAACTGCCTGAGCTCCGGCAAATCCACATTTTGCTCCGCGTCTCCCGGAGTGACTTTTCTACCTGCTACATCATTTCCCATGCCAAGATCAATCACACTAAAGGGCAGGGTCTGCACCTCGGCTACATCTACATACCCTGTCACCAACTCAGACCGCAAGTAGACTCGATGAAGGGGCACAGTCTCATATCCCCCCCTATTCCTTTTACTACCGCAACCTGCCCAGTGAATGTGGAATTTGGAAGTTCCACCACACCTTTTCGCAGCAATGTCTGCTTGGCTCCTGTGTCTATGAGAATCGTAATAGGTACCCTGAGACTTTCAGCTACATCAGATACAGTACCTTCCGAGATGAAACCTTCATAGCCCTGAAGGTCATCTACTGCCTCCCTATCCACAGACACTAACCCAACTGGCTTCGCCTGACCTCGCCTCCCATTGTAACTTGGACAGTGGGTTTTCTTATGGCCCAATTTGTGGCACCAGTGACACCTGATCTCTGTCGGGGGAAAGGGAGTGCGACCTGTGGGAGGGAACGAACCTCCTAAACTAGGCTGGTGAGCCGGAAAAGGGTTCATCTCCGCTGGTGGAGGGCGCCCTGCACCATTCTCTCCATGGTTACAGGAGCATCCATCCTTACCTCAACTCCAGGTCCTTCCACCTGGTCCTGGTTAGCCTCAGCTATGCCAACCTCATCAACTGTAGGTTCACTCTTTCCCTCACACACCTCAGCAGCCACAGACTCATACTGACCCATCAGCTCTGCCTCAGCCTGATCATCCATCTGGGGGAAAACGGTACCTGTTAAGTCAATGGGTGAACTCCCAAGACTCTCCAGCTCCACTGGCTCATGGGCCCTACTGCACACCCCTTGTTCCACTTTTGACCGCGCATGGGTGACTACACAGGCAGGGAAAACCTCAGGATACTCTTCCTCTAACTGCCTGAGCTCCGGCAAATCCACATTTTGCTCCGCGTCTCCCGGAGTGACTTTTCTACCTGCTACATCATTTCCCATGCCAAGATCAATCACACTAAAGGGCAGGGTCTGCACCTCGGCTACATCTACATACCCTGTCACCAACTCAGACCGCAAGTAGACTCGATGAAGGGGCACAGTCTCATATCCCCCCCTATTCCTTTTACTACCGCAACCTGCCCAGTGAATGTGGAATTTGGAAGTTCCACCACACCTTTTCGCAGCAATGTCTGCTTGGCTCCTGTGTCTATGAGAATCGTAATAGGTACCCTGAGACTTTCAGCTACATCAGATACAGTACCTTCCGAGATGAAACCTTCATAGCCCTGAAGGTCATCTACTGCCTCCCTATCCACAGACACTAACCCAACTGGCTTCGCCTGACCTCGCCTCCCATTGTAACTTGGACAGTGGGTTTTCTTATGGCCCAATTTGTGGCACCAGTGACACCTGATCTCTGTCGGGGGAAAGGGAGTGCGACCTGTGGGAGGGAACGAACCTCCTAAACTAGGCTGGTGAGCCGGAAAAGGGTTCATCTCCGCTGGTGGAGGGCGCCCTGCACCATTCTCTCCATGCCACCTGTATTGGTGCTCTCCCGACCTTTCCTCCTGTGTCCTCTTCCTCCCTATAAATCCAGACTTACCACTATGTGCCACCTCATAGCCATCAGCCAACTCAGCTGCATGCCTTGGGCTGGTCACATCACGCTCATTCAGGTAAACTTCAATGTCCCTAGGGATACTCACTTTAAACTGTTCAAGCAACAATAGATCCCGACACAGAAACCGCAACCTCAGAGCGCTACACAGAGCAAAACTCAACCACAACTACCTACCCGAGACATGAGACGGGAAAACCGGACAAAGAAACATTCAAAATACCGCCACACGCTACGCATTACTCACCTAAAACTCTGTCTGCAATGGTACTTCGACTGAGCAGCTCATCTGCACATAAGCGGCACGCACCTCTAATTAAACCTGGCTACGTGCGCTCTTTAACGAGCTGAATACAACTCTGTGTCGTTTCCAAATCACTGACAGAGTCCTGATACTCCTCTAATTGAAGCAAACAACGTAGTAAAGTTAACTACCGCTACAGGGAAACACTAAACTCGACCGTCGTGCTAATGCTACAAACATCACTGTCATACATTTAAATCAAGATCCCTGACGAGCCCCCACTTTATGTCACGGCAACACAACCCTGGCACGAGCTCGGTCTAGGGCATCCAAGCGTTGGCTGCCCGTGCCATACTAAAGAAGGAATCAGGTGGCTGTCGAGCAAAAGGCAAAGGGAAAAGGCGGACCTTACCTGTGCCGACTTCTTTCCAGGACACCATTCACGGCTCCGGGACCAGCTCACGCTGCTTCCTTCTCGTTACCCCTCAGGGTTTCCGATGACAGTTCATATTTAAGTTAACATATATAACACACAACAAAACTCAACGGAAAAAGGGGAAAACTTCGCAAGAATCTCTTTCCACGGCTTCTGACAACGGCGTCTCTTTCTTCTCGCCTCTCTAGCAGGTGTCTGCCTGAGCTAATCAAGACCACAGCGTCACCGTCTCATTGATAAATTGGTCACGTGACCAGGAAGGTCCGCCCACCTGTAGCTCGACAGCCACACCCCCATACTCTGGACAGTGTTGCCGCAACACTGTCCCCATGAGACAACAGACTGTGAATGTGTGCAGAGATCACATCATACACGGCAGGCAGGGATACGTCAGCAACTTAGCGGTGACTCAAGAAACTGTCCCAAACATGCCATCAGCAAAATCTTTGGTCTTCAACCCAGGGGTGAAGGTGTTTTGCCAAGTATTGTATCTTCTGTGAATTTGTCAGTAATTACTTTAACCTTGGCTTGTCTCTGGTTAACTTCATGCAGATTCCAGAGTGGCTCTGCAGAACTCCCTGATTTTTTAATGCTAATGTTGGCTGCGGCTACTGCTGGTTTATATTTCTTCAATACATCTTCTTTACAATGACAGCTTTTCGTTTGTCTTAAAATATTTGTGGTGTTAAAACATGTACAAAAATAAATCTCCAGATTGCAGAAGTCAGTTTAAAATCAATGATTTTCTGCACTCTGATCGTTCCAACGGTTGGTTTATACCCCTGCGTGGCCCCTACGCAGCAGTGGTTGACTCGGACATGAGCACTACATACTCCTGCGTCGATTTGTCCGCGCAACACTTCTCCGCCAAAACGCAGGGATCCCGGAAGTGCTGTAAATGCGGGAAATACAATGCCCCTGAGTGGACCAATCACAGGGCCTGCGGTCTGCATTGATTCGACCCGCAGTTACATTTTGGACAAACTGCGGGTCAGCTACGTTCTTAGGCCTCTGCGTAGGTACGGTAGCTACGCAGACCTCCAGCGTAGGCTATGCTGTCGATTCGACGCAGAAGTATAAATCAGGCTTAAGGAGCAGATGTGAGAGCCCAAATTTTTCCTTTGAGCATTTTGAAGTTGTATCGTCAAAAGTTTTATACCCCAATAACCTGCCCAACCTGAGGGTTCTGCAAGGTTTGTAAGTTATGCTTTTGCTTTTATGGTTTTATACTGCAGACATGATCATGTAAAAAATGGAGAACCCAGCAGTGGGAGGTCACTGTTCAAATGGTAATGTCTTTGATAATACAGCTTTATCTACAACTGGATTAAATCTGAGTTAATAATTAAAGTTGCAGGAAAAGTTATGATGATAGTGCAGCAGTTAGAGTGCCGCAGGAAGTACAAAATTATACCCGTGTTTTCTGTGCTGTGAAAGCTGCTCGATGGCTAATTAGCTAAATGAATGTTGCCTGTGGTGTCATGAATTCAGCGAAACATAACCAGGGAGCTGAGGCTTTGCATTATTTTTCCCCATAAAAAATGCAACATAATATATGACAGTGCATGCTATTATAAGCTCAAAAAAATCAGCATGGACGATCACTTTCAGCTGTAGCTCCAATGTAGTTCTCCTTAACCACATCCAACAGGGCAGAGCGTGGAATTTTCTGGTGTAGTTGTGATTGCTGGTCAGTTCCTGATGTGGCTGGAAATGCTCTCTGAGGTGTGTTGCAGCCTGTTCTTTGGCATGCAAATCAGTCGGTGCTCACTTTCTTTGTTGTTTATATTGCTGCAGAGCTAAAGAACTGCTCATTTCAAGGCTTTAAAATGAGATTGATCGCACTGTTGCAGGTCCCTCCACAGCATTTCTTCAGGCACTCAGCTCCAATCTAAAACTCTCTTTTATTCCTTTTTGTTGTAAACAATTGCTGGCAGTAAATAATTGTTGTCACATTCAGTCTCAGAGCTTTCAGGCGTGCTTTTTATGGGTAAGGTAACACATAAAAAAACAGAACATTGAAGGAGACTGGAAATCCATGTTTATTTGTGTACTTTGGAGCTGTGTAGACTCCATATTTCTATTTCAGGCTGCATGTTGTGCTTCTCCTCTGAGTCTCATGTTAATTTCATTTTCCTCCTGGTTATGCATTCACATGTTTTATTTGCAGTAGAATATACTAATTAAGATGTAAATTAGACCTTTGAATACTGAGTACTATTTTCAGACTGTAAGATCAGTGCATGTCTGTGCTTGGCAACCCGTTCACAACCTTAAGATATATGTGGGCTGGCTGCTCAAAGTCTTCAATGTAGTTTGTCTTCAGGGTTTGTGACAGCATACAGCACTTGAATGCTGGTCCAGTAAATCATCCCCCCCTGCAAATATTCAGCATTTTCTTTTCTTCTTGGTACATTTTAAGGGCCTTGAAATGGCTTTCAGACACTTTTTATGCCAACATAGAGACAGTTCTATGTACTTCTTACTCATAGCTGTCAGACTGTCCAACTCATATTCCCTTTCAAGGATTAATGGCTGGTTGCAGCTAAGACACTGAAATAACTTTTTACATTTCTGGTCAATAGAAATCTTCAGAGGTGCTGTCAATTTGGGCCTGAAACCCAAACCTGTGGAAAACTGGAAGGGACATAACTTGGGAAAGTTATCATTAAGTCAGACCATCTCTGCAGTAAGAAGAAAGTCATATACATTTATTTATTTATTTGGTCAGTTCAAGCTACAAGTTTTAACTGAACATGGTTTTAATTTGGCTTTTAAAACAGAAATATATCCAGATGAAGCTACTGTAAATTTGGTGTTTATGATTCACCTTATCTCTTTCGTCATCTAAAATGTTGGCTGCATCATATAAACCAGTGCAACCAATATCCTCCATCCATCCATCCATCCATCCATCCATCCATCCATCCATCTCATCCAGGGTCAGGTCGCAGAGGCAGCAGTCTAAACATGTCAACCCAGACATTCCTCTGCCCAGCAACATTTTCCAGCTCCTCCTGGGGGATCTCAAGTGTTCCCAGGCCAGGTTGGATATACTCCCTCCAGTGAGCTCTGGACGCACCTGGTACACCTCTTAAGAGAGCCATCCAGGAGGCATCCTTAACAAATGCCCAAACCACCTCAGCTGACTCCTTTCAGTGGGAAAGTGTCACCCTTCGGAGGAAACACATTTCTTCTTTGTGATCTCATCCCTTCGGTCACTAGCAATAGCTCATGACCTTAGGTGAGAGTTGAAATGTAGATCGACTGATAAATCGAAAGCTTTGCCTTCATGGCTCAGCTCCCTCTTCACCTAGCAGTCCTGTACAACCCCAACATTACTGCTGATGCAGCACCAATCCATCTGTCAATCCAACAATCCATTTGACGCCAACTTGACTTACTAACAAGACCCCAAGTACACCAGTACATAAGGCAGTGAGAGGTGTTTTATTGCGTAACAGTATTTCATCCAGGAAATGGAACTCCAAGAAAAACAGTGGCTGCTTTGGCGTCCAAGCTAGCATACAATATACAGTATATACTAATGTGCTACCTTTTAACAGCATCTCTCCCTTATAATTATTATAACCATGCATTTAAAGAAATCTACTCGATTTAGGAAGTTAACATTGTGTAGTGCTGGTTAGATTTAATACAAATGACCATCAGAGGTGGGTGGCTCTACTTTAGGCAAACTATAATAGTTACCGTAGGCTGAGCTCAAATACTGCACTGGTAACTTGCAAGACTGCAAATTCCACATGGTGAAAACAGATGGTACTGGGGAGAGCTAAATAGCTGCACAGAGACTGCTCATTGAGGACTTAATGGAAAATGTTGCACAAACACAGAAGACAGTTAAAACCTTTCCCTCCTGGGGAGACCCCCTAAAGCAGACTGTTACTCGTGTACTGGTGCAACTTATTTACTGGATTTAGACTTTTATAACCTAAAATAGAAAAATAGAAACATTGCCAAGAAGACTTTGTATACAGTGTTTTTCAATACCTTATTCCACTGCTTCTGAGCTGGTGCCAGATGAAGGAAGTAACAGCTCCCAAACGGCTGTATTTACATTCTCAGATTAAAAGATTCATGAGAGTTATATGTTTCAATTTGGAATCCAGATGGGTCAATTGTCAGAAAACAATATTGGCACATGCAAAGGACAGGATCTGCAAAGCGATGTGACATCACTTCGTCCGCAAAGGTCTCAAAATGATGTGAAGAGAAAACGTTTCACCGGAGTTTCAATGCAGCACTGAAGGTAGCTTATTCAAGTAACAAAACTCAGAAAATAAAATTTTCTATAACTCTTTGAGTTTTCTCCATTTTTGCCCCTCTTTTTTCTTCTAATATTGCATTATTCTCAAAACTGGTGAAGACATAATGACCAGGATTAGCCTCTTTATGTAGAGTCTTAAACATAAAATAAAAAGGAGTAACTAACACAATGCACATAGAAGCTACATAGACATCAAAGGTATACTTCAGTATTTTTGAAGTGGGGTTGTACAAGTTTTGTGTCACTAGTAGTTGTACTAGCCACAATGGATGCAGCTCAGCTTGGCCCCTGTCATGAGAACACAGACACAGACGTGTTCATCTGCCTGCAGTTTCTCATGACAGGGCCGAGCTAAGCCGCATCCGTTGTGGTTAGTACAATTACTAGCGACATAAAACTCGTACAAGCTCACTTAAAAAAACACTGAAATATCTCTTTAATGTCTATGTAGCTTCTATGTGCGTTGTGTTAGTTACTCCTTTTTTATTTTATGTTTAAACATTAAGCCAATATATTCAGGGCTACCTTTAACCTAAAATATTATACAAACCAAGACAAGGGTGCAATGGGGAGAAGTGCAAAATCTGCTATAGCCTATTACATAAACATGATAGTAATAATAATGCACTTATGTAACAGATGCTGATTTCCATACAGATATGTTTTGTTTACATTAGACACAGTGTGCATAGGTGCACATTTAACATTTCTAAAGGAAATGCTTTCTTGTAATTTGAGCGCAGGAAGAGCTTTTTTTTTTTTTTTTTTTTTTTACACATTTTAAAGAAATTTAAAGCTAATGTAGTTTTTTGACTGTTGTCAGGGGATGTCAGGAAAGCTCCCCCCAAAAATCCAACAAGTGTATTTCTGACTGCTTTTAAGCTACACACCACTAAACGTATATTTTACTGACATGTACAGTATGCCTTCAAATCCACATTTTCATATACAGATAGCAACAACTTGTTATCTACTTCAACATGTGAACCCAATCCCCAGTTTGATATCCATTATGAGATAGACTGTCGTTTCATTTCAATCCATAGGTGAACCTTTTTCCCATGAGAACTCTCACAGGCACAGCAGAGCACATCACATTCGCAGTGAGAGGACAGCTGATTAGTGGAGCTCGTGCCTGCATTGTATGCGGCTCTATAATCCCATAAAAATCTAAATTGGTTTCCACTCTTCTCTCAGAGCCTGTAAATGATAGATAATGGAGCTCATGGAGGGAGGCAGGGGTCTCCACCAATTTCTCAGGTGGTCTCTGCTTGAATGAGCTGTCAGCGATTCGGACCACCTCGCTCAGTCGTCTGAGTCACTGTGTGGTGTGTGGCCACCCCCTTAGGAGTTATAATCTTGGAAACAACACTCATTTCAGATATAAACAAAGCCTCCTTGTTCAGACATTGACACTTTTATTTCTGTTGTCATTTTAAATTTCCACTTCCAGAAAGCCCAACATCACATTTTGTTTTGTGAGTCTCAGAGCTCCCTTCAAAGAAATGTCCACTGCACATTAATCTATACACCTACCATTCATCCACATCCAAAACAAACTATTTAACACGTATTTTTCTTTGACTACAGTGAACTCTCAAATGCTGCTCATTTTCTTTTGTGTATCCTTCCGGTGCATCAGCAGGAACTCTTTTTCCTGTTGACTCAAATTGCTAATTGCCTCACTGATTAAACCATCTGTCTCCTGATACCCGCTGGACTCCTTACAAAGATCAGTGATGTAATGAGTTTGTTTGCACATTACTAAAGTTGTGTAGAATACCAACTAACATGTATTATGCTGCAATAAAAACAAAGACTTATGATTGCAGTTCATTTTATTGATCTATTACCTAAGAGCTTTTTAGACTTTTTACCTGAGGGTCTGGATTTTTAGCATGAGAAGTGTTTTGGTGTCCGTTTGTAGTACAATTGTAGTCCGAGTACAGCGAAAGCAGGCAGAACACACCCCGTAATTATATTTCATCGTATCTGTGGTAAAGTCACAATGATATCTTTAGAAAGACATACTGTATCTTCACGCAAGAGCAGTGAACAAAACGCTATAGACCAAAAATATAAACATGAATGACAGATCTGCCTGCCCCTGTGGTGTTAAAAAAAACAATCAGCAGTTACATTTCCCAGCTCCCTGGAGTCAGTTTTGATCGATCCAGCCTCCATTCAACAAAAAAACATTTAAAAAGTTGTTTTCCTTTCCAGGTCTCAAGACAGACTTTGTAGTTTTACTTTTTACTCCTCTTTATCATGGAGCTGTTATTTCAGCAAACTTCAGACCTGTAAATTGTCACTAAAATGACAAGAGAACAGGTTTCTTTTTCCAACTCATACTGATTAGTAATGCAGAGTGAAGCCACTTCTGTCTACTGTTGACCTGAAACCCACTAGAAACAAATAAGTGGGTTCTTCTCCAAGGATGTGATGGACCAAAAATGATTGTGTTCATATTGAAGACATAAACACAGCATGGCAGAAGTCTTGGCTGGAAGTTGTACGTCGTTAACCCTGAGCTACAACAGAAATACTGTAAAGTTGGCCTCTAATCCCATGAGCAAATACTGCATAGTGTGTATTTTTTTAAAGATTATTTTTGGGGGGCAGTCGATTTAACTGCAGTTAAAGAAATAATTTGTTGGGTGAACGTAATAAAATTATGGAAAGAATTTCCACCTAATTAAAATGCTTTCATTTAGCGAGACACAATTTTGTTGAACCAACTAATTGTAAATATGTTGAGTCAACATAAAGTATTGACGTTACCATTACTTATTTGCTATGTTTGGGTCCAACTTAATTTTGAATGGTACAATAACAGTAATTAATCATGCTGACTGAACAAAACCAAAGTAAGTTCAATCCATCCATCCATTATCTTGACCGCTTATCCCGTTCAGGGTCACAGGGGCCTGGAGCCTATCACTGCTGACTTTTGGCAGAATGCAAGGTACACCCTGGACAGGTCCCTACAGGCAATTAACCTTGTGAGCATGTTTTTGTACTGTGGGAGGTAGCCAGAGTACCCAGAGAGAACCCACTCACACAAGGAGAGGACAACATGCAAACTCCACACAGAAAGGGACCTGCCCAACCTGGGATTCAAACCCAGAACCTTCTTATTGTGAGGCAACAGCGCTACCCACTGCACCACTGTGCAGCCTGTATGTACAATCAGAAAAAATTTCAACTGTGACACAAACCTTTTTATCAAATGAAAAAAAACCTCTAAAATAGTAATTATTGAGAAAATAAGACGTTTTTGACACATCAAGAATGTTTACATTTAGCAGTTTAAACGTGCCGACTTAGTTCACCCCAAGTTGTCGTCAAGTTTGGAAAAATACCACAAAACAGACTGGGTTTGTCGGAATAGAACTCTATTCCCCAGAGAAGACAAACAATGACAAACAAAAAATCTGAATCTTGACTTGGTAGCCTTTAAAATAAGTGCTTACTGATAAAGACATATCTCCACCATAGATTTTGCACGTTACTGCCACCTTCTGCTCTGGAGAGGTATTGCAGATGGGATTCCTACCTAAACTCATTCGGTTGTGTGGACATAAAGCAATCTTGTAGTTTTAAGGATTTTGCATGTCATGTTAAAACTTCATGATTTAAAAATGTTTAACCACTAAACATGAATTAATATAATAGAAGCTACATGCTGTACTTATGTTGGTAAAACAGACACCCATGTTGCTTTTTTTGCATCATCAGCTTCCAGAAAACAAAGATGGTGGCAGGCAATATGACAACTTTAAGAGTTCAAAAGAGATAGCAGTAAACCAATTGATGACATCACAGTTGCCACAACTACTAATTATACAGTTTGTGCAAGACTACAACACAACACCCATGACACTAGTTGAGTTCCTGCTTCATAGAGAAATTAAGACTCGACTAAAAACAGCTTGATACTATTAACTGAATTTCCATGATGTTGTTAGCACTCCATTAGACTCCAGACTTGTGAAGAAAATAAATAATTTATATTATTTTATAAGCTATCACGCAATAAAACAGTCTGTAATAAACCAAACCTCTGTCTTTTCCTCCTATTTACAACCAAAGTTAATTATATTGATTTGAAAGTGTCTGCATGGGCGATTTAGTGCTCTCCAAGCAACATTAAATGAAGCACTGTGCAAATAAAGTAAATTTCACACAAAACGGCAACGTGGTGCACCTTCATTTCACAGTGTTAATGTGCACAATGCTAGCACTACAAAGACAGATAACCAGTTTGAAAGATAGAAAATGTTCCTTCCTGCATACTGAATAGCATGGCATCCATCTAATCACTCTGACATCTGGGTGTTTGGATGGATTTCATTTAGCTCTTTCTGCCAATGGGTCTCCATACTGTGTAGCAAAATGATCCATCTGAATTTTTCCCCAAAATGCTGTCAAAACCTTCCTTTACAATGTCCAACACAGCCTCCATTATTTTGATATCCTTAAAAAGATAACCACCTCAAACTGACCCTGACTGAGATGCCGATTTGGATCGGATTTACAAATTACAGACATGATCAATACGCATTGGATTAAAAACACAGACGTCCTCCGAAATTATTACAAATTATCAGCAGGTGATATTAACCCTATGTGAATATGGCTGAACTTTACAGATCTGATTTTCAGTGATTGTACTAATCATGTTTATATAGTGAGAAAAGAAACAAATTTACAGATAAATCGCAAGTGTTATTATCTAACTTTAAAATATAAAGTTGCAAACTAACAACAAACCAGCCGTCAGAGGGATCAGAATTTTGTAAATCACTATCCTCATAGGGGCATCAGTATTCCTATTTGTCCTTGTGTGTGTAGGAGATTGTGCTAGACTTAATATATTAACATTCAGGCTGGGGCAGGGGAGGTAGATCTGGCTGCAGCACTGCTCTTGAGAAGAGGTGTAAACAGAATGCAGAGCCATCTGCAAACAAGGACCTTGCATTTCCCAACTACAACGAAAACACTTGCAAGTATTCAGATTTCTTATAAAAATAAATCTTAACTCATAGTAGCCTTAACTCTTAATATATAATATAAACCTAACATGTGCTTGTTTGTGGAATCAAGCTCTTAGTTATGGATATGCTGCTTCCTCTTTCCTGAACTTAAAATACATATTTATCAAAGCACCTCACTGTTGAAGAGGACCTATAAAATTCTCAATGACAAGGTTGGCATGTAAAAGTAAGGACAAATGTTGAGCCACTGAAGTACATAAATTGGATATAAATAAATGAAATAAATGCAGAGGCCTACGCACCTCCTCCAAAGTATACCTATGCGTCAAATCAACGCAGGCCGCAAGCCCTGTGATTGGTCTGCTCGGCGGCATTGTATTTCCAGCATTTATAGCACTTCCGGGATCCCCGCTCATCGGCAGCACATCGGCTGTGTATTTCATCTCTGTTTCTCTATTATTCCCTGTAATCATGTCTGTAAAATAAACAGCAACAAGTATGAGCTCTAAATTACTTTTCCACAGAACTGAATCGCTGTGGAAAAGTAAACAGAGATCGTAGCGGGGCCGGAAGCAGGCGAACCGACCCTCAAGCGTTCCGGCGGAAAAAGAAGAAGAAGAAGATTATTCTAATAATCGTGGAATAGATGCCAATGATTATGGAATAGTATTTTGGCTTGAAATGCCCATCCCTTATTGAAACCCCGACAAGGTGAGCTGGACTCAGTGTGAGACAGCAGGGCCTGACCTCACTCCTGAAGGGGTTCCTCTGCCATGACAATTTCTCACCATACAGTTTTTACACTGCTCCATAATCAGCAAATCAATATTTTTACACCATAGTTTGATTAGTAGAGGATATCATTGATTTGAAAAGGCTTTTGTGTGATGGACCATTTCTGTTGAAAGTAGTTGTTTCCATCCACAGCTTTGGCTGCATCCACAGTACCAGTCAACTCTGCAGCCTTTTCAAAGTGAGCTAACTTCTAGTGATTCCAAACAGAACACGAGCATCAGACATCCTGACGCATCACATAACATTTCTCTCCGAACATTTCAAATGCCTCGTCAATCTCCCTCCAGCTATAGCTGACACTTTATTGAGGTTTCAGTGGTGGAATGAGGAGGTAACATACGGTAACTCCTCATCTGACCTTCTTTAAGTAGCAGCTCATCCTCCAGCGATATAGAGCTAAAAATAGAAATAGGGTGTTTAGGTCAAAACGGAGCGTTATTTCATGTTGCTTTGCCCTGCTTCAATGGTCACTGACACAGTTAGATTTGATTTCTCAAATTTAACAACATATCTTAAAATGAGCTAACTAAGCTGTTATTACACACATTAAATTGGACATTAATACTGATCATGCTGTAAAACAAGATGAGCAGGAGTTTTTCTGCCCAGTTACTGTCCGTTCCAAATCATGTTCTGTAAAGTATTTACTTAATGCACCGTCTTTGATTTTGTATACTTTTCTGACACGTCCTACAGTTTTTGTCTTTGGTCTCCTGCCTTTTTTGCTGTTCTTTTCTTGCTTTTTCTACCTTACATGAACAAATGAACCAGACTTCTTTGTGTGTTTCGATATGATTACAGTAAGTCCTCCAGAGTCTGTAAGGAAAGCTACATCTCTATAGAAACAGTCTTTTGATCATGATAACAGTCTGCTATCAAGAAATAATGGACCGTTGCTTTGAAAAGACCAATCAGAATCAAATACTAAACACAACCATGTAATAAAATGAGAAAGATGTTATCACGGAGGTTGACAATTAGCTTTCATAACCTCACAAAATAAGATGTAGCAGTGCTCACAGACCGCAGAAAATCTGGCCAATCAGGGGACTCTGTGCTTGGAAATCTGCCAGAGACAGGAGCTAAAACTGCCTGTTTCAAACAGAGAATAAAGTGCTACATAATGGACCTCTATTGTATAATAAGGATTTCCTTGATTATGCAATGCAGTTCAATTTGAATGTGAGAAAGAAAGTGGGGCTGAAATAGAGCATAATTGGTCCTCTTTAGATTAATTTAAAACTTCTCATACCATATGCTGCGTGACACTCAAGTTAGCCTTGTGGTTTTTATACTGGTGAAGAGGGTAAACCTTCTGGGAACTAATTAATCAATTCAGCTGTATCTGTGAAAAGCAGTGTGGCATATTTTTCCATATAAAAGCCTTGTGGACACAGTTTTTACATCTGACTTCCCCTCAAAGGAAATTAAAGGTTATCAAACGTATATAAGAAGTCTTGGCTCATACATATTCCTTTGCCATTCACAAAGCAGATACAAAAAAGAAAGAGCTACATTTTTAAATATAACAATAATATATAACACAGTTTAGAAGAGTCATGACTTGTACCTGTAAAGGCTTGAATTTGCCTCTCTGGAATAAGACTGTGTTATTACACAAAGTTAATTTATGTAAGGTGTTATGGCATGAATAAGTCAAGAGCATCTAAAGGATGTGAGCAGAACTATTTCTACCTATGTGTCAGATTTGAAGAGGGCCTTGTTGCACGACCTGCCTGTTGGCGCATCAGTTATAAAAAAAAAAATCTTGGCAGCTGTGTTCATGAACACAAACACTATTTATTTTACTGTTTGAAGGACTATTGCAAATTTTTGGAAATGTCAGTCATTAGATCTACCAGTGTTACAAAAAACATCCCTGACATTTGGATATATCCATTTTCCACGTCACTTTTAATGCTTCTGTTAGGCACTTTTGTTTCTTATTGAATTTGGCGCCCCCTGTGGACACAAAGTTAGCCTTTTTTTTTCTTTGCTGATTTTATCCTGTGCACATGTGAGCTGTATATTCTAAAAATTACTCATCCTGCTCAATTTACATCTAATATTTGCAGTAGAAAACATGAAAAAAGGCAGTTTGGATAGTGTGCAGCTAATCAATTCATCTGACACCTACTCCACACTAGGGGTTTTAAACATAAAATAATCATATATAAGTAATCAATCATATCACTAAATGTCTAGTTTGTTTTTGTTGGTCATAAAGAGGCATCAGCATTAATATCAGTGTGTTTTGTAACCAGCTATGAACCCTTCTTTAAGCTTTCCTCTCTTCCTTTCTGCATTGCCATACTGCATGCACCTCTATGTAAATTATACAGATACTCATTCAATCATTATGAAGCCTCCTATGTGCATTCTATGGTTTCAGCTCATTAACAGACTGATTATGAACACAAGGACACTTATGTCTGTTAATCTAATTGCAGTGAAAATCTACCTTTTTCATTGTTTCAAGCCTTGGCATTATGTTTAATCAGGGTCTGTTGAAAACTGATTGGGACCACTTTTTCCGTCATTTGTCACAGTCACTTCAACTGCTGTTACACAACTGAGTTTCATACAGTATATAAACTCAATTTAGGAGCAGTGTGCTGGAGAAAAAGTTTTCAGCACAACAAAAGGAGTGCTTAAAAGTCTGGTTTCAATGAAAAGTATTGTGCTGTAAGTAAGGGTCTCTGTCAGTCCACCTCTAAGTCTGTGCGTCTGTGTGGGATGAGACGTTTTCTGCTGCTTTCACTGTGTACCCCCTGGCCCTGCAGGAATTATCTCCTGCGCCACGGATGTGCTATTTTATCCTGCATTAATTACACTGCCCTGGGTTGCAAGCACACACACACACACACACACACACACACACACACACACACACACACACACACACACACACACACACACACACACACACACACACACACACACACACACACACACACACAAACATGTTAAACCTCAGATTATAGAATGAACAATTTGTATTTCTGCAATTCAGACTTCAAAACTTGATTATGCTTTTTATATTTAAGAAAATTCTTGCCTTCTTTTCTGTAGGAAAGCACTCTGTCCCTCATGAAGTTTCTGTGTGAATCCCTTTAAAAAGCTCTCATTTATGATTGGAGGAATAGCATCTTTATCACATGTGGCTGATGCACAAAATAATCATCAACTTGTTCTGTTGGATTGGATTGTGCAGAAAAGATAAAGTACCTTGGTGGGTCTTTGAGGCACAAATAACCCAGCCAAGTGTTGCAGCCTTGTCTCTCTCTGAAGACCGGCTCATTATCCTGCTTAATACACTACGGCTCACCATAGGAACCATAGTCTGGCAGAATTATATCAGCGACTTTAAAAGGAATTTAATTTCTCCCACTAAAAACAGTCTTTACTGTCTAGCTAGGGAACACGCAGTTCTTTAATTAGCCTCCTAAATTCTTATTTTCACATCAAACTGAACATTGTCGTTGATGTTGAAGTGAGACAACATTAACAGGACTGCATCAACATCCGTAGCACCTCATTGATATTTTCTGCTGATATGTGGTTTGTGAAAAATGGTTCCAATATTTACTTTGGTGTCTACAGGGCAAAACAATCACTCACATTGTGTGTTCAGATTCACTTCTCTCATTTGAGTGATTGAACTGCTGCGGGTGCTAGTCTCCTGGAGGGTCAGGTTAGTCGCACACTTGACACAGATTCAAGACATTTTTTCTCAGTTCATCATCACCCTTTGGAAACATATCTGGTTTTAGGTTTGTGCAGGATTACAGTGAGGTAAGGAAGAACTGACTGAAGGAATTGTGTGTGCACGGCAGCAGAAAGCTGTCGTCGGCTTCATCCCTTCATCCAAATATGATCACTCCTCCTGCCATCAAAATCCCAGTGTAGGGACATACCAGTGTTGCCCATACATAGACGATACCTGAGTGGTCCACTTGTGTAACTGTGGCTGCCAAGCATATTTATACTTTTTAAGATATTATCCATCTGAGATTTTCATCCCTGGTCGGTGAACCAGCAGAATATCTCCCCTCACTCTGTAACCAGCGTGTGATGACAGACACACACCCAGATGGTGATCAGAGAGAGATTAAAAGAGGTCTTTCAGTATGTCCTTCCCGTTAAAACACCAATTCAGGTGCAACTTCTCAGTTTTAAAATGACCCTTCTCATATCGCTACATAAACTGTGTCGAGAAGCTAGTTTCTCCACTGTCTTCATTTTGGTCTTCATCATTAACAAGCCTCGTCCTCTCACGAAGCATCTGTTGTGAGAACAGAATATTGAATTGAACATTTCAAAATGCAAGTTTGGTGATTTGGGTGTGTTTAAGAGACATGCTGCTAATTATTGTTTTCCAAAGATCTGACAGAGGCAGGAAGAAATAGAACGTAGTCTCCGTGACGTCACCCATCTGTTTCTGAAGTGAACTTTTGAAACCTATTGTCGGTGGTAGCCATATTGGAAATGCTGAACTCAACCTAACTTCTGTTGAGTAAGTGTGAGGTAAAGAGGCGGGCCTTTTTCCTTCTGTGTTAACAGCTACAGGGGGGCCATCCATCAATCATGTCAGCTGTGCCTTTAATTATGCAAAACTAGTAATCTTAATATCTTCTAAACTGCTGAGTTATGAAACAAATCACTCCCCGTACAGTATGTGTTGATAGAGAAATGAGCTGGATGGGATACAGCCTACCCCCATCTACACCACTTAAATAAGGCTTAAGATATGTCTTTAAGCAGGGGGGTGTCCAGATTTTTTTTGACTTGGGTGGCCTAACCTGACACTGACATATGTGGAGATGGCATGAAACTATATGGCCACATATCATTTATTTACTCAATTTTATCAGGGGAACATCTTTAATGCTCAACATGCTCAACTTAAAATAAAGATGTATCTCCAAAAGTCAAAGTAAAAAGTACCAACAAAAGAAACTTGGCTTCGTCAAAAAGCCACTAAGGCTGCTAACATCTTGTTGCATCAAAACCCCAAAAGATGATTTGAGCCCAAGTCCTGTCACTGATCAGGCAGGTAGCCAATCATAATTCATAGGTTGGCACAATAGACTGTATAAATAATGGACGTAGTATCCGTGACGTCACCCATCTGTTCCTGAGGGCTGTTTTGAAGCCAATCGTTGATGGGAGCCATACTGGAAATGCTGAAGTCAACCAAACTTCTATCCAGCTAGTGTGAGGTAAAGAGGCAGGCTTTGAGCCTCCTAGCCAACAGCTACAGTGTTCCCGCCTGTTAGTCAAGTCAGTCATGTCCTTAAATGGGCAAAACTCGTAATCTTAATCTTCTGAATTGCCGCGTTAGAACAAAATTCACCCCCTGTACAGTGTGTGCCGATAGAGAAATCAGCTCTTCAGACTGAAGCCGTTTTTTTTAACCAGGCTGTAAACGTGTGCTATTGCTGCAAAGATCGTCTTTTTTGAATTGGTGTGTATGTGGTTTCCGCTGTTTCTGCAGCCAACCTCAAGCAAATGCTTGATGAACTGCATTTTATAACACTTCCGCATAGGCTTTGGAAGTCCACGCCAATCACCTCCCTGAAAACGCCCCTACCTGTTACGCCTGCGTAATGTTTGCTCAGCAATATAGATCAAAAGGTCACAAGGCTGGTGACAGATGGATGCATTTGTAAGCAGATACAAAAACAAGGTACGTACATGTATGTGAGAAACAGTGTCAGGAGGCAAGCTGCTTGTTTTCCTTCAGTAGCAGACGTGTTATCGTACACAACGAGCAGTGACAGAGATCGAAGGATCGGATGCCTCTAGCTGCTGCTGCAAACCCTGTTTCAATAAAGCATTGCCCGCCTCTTAATGAATCTTTAATATTGAACAAACCAAGAGCAATGTTGCCATTGGAACCTGTCATGTGCTGTGGGCTGTGTAATTGAGCAGAAGAATTGTAAATAGTTCAGCGATGAAATATAAATAACCCTGAGTTGTATTAAACAAAACAGATTACACACAGCAATTGCAGGCTACAGTTTTTTTTAGCACCATGGTCTTTGCTTTTGCATAAATCATAGCTCATAAAATAACTATATTGTGCATTGCAGTCATCGCCACGGTGCTGCTGCTGTGTGTGACTAACATCTTTGTATGGATGTGAGCAAATAGTGACAAATCAACACAGGGAACTGAGATCTTTGGTGTCATGGTGAGCTCTCTCTGTCTAAAAACAATCATTGAGCAGCCGCCCACTCCATTTTCACACCAAATGTTTCCCAATAAGCATCCTTTCATATTGCTGTCACATAATACCACCGAGAGCAAGACCCCACAGCCAAATTCTTGAGTTCAAATAACTCTCAGTGACAGTTTTCTGCGCAAGTGACACTTGTTACTGCCTCTGTAAAGGTGAGCTGATGTGGTTGGATGGGCATTAAGGAGGCTAAATTGAGAGGAGAAAACAACAGACGTGACTTGGTTACATTGATTAGGTCTGGCACGTCGCAGGAGACTTCGGTTCCTCCAGAGTAAACAGTGTCCAGTTCTGTCGGTCAGGAGTGTCTACTCAGTGTTTACACACTTTTGTTGGCTTAAGGAAAACAGGGATGACATCCACTGTAATTCTGTTCAAAATAATGAGGTGCAGGTCACTTTATTTCAGTAATCTGAAACGCTCTGTTAATTTTAAAATGCTTAGAATTGCTGAGCGTGGCTTGCATACGATAACAAGGTGAGGTAATATTACTTTTATAAGCCAACAAACGGCCGCAATGCAAGCCTTAATGCCTTCTTTTTACCCTGTTATGTTCTCCCAGATTACAGTTGAAATTGTGTTTAGGTTATTAGAATCAAATAGGTTGCTTGTTCCACAGCAGGGGGATTAATTTTCAATTTAATGTCCTTACATTTTTAATATAATTTCTGCATTGCTTGCATGCAATCTATGGCTCCTCAGCTGCCTTACATAATTTTAAATGTTGCTGCTGTTTGCTAAGACCTTACCAGTCCTCATGCAGATTCAAATTTGAGGGAAAAAAGAGCTTTTCTTGAGTCCCTGTTAAACATGCGTCCCTAACATTTTTCTTTCACAGTATTCCTCCATTAGTTTATTCCTTGAAATTAAAGGGAGGTATGACGAAGAAGGGACAATGGTACATTGAACTGTGTCCGTGTGGACGTGACATCAGTGCAGATAACCACTGTGCTGTGACCAAGCTAATCACAGCAAGTGTCAAGAGAAATTTGGTACTGAGTGTACCAAGCACACATGCACAGCCAGTTCTATTCCAACCTTATCGTTTCTCCAATAACAAAAAAAAAGAAGTAAAGGTGCTTATGTGAGGACAACCACTGACTGCAGCACTGAACGTTATTTAAATGAGACATAAAAGTGACTTGAAAGAGACTGTGCAGCAACAAGACGCAGTTACACCATAAACAAACCTGACTCAGGTTTATATTGTACTGGAAAAACCGAGAGTGCAAAGTGTGTGCAGACTTTATCTCTCAATTTAAGACCGGTACATCTACAGATGGAGGTTAAGGTACATATTGTTGTTTTGATGGGTTTAAATGCCACAGCGGGCAAAGCTTTACCTCCCACCATTTAAACTATTAATGTGAAATTGCTTCATTACCGAGAGAAATCCTCCGGTGAAGTTTACAAGGTTCAGTGAGCATCTGTGTCTTCGGTATGGGCTTAGATGAACTCTGTTAAACGATGAGAAGCACGACGGGTAACACGATGAGACGAAGAAGAGCTGGGATTCCAAGAACAAGACTGTTTTGTTTTCCTGGCAGGCAAAGTCATTATGAAAATAAATTCGCTCTCCATGCCCAACACCTGTGAAACAATTAATTCTAGTTGGCTCAATCTAATTGGATATAGTTAAACACTCCTTTGGTGTTAACAGGTTGTATGTAATGATTTGGCCTCAGTTTTTGTGAAAAAGCCACATCTCCCAAAAATAAATGTTGACTTTCTGCAACTATTTTTCATCAGCATGTTTAGGGCAACGCATAATTCCAATTGATTCATTCTATTTATCTGTAATGCTATTTTTTCTCTCATAAGTCAGTCTCTCATAAGTTGGCCCTGACTGGAGGTATTTTAATAGTTTGTAAACGCTCAAGGCCGCAGAGAGTGATGAATTGTTGAAGATTATCGACCTAGATTGCTTATCATTACGGTAAGAAGTGCAATCAAATACAGCCAGGGAAATAAATGGCTGTAACGACGACAACTGATACTCAGCTTGTAATAATTTAGTTGTCAATGCACTTGAAAGTGGTTTCCAAATAAAATGAGGTGTGCTGTCTCCCAATGAACAAGAGCTTTTTTCATTTACGGTGAATGAAAAGCTTTTTCAACCACTCTTGCACCTTTGTCATTTTGTCTCATTCATAAATTATTTCTGATTCACCCAGACTGAACCAAAGTATGAAAACAATCAAAGATAACAGCTTTACGCATCATCGACAAATGTGTGGTACTTTGAAGGTAAAGTGGTACTTAATAATTTTGGTCTGTAGTAATGTGTGTTTTTTCATTATTTGCCTACTCCACTAGTCACCTCTAGTGGTTTAAGCCTTATATGCATCAAAACTAGTTTGTACAAAGTCAGTCATATTTTTGATAAGTACATTTTCAATTCAGCTTGACTCCTTCATACTGGCCTCCTGTGTCTGCATCCACTTTGTTCTGACCCATCATTGTTCCTGTCATCAAGCTCGCTTTAGTGGAACCTCTAATCCAGTAACCCTTTCTCAACCCTCATCTCATTGTTGTCTCATGAGGAAGCGCAACAACCCCATTTATCCTGTTATTCATCCGTTGGAAATATTGCTGCATCTTGATTAGAAGGTCAATCACCCATTAGCAGCTTCTCCATCTTTTTTTAAAAGAGATCAAACCACTCTGAGGTTTTTAAAATGAACCCATTCAGATGTGATTTGAAAGAAGAGAGACATGTTTTTCTTATCTCTGAAAACTGACTTTTAAACAATTTGAGATGTACAAGGACTGAAGTGTGAAAAGCCTCTAAGTAGATGTCTGAATTCTGATAAGCTTTGTTTTTTGGAAAGCCAGGCATGAAAAGAGATTTGAATGAGGTAAAGGATTAATCTGAAGAAGCTTCTTTATTGTCTGATGGGTGCTAAAACCAAGTTAATGATTTGATTTTGATGCTTTGTAAAGCTGTGATGATTTAGGCCATGTGTGTTAAAACACAGGGATAGCAAGGTAACCAACGAGGAAACTGTAAAGCTCATGAAAGCCTAATGTGATTAAAGAAAAAACTAATTTATGCACATTTAGGTGTTAAGTTCATGCTTTTAATTAAACATGATAACTCCCTTTCACGGTCACCCAAAATGCGTGATGTGCTGTGAGAATTAAACAGCTTCCAAGTAGATGCTCTTCCCTCCCCTGGCCATGTAGAATAACAAATTCTGTGAGTGACCTCTCTCGTGGCATGTCTTGACAACTCTCAAACATGTTATTACCAATTAGGTCGCCCCTGCTGGGAGAGGGAATGTTACTGTGGGTCCCTTTTTTATGTGTGTGTGTGTTCGTCTATGTGTGTGTGTGTGTGTGTGTGTGTGTGTGTGTGTGTGTGTCAGTGTGTGTCAGTGTGTGTCTTTATGTTTGAGTCAGAGTTTATTAAGGTGTCAGTAGAAATAGGCTCTGGCTCAGGGAAGAAAAAGCTTCATCAATCAAGTGTCCAGCACACAGAGTGCCAGCAGTGGTCCTCGAGAGGTGGGTTCGTTTGGAAGCAAAGATGTAACACAAGGGATGGCTGTTGTCAAGGACATTCCATATCAATTTGATTCAATATTAATCAATATTTAATATTGATTCAATCATATTCCTCGATCCAGATCATTAATTTCAGTTGATTTCAGCTGAAGTGTCCTTGGGCTTTTTGGCACGCAACCTAACCCCAAACTGTCCCCGGTGGCTGTGCGACCAGTGTGTGGATGGGATACGGATGGGCTTTTTATGTAGCAGCCTGAGCCATCAGTGTATGAATGCTGTGTGAAAGAATTAATGTGACTAGTAATGTAAAAATGCTTTGAGTGGTCAGAAGACTACAGACAGGGTTATATAAATACAGGCCATTAAGCAGTCCATTTACCCACACTCCACTTCCACTGGGCTAGAAAGCCACTAAATGTTCACAGACTGAGATGAATGCAAAAAAAGTCTCCTTAATTAAGACATGAGTGGTCAAAACAATGTGTGCTCACAGGGCAAGGAAAACAGCAGCAAACATTGTAATGCTAATGAACCTACAGCGTAGATTTGAGGCAGAAGAATCAGGCTTTAATATGTGCAAAGTTCTAAATTGAGAGGTTAATGTGTGTTGGTAAAGTCAGGATGAGGCTGCAGGCTAATCTTAATAGCTTGTTTTAAAAGTCACACACGGATTAAGCAATCTCTTAGAAAAAGCATAGAGCCCCAGGCACAGCAGGCCCTTACAGAGTTTCACTCTGCATAAATAAACCCTCATACTCTTATTTGCAGTTTATCCCTAATGTCCATGCTTTTCGTTGTTTATGTTGACTTTCTTTTCTACCTTTATTAAGTTCAATTTAAATCTACAACTTTTTGTTTGAGTGTAAGGGGTTGGACATCCTTGAGTTTGCAATGAACTCTGGGTAAGCCCAGAGAAGTCTGCAGATATGCTGACTAATGGAAAGTGCATAATTTGGCATTGCAGAGTCAACATCAGAGCGCTCATGAACTTGATGATGGGACAGAGGGACAGCACTATAAGCACTTACACATTTGCCAGGTATGCACCTCAGTGTCTGTGAATCTGTGAATGGAGGATCGCAGAGGATAAGCATACATTTCAAGCAGAAAAAGCAAAAAGGGACCATCACAATGTAGATAAAAGCAATATGTATGTATATTGTGATGTTATTTTTTATTTTGGACATGTATTTTCATTTAGCAAAAGAAAAACCCATCATACCTTCACCACACTTAGTTCATCTCTCTGCCAGAGACTCAGATACATGCATGGACAAGTAGACAGAGAGCCGTTGGAGTGTTTCTTAACAATTTCCACAAATTGACTTGTGGGCTGCAGTTGTTCTTTGCTGTCTGGCATCTATCATATATAACACTCCATCAAAGGAATGTTTAGTCTCTGTGACCTTCCCCTCTATAGCAACCTATTGAAATGTAAGCGTACTGTCTGTAACTACCACCGCAGCTGTTGTCAAAAGGATAGAGTTATATCTGCTCCACAGCATTACCTTACAGCAGGAAAAGTCTATAACTGAGCACCTGCCGTGATCATCCAGGCGGCCTTATCTGTAGCAGCAGCAGAGTTGTGTGCAAGTTTACGGTTCACAGGCAGCTGACACACAACCTCAGCATGCAGCTATAGACAGCTGCTCTGATGTGATATCAGACTGATTTTCTTTTATAAAAATCATTGAAAACAATACGTTGGTCTCTCTCTGATTCGTCACGGAGCTGGATCTGATAGGTTTCTATTGTACTCAATGTGATAACATCTAATGGATCCACTCCATTGCCTTCCAGCTCCGTCTCTGATCCGACAGGTTGGAACCCTCTGGATCAGATACGCAAGACTACTAATTTTGCGGGATGCTGGAGCACGACCTCTAAATTCCAACAGAGCAGACTGAGCGAGACAGGAAGTCAGGCACAACAGCAAAATTAAAACACCCCATTCATTTTTCTAATAAAAAAACACTCAGTGTTATCTCTGTATTGATATGCAGTACACACACCAAGTAGCGTAGTCAGAACAACTTTATTGACACTTCCTTGCGTCCTATATCACAGAACAAGATGCACATACTGCCCCCTGGTGGTAATACTGTACTTAACACTACCGATCATTACATCTCCCTTTTCAACATAAAATGATATTCATCTCAACAGAAATTTGCATCTTTCAGACAGGTACTACAACATAGCCTGTATCATAAATGAAACACTTTAACCAATTTCAAATCAAACTTTCCTGTTCTCTCACATCTCCTCAATCAATCTTTTTTTGGTCTCACTATTTGTCTCTCGAACACTTCTCTTTGTTGTACTTCACTTTCCATGTTTTTGTCTGTAACCGCTGTGCTAGGTGTGTCAGGAGGTTGGTCATTTTGGCTCTGCATCTTTGTCCCATTTGTGTTGCTGTCCATTACTCTGAAAGAATGGTTTTGTGGTACTTTCAGCAAGTGTCTTCTGTTGCGTCTCAGTGTGTTTCCACGTTCAGTAATCACCTCATATGACTTTGGTGTTGTCTCTCTTACCACCTTTGCTAGCGGTCCCCAATGTCCATCACATCTCACTCTCACTACTTCGTCTTGTGCAAGTGAGCTCAATGGCCTAGCTGTTCTGTCATATGACTCAGTCTGTTGTGCTTGTGGAAAGCTTGGCACCTTCCGCTCCATCTGATGTTTTGCTGATGGTAACCTTGTCCTGAGCTTCCGTCTCATCAGAGGTTCTGCAGGTGAAAGTCCATTCTCCATTGGTGTTGCTCTGTAGTTGAGAATAGCCAAGTATGGGTCTTCCCCGACTTCTGTGGCTTTGGTTAGGATGCGCTTCACAATTTGCACCCCTTTCTCCACCAGCCCATTGGATTGTGGGCAGTGAGGGCTTGATGTAATGTGTTCAAATCCATATTTTGCAGCAAAGTCCTTGAAACACTGGCTGCTGAATTGCGGCCCATTATCACTGATTACAGTCATTGGAATACCATGGAGTGCTAATATAGCTTTGGTGTGTGCCACTACCTGCTCTGATGTTGTTCCTGTCAACAATGCAAACTCAGGGTAGTTGGAATGATAGTCTATCACAAGTAAGTAGTCCATGCCTTTCAGCCGGAACAAGTCCATTCCCACCTTCCTCCATGGTTCCTGAGGTCTGTTGTGTGGTTTCATTGGCTCCTTGGGTTGCTGGTATTGGTGTCGCTGACATGTTTCACCGCGTTTCACCATCACCTCAATGTCTTGTGCTCGGCCAATAAAGTGCCTCTCGAGCACGTCTTTTGCACTTTTCAATCCCCAAATGTCCTTGATGAACTAAGTTCAACATTTGTGATCTCATTGAAACAGGGATACCTATCTTTGTTCCTTTTAATAGGACACCATCTAGCACTGATAGTTCACCTTTAAAGTGTTGATATGGCTTATCAAGCTTAACCTGTCCTGTCCTATGTATCTGTGTTAACACTCTTCTCAGGCTCTCATCCTGTAGTGTTTCTTTGGCTATTTCTGACCATTTTTCATCAGAGACTGGTATGCATGCTCTTATATTTTATATTCATATTTGGAAGTCTTAACATTAGCTGTTGTATCAGTGGTGGTGCATCCCCAAGGTCTGTCTCTAGAATGACTGACATACCATAAACATACTCATGAAACTTTTCACAGCCAAACACTGCTCCTAATGTTTCCTTCTCTTTTTGCGCATAGTTTCTTTCCGCAGCTGTCATAGTGTGCGAAGCATAAGCTACAGGACACCCCTCTGCATCATGTCTCTGGAGTAAAACGGCTCCTAGTCCTGCTTTAGATGCATCTGTGGATACTTTAAGTGGTTTATCTTGGTCATAGAATAGTAGAACTGGCTCTTTCACTAAGCTGTTCTTTAGCCACTCCCACACCTTTGCATGTTCTGGCTGCCACTGCCACATCGTGTCAGTTTCCAGCAGGCTTCTTAAAGCTCTTGTGTTTACCGACAAGTTTGAAACAAATTTTCCTAAATAGTTAACTAACCCTAGGGCTCTCTGCAGGTCTTTTTTATCCTGCGGGATAGGCATTTCTGTTTTAGCCCGTATTTTTTCAGGATCTGGCTGTACTCCTTCCTCTGAGGGTCTCTCTCCCAGGGAAGTAATGTCACTGACCCCAAACTGGCACTTGTTTTTATTCAGTCTAAGACCCGATTTTTGCGCTCGATTTAAGACCTTACGCAGTCTTTCATCGTGTTCCTCTTGTGTTTTTCCCCAGACTACCACATCATCAATGAAAACTCCCACCCCTTCTATTCCATCAAACAGTTGATGCACTGTTCTGTGAAAAACCTCAGGGGCAGAACTGATACCAAACAGCAGCCGTAAGAAACAATGCCTCCCCAATGGTATATTAAATGTGCACAATTTAGCACTCTCATCATCCAGCACAATCTGGTAAAATCCTGATGAAGCATCCAATTTTGAGAAATATCATGCTCCACTCATTGCGCTTGTTATGTCAGTTTTAGTTGGTAATCTGTAGTGCTCATGCTGTATCGTTCTATTTAGGTCCTTAGGATCTATACAAAGTCTCAAATCTTTGTTTGGTTTCTCTAGTATCACTAGGGAGTTAACCCATTCTGTGGGCTCTTCTATTTTTCTGACAACTCCTTCTATAAGCGAGTCTAGCTTTTCATTGAGTTTCATTTTCAATGCGACTGGCACTTTTCTTGATGGGTGTATCACTGGCTCAGCGTTTTCTTTTAGCTTTATGTTATGTTTTCCTGGTAAACGGCCTATTCCTTTGAACACATGTTTGTATTCTTTCAACCAGTCTCCGTGTGAAGACTCCTTAAGTGTTTTACGTGTCACTTTCTCTCTGTCTATGACATTAACTCTTTTTATAAGACCTAGCCGTAAACAGGATTTCAAACCCAAACTGGCTTGTCTATTTCCCTCAACATGTACAAAAAGAGCATTCACTTTTTTCCCATTACCTGCCAGGGTGACTCTGCACACTCCCTTATGAGGTATAGGTGTGTCATCGTAAGCTCTCAGATTGATCTTTTTGTCTCTTATTTGGGGCTTTTTCCTCCTCGTCTATTGTAGTCATTCATTGGCAGTAGGTTGGCCTGCGCCCATCCAGCTTCAGCCGTACATCTGTGTCTGTGCGATCCATCCGTCCTCTGAATCACTGTTTTCTCCCTCAATTGTCCCAACATAGACCGGTGCGTCCTCATCCTCCTCGCTTTCACTTTGCTTTTCAACCAGCTGAATCTTTTTCTTGAAGAAGCAGCATTTTGCGAAGTGATTCTTTCCCCCGCATTTTCTGCAGTCTTTTCCAAAAGCCTTGCACTGTTTTGGCGCGTGTCTGTTGCCACTCCTCTCACAGCCCTTGCTCTCTTTGTTCTGCTGTGGCTGCATTTTTTTTGAAGTGGCCCGCCTGTCCGCGCGCAGCACAGCATCCACCTCTGTGGTCTCGTCCTCTTGGGAAAAAGTCTTAATTTGTGCCTTTGCACGTTCAGAGGCTTGGCAAATGTTAATTGCCTTCTCAAGAGTAAGGTCCGACTCTTTCAATAAATGCATCCTCACTCTTTTATCTTGCACTCCGATGACTATTTGGTCTCTTATCATGGAGTCACAAAGCGTTCCGAAGTTACACGACTGACTTTTCAACCTCAGGTCCGTAACATACTGTTCAATTGATTCTGACTCTTTCTGCATTCAGTTTCTGAAGACGTACCTCTCGTATGTCTCATTTTTCTTTGGTGTGCAGTACTGTTCAAACTTTGCAATGACAACGTCGTACTTGTCCCTCTCATCTTCTGTGAAGACAAACGTGTTGTGCACGTCCAGTGCACTGCGTCCAACTACCGTTAGCAGCAATGCTATCTTGCGTTTATCACTGCCCGTCAATCCGATAGCAAGAGTTTAAAGTTCGAAACTCTGCTTCAAAACTCTCCAGTTCTCATCGACATTACCTGACAACTTCAAGTCTTCAGGCTGACGAACAGAATTCATTGCTTTTATTTTATATTCAAAGTTTCTCCTGGTACCATGTATTGATATGCAGCACACACACCGAGTAGTGTAGTCAGAACAACTTTATTGACACTTCCTCGCGTCCTACATCACAGAACAAGATGAACATACTGCCCCCTGGTGATAACACTGTACTTATCACTACTGATCATTACAATCTCTAGATCGTGTTTCACTTAACTACAACAACAAACAGTCATGATGAGCGGAGCCGGGCCTGGAGTCAACACGTCAGAGGTTTTCAGAGGCCATAAAGACAGCATGGATGAGGAGAGGAGTCAGATAATCGTTGATTCAGTAATTGCTCCAGGAAAACCTCAGTCACATGACTCCAGTGGTCCATGCTCCGTTCCGCACATGGATCTGGTGGAAGTCAGATGTTAACTATAATATGACTATCTCACATGCACACAACGTAATAGCGATGCTTCAGCCACGTGTTGTGCAGCACTGTCCAGAGGTTTGATTGTATTTGTAAATCATAAATTAGAAAGACAGCAACTTTGTCTTTAAAGGAGACACTGCAATGTGTGTTGATTCATCATAGCCAGAGAGCTGCACCAAATCGTTGTCACCTTTTGATTCACTGATGTTCATCAGTCAACAGACCAAACAAAGTTGTAATTGTTATTGATCACCAGACAAGAAGAACGAAAGACTCATTTACCAACCAACAACTTTCTGACACAGTCATTACGAGTCACTGATGACTAACTGAAGCTGAGTTATGCTCATTTTTGAAAACTACAAATGGTTTGAATCTCTTGATTTAGAGTTTGGTGCTGGTACATAATGACATTCTCTAAAGTGAAAACTAATTTGAGTGCAGCTCCAGACACAGATCTGTTGCCTGGCTTTAAATTCTCGTTATCACTTTTGTAATGGCCAGAAAAATGATATCTGTCGTGTAGATATGTATCATGCAGGGCTCTGTGTGACTATACTCTATCCCTGGACACCAGTGGCATAATTTAATTGGAAAGAAGAGACAGAGGGCTCATTCAGAATACCTGTTGAGATAGAGTGGGCTTATTCATGTAAAGGGTTTCATATTACTAGCTACATGTTCACTGGCCTGCTGGGCTCCCGGTCACAATGTGGCCATAATAGTAAAGGCTGGCACAGCTGGTGTCTGATTACATATCTGAAAATGATATTGAATAGGAGTACATGCAGAGGACATACTCACCTGAATTATCTACCCATGGTTCAGATGGAAACCAAGGCAATACACAAAAGAGGGATATTCAAAAGTGGAAAATTCTTGTTATATATAAGTGCTTCATCTTAGGTAGTATTTCTTTTTTCCTTTGCTGACATGCATGCACTTTTTAGTAAATCAGTGGTTTCAAGATCGTGAACGATGCTGGAAGTCTTGCTGCCCCCATTCAGAGACTGAACAAAATTCTCCCTCATTATCACAAGGTAAAAATCAGACTGCCCATGAAAGTCTTTCTCACTGCATTCGTGAGGTATTAACAGCAAAGGGTGCCTCCAAATGTGCCATTTTGATAAGAAGGGGACAGCAAAATGAGTTTTCTTTGCTCCTCTTAATGGCTTTGTGGTGCTTTCAATCTCTGAAGCTTTTGGGGGATTAGCAATAATAATTCCACCCTGAGCTGAGATATCACAGCAGAGATTGTAAACAAGTATGTGTTTCATGCCGGAAGATTATGCTTCTTACATTTCATACAGCTTGAAGAGTAATTGATTTTGTGTTCTTTCAGCAGTATCAACAATTTCTTTGTGTGTTAGCTTTATGTTATACGTTTGTATAAGTCTGCTAAGTCTCAGTTTGTCACAGAAATGGCTCAGTTACAGAGACTGTATACAGAAAGGTGTGACCCGCTTATTTTTCAACCATGTAAATAACGCCTCGAGTTTGGCTGCTAGCAGATTGGTCTTCTGATGCCAGAAGTTACCACATTTGGTGTGGGGGGTTGGAGCAGTAAAGAAGTGAGGGGTTAGCAAACACTCAGTTACCAAAGTTAAACAGTCAATTAAGTAGCTGAGAAAGTGACTGAATCTTTAGAATCTCATGTGAGAGAGCAGCAGGTGACTGAGGCATAGCACGTAAATTAAAAGGACTGAATGTCTCATCTGCTGAAGTCTTTCCTGGTAAAAACAGACAAGAATCCATATGCTCTGGCTAACAACTTTATAAGTTCATCAAGGCTTTCATGATATCAGATTCTGCCACCATGATTATCGTGGCCAAAACCCCCCCCAATAATGATAACAATATTATCACGATATTTATGGAAAGGTTTAAATTTAATGGATTATTACTAGCCACACACTGTGTTAGCGGCTAGCTGCAGTGTAAATCATTGCTAGCTAGCTGACTATATAGCTTCTTCTTCTGCAATCCACCCCTACTCGGAACTAATTAATCACGCCATATTACTTTTAGGACAATATCAGTATTCCTTTTTTTTAAAAATAAACAGAATGTAGTTCCATAAGATAGGCTACTTAAAGAGCTTTCAAGCTAGTTATGGCTAGTGCAGTATACTTGCCAATGCAAGAATATCAATACTAGAATACCGTAATTTCACACACTGATAAAACTCAGGCCCAGACTGTTTGTTAAGCCAGTTAGTGCCAAGAACTACATAGAAAGCCTCATTTTTTGGTGCAATTTCTAAATTACCAATTTCCTATAATCCACCACCAACACAAGTAAACAGACACAGAATTGGCTGGGTTGATGTCTTGCAGAAAACAAGCAATATCCGCTTGTTACTCAAAGCTTGAAGGCTGATATAATTAAAACATATGAGTCACACAGAAATTATGTTGTTATGAATAGAAAATAGAAAAGAGACATGTTCAGTACCAGGCTGTAAACATGTTTATTTTTGCTGTAAAAGAGGGCACTGTAACACAAAGCCTGGTGGGGATTTTTTTGGCCTCTAGAGCCAAAGTTCTAAAAGTTTCTGTACTTCTGATTTGGCTTAATCTGACACCAGTTATCTGCTAGCTTAGCTTCATATCAATGCAACAAGACTAAATTTAGCAATTCAAATTTCCAATTACTTTTTATGCCTATCATTTGAGTTTGTGACAACATATAAGAAAATGTTTCTAATTAGCAGTATCATTTCACAATAGTGTTTTATTCATGTGCCATACTGGTTAGTTAGTAGCATCCAATATTGGAGTTCTGCATTGTTGATTTATTTTCTGTGATTCGATGGTATACGAAGAAACACGCCGTTCTCTCTCGGTGCTCTCCTGTTGTCACAGATTACAATCTGCATTTGGCTGAGCTACAGCAACAGCAGAGCGTTTGAAAGCACCGACACATGATGTCTAATCTCATATCAAAGAAGAATCAAAGAACGTAAGGGAAGGATATTGCCCAAAACCTCAACAGCAGCCGTCCTCTTACAAACTCAGATGCCAAAAAGGCCCTGGACTGACAAAGACCAGCTTTGTTTGCGAGAGAAACCATGACAGCTTCCCTTTTATCTGTCTGAAAGGTTAAGGGTTAACGGTTTGTTTCTTGTCCGTCATTACGAGAGCAGATAGGAGGCTTGATGAGAATGGCTTTTATTAGAGGAGCCAGTCAGCTGTGTCCGCCACAATCAGTATATGAGCAGCTGATGTCAGACATACAGAAACATGTCCTGGTGCTGCTGGAACAAAAGGCTTCAGTTTACACGCTGTGAAAGATAAGGGATGCTAATAGTATCACTGATTGCTTTGTACAGCTTCTATTGATAATTTAAAATCTGACTAATGGTTATATTATTATTCTCTAAAACTTAAACACTTAGTGAAGAGGCTTTGTCATCTGCAAAACTTAATCAATTCAAAGGAGTACAAAGATCTTATGAAAGTACCATTCTAAATTTTAATAAGGTAAGATATGAATACAAATAGATATTTTACTGATTCAATCGACTCCTTCCATGAAGCTTTACTTACCTACTAAATCAAACTGTACACGAAAGTTACCATTGCACTCATCACTTTTGATATCAGTAGATTAAGGTGCAGTGTGTAGGAAAGAAGAATTAAGCAGAATGGTCTTAGTGGATATTGAATATAATATTCAAAGGTTTCTATAAACTAATGTATACAAATTATAAACATACAAAGCATAAGAAGAGTGTTTTTTGTGTGCAAAATAATTTGTATTGATAGATATTTTCAATAGTAGAATCTTGACGAATGGGGGATCTAATTATTATATCACAGGAGCTTCTTGTCCTCAAAGGCAACCGTCCCTTCAACGACTGGAGGGGTAAGCAAGGGATTGTTTCAGTCTATAGTTTTGAGCACTAGATATTGTGAAAAAAAATTCATCCACACACACTGTACCTTTTACTGGCTTTATTATTTGTTACCAGGCCATGTTAAATACTTGATTAGGATTGGTCAAACCCCCAGAACATTTGTGATTCATTCTCAAAAACCAAAGCGTCATTTGGGACAACCTGATCAAATGACACATCATATCATTCCACCACATTTCACCTCTACTTGTTGACACTGTGGCAAAAACAGTGGTTTAATGGATTGTGAACAGGTTGTTATGCAAAGTAGAATCCTGACAGTGTAAGCAAGTCCCCTCAGCAATGGGTCTTGTTCACTATGCATTATCCCTACCATAACTGCACCAATTACAACACTATTTTTGGTCATAATGTGTTGGAGGTTTTGCTTCTGTTGCTCTGGAAAGCACTCAGGTTCAAATAATCTGCATCTTATCTCTGCTCTCTAAGCCAGCCTGTTTGCTTTGGTGGCAGCATGAGTCCTGATGTGGCTTATCAAGAAGCTGGTGATAACATAGAAACAGACCAAAGGATGTTTGCTTATGTATTTTCCCAAAGGTGCTAAATGATTGTACAGCTGTGTGTAGATAATCTCAGCGACAGAACATGTACAGATCCACGCTTCTATGCTTTTTAAGTAAAGACAGAAAGCTGTGAAAATTTCAAGCAGGATAGAGGATGTGTAAAGCTTTGATTTGTTGTCATGGCAGGGATAACAGGCTGGCAACAAAATCTGACATCTCTCTCCCTATACGTATATTTTTGGTGTCATAAAGTCTGGTGTAAAAGTTTCATATACCTGGCAAACTGAAGTGTATTTAAATCCACATCTGAATGTAAACTTGTGTGGATAAACTTACTGTTATCAATAGTTTGAACAATGCAACTTAGTTGATAAGTTGCTTAAAAAAATGAATACAACAGTTATTTTAGTATAAAATGTAAAACATCACATCTTTGTACTAATTTATACTGCTGTGCAAAAGCCTAACAGTACCAATTCCCCTCCTTGCCCACTCTATATTATGCTGAACCAGAGGCCATAAAAATTGAGTGTTGGAACTAAACCTAACCGAGCAGCCAACTGCAAATGTTTCAGGAGCCTGACGCAGCAGGCAGGCAGCAGGCTACAGGTGCAGCCATTTGGCCTGATAAGGATAGTGATTAATGATTAACTCATGTGTAGCTTAGTCAGAAGAATGCTAAGCTTTCATAATTTGATGAAGTGCAACAGGAAAAGAGTTGGATGGCAGGAAGGAAATAAATGACCCGATAGAAGCCAAGTGGCATCGTGACAGGGAGTAATAAATCAAGAAGTAAGGGAGAACTTCTAACTTTAATAATCCTAAAAATTCACTAAACTTGCCTCTTTAACAAGCTTTTGGGGAACTAATAGATGAGTTTATACTGAAGAGAGTATTTCAGGTGTCAAAGTATAGAAATGGTGAGAGTTTCATACATTTTAACTCAAACACTTTCCCCTCCCTCAATTGTCTTTATTCATATGTAAATGTTTGAATACACAAGCACCACCATTCATTAATGTGACAAGTTTGTGTCACAACCCTAAAGAACATTCAGCGCACATCTCCTGCTGATGGTGTTATGATTTAACCAGTGCTACTTTAAGCGGATGATTAACGTCAGATTGATGCTAACAGGTCTCACATTCCATTTGCACATAAGGACCTGTAACATTAAAGCCTTGCATTAAAAATAACTGACAAGAGAGATTAAGATTGAAATATTTTATACATGAATACACATGCATGAGCTCACATGCACAGACACAGTGTGAATATATGTGTCTGTACTGCAGATGTTGTACCTTTGCACGCTGTGTTTCACTCGTATATTGCAGCACAGCCTGACACTGACTGCTACACTTAAGCAAATCTAGATCTTGCTTGTCAGAGTGCATTTCTTTCTTAGGAACTATTAGTACAAATTCATTGGACAGCTAGGTGCATACGTCAATACAAGTACCTGTTAGCCCTTTAGAATTGCAAAGATAGTGCCATGAGTCCATTTTGTGTTTTTGATTAGCTAAGAGATTAAAAAAACACGTGCAAAGAAATCAGAGGCAGCTTTGATATGAGTCTGCAATTTCCTGGTAATATCCTGTGATATCTGCTTGTCTTTACTTATTGAAAGATATAACATGAATGGCACCATTCAAGTGTTTGAGTCACCTTGATTATCGCAACATAGCTATGAGACTGTATGAGCCTTTGGACATTACTGAGTTGTAAATGTGCAGTTTTACTGCTGTGATAACTGTGTTTAGTCCACACAGAACAAAGACATGACGTTTTATTAGCACTTCTCACTTAGGGGATTAACTATATGCACAGACATAAAAAATGTTATATCCTGTAACCTGCACTCAGAATAAACTAAAACATGTCCTGCGTGTTGGGAATTAGACTTGCACAATATGAGAAAAATCAACAATGTGTGATATTGATAATATGACATATGATAAATAAACACAAATTAAAGCAGCTATATTATACAGTTTCTATGTCTGTGTTGTATTTCATATTTTCATGTCTTTGTATACAGAACAAATCAGATTAGCTTTTTTTTCCACCACTGAATTAGCACTAATTCGTCTGTAGCATTTGGCAAGCCTGAGCTTCATGTAACTGCGTCAGAGTGGGATGAAAGGATGGCCATTAAACACAGGCTCGTGTCCAATAGGTGAATGTTTGTGTTGTTCATTTTTGTGTTATTACAAGGAGGTTATAGGTGGGACTTTAACCTTTGTCTCACTCCTTTTTGTCAAATGGAAAATGTACTTTGTTTTATTTCTCATTGTCCCCTACATCATGATTTAAAGCTGCTGTTGGTAGGAATTGTGTAAAAAACTGTACTTTTTTTCTGCTGGGTTTGAAGAAAAGGTCAAAATACCAATCAGTACTCATATGTAAGTGAAATAATTTGAGATTATGGTGAATCCTCTCTGTTTTCTAATGCCTTTGTATCAAGCAATGTTATTATTCCCCTTGTTTCCGTTATCACGGACCAATCAGAGCTACTCCCCAAACCTCTGTCCTGATTGGTCGAGTGGAGGCCCCACTACGTCGCCCTGATTGGCTGGGAAACCACTAGAACACGCACAACGATCTTTTGTGGGTCTTTATTCTGAGTAAAAGAGTTAGTGCTCCTGACTTGGATTTGACTCATATGAAGATTGTCTTACTCTGCAAATGTTGTACCAAATTTCAGTTCACCTACATATTTATTTATTTATTTGATTGTTTGTTTGTAGTTTGTTTGTTTGAATTTGGGTCTTAGAAGGTTGTGATGGTTTATGTAAATGTGACTGGGGGTGAATCGATGGCCCTTTGAGATACCCACGTTAATGTCAGATGCTCAATATTAGATTGAGATATATCTCCTTCAACACTCCACAACTCAAACTACTGACATAATACAAGAACTGTTTTCTTCTTATTCATTTATTCAATTTTCTTTCTGTTTTATGCATTATTATCTTTATTACGTACTTGTATTTATTTATGTTTATCTTTTATTTTATTTATTTGTTTGTGCATGTGGGTACATGTTTATGTAATTAATGTGTGTGCGTGTATACATGTGTATGTATGTTATGTATGTATGTATGTGTTTAGTCCTCTATGTCCTTTCTTAATGCACCTGGGATTTTTGTGTGTGTGTTTAGTAATGTATTTATGCACATATATGTGAAGATATGTGTATGAACCGCCTGTCAGTCAAGTCAGTCATGTCCTTAAATGGGCAAAACTTGTAATCTTAATATCTTCTGAACTGTTGCGTTATAAAAATAATTCACCCCCCATACAGTGTGCCGGTAGAGAAATGAGTTATTAAGACCTAAGCCATTTTTTGTACCAGGGTGTAGACATATTTATTATTGCTGTAAAGATTGTCTTTTTTGAGTGGGTGTGTATGTGGTTTCCTGTGTTTTTTGCAGCCAGCCTCAAGCGGACGCTCAATAAACTGTTTATAACACTTCCGCATGGGCTTCATATTTTGAGACTGGAGGTTGCCGCTTGATGCATACACATATTTTTGCTGTCAGGCAAAAAAACATGTATCTCCAAAACCACTACTTTCAAGGATGTTTTAATAAAAAAGAGAAATGCATGTAACTAATCACTGCATGAGATTAAACCACAAGCTTTTGAAAATAATTTGAATCTGTTAAAATTGAGAAAACCTATTAACATGCATAAAAGGAGATGGAGATACGAGGTTTCTGCCCGACAGTGACAATATCTGAGGGTTGTCTATCTGACTTGGTAAGATCCTGTAATATTTTGGTTGACTATCAGTTAATGTGTCTCCATAACTCCATGAGGGATGGGTCATGTATATCACCAGACTCAAATTTAGCATTTATTAATGCGTACTCTTAGCTTTGTGTTGTTTAGGTTATCTTTTTAATGTTTAATATAGCATTTCCCATTGAGTTGTTTATCTACTTTAATTTTATTAACATGTTTGAAATAAATGTATCAATCATTCAATCAATTATGCACCGATGGGTGAGAAAGAACAGCTTGCTTACATAAAGCCATGTATGTGTAAGCAAGAATAAAAACTATGAGTAATGACTTATTGCTATAAATAAAGTCCTCTGCAATGTATTTACTGTGATTGCTCAAACTGGAAAAACAATGACACTGACATTTGTTGTGCAAATTTGGTTGTGGTTATGAGTGTGATAAGACACACTTTAGCCCTAAAGTTTTACTGTTTTCTTTTTTTTTCCGGAATTACTCCTTCACCTCTTTCAATCAATTGGATTTACATTTTAATTTCTCTCCTCATGTCCCTGCTATCCTAATCTTTAAATTAATCTGGAGCAATTAAGCCATCTGTTTTGGTCTACTAGTTTAAAATGTAACTTCTCAATCTGTCATCATGTCTATCTATAATGAACACAAAGTTATTATTATTAAGTTAGCTAGTATTATTAAGTGCCCTCTTTGCTAACAGCAGCCAGAAATTCCCTCCAGTGTGTGCAGAAGACATTTTCTGTCTCCACTGTGCCTCAAACAGAGATACCAGTGTTGCAGCTTCATCCAGGTTTCATGACCAGTCTCTGTGACCCATCTGTCACTCTCCCTTAGTGACCAATAAGTCCTCTGCAGCAGTTCTCACACTGTGTGTCTCAACAATCACCCTGACAGCTTGACAGCAAGTGAGCCATCTCATCAGAAAGCAGGGGAAAAAAATCAATATTTTCAAAGAGTGAATCCCATTCTTCATTTGGAGGTGCTCAGCTTGATAATGGAACCGATTCTGCCTTGTGGATTTTTTTTTAATTGATCGCAAACTGCACAAAAGACATGAAGTGGCAATAGCAAAGAACGTATCTGCCATCTTTGTGCTTGCATCTGTGACAGAAAGGGATAATTGCAGGTGTGTTTTTGGACCTCACGCTAATAGAGATCAATGTAGGACACTTGCTGAGGGTTTTGACTGTGTCCTCATTTGAATGTTGAGTTATTTTGTTTTTCTTTGGATTTAAACGTTTCAAAGTTTCACTGTCTGAAGTAAATTGATGTTTTTTGTTGTTCAGGCTTTATACCCATTAGTCTGCAACTCTGCAGAGACCAGAGAAAATGGTACACCACTTCTGTGTTCTCTCTGGCAGACTGACACAGCTGCTTGTGATTTTTAGACTAATATATCAAATTGAAAACAAGACTGTTGTACCCAGTGATTTCATCAGTGAGCTACAAGCTTGTTTTCAGTTTTGTTGTGCAAGAGACAACTGTTCAACATATTTTACAAACTCCTCAATACCAGAGTGCATATTTATACTGCACTAGCAATCCAATGTTAAAAAACCATTTGTGAAACATTATTCTCTATTTTATTAGGGTTCGGGCTTTCCATTGGTAGCTGAACAGACCACAGAAAAAGATCGGGCAATGTTATGAAAAGGACTCTCCTTCGTGCCTTAACCAACTGGGCCACCAGGATGCACCATTGCATTCCTCCGCCTACACTGTAAGTCTCAACACAGTGTCTCACTGCAGATATGTGCTTTAATCAAACGTGTTGTCAAATCCTTTCAAACATTGTACTGCCTTGCAGGGTCATCACCATGGTTACTCTATGACACCCATGACATTCAGGAGCTCAAACTTCCTTGGATTCTTTTACAAGAACATCAGACCAGTAGGCGATGAACAGAAATTTCTCACCTCCTTCTCTCCCTGTCAAGCCAGCTGCCTCCCGTGTTAGACAGAGTGTGTGTCTGTGCTCTATTACCCAAGTAAGTCATGGAGCAACAGGGCAGCACAAGCTGCCAGATAGAATAAAGCTATGTGGTCAGTGTGTTTAAATGTGTATCGCCTCACTGTCGTCATATCTGTTTAAAAACCATCCAAACTGTTAAAGAGCGATCAGACTTGACATTTAATTTTTTCATCCCTTTTGACTTTATTCTCTCCACAAAAAGTGGGAATGAAAGAAAGTCTTCTATTAATTTCCTACTTTGTACTAGTGTCCAGGATCTACAGCTATATTTCATTTACACTATGTTAAAATACTACACACTAAGGGGCTGATTCACAAATGAATGAAGAGCTTCTGTGCAGTTGAGACAAAAAGAGGTTAAATGCACCTCAAAATGCGCTGCAGAACAAACAGCAACTTTGCGTCCTGTTAAGGTTTACTAAAATGAGCCATTATGCATTAATTTTCTATGCAAATGAATCTTCAATGCACAAACATCTACCTGCAGTATGGGGGAAAATATTACCATCTGCTGAAAGTTGGTTTGGCTTCATTTGTCATGTCACACTCAAACTTTCATTGATCATGAAAAACTGTTCCATCTCTAGATGACCTAACTATAATATAATGTTAAATATAGTCTCTTAATATCACTTTGACATTAATATTTGTACTAAAATCAGGCGATAAATCAGTCAGGTGGTGGCTGTCTGTGGCTCAACCTTGTTAATGCACACTTATCCACATTTGGGGTGGTGTTCTAGCGCTTTACATACAATCCATTCTTTTTTATAATTAAATAAGCTGCTCTAGCTCGCTCGCTCCAGGGAGGAAGCTTTTGTTATATATTGTAAAATATATATCTGTCATGAATCAACCTCACAATTAACAGATGATTGACCCTCAGTGAATCATCTGTGTGGGCTGAAGAGTGTGAAGATGCAGACAGCTTATCTATACAATCAGACACAAAACGAGCTAACTGCATAACACCCAATTTATTAACAGTTTCTATCTATCTATCTATCTATCTATCTATCTATCTATCTATCTATCTATCTATCTATCTATCTATCTATCTATCTATCTATCTATCTATCTATCTATCTATCTATCTATCTATCTATCTATCAATCAATCTATCTTCCACTGTCTGTCTATAGATCTATCTATCAATCTATAATTCAGCCATACTTAAATCTATCCATCCATCCATTCACACACCCACTCATATACCCAAATTCTTAACTTGCTGAGTCATAGTTCCAGTCGAATTTACTTGGTAATGTCTCTTGCAATATTTGCTTATTGGACGGGGAACTCTTTATGTATTACACCTAGCACCTCTCTGCCATAAAACTTTCTCAGGAGTGCTGTGTCTGTTCTCGTCTTGTGGAGACAGACAGACAAACTTTCCTCTAACGGCTTACATGCAGTGATAATCAGATTTCCCTCACAGTTTAATTGTAGGTATTCATTGGTGATATTATTATTTTATAAATTAATTAATCTACATTTTGTCACCCTTTTTTCATTTTTTATCAACCATTAATTTAATTTGTCCTCAACTTTATCTTTAGCTCCTTTTACAAGTGAATTTCTCACAGTGGAGGATCAAAAAGCTCTATCTCATCTCCAAAAAATTTTAATTATTATTTTCAATCAGTAACTAAAGACAAGAACAGCACAATAAGTGAGTCGTTTGCCAATTAAACAATCTGAATGCAGTCTACAGTACAAACAGAAAAGGATAATAGAAAGAAAGTTCTTTTTCAGCCAGCTTTTTGTCCATGTTCAATAACAAGGCTGTAATGTTTGCTCTTATATCCACGAGGAAAACAAGAAGAGCATATAAATCGAAAGGCTCTTATGATAATTGGTGTTCTGTCTGCTTGCTCCAGCTTGTCTCGGCTTTCTCTTCTTATTGATTTGAATTTGTGAACACTGGAACTTGCTTCTGAGAATGACTGCCACCTGGGGAGCAGCTGTATGGATGCTCAGGAGTTGCTTTATGGATGTGCCGCTCTGCTTTGAAACCACCTCTTTCCCATCAGGCCTCTCCTGCCAGTGTTGGAGTAATTAGCCTTTTGTTTTACCAACTGCCAAGTGATCATTCAGTGTGGATGTCCAAGCAGGAAAAAGAATGTGTGCTGACTTCATGGATAATACATCTGTAAGACAGATTGCATGAATGTTTGAATGTGTAAATGAATGGTTAACTGTCAAATCATATTCCCGCTTGACGTCTCTTGAAACATCGCCATAACATTAGTGGACAGAAGATCAATCACATTGATCATTACTGCTGAATTTCCATGCTGACTCCTCGAATCAACAAAATCCATGAACTTTTTTTAGACATGCCAGCAGAATACTCTAATACTGCTCAGTCTACCGTATTTCCATTCAATGACTTTCTGCAGACTTTTATGTTCCTCCAGATGATGAATAGTAATTATTTTTATGATTGGCTGACTCCTTTAGTGCCACTATGGGGTCAAATAACTCAGCAAGTAATAGATGGATTGCCAAATACATCCATGAGCTCCTAAGGGAGGAGTTTAATAAGTTCGGTGATCCCTTATCTTATGCCACCATGAGGTTGATATTTATGCTTTGGGTGAATAAACTCAGTAACTGCGGGATGCACTGCAATAATATCTGGCACAAACATTTAATAAGAAAAGAAAGAATTTGCTTCGTTTAAAAAATGTTCTGTTCAAAGTTGATGTCTGTGTTTGTTTAATGTATTTCAAACTTAAGTTTGAGTCATTTTTAGAAATAATCTGTCTCGTGCAAAACGGACAGCTCTCATGACGGCTCAAATAGAGAGAAAGACAGCTCACCACTGTGCTTGTTCACCTGTTTGGGTACTAGAACTGAAAGATATTTCCCTTTCCTTGCCTGAGTGTGGATCTTATCTTTACTCCCAAACCTAATGAATCTAGGTTGCATTTTATTCCCTGAAGTGGAGTCAAAGTGATCAACAGGGTGGTGACATAGTATTGGCAAAGGGCGGCTTGAGCAATGCGAGAGAAAAATGTTATCAACCTGATGAATTCATCATGTCTGACAGCCATAAGCGCTAAATGTGACCCGAGGCATAAGTTCTAAAGTGACAAACAATGTTTGTCAGAATGGAAATCCTTCCCCGAATATTGGAATACAATTGCTTTTTGTAAAACATTGAAGGTTGTTTTCTTGTTTCAGCAGCTAAATGCCAAGGTATGACATCCTGACTTACTGCCCCGGTGTGTCATCATTAGACTTAAAGCAGCACATCTAAAATGATTCACTGCAGCTCAGAGACAGATTCAGAATCACTGATAATTTCATCAGACTCTTTTCTCCTCCAGGACAGCTCATCGTAATTATATAGCAGTAGCAGAAGATATTTTGTTACCCTCCAGCTCATGAAAATCATTTTCTCCTATCTGCGCAATTTTTGTACTTCTTCACAGGGAGCATAATTGGAAATTGTTTCAGCTGGTACTCTAATATGGGGATTTAAAAAGGGCTAAATTGAAGCAGGAAGTCACCTTTCGCAATACAAAACTTTCCTCATGTATAACTGTTTGCTCGTCACCTTTCCTGATTATGACTTTGTGATTAGGTGTGTGGGTAGGAGGAGGAGGAGGAGGGGAAGTGGCGCTGAGTGTGTTATCTGGGAGATACAAGTGCTTGTTGACATAATTTCTTGCAAATATTCTCTTTCATAAACAAAAGTTTAATTTATGCCTTTTTATTCAGCTCATTACAGCACAAACATGAATTATTGACTCTTGCAGTGTTGTAATTGTGCACTTAACAGCAGATACAGCTGATAAATGAACAAACCCAGTGATCATTAGTGTTTGTGTAAGCGTGTGTGTGCAAGTGCTCATGCTTGTGCATGTGTCTGTTTGAGGTCGGGTGGGGCGACATAGGCATTAGTTTCATGCAGGAGGTCTGTGCTGTATTTCATCTGGAGTGACCTACACGAAACATCATAATATTTGGAAATCAACATGATATCTTGTTTTCAGTGTAACCATGTTTACATTACTTAATGTTGTGCTTTGGTGCAGAGTTCTTGGTCTTGGTTAAAGAGACAGCATTAAAAGTGGTTGGTGCAATATTTTGAGTGTAGCCCATCAGTGCAGTATTATTCTGTGTACATGTTTTGTTGTTTAATACATTGGAACAACATTTCTAGTCTAGTATATATGTGCAGTGTTTTTAGTGTGGTGCATTTGTAAAGCATTTTCAGGGAAATGTACTGATGCCAAATTTCAGTGTAGTGTATGGGTATTTTCAATGTAGTCCATCTATGTATTTTTTAAAGTCTGATGCATTAGCGCAGTATTTTTAGCGTAGTGAACCAACACAGTAATTCAGTACAGTGCATTGGTGCAGTATTGTTTGCATGCTACAGCTATGCAATATTTGGCCAGGAGCGTCTTCATATAATGGTCTACTGTGTCTGTGCAGCATCTCGTTGCGGAGCTTTTATGAAAGTTTTTCTGTGCAGTATCTTGGAGAAGGTGGGGAACTTGTGAAATACTTAAGTGGTGGTTGCCATGATAATAATATATGTTGAGTGTAGTTGTATTCATAGCAAGTTCTTGTGTGTTCTCTTGAATGCAGAACACAAGTATTGCTTAAGGGAAAATATAAAGGTTAAGTGATCTAATTATACACGTTTTTAGCCTGGAGTTGTTTTCCTCCAAGGTTAAAGACATGTATGACATGAAACTGCAACAGATGCTTCACACTCTTGCCATGTCAGATATCCAGGCATAGAGTATAATAAAAGTAATCTGTGTTTTCCTCAATGTCCCCATGTGATATGACAGTGACACAGCAAATACTGACCTTGGTGTACAGTGCATCTGGAATGTATTCATACCCCTTCTTTAGCCTTATTCTAAAATGGATTATAATCATTTTCCCCTTGAAATTCTACACACAATACCCCATAATGACAAAGTGAAAAAAAATTGTAGAAATGTTTGCAAATTAATTAAAATGAAACACTAAATTATCGCATGTACGTAAGCATTCACATCCTTTGCTTTGAAACTCAAAACTGAGCTCAGGTGCATCCTGAGTCCACTGATCATCCTTGAAATGTTTTGACAACTTGGCCTGAGTTTACTTATGGAAAATTCATTTGATTGGACATGATTTAGAAAGGCAAAACATTTTTCACTTTGTCAGTATTGTGTGTGGAGTTTTGAGGGAAAAATATAATTTTATCCATTTGGGAATAAGGCTGTAACATAAAATGTAAAAAAAAAAGGTGAAGGGGCATGAGTACTTTCCGGATGCACTGTAGATTTGTTTGCTCTTGGTAGCCTAAAGAAGTGAAACACTGATGTGTTGTGATGTGATTTTAAATGTCAGTGAGGGATAGAAGCCATGACACATTCTCCAAAATAATTCAACAGTCAATGTGTATCATGCACACGTAGGCCACCTCTTCATAATGAGAGTTAATTTGGGGTCTTAAGATTTTGAGAAGTCACAACGAAGACTTTCCCCAGCATTCAGTTTAACACTGATTACCCAAATGGAATGGACATCGTTTTTGTGCTCATGCTTCACATTTAGTTCCACTGTGACTCTCTCAGTCATGATATGAACAAATCAATTCCTTTTAGATTCAGTCCTCTGGGATTTGACCTTTCTGCTCATACAGACAATTTGAATACAATGCCATTTTTTTCCATTATAAAACCTACAAGGCAGGACCATACCAGCTGGGCTCATGACAATGTTGGCTTTATGTGACAGCCTTGCAATTACCTGGCTGGCTATAAACTCAAATGCCAGGAAAGAATAGAGGATGTGTAAAGGCAACCCATTAAAACGAAACACTGCTCATTACCTTCTGTTGAATACTGCAGATCTGACCTGTTGCTCTTTTATTCCTCATGTGGATGATAAATGAGATAAAGAGTCCACAGCCGTGTTGGAAGCACTGAGGCACAATGGTGCTTTGAGCCAAATGCTAACATCAGCATGATAATAACTGTGACAGCACTGAAATGCAGATTTTTATCAGTTTAATGTTTACCGTCCATCTTACTTAAGTGTGCGAGCAAGTAAACATTTGTTAATCAGGAGTACCAACAAAAGACACCTGAGGTTTATGGGAATTTTATTGGTTTTGCAGGTACTAAATCACATTGTTTTAAACCTAGTAAAAATGTAACCCCATGATAACACTTCAGGAAAAGACAGGGAACAGACACATTGGATTATATCATGAGGGTGCCATGAATGTCTGTAGAAAATTGAATGATCATCCGCACTAAAGTTATGACAAAGTTACAATCTTAGTGCGGATTGAGAGGAGAAGTCAGTAAAAATATCTTGATAGCGTTATCCAGTCATCATTGCTTGCTCATTTGCTCAAAGGCTTGGGAAAGGGCTGGAGGCTATACCAGCATGCAGTGGTCGATTGAGGCCAGTTCCAGGCAAGACAGTATCCGTATAAGTCTTCTTAGAGATTTTGTTTGAACATCCAAAAATACAAACTTAATGTAGGATCACCCTATGTTGCTTTGTAGAATCTGTCACGTACTAGACTGAAAAAAAAAGAAGAGGACCAAAAATGCTGACAAAAAAGCCAAGAGATAAATAAAAAAAACATATATAAACTTACTTAAATCATAATCAACAGTCCACAGACAATCCCACAAAAGACAGAAGAAACAATCGAGAATACGAGGAAGGACAGACCGAAGAGGAACTTGAAAGACTCAGGTGAAAAGACTCAACGAACTGACCCAGAAGGTAAACACACAGAGGCTGTTTTTGAAACCACCTATACTAGCAGTATGTAGTTATTTTGTGGAATGTAGTATGTAGTGTGTATTATTTAAATGAGTAAATCTGCAGTATGCCAAAAGTACCCAGATGTCATACTAATTCGGTAAAATTCCCTGTATGCATTGGTCCAATCACCCTTGCGTACTGTTTCCCACAATGCAATACACTAACGTTCTTTTTCTTCTTTCCGTTTATGGTGGTTGGCACTCAGTTTTTAGGTGCAATACCGCCTCCTAGTAGGAGGCTCCTACAGTGCTGGAGTGTGGACCACAGTTGTTACCAATGCTACAATGCAAATGTTTAACGATCTGTTACATATACAGTGAAGTACTGTTAAAGAAACACCGGTGATGAAAAAAGACAAAAGAAGAAAAAATAAAAGGGGGAGAGATGGCGCTATGCATTAAGGGAAACAGTACGCAAGGGTGATTGGGAATTTTCACATACTACATACTGAATTGTGTCAAAACCAGTACGTACTGCTAGTATAGTAGGCGGTTTCAAAAACAGCCATACAGTAAGGACAGGTGATAAAATCAACAGGACATACAGGGAGTGAGAACTACAAAATATACAGGAAACACTGAAGACTTTACTCAGACAAGGAATACAAGAACACAAGACATGGCACACAATGAAAAAGACAACAAATAACCCAGGAAGAACAATAAACAAAATTAACAAAAGCAACTCATGACAGAATCTTTCTTATTGTACCATCTTATAAATCCTGTCTTCATTTACTGCAGTTTTTTTGTGTTTCATGAAACCTCATCCCTGGTGTTCTGAAAAACAAAGTGAGCACAAAGTGAAACAAACTGTGGAGTCATTTGGAGGAGCTGACTGCTTGAGCAACCACGAACACTTGGTGTTCCAGGCTATATTGTTAAAATCATGAAGCAAATAGGAGACAGGAATTGGTAGGGGAAATGCAGATGGTGGTTTTGGCTTCAGGATAGTTACTTGGATCAATCTTCAGAGGGCTACAAATCTGTAGTGGCAAAAGCGTAAACAAATTACACCTTGTTGAAGTATGTGCCTGCTGAAATCGTTCCCTTTCCCTCAAATTTGTACAAATGGAAAATGTTGCTAAACAAATGCAGCTTTTTCGCACTCAATATCTCAGAGATTTTGTGAAAGGTATTTTTGAGAAAATTACAATGTGCGTGTGTCAATGAGAAGTTCATACAGAGAAATCATTCTTGTGTTGGTGAGCAAATTAGTGATGTCAGATATGATGGGATGTTCATGTGATCTTTGTAACACATGAAGAGTGTGTGATAAACACCCTCACAACAACACCTCTTCCACCAGAATGCCACTCTCTGCCTAAACTTTACTGTTTGCCAGCCAGTCCTGGAGTTGCATCCATGGATAAGCTTGCAGAATAAATAGTTATGACACAACAAACACTACCTAGACACCGCTGCTATCATCAGGAGTATCTCATGATAAGAACAGCAATATCCCCTTGTGAAGTCTAGAAATAGAAGTATTGATTTCAGGAATAAAAGATTTACAATAACACTTTCAGTTTTTTTGGGGAGTGATCTTTTCCTCTGAAAGAAGGCTTTGAAAAGCCTTCAGATCTATCAAGGAGATTCGTTCAATCTGTGGCCATAGAGCTCACATTGTAACCTGAAGGCTTTTCCAAGATTATCAAGAAATTGGTCCCTATCTGTTAAAATAAGCTCTACTGGGTTTGTGTGATCCTGTGAAGCCTCTGTCAGTGTGGAATCATCTCTCACACACCTACCTGCTGCTGCACACAGAGGTTCTCAAACACAGCCGCTTTCTTGCAGCCAAAAGTACATTTTAGGTTAAGTGATGTAGACACAGACATCCTCCCCACAGGAGCTCTGAAGTCACATTCTGTCTTTGAGCAGCAACTGGATAAATATGCAGTGAGAAAATTACAGTGCAATTTAATGATTTGGGGCTTGGCAGGCACATCTGAGGCAGAGAGGCACAGATGGACCCCGGTGGTGGCAGTAATGCTGAGATACCAGGCATCTTCACAGTCAGTGGAAGGAAAGGTGAGGCTATGAGAGAACAAAGAGTAACTCACCATGCCTTTGCAGTCAATTAAGATGGCCTTTATGTGCATAATAGTATCTGATTTGGATTAATTAATCCATTCATTTTGGCTCTGGGACATTTGCATTTACAAATATTTGCAGTAGCAGTATCCCCCGAGATAAGCTAAAATCCTCATTAGGAAACAGTCATGACACACTGTAAAACCAAATGATTGGTCGCAAGAAACAATGCATACATTTCAGACAACGTGACAGCTCTGCAAAAGGCATTAAAATACATTTGAGCTCCACCCACTCACTGACAGCAAGTCATAAAGCCTGCCTCCTCTATATTCAAACTAAAAAATAAACTATGCATGAAAGGAATTTTTCTAAAACAAAGTTTCAGACATCTCAGTAATCTCTTATTATGTCCAAGCATCTTTTTCTACTCTGACAGTTTTAGTTTTAAGTTATTTGATGCCATGGAAATGAGGTTTAATGATAATATTGAAAGTTCTGATAACAAATGTGGCTCCTGCACCTCTGTTTGCACCAAATAAGATAATAAGAAAAGGAATTATGAGATAAAACATAACTGACACAACCAAAGTATTCACTGAACTTTACAAAACCGTGAACAACTGCTTCAAAGCAACTCAAGAATCTGCTGCGTTGTAGACTGTGTAAGCCTGAGGGAAATCAAGTGGTAATCTCTGGTGTTGAAAATTAAGCTAAAGCATGAGGGGAAACAAATGTAGTTCTCCGAGTGTCCACTTTAGGCATGTTATATAAGCCAAAGAACCCTATTAGACCCCTTGAGAAGATGCCTAACTTTTACAGCAGAAATGATCATGTTTACAGCGTGGTTTCTTGATTTGTGCATACTATTTGGGCTTTTTAAAAAAATATATGCATCTGTTAAGATCATATAAAAAATAGGGGTTACACATACAGCTGTATAACTAAGTGTTCTGTGGGGAGGGCTGTCTGACAGGTCGGCACATTTGTAGCTGTTTGCAGGAGGCTAAAGGTGGGACGATTTAGTATTTCCAAAATGGCACTGTTGGGCTTCAAAATATTTATTCAAAAACCAGTAGGTGACATCAGTCTAGGTGCAGACTGCAGAAAAACGTTGCCTTCAAAAGATGTCAGTGCCTGACTTGGGGTATTTTGGCTTCAATTAGGAGTAGCGTTGTCCATCTTTATAATGAATGGTTGAAGACAATTGCATGAATAGCAATTGTGCACTGGTGTCGCAAGAAACACATTTGGAAAAATGCCAGCAGAAAGCACAATTGTCAGTATATCCAACAGGTTAAAATCACACTTTGAAATACTATCAGAGAAAAGTAAAAAACAAAATAATCAAGGCCCCTTTTATATTTGTTTGTTAGGGTTTCATTTAGGATCAAGGCTCGCCTGCACTGTCCCCACTAAATGCGCAGCTTTGAGATCAGAGCCTTCATCTTACTGGACTACCTGCAGTTATGCTCAGTGGTGCTTCTAATAAACAGTTACTGGCTCTCTCAGAGGAACCGGGGCTGTGTTGTTACGATGAATGGTCTGGGAGCAGTAATTGCTCATGAATGAGGCAGGATGCTGGCAGAGGGCTTCAGAGCCCAGACTGCCAGGGGGTGATTCATCTGAGCACAATAGCATAGTGACTCTGATGACACAGTATCGAGGAAATCATCGGAACATCACCCAAAGGAGGAATGGATGATTCTATAGAAGGATTAAAGTGGAATGATTGAATCATAGATTAGAACACACGAGAGATGCAGTGCAGACGAAATGAAAGGGCACAGTGATTATGTATTTTTCTGCTCTCTTGAAATATTCAATGGCAGAGCCACAGTCGCAATAAACGACCATGGCTCTAGACAATAGGTGGTCTTTGGCCCTGATTTAATTCCATTCCTGACAGTTTAACTGATGCCTGAATGCTGATTTCAAGACATGCTTCAAATGTAACCAATCATTAGCGCTACAGAACTCCTCACACAATCATACTATATGTCCACTCATTTAAAAAGTCCTCTCTCACCAATTTGTGGGTTTGGTTGCATATGAGTCCACCTCAGCTGTGTGGGGATGCCACCTACTGGTCAAACTTTCACTACACACTGTTTTCTGATCAAAATATGAAAGTCTGTTTCTTAACAAGACTGGAACATGACACAAAGCACATGCACATCTTATTCATATATGATCCATAGGATGATCGAAGATGTGCCGTGCCATGTGAGCTGTACAAAGCAGTCCTTGACATAACTAGGGGCGAGATGTCTTGGACGGTTAACTTTTCACTGTCAAAAAAAAAAATCCTCTTGAATCTACTTGGCCTCCTGCTTGTTCAATTCTCAAGATTAAGGGACAAGGTTGATGAAACATCTGCTAGCAGCTATGCCTTGAAACAATCTAAAAAAAAGGTCCTGTCTCAAGACTTATCTCTCACAGACTTGCCTCTGCCTGAAAACTACTCTCACTTGTGTCCATCATATAGCTTTGCTGTCCCAACCACCTCATAATGAATCTTGTTATTTTTTCTTTATTTCTATATTTTTGAGCATGTGTTTGTACTACTTTAAATGTGTCCTTATCTTTTACTTTGCATGTGCAGTGGATATCAAAAGTCTACACACCCTTGTTAAAATCAGAATCAGAATCAGCTTTATTCGCCAAGTATGCTTGAACACACAAGGAATTTGACTTTAGTAAACTGTGCTCTCTTTGTACAAGGCATAAGAATAGGAATAAGAATAAGAACTACAATAAAAAATAAGATAAAAATATAATAACAATAACCTTAGCTATAAATACAAAGAAACAACAAATAGGCTTGACTAATATGTACAGGCTAAAATAATATGATACAGTGCAGTGGTGAGTTGCAGAGGTAGTTTTACATTATAAAATAGTAGTTAAATAGTACAATAAATAGAAGTATGGAATTCTGCTTGGAGAACTGTTGCATTGTGTATCTACATGTATATTTACAGAGAGTATTTATCTGACAGGTATGACACTGTTATGGTTTAGTGTTCATCAGTGACAGCCTGGGGGAAGAAACTGTTCTTATGGCGGGTTGTTTTGGCGCACAGTGATCTGTAGCGCCTGCCGGAGGGGAGGAGTTTGAAGAATTTGTGTCCAGGGTGTGAGGGGTCAGCAGTGATGCTACCTGCCCTGTTTCCTGGCCCGGGACAGGTACAAGTCCTGGATTGGGGGCAGGTCGACACCGATGATTTTTTCTGCAGTCCTTATAGTCCGCTGCAGTCTATGTTTGTCTAGTTTGGTTGCAGAGCCAAACCAGACAGTGATGGAGGTACACAGAACAGACTGGATGATGGAGGTGTAGAACATGATCAGCAGCTCCTGGGGCAGGTTGAACTTCCTGAGCTGACGCAGGAAGTACATCCTCTGCTGGGCCTTTTTGCTGATTGTGTCTATGTGGGAGGTCCACCTCAGGTCCCGGGAAATAGTTGATCCCAGGAACCTGAAAGAGTCCACAGTGGACACAGTGCTGTTCAGGATGGTGAGGGGTGGCAGTGGGGGGGGGGGGCTTCTCCTGAAGTCCACTGTCATCTCTACCATCTTGAGCGGGTTCAGCTCCAGATGGTTCTGACTACACCAGAGAGCCAGCTGTTCCACCTCCTGTCTGTAAGCAGACTTGTCTCCGTCCTGGATGAGACCGATGACGGTGGTGTCGTCTGCGAACTTCAGGAGTTTCACCGAATGCCAGGTTTTGTGATGTACATGAATAAGATCAAGATAAATAATCTTAGAACTTTTTTCACCTTTAATGCGACCTATAACATGAACAATTCAATTAAATTTTTTTTAATCTTTTAGAGGGAAGAATAAAAAATTAAAACATAAAATAATGTGGTTGCGTAAGTGTACACACCCTCTTATAACTGGGGATGTGGCTGTGTTCAGAATTCACAAATCACATTCAAACTCATGACAAATAGTAGTCAGTATACACCTGTCATAAGTTAAAGTGACTTTGATTAATCCCAATAAAGATCAGCTGCTCTAGGAGGATTTTCCTGACATTTCCTAATTTGCATCTTACAGCAAAAGCCACGGTCCACAGAAAGCTTCCAAAGCAGCAGAGGGATCTCAATGTTGAAAGGTATCACTCAGGAGAAGGGTCCAAAATGTTTCCAAGGCATTAGATATACCATGGACCACAGTGAAGACAGTCATCATCAAGTGGAGAAAATATGGCAAAACAGTGACATTCCAGAGAACTGGACATCCCTCCAAAACTGCTGAAAAGACGAGAAGAAAGGTGTTCAGGGAGGCTTCCAAGAGGCCTACAGCAACATTAAAGGAGCGGCAGGGATTTCTGGCTAGTACTGGCTGTGTACTACAGTCATGGCCAAAAGTTTTGAGAATGACACAACTATTAATTTTCACAAAGTCTGCTGTTTCAGTTTTTATAATGGCAATTTGCATATACTCCAGAATGTTATGAGGAGTGATCAGCTCAACTACAATTAATTGCAAAGTCCCTCTTTGCCTTGAAAATGAACTTTATCACCAAAAACACATTTCCACTGCATTTCAGCCCTGCCACAAAAGGACCAGCTAACATCATTTCAATGACACACAGGTGTCACACACATTAACACAGGTGTGGGTGTTGATGAGGACAAGGCTGGCGATCAATCTGTCATGATTGAGTGACTGGACACTTTAAAAGGAAGATGGTGCATGACACCATTGTTCCTCATCTGTTAGCCATGGTTACCTGCAAGGAAACACGTGCAGCCATCATTGCATTGCACAAAAAGGGCCTAACAGGGAAGTTTATAGCAGCGAGTAAGATTGCACATCAGTCAACCGTCTATCCAATTATCAAGAACTTCAAGGAGAGAGGTTCAATTGTTGCCAAACAGGCTCCAGGGCGCCCAAGAAAGTCCTGCAAGCACCAGGACCGTCTCCTGAAGGTGTTACAGCTGCGGGATCGGGCCACCACCAGTGCAGAGCTTGCTCAGGAATGGCAGCAGGCAGGTGTGAGTGCATCTGCACGCACAGTGAGGCGAAGACTTTTGGAGGAAGGCCTAGTGTCAAGCAGGGCAGCAAAGAAGCCACTTCTCTCCAGTAAAAACATCAGGGACAGACTGATATTCTGCAGAAGGTACAGGGACTGGACTGCTGAGGACTGGGGTAAAGTCATTTTCTCTGATGAATCCCCTTTCCGATTGTTTGGGGCATCTGGAGGAAGGCTTGTTCGGAGAAGACGAGGTGAGCGCTACCATCAGTCCTGTCTCTTGCCAACAGTGAAGCATCCTGAGACCATTCATGTGTGGGGTTGCTTTTCGGTCAAGGGAGTGGGCTCTCTCACAATCTTGCCTAAAAACACAGCCATGAATAAAGAATGGTACCAGAACGTCCTCCGAGAGCAACTTCTCCCAACCATCGAAGGGCAGTTTGGTGATGAAGAATGCCTTTTCCAGCATGATGGAGCACCTTGCCATAAAGCAAAAGTCATAACAAAATGGCTCGGGGAACAAAACATTAAGATTTTGGGCCCTTGGCCAGGAAACTCCCCAGATCTTAATCCCATTGAGAACTTGTGGTCAATCCTCAAGAGGCGGGTGGACAATCAAAAACCCACAAATTCTGACAAACTCCAAGCATTGATTATGCAAGAATGGACTGCCATCAGTCAGGATTTGGTCCAGAAGTTGATTGACAGCATGCCAGGGAGAATTGCAGAGGTCTTGAAAAAGAAGGGCCAACACTGCAAATATTGACTTATTGCATGAATTCTGTGTAATTCTCAATAAAAGCTTTTGATACTTATGAAAAGCTTCTAATTGTATTTCATTATACCATAGAAACATCTGACAAAAACACCTAAAAAACCTGAAGCAGCAGACTTTGGGAAAATGTAATATTGGTGTCATTCTCAAAACTTTTGGCCATGACTGTACATGTGAGAACATCTCTCGTATTCTTCATATGTTTCGGCTATGGGTAGGGTTGCAAGACAGAAGCCTTTTCTTATGAAGAAAAACATCCAAGTGTGGCTACATTTTTCAAAAACATACATGAAGTCTCCCAAAAGCATGTCAGTTTTGGCACAAAACCTCCAGGCTTCCATTACAAAGATGAAGTTGAAGGGGAATTTCACCTTTCAACACGACAACTAACCAAAGCATACATCCAAATCAACAAAAAGATTTATCTTGGTCTCAATTTTTTTACATCACAAAACCTTGCATTTTAACAAGGGTGTGTAGACTTTTGATATCCACTGTACTTTTATATTTCTATATGTGTCTGTTGTGCAGTAATTGCTCTGTGTTTCCTGATTCTGACAATGTTGTGTATCAAATATATTCTAAATTTCACTTGAAGTACATATCATCACATATCAAGATCCACCACCCTTTCTACAACGTGCTTGTGAATCACAGGAGCACATTCAGTGCAAGACTGATCCCCCTTAAATGCACCACAGAACGCCACAGGAAGTCATTCCTGCCTGTGGCCATTGGACTGTACAACTCCTCCCTCTGATGACTGAAATATATTCTGAACTCTGTGCAATGACATGCAATACACTGTGCAATATCCCTGCTACTTCAACATCCTGTATATAATACCTTCATTTCCAGTGCTTTTGTACATAGCGATCTGTAACTATTCTGCGTTTCTGTATATACTTAGTATTGATCCAATTTCTATGATTTTATTCTTATTTATATCTTATTGTATTCCTTCTTTCTATTAATATTTTGACTTTTTTAATACTGTGTATAAGAGCATTCTGTAACAACTGAATTTCCCTCCCGTATAAATAAAGTATTTCTGATTTCTGTTATAATGTTGTCCCCCTGCTTTACAGCTTGCTTAAGAAAACATAGAGGGAAATTGGCCATGAAGTAATTCTGATCCCATCGGTTACATTTGACAGCTTTCATTAATCTTTATTAACAGACATTTCCATGTTACTATAGCTCAACATCAGCTATTGGACATCTTTAAACTCCAATCCTGTTCTCGCCTCTCGTTGTTCTGGTTGTTGGTCAGACTATAAATGATGGCAACAGATGGAACATCATGCCTTGGCTAGAGGTCCATTATACCTTCCATTAGGTGTCATTTCTGGAGGCTATATAATCGTCAGATGACAGCCTGTATTTGAAACACCACCATATAGCACACATGTCATACTCCAGGATGTAAAGCAGTCTTATGTCTTTGCATCCGGATTTAATCTGAAGCTCTGAAAATCGTATAATTCTTCACAACAGGTGCTGGGTATCAGTCTCACAGCTGTACACCTGTCTGTGACTCAAATTCCTAATGAATCCCACCCCTAGCTGCTGCAGTTAACCAGCGTCTGTGTCCGTTCCTGGCCATATCCTGTGAGTTTTAAGGAAGAAAACCAAACACAGCGGGAACAAAGAGCACACTGTGTCTGCTGCAGATATTCGTCACCTGTGGTAACACTATGATGTAGTGGAGCTGGGATTACACGTGTTTAGGAATGTGAATGGTGACAGTTTGGACAAGATGCCTATTGTTGAGAGTAACACCTGAACTGGTGGCAGAGGTGAAAGCTGATCAGGAGGAGAAGGGAAATGGCTCGTCTACGGCCAAGGAAATATTCTGGCAAAAGTCCAAAATTATGTGATCGCGCTGTCTCAAATGGACAGCAGAAAAAAACAACGTCGAGAGCTGATTGTTCAATGTTTACAGCAGGTCATGATGACTTTAAGACACAGTTAGGCCAACAATCACATTTACCAAGTTATTTCTCTACTGCTGTATGTATTGATTTATTTTCAAGTGTATCAAGTTTAAGTTGGAACTTTTAAACAAGAGCCAGAGTGCGTTCTCTTTGTGATTCAAACCAAATGAAAAACATTTGTTATGTCTTTTAAATTGTACAATACCAAAGTAATCAGTCATTTTTACAACGCCCACAATATTTTATTTTTTGCCTTTTTATTCGTTTTCTTTCCAGTTTGAGTCTTTGTCCAAGGAAAATGTCTCAGGATTCCAAGATTTCTGAAATATTTGAGCTGTAAACCCTCCAAACCTGCCGTGAGAAGAAAAGGCACATAGCACTATTCCACTGCACGGTCATATTTTTAAAATAATTGAACTCTTTAAAACTTTGAAAAGCCTTGAGGCTGTCCCTGTAGCCCTTTTTTAGTCAGTTGTAACAGATCCTGGTAGGAACTTTAAAAAGAGTGAGCAGTATTACTTTATTTCTAATCCAGATGGGATACATTAGGGAGCATGTCTGCTCAAGTACACAAAACTATGTCAGCCTCTCTGACAGCTCTGTGCCACCTGCTTAGTGTTTCAAATCTCTCTCTTTAAAAACAAGGAAAACATGCAATAACATTCGGATGGCTGGGATTTTTTTCCCACATAGGTAAGGTGCATGCCACGCAGGGTAGTTAGGGGTTGTGAATAGAGCAATTGAGAGGCATTGGACCCTGCGGAATGCACCGGAAACCACTGTCCAGATGTTGAGGGGCAGGGAGGGAGGGGGGTTATGGGATAGTGGTGTGAGGTGGGTGTGGTAGTGGTTTAGGGAGGATGTGTGAGTCCAGTGAACATTACAGAGGTGGTGTTTTCGATGAATAAAGACTTCAGAATAGCATAAAAATGTTACAGTCCAGGATTTAATATCAGTGGATTTTTTATTTTGTGATAATTTTGTGACTATATTTTGATATCAGCGTTTATGCTAACTGAGTCATTTGTGTTATGACCCAGTAAGAAAAGTAAAGTAGCCCAATAAGCAATCAATTTTAACTCTGAATATTGAAGGTGTAATTTCAAACGCACATCAGGCTGGTTTCTTTGTTGGGAAACTGGCAGGAGAACCAGCACCAAAGTTATGGTGGCCGCTTCAGACAGGGTCAGCTCTACCACGTAATTTAGCTAATTTCAACCAATCCAAACATCAGTCTGTGCTATTTTAAGAAAACTTTCAGAGCCTTACTTTGCCATCAGAAAGCCCATTTGTTTTAGCACTATTTACTGACGTAACACGTATGTTCCTCCACCTGCAGCGCACTGATCCGCTGTTTGAGTCATCAAAAGAAACTGAAATTAAAACAATGATGCCATGCTGTTTGCTGTGGACACAAGGAGACCTCTTCAAAATACACTGTTATCAGCTGAAGGGGAAGACTGAGCTGAAACTCTCTGGCCATTATTGTCAGCCAGATAGTGTTTACCTTTTATTGCTAAAATGAGGGGAAAAGGATTGAATTCAAACTATATCAGTGTACTGGGCATAACTCAAGTTGATTTGTGCATCATGGACGCAAACAGCGGAGCAGTGCAAAACAAATTGGCTTTCAAAATGAAGCTGAAAATGTTCTAAATATAGCATACACTTATACAGATGTCAATATTTCTGTTGGAGTATCTTAAAATAAGCTAAATTACCTGTTACAGTTGACCTCATGTACAGAAGTTGTTAGTTAACTAACTGTAATCTGCTGTGTAATACATTTACTATTTACAACTTCCTTACACATTCCCACGAAAAAAAAGGACTATCCCTTTAAATGTTAGACACGATTAGCAGAGAAAGACTGGGTAGATAAATACTATTCATTCATGTGTGCACACATACTTCATGGCACCCGTGAATGAGTTAGTGCCGAAGCAGGGCCACCCCAGTCAGAATACTACCATATTTTAATTTTTTTTAATGCATGCTTTACAAGTGTTTCGTGTTAAAAGGTTCACAGTATTAAACCAAGGCACTTTGTTGGGTCCAACATTAAACCAGTAAGTGCTCTAATTTTGTGAAAATGTTGTTATTGCCTTTTTTATGACTCCATGCCTCAGAGTAATCAGGTGGTTCCACAGTCTTGTAAGAGAACAATCATGTCCAGTGTGCATTGTATTTTCAGTTTTCAGGCTTGCTGTCCATTCATGATTGAAGAGCTAGGTCCAGCATTTCTATAATCTACATGAAAGAGACCTGCCTCTCTTTTAAAATGACCCTGAGAGAAAAGTGTTGAGAGGTGGGAATAGTTTTAAGAACCAGTGACTACAGGAGTCTGTTCGGTGTTCTGCAAGAAAAAAAAAATCAATAAGCTACTTCTGAATGGGAGTCTCACAGCAGTCTGCTTCAATAAAGTATTTTTTACCAGAGAACTTCCTTACAGTTAATGCCTTGAGGCACACATTTATGGATTAGGCCATATCGTGCATCAAACTTGCATCCTGAGGGCAGTATCAGCCCAACATAAAAAAAAGGAAAGTGTATTTCCTTTAAATACTTAGGGTGTTTTTCTTATGTGTGTGTGATGTCAGTGTGTATCCGTGTTTGCCTTTAACAAATGGTTGCTTGTGTTGCTCCGCAGCGCATTGTAGTTATTAAAGTCAGTAAGAAAGGAGTCTTTGTCACGGCCATCATCTAAACCCAGTCACACGGACCATCTTGTGCCAGAGAGCCCAACTCATTTTTTACCACTGCATTCCTGGGCTGTTTGGTAAGCCCATAGGGGTCCTTTCCCTTCTTTCCCCCCTCCATCCCCTGCTGTCTGGATACCCTATTTCCCTGACTTCATTAGGGTCCTAATAGGGAAATTAGTCTCACAATACACACAAAAACACACAATCTGAAACAAATGTGGCTACTTGTCTGACTGTGGTGTTCTTTCCAGCCACTTCTGTGCTTTTTGCTTAACTCATACAGACATATTTGTGTATCGAGACAGTACTTGCAATGACCATTATTCTCACAATATATGTACTAGCTCATAACTTAATCTATCATAGGAACATAGAGTTGATCCCAATTGTTACATTAACTCCAAAAAATTGTCAGGACTGTGTAATAAATACTTTATAAAGGTGTTATGCATAATAACTGGGCTCTGTCTACAGGGGTTTGTCCAGACTTTGACTGGGGTGGCCCATCTGAGGCACTGACTTATGCAGGAGTGGCATTTAGTATGTGAACACATTCACAAATTAATATAATTTATTTACATATATTAATTTTGAAAGTATCACAACATAGTTGCAATATTTAAAACACATAGCTTAGTTTAGTTCTGCAAGAACTCAAAAAGATGTTTGCCCAGTCATAATTTAAAGTACAGAAGTTGCAAACAACTGCCTGCACACTAACTGTCTAAAGTACATTTTAGTTTCTCAGATTTTACTAGAAATATATTGTGGAAACTTTAAAACCATTTCTTTTCTCTACAAACCTTTTTTTTCCTCTGACTGTCTAGCTCTCCAGAAGCCTCTGCCACTGTTGCTATGCTACCAAGTCATCATCACAGAATTAGCTGGCGTTTCTAAATTTGGAATGACAAATTATGAAATATCTCCGTATGTTTTGGACCCCAAATCTGACCCAGGATGTTTGGAAAAAGAATGACAATAAAATCCCCAGCAATGAAGAACGGTGCCGGGTGTTTCTTTTCAGTTTCTGCTAGGTTTCCACAGTGGGGCCATGCCACCCCTGCCCACTGCTCTGGACAGGCCCCTGCCTCTCTCTATCTATATGTACAATACGCTGTGCTTACTTGTAGTTAAACAGACATTGCTAAACATTGCCTTGTTAACCTCAACTTTGTACTAGTTTTGCATTTCATAAGCTGCATATTTGAAATCCAGTAAAGCTGCCATTAATATTTTCTTTGCAATACCCTGATATATTAAAGAGTTGTAAATATGAATTAGATATAAATAGTATTTTTGGCATTTAAGTCAAAGTAAGTGATGGTGTTCTAGAAGACTGCATTTTGTTTGTACAACTTTCAATTCAACGCAAATAAGTCCAACACTGCCCTCCCCATGTTTGAGGACAAACGTGGGCTTGTTAGCGATAACGTTTCATTTTCAGTGGCTTTAGAGGCAAGTAGTGACAGAGAGACGACATCATGTAAATTAAATGACCTCTTCAATATGTATGTGACCATTTAGGTCGTCTTTAGTCTTGTTCCATCGTTTACTACAAGCCCATAGGGAGCAGTGAAACTGATGGCTTTTTCAGAACTCAGTTGCTCTTTCCTCATTCACATTACGCTCTGGCTTTTTTACTGTCTCTGTTAATGTCTTGTGTGGTGCTCCCTGCATCGTTTCAGTGGCTGACAAACAAACAATCCATTCATGGGACACTCAGACTTTCCCAAGAATCTCAGCTGTATGTTTATACATTCTTTCAGTGAAAGAGCTCATTTGTGGTCGAGCTATTCTAGTTTCCAGTGTTTCACTCTCTCCTGTTGTCTCTCAAACATTTACACTTTTTTTTCACTAAGTCCTTAGCTTGTTTTCTTTCTTGTTTCTCAGAAGTCCTGTTTCTGTACTTTGGTTGGTATACAATATTATTTTGGGAGAAGATGTTCTGTAGGATGGTTTGATTTAATGCAACACATTTAAGCATACAGAACTTGAACGTCCAAAATAAGACTACCCGGAGCCCGGAGGTGATAACAATGCCAGAGGAATGAAAAAGGAGAAAATTCGTAAAAAAACAAACAAACAAACAAAGTAGGACAATAACATTTTGTGCACAATCTTGCATCCAGCCTTAAGCTGCAGACTATCGTTGCTAATTACTGACAGATGTAGTTGCCAGTTACCTCAAACCCGTAATGCGTTAGTAATGTCCTAGGGCCCATCTGTGCTCCATGGATCTGTTGCTCAAAATCTGTACAGGCAGGCAACTGAATAGGTGTTTTCCTGCCTTCGTAGCTTCCTTCTGCTGACATTGTGGATTTCAAATGCTCTTTCATCTTTCAGTGCCCCAACTGGTGCATTCCTCCAGAACCAAACAGTGGTGGTGGTTAGGCACATGGGTGGTTCAGTCGTGAAGCAGAAGAAGCACACTCTGCCAATGACAGAGTAAAAAATCTGAAAAGTCAGTGGTACAGTATTTTCCTCTTATTCAAAGCCTCCATTATTGGGATAAGATATTCAAATACACTGTCTACATTTTGCTTGAAGCATTATGAGGATGCACTCCCTGACATGGATGTCGTGATGTCACATTACCAAGACATACTTAGATTTACCTCCCAAATGGAAGTTCTAAGATACTAAACTTTGAAATCCCACACAAGGAGTTTGACTCGTTTTAAATAGTATGACAGTGCAGAGTTAAAGTACATTAGGTGGCAATGATTAATAAATTGAGTAGGGTGTACCCCAAGCATAAAGCAATTTAAATATATTTAATGCGCATTCAAGGCTGGAATAATTTTCTAAGAAATTCCATTCCTAAATCCAGTCATGGATTCTTCGCATAAAACTGGGTTTGCACAGCTGGTACTTATTTCTTCAATTTGCTGAGTCACACACAGTCAGCTATGATACTACGGTTACCACACTTTCTTTGTTTGATGGGTTGCATGCATTACTTGCACAGACGGAAACACACAATTAATCAAATGGGGAAACAATTTTCTAAATGTTTTCAGGGAGCTTAATTTGGTTTAGTACGATAAGTACTAGAGTTTGCATGTTCACCTTGTGTATGTTTGGGTCCTCTCAAGGGAACTCTGGCTTTGCCCCACAGTCTAAAGATGATTGCCTATTGACTTAGTGATGGGCTTGCAGTCTTTCCAGGGTGTGCCCTGCCTCTTGCCCATTGACTGCTGGGATAGGCTCCAGCCACCCCCCATGAACTGGAACAGTTTGTCTAAGCAGTACAGATAATGGATAGATGGATAAGAGTGAAAATTACAGATGATGATTAATATCTCACTTAAATTGAAGAGCTGTCAATAAACTAGAGGGACGGGCATCGTACCTGTAACGGCAGGACGACCATGCACCCTGTTGCCTGACCGTCTGACCAAACCTCTGTAAATCAGCTGACAGACAAGTCACAACAATATCATGTGACTCTACAGAGGAAGGCTGCAGGAAGTGTCTAGTCAAACATGTCATGGTAAAATGCAGACAAAAGTGACATAAAACAGATTTTTTTTCCTTGAATGTGATTCAGATCTGAATTTTTTGTAACAGTTCAAATCAAATATGGTCCCTAAACAGTTACAGATAAGAACCTTTACAATATGAAGTCAGTCTGAACAGCCAAGTCAGAATGCGTTAAACTTTGACTATTTGACTCTTCTCGCAGTTTTTACAACAGGAAGACAAGTGTGAACAGGAGTCACTCACATTCAGAAAGCCATCAAATGAATAAAACATACTTAAACAGAGTGAATCAATCAATGGATTGCACTGTCTAGCTACATGTTTAGGGTCAGATAGTTACACTTGGTACCCCCCTTAGAAGCGTCCAAAAAAAGGACTATACAATTGATTATTTTGGCATTTGGTATTTTTCCTAGTTTTGATTGTGGAAACACCAACAATTACATATCGTGTCGTACTGAGCCGGACTGCTGGTGGAAACGCAACTTAAGATGCAAATGAAATGCATTTTTTTCCTCTGTATTTTTCATTCAGCCAAAATATTTATTATAGTATAAATATGTAAATATATAAATCTAGCTTAACTCTTCACATATAATGCATTTTGATGGATCAAATTCCTCAACAAAAGCACCATCTGAACTTTCTCAAACTTCAAACATTAGTTCAACAATATGAGAAATGCAATTCTCAGGAGTACATTTTATGAAATGTATAAATTAACTCTGACTAAAGCTCTTTATTTTATTCTGTGTAATACAGAACTTGTACTTGTTTAACCTCTTTCTCGTGAATATAGTTTCCTGAAATGTAATAAGGCATAGTGACTCAGTCAGTTGTATGACTCACAGTACTTCTTTGAGTATTGTTCACACACATTGTGCAAATATAACACCTGACCTCGGCACACAATCTTACCTGATATACCTTTATGTACCTCTTGTTGAACAATATGTTGACTTTGTCATTTGAGGAGTTTAGTTTCCTGCATCAGTTAAATACATTTCTGGACAATGGTATGATATATTCCTTTTGATCCAAAATCATGCAATTTATTTGACATGTTTTTGATTAAAAAAAAACCTCAGTTATGTACATTTCTTCAGTTTAACTAACCTCAGGATCTAACTCTGATATCAGTGCTTTCATGAAGGTCTAACTCCTCTAGCTTGTCCATTCATTGAAGACAATTGAAGAACTCTGGAATAGCAAAGTCGTGCTGCTCTGGAGTGTGAGAGCAGTGCTTTGGGTTATGTGTTCATCTATCCACCACAGAATATACATGTTGTGATAGTTTCTCAAAATAAAAGTGTTTGAAAGATTTCTTCATTTTTAAACCAGAGAACACGCTAGATTGACCTTATATGTGCATTTTCCAGAACTTCATCTGACGCTGTTGATTTGTTTTGTCTCCTTTACAGCCAGATTTAATCAGTGGAATTAACTTAATCTGCTGGTTTTAACTCCTGCCTAAACATGTCATTACTCTGGTCTAGGCATATATAGCAGACAGCCTTGCGTCTTTCTGGCTCTGCCCTGTGTTTACCTTGGCAGAATAACCCTCTCTGTATGATCTATTTTGCCACCCTGCCCTCTCTAATTACAACATGTCATCCATGCCCAGTTGCCCTGAATTTATATCTCACACATGCCCTCAATGCAGTACAAAAAATATTATGTCAGATGTCCTAGATGGGAAGGGCAGAGTGGCTTGTGTTTCCAGGGTGGACATTGGAGACATGGCTGTTGTGCTTTTCTGTTTATGAAAACTTTAATGTTTCTGTGTCACAAGTTTATGCTTTTTATGCTGGGCTGCCTAGTTGGAATACTAAATAATTTTCTTCGGCCCGCCAAAACCAAAAATCACAAAACTCTGATCACAATTTGAGACCAAGAGGGATTATTTACAACTATAGTTGTATTTCATGAACAAGTCAAGTCAACTTTGTTTATGTTGCACGTTTAAAATAACCGAGATTGGTCAAAGGTACAACAAGAAAATAACAGTTATCTATTGAGATAAAAATGATATGTCACTAAAATAAAAGATGAGATTAGATTTAAAACATTTGAGTATGGGCAGGTCTTCTTTTCATTGGTAAGGTAGTGCAAAGATCAAGGGACGTTCTTGCAAAGGCTTGATTGCTCCTGGTTTTAAGCCTAGTTTTAGGCACATACAGCCGGCTGAGCTTAGTGCTCTGTCTAGAGTGTGAATATGAAGTTCAGCTAGGTAAGGTGGTGCAAGTAACAACTTTGAAAGACAAAAAGTAAAAGGTTATATGTCAACCATTTGTATTACATTTTCTGTATTAAGTTTGTCTCATTTCATAGCTTAAGTTGGCAAGACAAAAGTTAAAGAATGGTGTCTGCAATGTAAATCTGCAGGGGTCTTCATCCATACCTGCAATTATTAACATGTCAATCAATCAATCAATCAATCAATCAATCAATCAATCAATCAATCAATCAATCAATCAATCAATCAATCAATCAATCAATCAGACTTTATTTATAAAGCGCTTTTCATACAATGACATTGTAACACAAGTTTCCCACACAGTGAGGAAACGCTCTCATGTTATCTTAATGAGGAAACATTGGAGGTAAAATAAGATGTTAAAACATAAAACAGGAAATTAAAATCACCAAAGTAAAATACATTTCTAAGATAATAAAAGACTAACATATTACACCATTGAAAGAAAATAAGATGTGAGACTTTAAATAAATAAATAAATAAATAAAGTAGAATAAAAGTGACTAAATTTGAAATAGATAAAAAATAAATAAATAGATAAAACTGTTAAGAATAAAAATAAAACTTAGTTAAAAGCAAGACTAAAAAGGTAGGTCTTCAGTTTGCCTTTAAAAATATATATAGTAGTAATATATATATTACTATATTATATATATTAATATATATTGCCCCTTCTTTATTCAGGTGGTTCAGTCCTCTAGCTCGCTAGCTAACTTTTGTTATGACTTGTGATAATGTAGCATCCTGTTCGATGTTAACAGGTGGAGCTCATACCTGTGTCCCAAATAACCACAGGTTACAGAGGTAGAGGAAAATGTGTCCCCTCAGAAACACTAAAAAGTAGTGCAAAAGGTTATTTTCGGAGAGACATTAATAAAAGATGAGTTCTCTTTGATGACAATAAAACAATACGATTATAAGTGGTGTTCAGAGTACTTATTTAAGCTTTCATTCAATATATTCAGACTTCATTCCATATATATCAAGTTTCATTAAATATATTCAGACTTCATTCCATATATATCGAGTTTCATACAATATATTCAGACTTTCATTCCATATATATCGAGTTTCATTCAATATATTCAGACTTTCATTCCATATGTATCAAGTTTCATTCAATATATTCAGACTTTCATTCCATATATATCGAGTTTCATTCCATATATATCAAGTTTCATTCCATATATATCGAGTTTAATTCAATATATTCAGACTTTCATTCCATATATATCGAGTTTCATTCCATATATATCAAGTTTCATTCAATATAGTCAGACTTTCATTCCATATATCGAGTTTCATTCCATATATTCAGACTTTCATTCCATATATATCGAGTTTCATTCCATATATATCGAGTTTCATTCCATATATTCAGACTTCATTCCATATATATCGAGTTTCATTCCATATATATCAAGTTTCATTCCATATATAGCGAGTTTCATTCCATATATTCAGACTTGATTCCATATATATCAAGTTTCATTCAATATATTCAGACTTTCATTCAATATATTATTTCCTGAACGGCTTGCCATAAATATATGTATATATATATATATTTAAGGTGATATCTAAGGTGAGTCCTTGTTTGAATATGTTTTGAAATTCTGGCTTTACTGTAACGGAATGAAAATTTTGGACAGTCAGGTATGCTTTGGATTTGCTGCACGGTTAATATGGCTGTCAGTAGTGTAAGCACCATATACAAATCATTGCTGATACATGAACCACCTCTGTAAGTTAGACTTTAATGCAAGTATTAAAATATTGCAGGAACTATTGTCACTGCATTGCTTGACACTTTCCACAGAGGTTACTTTGTACTGTGAATTGAGTCAAGGTTTTTTTTTTTTTCTGAAAAGCATTCATGCATGTTCATATTTCTGACGTCTGGAGTATTTCAACATCATGAAAATGTGCTAGATTTAGCTGAATTTAGGAATTCTCAGTATGTGGAACTCAATACTTGAAGCTATGTCTTTTTTTTTTTTTGATGAGTTTCCCCAAGTGTAAGGAGCTTTCCTTAAAACTTTAGAGTTTGAGTAACCCTTCAAACTCAAAAATCTAGTGCAGAATGTTGCCAGTTTTCACATCTTTGATTTGAACAGTGCATGGTATGGAAAGCAGCACAGGTCTATCAAGGTCCCTCTTTTCTTTCCAGTCAGCAGGCGAGCAGCAGCATTGAACTAGCAGCAGACGTAGAATGGATGACCGGTCTAAGCCCACATGAAGAATTACGGTTGTCAAGATTCAATGTTATAATGTCTGTATCACTCTCTCTAAATCAGGAGAGAGTAGTAATTTACCTCAGCTATAAGTCACAGCTGCAGGAAGCTAGACTCAACAAAAGTATGCTTGAACACACAAGGAATTTGACTTTAGTAAACTGTGCTCTCTTTGTACAAGGCATAAGAATAAGAATAAGACCTACAATAAAAATAAAATAAAAATATAATAACAATAACTTTAGCTATAAATACAAAAGAACAAATAGGCTTGACTAATATTTACAGGCTAAAATAATATGATAAAGTACAGTGGTGAGTTGCAGAGGTAGTTTTTACATTATAAAAATAGTAGTTCAATAATACAATAAATAGAAATATGGAATTCTGCTTGGAGAATTGTTGCATTGTGTATTTACATGTATATTTACAGAGAGTATTGATCCAACAGGTATGACACTGTTATGGTTTAGTGTTCATCAGAGTGACAGCCTGGGGGAAGAAACTGTTCTTATCGCGGGTTGTTTTGGCGCACAGTGATCTGTAGCGCCTGCCGGAGGGGAGGAGGTTGAAGAATTTGTGTCCAGGGTGTGAGGGGTCAGCGGTGATGCTACCTGCCCGTTTCCTGGCCCGGGACTGGAACAAGTCCTGGATAGGGGGCAGGTCGACACCGATGATTTTTTCTGCAGTCCTTATAGTCCGTTGCAGTCTGTGTTTGTCTAGTTTGGTTGCAGAGCCAAACCAGACAGTGATGGAGGTGCACAGAACAGACTGGATGATGGAGGTGTAAAACATGATCAGCAGCTCCTGGGGCAGGTTGAACTTCCTGAGCTGACGCAGGAAGTACATCCTCTGCTGGGCCTTTTTTCTGATTGTGTCTATGTGGGAGGTCCACCCCAGGTAAATCAGAGTGTTCGGGAGTAGGGTGTGAAAACCTGCAGTAGAAGCTGTTCAGGTCGTCAGCTAGTCTTTTGTTACCTTCAGGGTGGGGGGAGGGTCTCCTGTAGTTTGTAACTTCACGCAGGCCTCTCCAAACTTCTGAGGGGTCTGTGGCAGAGAAGCTCTGTTTTAACTTCTCAGCGTAGCTCCTCTTAGCTACCTTGATTTCCCTCGTCAGTTTGTTTCTGGCCTGCTTGAACAGGTCCCGGTCCCCACTCCTGTAGGCCTCTTCTTTGGCCTGACGCAGCTTCCTCAGTTGAGGTGTGAACCAGGGCTTGTTGTTGTTGTATGTGCGGAAGGTCCTGGTCTGCACACACATGTCCTCACAGAAGTTGATGTATGAAGTCACAGTGTGAGTGAGTTCATTGAGGTTTTCTGATGCAGCTTCAAAAACACTCGAATCAGTGCAATCAAAGCAGGCTTGTAACTCCTGCTTTGACTCCTCCGTCCACTTCTTCACAGTTCTAACTACAGGCTTAGCCGTTTTTAACTTCTGCCTGTAGGTCGGGATGAGATGAATCAGACAGTGATCAGATAATCCTAAAGCTGCATGGGGGACAGAGCGATATGAGTCCTTTATTACTGTGTAGCAGTGGTCCAGAGTGTTAGACTCCCTGGTGGGACACTTAATATGTTGTCTGTATTTAGGTAGTTCGTGGGTTAAATTTGCTCTGTTAAAATCCCAGAGAATGATGAGCAGAGAGTCAGGATGTTTTTTCTCCACGTCTGTAATCTGGTCAGCCAGGTGCTGTAACGCCTCCGTTACGCAGGCATGAGGTGGGATGTAGACGCCGACCAGAATAAGGGAGGAGAACTCCCGCGGCGAATAGAAGGGTTTGCAGTTTATGAAAAGAGTCTCCAGATTTGGGCTGCATGACTTCTTTAACACTGTGGTATCTGTACACCAACCTTCGTTTATGTAGAAACAGATTCCGCCTCCTCTCGTCTTCCCAGAGAGTTCCTTAACGCTCTCCGCTCTGTGGAGCTGAAAGTCCGGTAAGTGCAGTGAGCTGTCTGGGATGTGTTCACTGAGCCAGGTTTCAGTGAAACACAGGGCGGCGGATCTGCAAAAGTCCGTGTTTCTTGAGTTGAGGAGCAGCAGTTCATCCATCTTGTTTGCCAGGGAGCGGACATTCGCCAAGTGAATGGACGGGAGCGCACTGCGTAAACCCCGTTGTCTCAGTCTGACGAGCGCGCCTGCTCGCTTGCCCCGGCGCCGGCGTCTCCGGCAAAGACCATAGAGAGCTGCGGCTCCACCAGCAAGAATCTCTGTGTAACTTCCAGATTCAATGAAAACCGGTGTAAAAAGTTCGGCAGAGGACTGTCCAATGTTAATAAGTTCTTCTCTGGTAAAAGAAACCAGAGAAGCGGAGCATAAAGCTACAAAAAAGGAGAAAAACGCAACAAGTACGAGAGAGCGCAGTACCAGGGCAACCGTCCGTGGCGCCATCTTGGAATCACAATCACAAAAATATTGTGAAAGAAATATGTGAAGTGAGCCCAAAACACTGCAAAGGAAATACATAATTAAATGAAGAAACATCTTGTAAAGTAAAAGATAAGTTCATGTAATGAACCGTAAAAATACAAGTTTTATAAATGTATTTATAATTACCCCAGGAGGCCCACCTGAAGCATCTCCAGGCTCACCACCACACTTACAGGAACGCAGCATCAGAAAGTGACAGCTCACATGAATGAGGTTCCTTTTTATAGTTTTTCTCAACTTGGTCATACTGGAGTTCAGAAATGTGGCCAAACCCTGAAACTGGCTTTGGATTAAAAAAAGGAAATATCGCAATTCAGGGTTTTAGAGAACTGCCAGGTTTATTCTTTGTCTTAGTTTAAGTGTGTATTAAAAGACATTGATTCAGTTAATCTCTCAAAGGTGTAACATTTGTAAATAAATTCTATGCACTTTAAAGTAGTTCCAGTAATGTGACATGCCTCGCTTTTTATGAGTGCCATTAAGTTAAAAAAAAAAAAAAAAAAAAAAAACCTTCCTCCCTTCCTTCTCTCCTTCCAGCTGACAAAACCTGTTCACAAAGACCACAGAGAAAACCTTTCCTCCCTGGATACCCTTACTGTATTACTTCCCTAATTCTTCAGTGGAAACATCTCGACAAACCTGGCTCCAAAAGAACTGCCAGAGCACATTCTGTACTACAACAAGTAATGCGTTGTGCCCTGTTTGACTTCAGAGAAGTGGAAACACAGAGTGGCTCAGTTCCCTTGACTCTGCAGGTGCTGGGAGCTGTTTCATAAACACCTGCTGGGAGTTTAGAGTGAGAGGAACTCTAAATCCTGGCTGATCAACGTGGACTGCGTCTTTCTTGGTCAGAGGGAGAGATGGATTGTCTGGACTCTGATTTGTCAGTGCTCACAGGTACAAAGGTTGTATTTTGTAGACAAGGAAATTTGGCACAACCTCTGCCATAGATCAACTCAGAGTTAAATTTTTCAAGACACACCTAACATTGTCTTGTCTGTATTAGTCCAGGGGTGCTTGGAATATTTCAAGGTACCATAGCTCCTGGTTAGAGGACTGCAGCCATGGCTCTAGTCCTGACTCTGGCCACTGTCTTCCCAAAGCCCTGACCTTAACCTGAGCATCAACTCTCCAACAGTTTAGAGAGCGGGAGGACTGAGCAAGCTGACCCAAACTTCCCAGGATGAGAAAACTTTAAATCTAAATGTTATTCTTCTGGGTCCTCAAAGGATACATTGTGTGGGGATCCAGAAGGACATACCAGGCTGTGAAAGAGCCTCTTTCTTGTTTTCTGCCCATTGGCCCCCTCCCAGTCTCTCCGGGGCGGCCTGTCTCTCTCTGACAACAGCTGCTTGCTGCCTGTGAAGGCCGGGGGTGAGCGGCGCTGCTCCAGACATCTGTAGGCCCTGAGCCTGGGCCGCCTAGTGCTCTCTTTCTTTTTCCCGCACACACACACATACGTTGGAGCCCACAGTCTGCCTAGCACAAAGGACTACATTCATCCCCCTCATACAGTCTCTACTGGTGAAGAGGTCGTCTGAAGCTCCCAAACTCTCACTCTTTTTTGCCTCTTCTCTCTCCTTCTACATCTCCTGTCATTCTCACAGAAATTCCCTCCCTTCTCAAACACTCTCCTCTCTCCTTAGTTTGAGTAAATGTGCCTCAATTTTCGTCCACAAGACTTAAATAATCCAATAACATTATGAGCAGTGGTTGACCAGGATGACAACGGGGGCAGCATGTCTCAATTAAATGCAACATATCCCCTTTTTATATCCAGTGACCTGTCTTCAGCTGTCAGGTACATCTTAATGCGGACGTCTTTGAAAAATATGTGGGAAAGTGAATGCGTATGTGTTTGTGTGTCCCTCTGTGTGCGTTTTACCTCCTAACCCTGAGAACAAGCATTCCAGCGCAGAGGACTTGCCGACTAAGTTCACAAAGGGATACTGAGAGAGGCCAGAATGAACAGAGATCCTTTGTACAGAATGAATGTGGCCATGAGAAGTTTGGGAACGGCTTGGTTTGAGAAACATCACAAAGTTGCTTTTAAAAAGCCCCTTTGGTAGGAAAACATCGACTTGTACTTTCAACGTAGGAGCTTGGGGTTAGCCGTATGTCTTCGCCATGACTCAGACCTCAAATACTGTACATACTGTGTGGGAAATCAACCAAAAATGTCACTTTGAGTTGCAGATGTCAGCTTTGTTGTCACTCTTTGTCATTCATAAGATCTTTGTGAGATACAGTTGTGTGTAATTCTGTCTTTGGTGAGGTGTTGGTTAGATAGTCTGATCCTTAACTGGACTGCCTTTGTGCAAACGTGTCTCCAAGCTTCTGCTCTACAGTGATGACCTTGGGCCACATATTGTACTCAGAGTAGCTCATTCTCACCAATCTCAGAACCCATTGGTTGTCCACCATGTAGGCCTCATGGAACGATGGCTAACCTATCTGTATTTCTGGTTTGGCTAGTGGTTAGGGATGAATGACTTTGATCAAAGAAATCCTTTTTCAAGTTACACCATAACATGTTTGCATGACATGATGGATACACCTTCGTCAGATTACAGTCAATGGGAACCAGGATGTCATGACCACCGATTCTGCCTGCTTTTGCTCTCTATACGTACTGTTTTGTGTGCATACCCAAAAGCCTGCTGTTACTTGATTCATCAATAGACTACAAACGTGCTACAATTGGAAACCAGCCTACCTCCTATACCAAAGTCTAGTCCAGAGGGTAGAGATTACTTGCACTCAGGCTGCTTGCATTAGTATTTCGAAGCCTTTCTAGAGTGCACTTTTTAAATGCATCCCAATAGAGCAGGTAATGGAATTTATCATTAAATATTTTCTTGGACCTGCTGTAGTTCACACAACTTCCTTTGTGTGACTTTTTTCATTACTGTACAAATTTAAAATTTAAATGCATAACCACCTCCTTTGAGCTTGAGGGGGTTATGGACCAGTGAGTGTACTTTGGTGTGAGCAAGTATATCTTGTTATAATCTATTTTCATTTCATGACCTTCATAATAAAATAAGATCATCAGCGACACGATTGGTCCTTTTTTGTACAGAATTGTAGTATCTGCATTCAGGGTTGGATTTTCTAGGAAGAAGAAATTGACTCAGTATTCAGCACTCATTGATTAGTGATTATATTCAGGACTGTTCTTTACTTGTTCAGAATATCATTCACATTTTCACATATAGGCTCCATTTCAAACTCAGTACACCTCAAAACAAAAACTTCATACAGGAATGTTGTCAATCAGTGAAGACAGGCTGAAATCATTGGTGGCAGAACTTGTGAATAAATTACTGACTGCAGTCCGAAAATGTGCCACAGAGCATGTTTTACATCAGCATGTTCTGATCTCTACATAAACATTGTTTCTAACTCCAGTCGGGTCCCTTAGCTCAACTGTAAGACCCATTTAAGCTCTGTGCATAATCATGTGTGCACACAGTCTGTCCCTAATGCACAAAGTCAGCACTTAGCAATTCTTGTCTGCTCATCTGCTTCTGATTAGTGACGACATGAGCAATGCCAAATGGGAGATATGGATCTCATTCCTCAGCAGACAAAGCCTCATTCATTGGCAGAAAGCTCAGATGTGGGAAGATGATTCCTGTGACTTGGACTCGAGCCGGTACTCTCCTTCTGGGTTCTCGTGTTGTCCTGTAAATAGGGGGTCATACCACATGTTCTTGGATGGTGGAAGGGTGTTGGATGGGATAGTATGATGGTGAACATTTACACAGTGTACTGTATCCCTGAGAACTGTAGGCAGAAGGTTGTGTTCATATGTTAGTGCTGAAAAAACATCGCTCCCAAGATTATATCAAGGGTTGAGTTTGAAAAAATTTTAAGGTAAGAAATAGATTACATAGGTCCCTACAAAAACTACAATAGACTATACTACATATTATAAGCAACACTTACCTACCTGTAATATCTGCTGGTATACTTACATTGAAGCTTCTCAATTAGCATGTCAAACAGACGTGTGTGTTTTGGATCATTTACAGCATACCTGTACCCTTTTTATTCATCACCTTGTTTGCTAATTTTCCAACCTTCAGCCAGGAGTCAGTGGCCTGCAGACATAGCCCTGACAGCTGTTAAAGTTTAAGGCACACCTTAAAAGTACAGGCAATCTTTTGATGAAAGAATATCCACCAGCTCTTTTAAACTGCTCCGGTTGACTCACTGTTTAAGGGAAAGAAACACAGGTGCCAAGGTTTGGGTGAAACTTCACCTTTGAGCTCCACCAAATATGACTAATACTCCAAACAGTGAGGAAAAAATCAAACATGCCCCACTAAAGCATACATGTAGATGCAAACACACAGTCTTTGTCCTTCTTATACACAAGAGTAATGTCACTCATAAAGTTTGAGGCATAAAACTAACAGCACGTCCCAGTATAATGATGTGCCATAAAGGTCATGCTCTGCAGTTAAAACAATGGTTATCACCTCAGCAGAACAATGGCTGTAAAGCTCTTTATTGCAGCTGTCTATGTTTTATGGCGTCCCATTTATCTCTTAACTCAATATTAAATGTTGGTCAGGATTTTGCGCCTGAAATTGAATAGTTTTTATTACACAGTATGATTGTGCTCCATGATAGCTTTTCAGTGCGGTGCATTTGTCAGCCCTCAGAGGTTGCTGAACTATTGCTTGCTGGTTGCTTCAACCACACGCTGGCGAAATACGTCATGGATAATGATGTGTGCAATTGTTCTGTCTTTGTTCCTTGCAGGTGTGCAGGGTCATAACCTCACAGAACTCTACAACGATAAAATCCTTATAGCTTCACTGCATCTGGATCTCAATCTCTCTTTCTCTGCCTCTTGTTCTCTCTCTTGCTCACAATTGGAGAGCAATCCACTTGCCAAAACATTTGAGGGCAAAGTCATCATAAAGTAATTTCCGCCGTAATATAAAATGCACATTTCTGAGGGGATAAAGGTCATTGGCAGATGTCTTTCAGACCTCAGAGGCATTTTCGGTGAATTTGGATCCTGCTGTGAGCCTCAACCACATTACACTCCTGCCCAGAAACTCACTCATGAGACTCTTGCATGTGGGTTTCTGTGTGTGTGCTTGTTTGTGTAAGGCATGGCTTTGTGTTTTAACTGTCTTGATAGGTTCAGATTAATAGAACAAACATAAGCAGTCACACACGGCTGTTTTCATGTGACCATAATATGAGGTGTCTGGTTAGTATTTTCTAGCGTTGTATTTTTTAACCAGGCGCCAACCTCCAGTGTTTGAAATGAAGCCAATGTGGGAATGCAAGAAACACGGTTCCTTGAGGGTTCAATTGAGGCTGGCAGAAAAAGTGAAGGAGTCCCCACTGAGTTCCATTCCCAAACACCCATTTTTACAGAAGAAATAAACATGTTTACAGCCTAGTTCAGATATTGTTTTTAGTCTATATGGCTAATTCATTTTCATGTGCAAACTTTACCTTTTTTCTCTTCACTGTTAAGATATTACACTTGCTAATAGTTATAAAGAAACTAACATAATTAGGGGTTCATTGGGTTTAACTGAAAAATTGAGTCATTGTAGCTGTCAGCAAGGAGGCAAAAAGCCTGCTTCAGCATTGCCTGTATGCCGACCACCAACGTTAGGCTCAAAACTCTTCTTCTGAAACAAATAAGTGGTAACACAGAGACTACAGTGACAACCTCTAGTGTTAAAAAATGAGGCCAAAGCAAAAGTGTAAAAAAACTACACATCAAGGAGCATTCACTTGAGGCTGGCTGCAAAAGCAAAGGAATCCCCTTGTTAAACTGCTAATTTTACATAAAATGAAACATGTTTACAGCCTGCTTCTAAAAACAGTTTTAGGTATGTAGCTCATCTGTTTATTCGAACAAACCGCAAAGGAGGAGAATTTGTTCAAAACACATCTGTTAAGATAAAAGAAAGGCTAACGCCGAACTTCCACCAGAGCGGACACGGCCAAAATATGGATCAGGTGGATATTATGAGGAAGAGTTATGCACACAATTGCATAATTAGGGGCAAGGCTGACAGGTGGGTGCATTAAAGCTGCTCGCTAAGAGGGCACTAGCATCAATAACTCAAGTTGTAATGCTCATTCACATTAACTCAAGTTGTCTTTGACCAGAACCACAACATTTTCAAACGTTTCGACTGAATAAGGGCAATATAAAGTGTGACATGAGTCAATTATTTGCCTGACTTGAGGGAAAAAATAAGCTGATGCAAACAAAGGGCCTCCCAGTCCAGTGGGCAAAGTCAGGAATATGACTTAAAGTCAGTGCAAGACTGAAAAGCAGGGATGGCCCATCAATATAAATAGGTACCTCTTGCCTGTGGTTACCTTTGTTTGTCGTGGACCATTCCTTCCTTCAGTGACAAAAATCGGAGTCTGAGTGGGAACCTAGCGGAGTCACCTCAGCAAGATCCGAATACAGCAACACCAGGTTTTCTATAATCTGCGAAAACAAGCAAATGTTTTGGGCTTTTCTCTCCTGGGCACTCCCCTCCCTCTGCACCGCATGGAGCAGGGTTCATTTGAAAGGCGCTGTTTGTTAAGGCTTTAGCGGTTAGTAAGTGCTTCCTTTGTTTGGTCGGAGCGCGGAGACGGGGGGTTAATATCTCCCAGGGAGCGCATACAAAGAGGGCCTTCAGCTCCCCTGGCCGGAGAGGGGTGGCTAGATGAATGAGGCCGGGCCGTGGGGCAAAGGTGCCAGGGAGGGCACAGGAGGGTGGGAGGTGCAGGGAGTAGGAGGCAGGGGAAAGTCCTGGAGGTCATGGGGGGTTTTGGAGCAGTAGAGTAAAAGGCAACTTGGGGCAAGAGGCGAGTGAGAGAATGGTTGACTTTTGGGTAGTGGCCAAGAAATTGGGAAGTACCAAAGAGTCTAGTGGTCACCATCGGTGTACATTTTATACCAAATCAAATGTAATATGTTAACGTAGAATAACAAGTTTGAGATTGGAGGAATACTCTTCTTTTATTTATACTGTCTTTAAGTGCTGGATAAATTGATGCACAGTGGTGGAGTTTTGAGGATATTAAGCAATAGCTCTATTTGTACTAGCTCCCTCTGGACCCTGTGGTTTTTAAGGTTCCTTAGGCCAGCTGCCACAGGTGGCATAACAAGCTCAGTTAAGAGGGAATCAGTAATACAATCGCCCAACTCAGAGCAGACCTAGCTCTTCATAGCAGATGATAAGAATCAAACCAATATTTAAGTTCCATACACATACCCCTGAGGGACCAAAAGCTGTCAGATGAGACGGATAAAGATGCTAGAGGCAGGTTTTTTGTCAGTTATACTCCCTCAATTGCCAATAGTCCTCCACCTTCATGCATCTACTTGAGACAGCTAAGAATTTGTGCATTTGCAGTGCTGTGTTGCATGATGAAGGCCAATGGGAAATCTGCATTAGTTTTGGATCTGATACTTTCATTGGATGAGACTTTATGTGTGCTTAGGTTTTCAAAAATGTGTTGACTTGACCCATGATACAGATAGAATTAAGGGACAATTTGCTGTAAGAATAAGTGTATTTAACTTGAATTTGGAAAACAGAAACTCCAAGTTGCAGGTCTCTAAAGGATCACTAGGAGTATCATTATTATTTTTAAATGTCTCTCAATCATAAAAGACTATAAGCAAAACATATTACATGTGTTTGTAAATAATTACAGATTATTTATTCCAGATGTACAGCTATCGTCTTCTCTTTCCAAATATGACATGCTCATTCCCTTGTATTGCCTTACTCATACTCCCCTGCTCGCAGCATTTGTAACAGTGCCAATCTTAGGTCATATTATGTTATAATTACGCCTTAGCTGAATTACAGTGTTCTGCTTGTAAGGGCTCAGTTGAGGTCTTCATCCCCTCTTCTCTGTCACAGACTCATTGAGGAGAGTGAGAAAGAGGGAGATCTGTCTCATTGACCCCAACTCTTCCCACGGAACTCCAACTGGATTCCCGCTGCGTCTCAGCCAAACCAATGGCCCCTTTGTGCCCGTCTATCACAGTTCCTCTCTCCCCTAGACACTGCCCTCTCTGTGTCCTACAACCCATGACCAAAAATTGCCTCTATTCTAAGCTATTGGAGTCTTCAGTCTGCGTTGCCCCCATGACCTTTACAACCAAATCTCAAAGGGGTCACTGCCTGACTTTGTCTAGAATATGGAAGAGAAATTTTGAGGTCATGGTGATGGAAAGTTATCTTCAGAGTAAATGACAATGATCTTACATTTTCTGTAAGGAGTTTCTAGCTGGTCATGAAAATGACTGAAATTAACACTGACTCTTCGTAGATAACAAAAGCAAACAAGACCATGACCAAAAACTGTGACTTTTTCTGTATATAATTTTATTGTATGTATATTCATGCCTTAAACAGCTGTTCCACAGGGTCACACAGTCATTACTTGCATGCTTCTGAAACAGCTTTTTCATATTTTACGTCCTTGGAAAGTGATATGTTTGACTAACAATAAATCCGAAGCACATATTTTGTATAACAACATATTTTGAGGACATATACTGTATATACTCATGTGCAGGGTAAGATCAGCAAACGAATAAGACATATTGATTGTAGTGGGTTGAACCAACAGTAACAATTTTATTAATTAGAATGTTAGTGGTAATAATGACCAATTGTACCAATTGTTATTGTTGTTTTTCTATTGCTATATATTTTTTGTCCTTATTTCGTAGTCGCTGTCTTTTAACACCAGATACTGATAATGACACCAGGGGTTTCCTTATTATCATCATACTCTGCATTATCCTCAAAGTTGCAATCACTGACAGACCTCTCATCTGTATTTCCTCTGCTTGACTCTGGTAAGGTTAGTTTTTTGGTCCATGCCCTTTGAGCCTCACTGGTATTTGTCCTGTATTATTCTGTACTTATTTTTGTCCACTTAAAATAGACAAATAGACAAAGCTGAATCATTTCCTGACCCATGCAAAAAGGTTAAGGTGAAAGTTAAACAAAAGCTGACACCTGTCTCATAAAAATCTTTAACCTTCCTGCTTTTAATTCAACACAATAACAACGGTCTAAAAAATAAGTAAAACCAGAAAGGTATGACTGTTTGACCTATAACCCTATTCCGTCAGTAATGATGATGATCTCCAGCAAAACATTGTTCTTCTCCCTGGAGAATTTCCCTGGAACTCCTCTCACACTTGACAAACAGGGAAGGTGAAATTGAAGTAGAGTGTGACTTCTTTGGTGGCAAATATTTTTTATTTCCTGGTTTGTCTTTGCTTAACCTAATACATATTAATACTGGTATTTGAAAAATGGCCTATTACTCTCTGCAATATACTGTACATCACTGCTGACTGCCAGAAGAAGAAAGAGTGAAACACCAAGACAAACTGCTATCATGACAAGAAGATGCCTTATACAAGATACCCATCAGTGCCTACTAATCCTACGTACACATGAACACCATGGGCAGGGCTCAGTGGTATGCCCAAGGGTTCTTGGGTATGTAGGCTGCAGGAGCTGGGGTCTTAACAACCGACTCTACCACTGAGCCACAGCAGGCTCATGAAGATGAAGTTCCAATAAGTTTATCAAAGTTCAACAAAGTATTCAATGTTTGCTCAAACCACTGACATTAACACAAAAATAACTATCACTAATGTATTCAAAATATTACGTGTATTTAAATAATAAACAGCCTCAGAAAAAATCTACTTCTAACTTGACTTTTCTGTCATTTCTTAAAGCTTAACTTTTGTTTCCTTTTTTTGTATGGGTTACCATAGCAGCAGTACTTCCCGAATGATGTCATCCAATCCATACAGCTTTAAATGTGCTACTCAACGCCATTTCAAAGCAGTTCTGTGAAGGAATAATATTTATTCACTTTAATCCCACTCTCCACCTCTACACATTCCCCAGCCTACAGAATAGTAGGAGCGTGCCAACAATAGCATCCCTCCCTCCTTGCCGCCCTCCCTGCTGCCCACTCTGCCCCCCCCCCCCCCCCCCCCCCCCCGGTCGTATCGGCAGAATGGGTGGCAGGTGACACTGTAAACAAAAGAGTAGAGTATGCATAGGATACAGCTCAAATACTTTTCAGTTAGTTACAACTTCTTTGTAGACTTGCTATTGTCAGTAACAATTAACCATATCCGTGCAGGTATTTAGTGATATCACAGCTGGGGAGAGTATGTTCTCTAAAGTGTGCCAGATGAAATGCTGCTCAAAGGTGCCACTGGGTTTGACTGTTTTACTTAGCGGAATTAATTTCCTCCAGGTGCATGAATGGAAATACTAAATGGATTTTGGGGGTGATGTAGCATGGATTGCTTCCTCTTCCAGCTTGTTAAATTACAATCCTGATGTGGTGATGGTACTCATAGATTTCCTTCTCTTTGTTAAATACTTGACATATTGATAATACAGAAAATCACTCAGGACACAGTAAATCATGAAAACTAACAAAAGACAAATAATCCAAACAGTCGATTGCAGTGTTATTCCATATAGTATTTATTTAATGTTCTACAATGTAGTTCAAGCTGAGGTGAACTGTTACAATGTACATTCAAAATTTATTAAGAACAAAGATTGTAACAGTGAGTTGGTGGTGGCTTGCAGTGAACTATCACCTCAGTCCAGTGTTTAGCTGTCTTGGCACAACTCTTAATTTCACTGTTACTGCCCCCACAGTGTTCCTTTTTTAAAACAGAAGAGGCAACTTTTTATACGTTAAAGTAACTGAATCCCCCCATTGTTGGCAACCTACTCTGCTGCAAAGTTGATATGTCAGGCCACCACACTCGGGAGCAGGAAACTACCCAAACCACAACTTCAAGAACAAATGATAATGGGTGAAACATGCTTGATGCTAGTAGCAGCTAAAGTAGCCTCAATCCTCTGGAAGAAGGTATGGTTTACCGGCTTTAGAGTCTTGCGGGAATAGAATCACTGGGTTACTCGTGATATGATCAGATATGATACGATGCATTGCAATGCGGTACTGTACGGTAGGATAAGGTACGGTACGATAAGATAATATGGAAGGATACGATGCGATACAATATGACACAATACAATATGATACCTTAGGACCTATAGTGTAGCCAGTCAGCAGAGGGAGCTCTAATTTTTTTTGTCCTCAAATCAAAAACATCCATTTAATACACAGTCTATAGTAGCTGTCAACTTTTACTTTGGCCAACTAATTGACAGTCATGTTACCCTCATTCATGTTGTGAGCGCCACCATGTGGAGTCATTACGTAGTGATGCAGTTATTCAAATTGGAAAGGAAAGCTATTTAGAGCGCCATATTTACTCAATGAATAGATAGGTATTTAGCCCCATGGTGTTGATAATTGTACCGAATAGACGACAATACATTTTTCATTTTTTTTATGTCACAAACTTAGTTCATATCCTTTCAGGACCACAAAAGTATTTTCTTATATTAAAGGCTCCTCTATGTTCTAAGCCCAATACATGTATGAACACAGAAAGAGCCAAGTCTGCCTGTACTCGTTCATTGTGTCTGTGTTTCTCCACATTTTTTTTCGAAGTTTAAAGATATGGTTTAAATGTTGCTGTACCAATACAATCTGTAGGGGTAGTGTTGAGCAGTGTAGCAAATGGTTCAAGTCATGCAAACACAACAAAGAAGAATACTTTTGAAAATAGTGTAACTTTCGGAGAAACGATTGCGTGAGTTGATGAGTAACTACAGGCATGATGTTTCCTCGCCCAGGCACAAGGACAGACAACTTTGATGGAACAGCTTGGTGGAAATCCAATGGGAACTGAGTGTTAGTTGAACAACAGCGATGGCGGTTTATTCAAGGCATAAGTGGATGTGTTGTTTCAAGTCCATCCCAGCCTAAAGTACACTTGGGGGTTGGTAGTGAGGTGTAAAATCAGTGGTGTTCCAATTTAAGGTAAATGAAATAACCGTGTTAAGATTCAATGATTTAATGTGTATAGAAAACAACAATGACTGACTGAAGCCTGCGAACAATTTACATCAAAGTTTTTTTTAAAGATGATATATTATATTAACCATTTTGGAATTATTTAAATCAAGACAGCAGGAGAGTCAGGGAGGAAAAGAATGATGGAGGAAATTGCAGTCAGCACAGAGCCTGAGGAGAAATTGAACCTGGGTCGCTGTGCCAAGGACTTGGACTAGAAGCGATGCCATCACCCACCACCTCCAAACCTTCCTCTTCAGTTCATTTCTCTGTTCATTGCCTCTGATTGTTGGCATTGGAGGCAAGTTGTGTACTACAGTATTGTCCAGTATGAGTATTATTCCCAGAAAGTGTGAGTCAGTTTTTATTATTTCAACACTGTCTTGTGAAGTCATTTTCTGTACTCAGAGACATGTTCTCAAGATAAATAATGTTTCACAGAACAACTTTCCCTCATTCTTGTGGTCAGAGTAGCCTGGCACCATGAGATGGAGCGTTTTACCATGCATTATGATGGAGGAATCAAACATGTCTCCAAAATGAAGTAAACAGAAAAGCAGACACGGAAGAAATCGCCCCCTCTCCGCTTTGAGGAATCTTTGGTCCCTTCAGTAAAAAAGGATCGTGTTCATCCGTGGTTCAAATGCTTAAGTTAGTCAGGGATTTCAAAAAGAGTGAGGTCATTTGCAGTGTGGTCAGGGAGTGAGAGAGGTGATGAGGAGAGTGAGTTCACCATGACCCAGGCCAAACCTGCAGCCAGGGACTTTGGTTTGAGGTTTGGACTTGGAAGCAGGGAGGAAGGTCAGCCGTGGTGGAACCTTAGCTCCTCGACTGGTTTACTCACCAGTTTGCTCACTTTCAGGCAAAACTTTTAAAGTCTTTCTTTGTTCTTTTGCTTTATATCTCAGTCTCCATCTTCCCACAGAAGAAACATTCCACTACAAGAACTAATAAGCTTGACCTCATACAGAATAAATCACGTCAACTAAAACAAAGTTTGACATTTCCAGAGATTATTTTGTGTACTCAAGACACCCCGAGTACAGTACATCACATTTGTTGAAGGTGCTAGATGAGGATTCACTGCTCTGTCTGTTGCAGTACAGGACATAGATGTAACGTCTAGACCCTGGCTAAACAAAGCTGTGTAATTAGCTATCTCTCACCCTGCCCAGGACTTGGCAGAGGTGCTGAGTATTGAGAGCAGGCTGAGGTTTTTGTGAGTTAATTCGCTGTCAGAGCTGTATTATGGACATTTAGTGGATTGATGTGATGAAATTTGCATAAGAATGCACCCAGTCACAATGTTTTTACCACTAATAAGTATGTTTATAAGGTTTGAATTAATCTGTTTAATCTGTTTATACTGGGATATTTTCTGCAACACACTCACACACCTTTGACTCACACCTATCACTCCCACTTCGACACAAAACAACGCTTTCTCACCCCCCTCCTTTTCTCCATCTTCCCTCTCCCACTCTTACTCTTCTCTCTCGCTCTCTGCTGCAGTAAAGCCTTTCCGTGACTAGCTGTCATTAATCTTCCCTCTCTAGGGGCAGGATCTTGACTGCGTGCCAGCAAGCGCTCATACAAAGCCAAGACAGCTATCCAAAAAACAGAGCCGCTTTTCTTGTTTCCAGAGCACCACGTAGCTCTAACTCACACTGCTGCAGCCCTCAAGGCAACAGCGCTCAACACAACAAAGCAATGACTCTGGATGCAGCCTCGCACATCACACCTCGTTTACTATCCATACATCTGGTTACACATGCAGGCACGCAAGGTGGCATGTAAAATAAACCTGTCTCTTTCTTAAACAAACTCAAAAGCTAATGTTTGTTTGAACGCACACTTCAAAGGTGATTGTGTCAGCGCCTCTTCTCATTTGTTTTCATCAGTCAGGGGCGGGCCTAGACTTTTTTATCTGAGGTGGCCAAACTGACTAATGCAGGGGTGGTATTAAGTATGTGTTTACACCAGAGGTGCAGTCCTCAAGTCAAGGACTCTGACTCTGTTCCTGATGATCCCCGTCCTGATTTTCAGGACTTGTACTCAGACTTGAGCATAGACTGTATTAGGATTCAGACAAGTGAGAGGAGGACTCAAACTCATTTGTTGATGAAAAACTGTTTTATTGTTTATTGTTTGTATAAAGCCTTGATAGTAAATTCAGCTTCAAGCAAGGGTTGGAAGGTGTGTTCATCTGCATGAATGTTCACATGTGTAGCACCAGCTTTTGTAAGGATGCCTAAAGAAGTACCATGAATTGTGCGTTTTGCTTTCATAGTTTTTACATTAAATGCAAATATGAGTTTGGCAACATGTTCAATAGGTAAAAGAGCTATTGGATGGAAACCAGGGACAAGCTCCAACCGGAGAAGAAAGTGAGATGCTAGAGTTACTTGCAGCGTTGATAACATCACGACTAGGAAGCTAACAGTAATATTAGCAAATGAATAACTCAACCACTGGGCCAAGATGTTTGATTAAATTCTGATTAATATTGGTTGGTCTGAAGGTTTTTTTGAGTTTATTGGAAAGCTGCAGTGATCTCACTGCAAAACACTGCTACTACATCCCACAACAGAGCCACAATCCATATTTAGGCACAACGCTGTAAATTCATTGATTATTTTTATTCCATACCAACATGATCAGTCAGAATCTGATGTTGATGAATGGCATAATTTTTCTACACATCCGAAAGGTTCCACACAGTCAGTCCTCGTTCAGACAGTGCTGAAGTGAAACAGTGTTCTTCCTGATAAAAGATAATAATATTAATGAGAACTCAACTCAAACTTGACCTGGATTCTTTTCTAGTGACTCAGACTTGACTTGGACTTAAACTCTGAGGGATCCAGACTTATATCAGACTTGAGGCTTAGTGACTCAACTACAACACTGGTTTGTATACACACAAATAAATATCACTTATTTACCTTTTCTCTCTCCACCATTCATATATACTTACAAACATATACATGTAAACTTCAGACACTGGAGTATTGTACAGATGTGTGTATATTTCTGTGTGTTTGTGTGTGTATACTTAAAAAGTTATCACAGCAGATGGCATCATTTACATTTTTAATGCGTTATTCTCTCAAAAAGGACTAAAAAAATATATGTACAGTGTGCTCAAGGTAACAATTTTGGGTACTAACAGAAGAAAATATGTTACATTCAAGTCAGGTCATAAGTCCCACCTCTGACAAGGAAAATAGGCAATCATAGTTCAAGATTTTTTAGTAGCAGGGTGCTGGTTTGGCTTAGGTGTTGGAGCACAAGCTCCATAAAGCTCTACAAACAAAAAAATGTCCTTACTCGCAATAAAGTATAATACTTTTCTTTTAATAATAAAGACTGACAAGAAATGAATGTGTTTCAGCCCTAGGTTTTTGTCAGTGCAGACAGAAAACAAAGGCCTTGAAAAATAATATTTAGAAAAGGAATAAAAGGCTTTTAGATTGCACAACCCAGATTTCATGGTCCCATGCCACCCTGAGTCCCCCTCCAGACATGCTCCTGTCAACAGGGCCTGCCTCAACTTTAATGAGGGAAAGAATGATTATAGTTCCTCAAAGTATATGAGTCATGCAACTACTGTTTGCATTTGAAAGTTAAATTATCAACATATATACACCTAGAGTATGTCCCATAATAATACTGTTTACAAGAAGAAACACCTAGAGGATAAATACCTGAAATACTTTCTCAGGACACACACAGTTACATAATACTGTTGAAGATATAGCTACTGTACATACCTGCAAAACTTATTTAGACTTTTAAGTGCACAAAAAAAGATTATTTCTATTTTGTTTCTGTTTTTAATATACAGTATTTTCCATATTTTTGCCACATTTCCATATTTACTCTGCCTTTGTCAGCCCTGTGAGTGACTCTGACCCAGAGAAACCACGGGTCACCTGACTGCTGTGTTGTCCCATTATTCTCCTGTTCAGTAGGTGAAGCGATCATCCGCGTCATCCTCAGTGTGTTGGCAGCAGACTCTGGACTTTGTGTTACAGCGAGTGGTAATTTTAACAGTTGCCCATAATAAAGTGCATATCTTTTGCAATCATGGAGTGCTACTGGGAGGTTAACAGCCCATTGTTGGTGCTGTAAATGTCAGTCAATACAAAGAGAGGAGAAGGAGAGGGCAGAAATTCAGCTGTGTGGCAACACCTGTTGCATGTAAACCTCTTGAAGCATATTGTCATTATGTGTGTGTCTCAGGAGTTTCTATGTCTTCTGAATAGACTGGATCATTCTTTGTTCTCCCTGGTCTCTCCTTCCCTATGAGGAGATACTGTGATCTGCATGCAAGGGGCCACCAGCAGTGGGTGTATCGCAATATCTCCTTTTAACAACAAGTGCCCCATTCAGCCCCCATCAACCACTCCAAAACACACAAACTTTGCTCCTTTAGAACACATCATACAACCCTCACCAGCTACTTAACTTACCCACTTCCCTCTGCCCTCAGATCCTTTATAGCCTCTTAACTTCCATCTTACTGGACCACCATCATGCTTTGCATAAAAACTTCCCCTTGTCTTCAGTGATCCAACAGCAGGAACTATGCTCAGTTTATACTTCTGACTAAATACACATGAAGTGATCGAGGTGTTGTTAAGGTTCTAGAAAGCTTTCTGATTTTTACTGTCTTGCTATGCTGGTGCATGCAACAAGCTTTGGGTGTACTGGGAATGGTGCAAAGAGGTTTTAAAGCTGCTGTCACTTGGAGGCATTTGTCCCAAAGCCTCTTCGAAAAAAGTAAACAAGAGGATGAAGTTGAATTTTGTCAAGGTTAGGTGATGCTTTTTTTGCTGTAAATGAAATACACACAATAATAATGACATATTTTATGGCATATGAAAGCAAATCACCAAAGAATGAATGATCATTTCTGTTTTTAGTGTTATTCATTCCTGACTCAGGAATGTTTTATTGAATCTCTTTTAACTTTCTCAATGGTTTGCTGGTATGGGTCGACAAGTTTGCAAAAGAGACTTCAGGCTATTGTAAAGATATGCAGCAGGGTTGTGGGCACATCCCTGCCTTACATTTTGAGCCTTTATCAAGCCAGGACCCTCAGCAAAGCCTGGTCTATCGTTGCTTACGCATGCCATCCTCTCTTTAGTGAGTTTCGCCGGTTTCCCTCAGGCCCAAGATATGCACAGGCAAAAAGCAGGACAAATAGGAAGAGAACCTCTTTTGTCCCGGTAACAGCTGGCCTGCTTAATGATGCCACATTACACTATTGTTTTTATGTTGTTACTGTTTTAAATGTTTTAACATTGTGGTGTAATTTGTTGTACTGTTTTGTTTATCTGTCACCGCTGACTAAAAGACAAATTGCCCCCCCGAGGATAATAGAGAAACCTTAAACCTTGAGTATTAAAATATTGAAAGTAGTAAAATGTAAGATGAAAGAAAAAAAAAGAAAGAAAAAATAATGAAGGAAGACATTTAGAAAAATATCAAATCAAAATATTAAAAAGTATTGGCTTTCCCTAATTAGACTTGTATAATCGGGATGATACAATTATCATTAGGTAAAAATATGATATCATGAAATACTTGAAACCAGTTGAAACAAAATGAGATACAAGCTTTTAGCACATTTTCCACAGCAAAGATTTACTGTCTGTAATACGTTTGGCTGTAAAAAAAAAAAAAAAAAAAAAAAAAAGGCAGACTACAATTTTTTGTTTAAAAAAACCCAAACTAAGTCCTGTACAGAAGATCAGCAAAAGATAAGAGGGACAGCTTTGTCCACAGGGGGCACCATAATCCATACTTAGCTTTTCACAGGAGCTTTAAAGCATCAACAAGAACCTATGGGACGTAAACATTGATAAAACAAAACTTTAAAAACTTTATATTTGCAGTCTGAAATATTTCTCAAGACTGTGATGGAATTACACAGCCTGTTTTGATTGATCTCTGCCTACAGCTCTATGATGACTTTTTGAGGCCATTTAAAAGAATATTAACACAAAGTATGGGGGATAAATCTGAAGTTTTTAGATCATTGTCATGAATTTCTGAGGGACAAAACACTCAAATATTCTTTGAAATTTAAAATGGAAAAATGTATTAAAGTCATACATTTGCAGGAAAAGTAACATCTTAGAGAGAACAAAAATCAGCTAAGGCTATGCAATCTGTATATGTTATCTGTATCTGTTTATTTATCCATGTTTTTACCTACAATGCCCCTCATTAACCATTGTATAGCTATCTCCTCCAGTGCACCAGGCTTGAGACAATATTTATATTGAGATGATTCTTTCTAGAGCTTGACAGCTATCTGGGAAACAGAACTGAGCTGTATACAGCTCATGAGCACAGACACACAAGTTGAGGGGTGTGTGTTTATGTCTGTACAGCTCCATGACAATGCAATGTTGATGTAGGCGTCTGCTATTCCTCTTACAAAGCAGCCATATCACACAGCGCTCTGTTATTGTTTTAACAACCAGTCCTCAATTAACAATAGTATCAATTGTGCCCTTTATCTTTTCCCAAATCTCTTTGTTGTTTGCTTAAAGCCTTTGTTCTCATAAATAACTCTGCTGCATGAAATCCATGAAAGGCATTTAAAAAAAAATCAGCAGCAACTTATTTGACAGAACTTTGAGTTAATTTGAGAGCTGAACACTTATATGAGGAACAGTAAGTAGTCACAAAAATGTTAAACTCCCATAAAGCTTTGAAACAGAGCTTGGTGTGTGCCCTGTCTGCCCAGCGGCTGGATGGACTGGGATCCTAATGATCATCTACTAATGTTTGCACTTATGTGCATACAGTAAATGTCTATTTGCTCTGACTTCTAAAGTACAAAGATGAGATAAGCTCCATGTAATTACTTTTTTTTGCAAAGGACTCTAATAAAACCTGAAATATGTTCAAACAAGGGAGTTTCTTTTCTCAGCGCTTCATGTCCTCTGCCTTCAGGCAACCGTCAGTCAGTCATATTTCTTTGTGTGTGTCTGGAGGGGGGGAACACATTAACCTGCCTTGGCTGTCACGCTAGCTGGAGTGAGTCTGCGTCAGAGAGGGAAGTCAGACCTCAGCGCACTATTCCCACACATCAAAGGCAAGCTAAGTGAGTCCATACGCACAGCCTCCATGGCGTGGGATTCACATATTCAACTCATTTTTACCTGGGACAAACAGAGCGTGTGAAGCGTGACAGCACTTTGAGGCCAGCTACCCAAAAGGCCAATCATGATGGTGTAAGAGTTCGTGCTAATCATACCAGGTTGAGCTGCCAAAGAAACTCTTTGTTGTTCCTTTGAAGTGGTTGCTGGATGTGTTACCTGTGGGTGTTTCCTCACATCAGGGAAACAGACACAAATGGTAATCCTCTGTTCAGGTGACACACAATTGAGCAGCAATAACTGACGTTTGTATGTAATGTTTAGTCCAAGAGATGAATGACTGTATGGTATGTATGGCACACAAACAAACTGTGAACCTAACAATAAGAGCTGTCTGATTCCTGTTAGTGTTAAATAAACTTTAAGGTGAGGCTGAAAGATGAGTGCTGGGGCTAAACTCACTCATTTTTCAGAAAGTTCAGTCCTGAGTATTTCCTCTTGACTTGCAAGATATCAGGTATCTTAGATTTTAGGCGTTGAGGCTCAGCTGAAGAAATTAACCGAAACTGTAGAGGAGCAATGTCATAATCAAGTCATCTCAAAATAAATACTTTTGGGGATGCTGTTAGCCAGGCGGTCTAAGAGGGCATCCCATATACATAGGCGTTTGGCCTCGTTGCAGCGGTCGCAGGTTTGACTCCCTGCCTCGACCATTTGCTGCATGTCCTCTGCTCACCACATTTCCTGTTTCTCCTCAGCTGTCCTTTCCATTAAAGGCGGAAATGACCAAAAATTGCAACTTAAAATAATAGAAGAAATACTTCAACATTTTATTAGCTCAGTAATTATGAAAAAATACATGGCATGGAATATAAGTTGGAGCATCTCTCTACATAAAACTGTACAACTGTGACTGTGTATGCAGATCTGACCCACTGAGCACATCTGGTACCTGCACCAAACCAGCAGGTGGAGGACCCAGAGCCGATCTGACAGTACACATATGAAATACTGAATTTCACGGTAAAGACTCTACATTGTTAATTACGTATATTCAATGGTGCTGAATGTAGTCTCTCTAAACCTTTATCTAGAGCTTTTGGAAAGGAAACTGTATCAGCTATAAACTTATCAGCTTTTATTTTGCCTTTCTTTGCTGATGAACCCGTCTTTATCAAGTCTTCCTCACTGCTGCTCTTTTCCCTGTTGGAGCGTGCCAGCAAGCAGCCATTGTATTCCAGCTCTACCCGGTCATTAGCTGGCTGGGGTGTGGGGAGTTCTGTTTACAAACAGCTGCCTGACGTGGTTAGAGAGAAAGTGACACACACACACGCGATGCACTACAACGCAGGGAACCCGTCCGACTCTAGCTGTGTGACTGGATGATTTTTCTCCACAGCTGAAACACTGCAGTGATAGCCTTTGAGTGTGGGAGCAAATTTAAAAGTATACAAATAATGATTAGGAATGATTCAGAAATGTAACAAATAACATCTGTAACAGTTAATATCGTTCGCATGGCTCAACATGAATAAATCAGGCAGCATTACAGTGTCCAAAAAGCATTTTTTTGTATGATTGTATTTTCAGAATCAGAATCAGAATCAGAATCAGCTTTATTCGCCAAGTATGCTTGAACACACAAGGAATTTGACTTTGGTAAACTGTGCTCTCTTTGTACAAGGCAGAATAGGAATAAGAATAAGAACTACAATAAAAAATAAAATGAAAATATAATAACAATAACCTTAGCTATAAATACAAAGAAACAACAAATAGCTTGACTAATATGTACAGGCTAAAATAATATGATAAAGTGCAGTGGTGAGTTGCAGAGGTAGTTTTACATTATAAAATAGAAGTTAAATAATACAAAAAATAGAAATATGGAATTCTGCTTGAGAATTGTTGCATTGTATATCTACATGTATATTTACAGAGAGTATTTATCTGACAGGTATGACACTGTTATGGTTTAGTGTTCATCAGAGTGACAGCCTGGGGGAAGAAACTGTTCTTATGGCGGGTTGTTTTGGCGCACAGTGATCTGTAGCGCCTGCCGGAGGGGAGGAGTTTGAAGAATTTGTGTCCAGGGTGTGAGGGGTCAGCGGTAATGCTCCCTGCCCGTTTCCTGGCCCGGGACCGGTACAAGTCCTGGATGGGGGGCAGGTCGACACCGATGATTTTCTCTGCAGTCCTTATAGTCCGCTGCAGTCTGTGTTTGTCTAGTTTGGTTGCAGAGCCAAACCAGACAGTGATGGAGGTACACAGAACAGACTGGATGATGGAGGTGTAGAACATGATCAGCAGCTCCTGAGGCAGGTTGAACTTCCTGAGCTGACGCAGGAAGTACATCCTCTGCTGGGCCTTTTTTCTGATTGTGTCTATGTGGGAGGTCCACCTCAGGTCCCGGGAAATAGTGGATCCCAGGAACCTGAAAGAGTCCACAGTAGACACAGTGCTGTTCAGGATGGTGAGGGGGGGGAGTGGGGGGGGGCTTCTCCTGAAGTCCACTGTCATCTCTACCGTCTTGAGCGGGTTCAGCTCCAGATGGTTCTGACTACACCAGAGGGCCAGCTGTTCCACCTCCTGTCTGTAAGCAGACTCGTCTCCGTCCTGGATGAGACCGATGACGGTGGTGTCGTCTGCAAACTTCAGGAGTTTCACCGAGGGGTCCCCTGAGGTGCAGTCATTGGTGTAGAGGGAGAAGAGCAGTGGGGAGAGAACACATCCCTGTGGGGCGCCAGTGCTGATGGTCCGGGTGCTGGATTTGATGCTCCCCAGCCTCACCTGCTGTCTCCTGTCCGTCAGGAAGTTGGTGATCCACTGACAGATGGAGGCCGGCACTGTGAGCTGGGTGAGTTTCTGGTGCAGGATGTCTGGTATGATGGTATTGAACGCAGAGCTGAAGTCCACAAACAGGATCCTAGCGTAGGTCCTGGGGGAGTCCAGGTGATGCAGGATGTAGTTCAGACCCATATTGACTGCATCCTCCACCGACCTGTTTGCCCGATAGGCAAACTGCAGGGGGTCCAGCAGGGGGCCTGTGATGTCTTTCAGGTGGCTCAACACTAGTCTCTCGAAGGACTTCATGACCACAGACGTCAGGGCGACGGGCCTGTAGTCATTGAGTCCTGTGATGGTGGGTTTCTTTGGGACTGGGATGATGGTGGAGCTTTTGAAGCATGAGGGCACTTCACACAGCTCCAGCGATGTGTTGAAGATCTTTGTGAAGATGGGGGCCAGCTGCTCAGCACAGACTCTCAGGCAGGAGGGGGACACGCCGTCTGGTCCTGGAGCCTTCTTGGTCTTTTGTCTCTGGAAGAGCTGGATTACCTCATCTTCACAGATCGTCAGCGCAGGTGGGGGGTCAGAGGGGGGTGGGGAGGGGCTTGTGGGGGGGCCAGGTAAATCAGAGTGTTCGGGTGTGGGGTGTGAAAACCTGCAGTAGAAGCTGTTCAGGTCGTCAGCTAGTCTTTTGTTACCTTCAGGGTGGGGGGAGGGTCTCCTGTAGCTTGTAACTTCACGCAGGCCTCTCCAAACTTCTGAGGGGTCGTTGGCAGAGAAGCTCTGTTTTAACTTCTCAGTGTAGCTCCTCTTAGCTACCTTGATCCCTCTCGTCAGTTTGTTTCTGGCCTGCTTGAACAGGTCCCGGTCCCCACTCCTGTAGGCCTCTTCTTTGGCCTGACGCAGCTTCCTCAGTTGAGGTGTGAACCAGGGCTTATTGTTGTTGTATGTGCAGAAGGTCCTGGTCTGCACACACATGTCCTCACAGAAGTTGATGTATGAAGTCACAGTGTCAGTGAGTTCATTGAGGTTTCCTGATGCAGGAATATGAATACACGCTGAAATGCGTTAACCACTTAATGCGGGTAATGAAAAGAAACAATGGTCCTTTTAGCAGCCATGTGGTCCACATTTACAGAGAAAACATAATCCATCGTTAAGTTGCAACGGTGTTGGTTTGTCTCCAAGCACACCTTTGTGGTGTGAGGACGCACAAAGCAGCTCTTTCACAGCCCTGACCTGTCACACCTTATATCCAGGACATCCATTGGCTTTGTGGAGAAAAGCATTGGTCCCAATGAGGGTAAGAGAGATTAACTAAGCCAGAAACAATAGACACAGAAAGATTGATCTGAAGTTTTAGAATAAACGGGAAAAGAGGGCTGGAATTTAGATTTTTTTTTATATCTGATCTATATCAGTTTTTGTTCCAGGGCTAAAGGGTTCAATGACAAACGTCTGTAAAAAGTATCCCTTCATTCTCTCACACCAATTGCTTCATATTTCCAATCAAACAGCCCCTTTGTCTCAGTGTTTTGTCTGCGCACTGCAATGACGAGACGCAGACAGATTATCTTGTATGAATGGCTTTTCCAGAGCAGCAGAAAGGCCAGCACAACAATAGGTAACTTGTTGTAGGCACAACAAATCTAATATTCATTTAACATAGCCTTGTGGTGGGCTACCCATGGGGGCCGCTCATGCTGGTACAGTAACTGTTTGTATTTGCATAATACGCTCCACCTCGGCAGGGCTGCTAATTGGGCTGCTTGGAGGGAGCCAAAAGGCCCTGATGAAAGAGAGCAGCGGCCACAATTATCATAGGAGACACAACAATGTAGGGATTGAAATAATTTCTTTTATGCATGCATGGGACTCTGTGCTCCTCTCTTACAGTCTGACTTTCATCCAGACCAAAGACAGAGAGGAATCATCTGAAACCAGCTTAAAAATAATCTGAAACCATCCATGATGCATTGAATTTATGCTTCCCTGTGATAAATTTTAAATAAATTGTATCCGGGAACAATGCAATATTTTTGGTTTCCCTAATGTCTGGGTTTGTCAATTGGCAGCACGTTTGTATTTGTGCAGACTTGTATCCAAATGTGGGTGGTTGTGTATTTGATACGAGCTTTAGAGATTCTTCTCTCCACATAATGATTGAAGTCATATTTGCTGCTGGTAATATTGGCAGAGAGGGGTTGCATTTTTTCTGATCTTGGACGTGATGGCTGCCCACAATCTGTCAGAACCAGTCAGACCTTCCCGCAGTCTGGGAGTTCGTGCAGTACAGCTTGAGGGATGTGCGTGACTGAGACTGGCATTGGTAGCAACACTGGAGCTCTCTCACCACATTTGGGCTTGTTTTATTACCTTCCCTCTTTGTTCAACATCTGTTAGATTACAATCATTCACACGCACCAATAAATATTTTGGATGTTATTCATTCACACATGCTGTTCTTTGCCTAATCCGTATCCAAAACCATGTAGCAACAAATATGATGCACCGAAATAAAGTTTACAAGAGTTTAATGTGGTTGAAATATGCTTTTGTTTGAAATGATAAAAAGCTAAGTGAAGCCAACATATTTTTATCCACAATTTAACAATGAAATCTACATTTTTTAGATCTGTTTTTTAGAAAAGTCTGTTAGGTAACATTGCGACAAATTTCCATTATCATTAAATGTTAAAGCCTTATTCATGAGGGTTTTTAACCGTTTATTTTTTCAGATGGGGAAGTTTCTCTGAATTGACCCATCAAAGAAGGGTACACACTACAAGATGATCAGGACAATTTTAGGCACTATTCTCCCTGTCGATCAAGATAAGCAGAGTGGCAATTTTTTGATGGTTCTTAAAATTATCTTGCAAGAATTTCCTGAGGTCTTAATTATGTTAGGAGTGATTTTACTTCTACTAATCTGCCTAGAAGAAGGTCATGGCTGCACTGCTTTGAAAAGCAAACATGTTCTAGATATCCTTTTGTGTGGGGGGAACTCTGAGGACAGCTGAGCTCACTCTCTGTGAAATGAAATAACAGCCAAAGGGGAAGCAAGCTGACTATAGAGGGAAGCACGACAAATGCAGCCGTGATGACAATAGTAAACATGAAACATAAAGTTACACAGATGTCAGGAAATGGAGGACCAACTAGTTGATTTGTGGACAACCCAAGTGTTTATAAAACATGTAAGGAGTTTAGCCTCAGATTTTTTTTGCTAAATTGAAATTGACACTTATGGTTATGGAAAATTTTACGACACTTGTGTTTGTGCTGGTTACATTTCTCTCACCGATACTCTGCTAGTCCTGTAACAAAGGCAGCAGGAGCCTGCATTGGTCTACAGAGGTGCCAATCATTTATCTCTTTAACATCAAATAGAAACTAAAACTAAACTTCTATGAAAGATAAACACATGTAAATAAATCACCATGACAAGAATTAACTATGATAACAGAAAGCATGTATGACTGAACATGATCTGACGTATACAGTACTTGACTTTCCCAGTTTGATCAATGTCCCATCTGTTGTAATGGAGTAGGTGGGCTTTAAGACCTACTGCAGCTGTCACCAGTGAGAGCTCTATAAATTCAGTTTTTTACAGTTTTCTACTCATTGTGACATAATCTCTTTCTCATTGCTTTTACAATTTCAGCCACTCTGGCTGTTTTTGTGAACCCTCTGACTTCATTTATTACTCTTATAAAGGAATTATGAGATTTTATTTTCATTTCAGGCACAGAGAAATTCTTAGCAGAGAAAATAAAATAAATGATCTCTTTGAGATTAAAAAAAGAAACCTAAATGCTTTGTTTCATGCTGTTCTGTTATGGAAAACTAGGCCTTTAGTGCGATTTATTTTGGGCACAGCTTGATTTTCTTACTTTGGAAATTAACTGCTTGATTTTTTATCATGAATACAAAATATTAGCATTAATTTCCATGCTGGTATACAGGATACCAGGCCCTTGCAGGAAAAACTATTACAATAGGTTCCTATGAAATTCAAAGTTAAGACACAGGAGGACTAAAGTTACTTAAACAGGAGAAACAAAGGGGGAAGGTTCCAGTAAAGGGTTTCCAGTCAGTCAAAAATCCAGTCAGTCTCTGAGAACAGAGAGAGAAACCTCATAACCTTCCTAGGAAACAGGTGCTGAGTCAGTGAGGAGAGGAATGTCAGAAGAATGGGGAGGGAAGGGTTGCGTGTCTGCAAGTGTGTGTGTGTGCTTGAAAAGGAGACAGAGAGAGGTGTGTGTGTGAGTACATGTGTGGTGAGTGTGTGTGAGAGAGAGAGTGTGAGTAATGCTGAGTGGAAGCCAGGGAGCCAAGGAGAGAACAAGGGGAGGAGACTCTCTGGGGATTGCGTGCGGACATCAAATGTTTACCTGTAACAAAAAGAAAGGGGAAGGTGTAGAAGGGAAAAAAAGGAGAGGAAAAAAAGGCCGTGGTTTACAGGGGTGGGCGGGGACCCAAAGCCTACAGCATGAGCTTCGCACGCAACTTAACAATACTACCTTTATGAAGACTGTATTGCCTTAGTCAGTGAGCACACACACACTTATTACCGTAAGATACCGCTGGTGTTACACACACAGACACACAGACACACAGACACACAGACACACAGACACACACACACACACACACACACACACACACACACACACACACACACACACACACACACACACACACACATGTCAAGGAATTTAACAGGAATAGATAACTGAATGATGGTGCTTACACGCTGCTGAAACAAAGTAAAAGAGGTGTAGAGAGCCTTCGTGACTCCCAGATAATATGATCAAAGAGACTCTGAATGTTTAGTGGCCACATATTATTCACCAAATGGGACGAATAAGCGACCCCATCTGTGGAACAGCTGGAGTTTCTGTTTGACAGAAAGGAGTATTTGTGGCCGTCCAAAGCTTCAGCTCTGATCCAAATCGTCTGAAAGCAGATGTTCAGCATTCCCCCTTGTCCCCGGCCCTCACTGTAGTCACCCCGTTCATTTTTCCTCATAATTGGCCAACAAATCAAGAGAAAATGAGACTCAGCCTTTGTTGTGGAAACCACAGAGGGGCCCAGTGATTTACAGACAGGCAGCTTCTCCCTTACTTTCTCTCCAGGTTTCTGTCTGACTGTCTGTCTCCTGCTGTCTATGGTATCTTGGCTCTCCATCTTAAGGTTGCCTTATCTGTGCTGGGAACAAAAGCCTGGAGAAACCTGGCCCAATGTAGATAATAGATGACTAAAAATAGCCACATCATATATTTATATACTGGGTTTGAGCTTTCTGTATGTAGAACCTTTACTGTAAGACCTTTGACTTTGTTTTTGTGAAAGTGAGTTTAGCTGAAAAGTAGTATTATTCACTATGTTAGAATATAAATGTACATACTTTTGTTTTATAATGAATCTATGTAAGGAAAAGTCATGTTTGGCATGTAATCAAATTTGGCTTGCATGAAAAATCTTACACATTTTACCAAACGCAACCTTTTTTAGCATATACTTTTTTATTTGAAATCAAATCTGTCTCTGATTGGCAGCTTGCGTGTAAAAGGCAGAGTTATTGGGATTTAGCCCTGGGCGCCTGCGGTCAGCACAATATCTGTACTATAAATAATTTGACTCCGCGTGTCATGTGATTGTAAGAGAGAGATAGAGAGACAGAGAGACAGAGAGAGAGAGAGAGAGAGAGAGAGAGAGAGAGAGAGAGAGAGAGAGAGAGAGAGAGACAGCTATGCTCACACTGGGCTCAGGGCTTCCTCTCCTGTGAGCATCTGCAGTCAGATCACAGGTACAATAGAGAGCATTGTTCGCCCGGCAGGCCCATGCGTGCCGGCTCCCCCCTCCATACCTGAACACTGAGACAGGTGTATTTCTCCTAGTCACGCATAGCCCTGCCACACTCCCAGCTGCTTACACACAGCTCTGCCGCTGAGATAACACACACACCTAGAAGAGCATCTACAGAGAAATACCAGCATACAACTGCAAGCCTTGTTTTACTCATTTTATTTCCCTAATTTAGAGCCCTACTTTCCCCTTTTACCTTTTCACATTTAAACTTGAAACCACCTAATATTCTGTCCTTTTTGGGATTGTTGACATTTTGTATTCACATGAGCATTCTTTGACACAGAAACCTAGAAAATATTACATCCAGAGTTGATGAAAGCTAGCGGAAACCTGCAAGCCTCAATTTTATTCTTAATTTAGTCCCATATTTAAAGTCTTATCTTTACTCAATTTTTAACTTGAGACCAACTTAACATTTCCCAGTGAGCAGGAACACATTTGAAAACAGGGAAAAACAGGGGGAATGTCAAAGACCTCTTTTTAACCAGTGTACAAACATCTAAAATATGAAAACAACATGTAACATGTGCACAAGTGGAAACAACATTTTGTTTCCCAATTTTGAAATTGAAAATTTAAAGGGTGAAAGGAGGACACAATCAAAATTTAGTTGGTATTTCTCTGAATTAATTTCCCAGGGCTGGTTGAAATGCAGGCCATGCAAAGACATCATTTAAACACATTTCCTTTTTCTTATGAAAACAATTGCTGCACTTGACGGGCTGTATGATGTTAACAGGAAGGTTCAGACTCATTGTAGGGGAAAGATTTTAAACACTCACAACATTAAAGAAATAAAAGAAAACTTTATTGGCACTCAGGCTGTGAAGCTCTGGCAATAAAGGCAGAAATGACTCCTTGATGATGAGGGGAGTTCAAATCCAGCTTAAACATTTTAATTCCTTCATTGCTGATTGTGATGCACTGCTCACACAGTGAAAGCTTTTTCAAGGATTATTTGAAGACATTTACTACACGTCTACGGATAGACCAGTCTCCAATGAAAACATTAAAGAGGGAATGCAGGACACAAGCTCTGGATTTTCTGTATAACAGTGAGCCGCTCCAGCTCTTGCAGATAGTATTATCTGTGAGGTATGAATTGAATTTAACAGAGTTTGTAATGTATGTACTTCTTGCTGTAGCGTGAGATGGTTATAAGGTGCCTTCTCTAAAACACTTAATGCGCCGCCATAATTCTTTGCCAGTATGTCAGACACATGCCCAAAGTGAGTAGCAGAGCGTGCACAAAAAAATGTATTCATTTCTGCTTTTCACCTTATGGACACCAAATGCATTGCTATTTATGTAGCTGTTAGATTGATTTCCCCGACTGGGTTACTAATTTATAAGTGCCAATATGTCTATCTAACAACATTGTAGACTCATTAGCGAGCTAGCTAGCTGCGGTGCTAATATCACTTGCTGTCCTTAGGTAGTGTGCTGCCTGGGCTGCCATAATGAGCCAACTGTACGACTGATCAGTACTTATTCCGTCAAGGGGTTTATTGAATCAGCCAGCTGCATCTTCACAAGCATCCAGGGGTCTTTCTACCGTAAAACTTAAAGTTGTGCAGCCTTATTACCAACACATGCCCAGTCTTCTTTTTTCTTCTTCTGTGGGGGATGTCTGAAAATGCTTTTTTCAATGTGTCTGAGCCTCAATAACATCATGCTGCGCCATTTGTGTATGAATTTATTATGACAGGATTTAAAAATGACTTTGAAGGAGTGCTGTCACATTAATCACTCTCCTCCTCCCTTCACAAATAATATAACCAGTTTATGAAAATGATAGAACAAAATTGTGTTTTCTGATACGTCAAAGCTGTAAACTGGTTGAATTCAGATCTTTGAAGTTACAACCTAATTTCACATTGTTTGCAACCAAATTTTAACCTTGAACTCATGGTTAGTGCTTACTGGGTTTTTTAGCTGTGATAACAATGGCTTGCAATTTTCCTGTGAGGTGTAGTCAAAACATGAATGTTTATTCAATGTGTCCAAATAATCAGTGAAAACTATTCAATTTTGAACCAGTTTCGTACGTATTTTCAATGGTGGTTCAATCTATTTAATGGAAAATGCTCCCAGGGTTTAGCCTTTGAAAAGTGTTCAATATCATGCTTTATGTTTTGTGTTTATGAGACGTCTTTGGCACAGAAACCCAGTAAACAGAAGCACCTGCAGGTTAAAAAAGCTCTCTTGGTCACGCTGTTTTCAGTCTCCAGGATGGGTGTGTTTGTCCAAAGAATTCCCTCCTCCCCTTTGCCCAGTGTTGGAGTGTGTGCAAGGGAGGGGGATGAGTCATGCCAATGGTACTGTAAAGCCAGTCCAAGCCAAAAGTTGATTTAATTTCTCCTTAAGAGGGAAAACATGTTGGAGTAAACTTAAGAACCCCTGTTAAGTATTGACATCTTAATGCAGGGTGAGAGGAGAGGCCTGGATGGAGTGAGGGATAAAGGGAGATGGCAAGAACTCAGGATGAAGGAGAGGATTTGGCCAAAATCTTTACCAATCCAATGTAAAGAATGACAGTGAATAACAAGTTCCCTTTGAAAGAGCCTCCCCTCTGCAGATCTGACTCCCTGAGGTGCTGGAAACAGTCCAGCTCTATCAGTCTCATAGCACAAGAGGATTAGCTCTTTATCCTATAGAAAAGAGGTACACGCCACATTATGTCTTATTATACAGAGCAGGCACAAGCCATTTTTTAAACCATTTCTCACACGAGTAATCATCACACACGTCACAGTGAAACCTTGCCATGACCCTGCTCCAGCTTCTTTCTTCCCGTTCCCACGGAGAGGCCAAAACCTCACGGAAGTCTACATTTGGCTGAACATGAGCTGCCAACATGGAATCCAACCTCAGGTTTCCTGGCTGATATTTACCGAATTAATTCCCAGGCGGATGTAGAAATAATAACAGCCATGAAAAGTGGAGAGTGGGAAAATAAGGAGGGGAAACCAGCCCGAGGTGGGGGCCGGGCCACTGAGAGGGCATGCTGTTATTGGGAAATACTTGTCATTTCTCATCAAGGGCAAAAAAGCAGCTCACATCATACTTTAAGATGACCCGAGTGCTTTAAAAGCTACATTAACAGCCTGCATTATTGTAACCTTCTCTGTCTTTGGTTCACATAGGCTCTTAGTCTCTATCCCGTCGCTGGAGTTCAGGCACTCAGAGCCACATAAGGAAACATTTGTTCCCAGTCTACTTGAATAGGGCCTTGTGTTGGAGGTAGTCAAAGAGATACAAGGGGATAGGACATCCAAACAGTCCAACACAAGAGCTCTGCCCTGAAGCCCCTCTCTGTCTGAGCTGGGGCCAGTAATGAATGTGCTCTAGTCTTAATCACTCTCAGAGCACACACTGGAGATATGACTGACGCCATTGTGCTCCTCTCTATGTTTTGAATGTTGAAAGAAGAAGTCGTAGAGGTCACAGCTTCCAGTAAATATTAGGTTTGTTTCACCACAACCAGATGATCATTCTTACTCTTGTAGGGCTCTTTGGAGGGAGTAGATTTCCACATTTGTACATAGCTCTGTGTCAAACATAGCACAGTTTTGGATATGTACACATAACCATTTGTTTATGCAGCTTAAAATTATCTAAATCTCCTCTGCACTCTGTCAGCCTTGTTTCCTCTGGATGCTGTGTAGCATTCCTCCTTATTTCTACCATCTGTGTGCTGCTTTTACAAAGGTTATGTGCTCTCCGGGTATGATTATCCTTGTCACACTAATCTGGGAAACATTTATGCACACATTAGTGTGTGCACACACTGGTGTTAGTGGAGTCATGATGTACAAAGTGGGCGCACACTTGCTGCTACTTGCACACAAACACACATGTTTGCAGACATGCATGAATTATGCACACACATTGCAAAGCATTACAATTTCAATTCATTTGGCTGCGCTTCTGAGCGTGCAAAGGAGGAATTGCTAGCTGTATTGTTTACATTCATGGCATTGTTGCAGATAAGAGATAATTACCCTTACGAGATAATTGCCTCTAATACTTTAATTCAGCCTTGATTAATGATTAATGAGCTAAAGGAGCAGAATGTCTTTTGAGCAAGAGGCGAGGCCAACACAGTGAACCAGATAAAAATGTGTAACCTTTTTCTTCCTTTCTTTTTCTTAAATGGAAAAAAACCCTTCACACAGCAGCGGTGGCTTAGGAATGTGAGACAGGAATGCTGTTGAGTTACTATAAAGGGGGTTTGATCACTGAAAACAATGTCTTTGTGTTTTCATCCCCAGCTCTTGTCACGCAATGCTGTATGCGCAAACCTCCAGCAACTTTTCAACCCCGCACACAAGAAAGCCATCAAGTACCTGCAATTGACAGAATCGCGTGCAATTCAGGTACTCCAGGATTGTACTGGAGCTGGGCCAGATGGGGAGTGAAGGAAAAGGTGGAGTGGAGCTTCACCTGCTCACAGTGCATTACAGAGTCCTGTGACCAGTAAGTGTTACAGATGTAGATTTATTTTTTTCATTGCTTGTTATTTTGGAGGGCAGAAAAGTCTTACATACATTTTTAACCTGTATGTGGATTATGTGTTATTTCCATAATAGCAAATAATAGCTCATTTTTTATCTCTTTTCTCCAGACATTATCTAAATCATATGTTATTAAACATACAGTCATATACAGGATTCTACTAAATGTTGAAGTTTACAATGAGGCACATAATCAAATTGAGAATTTCAATGCTCAGTTCAGTCAATATGTGGTTCTACTCCACTCCCAGGAATCCACTCCTTGTTTTGACGTTTAAATGAAGCTATGATCCCAGAAATACAAGCAAGCCTGGAGGTGGTTAGGACATGAAAGTGAGGTGAGAAAGACAAGAGATTCATTCATGGGAAGGTGATTTAAGGCACCGACATCCCTGTATCTCTGCGCAGCGACAGATGATCATTATTACTCACTCGCTGTGCTCACACAGTGCTCACACGCAACCTGGCATCAGACTGACAGATGATGAGTGATTGCAGCAAGATTATACCAGCCTCTATTCATGACATAGCAACTTACCTGACTGTTGCACATAATAATAGTGATCTTAATAATAGGGATTGTGATCAAACTTTATATTATTGAACATGCCAGTAGCCCTTTGGGGTTGATTTAATGTTTGAAAGTGTAAGTGTAAAATCAAGCCACATATATTTTTAACTTTTGTAAGCTCACTGAATCATACAGTAGATTCAAATAATTTAAACTTTATTTTATGTAGCACCTTTTGTACAAAGAAGCTGCCGGAACATTACTCTCAATTATATTTTACAACAACTGTTTCACTAACTATCAAATGTTCAATCGAAGTTTAAATATTTTTGAAAACATTTTAATCTAAACGATCTCCCTGTCCCCCCAAAACTTTAGCCAGCAGCAACAACAACAAAAAAAACTCCACATACCATCATGCTCTGCGCGCCTACGTCGGCTGAGAGCAGCATGTGCTTCGCTGCTGTGCTCCAGCTATGGCTCAGTGCGGCTCCGGCTCTTCATGGATGAGCATCGTACGGTCGGGACTCAAGCAAGGACCATCACTGCGCTGGACCACCAGGAGGAAATCAGCTTCTTTTACACTTTACCGGAAATAATCACACTGATCGATCTGCTGGATTTGTCAGATTACCGATCAAATCAACGAACCATCGGACGCATAAAAAGGATTTAATGTCACAGCGCTGTCACACGTGGAGTTATTATTATTATTATTCGTATAAGTAAAACTAGACGATGGCAACAGCTGGTGGAGTCAATACTCCAGCTTGGGGTCGTCCTGTAGGATTTAAGGATATACTGTCTCTCATGCGGGATGAGTGGTGTCCATTACTCAGCTGCTGGACAAGCCGTTTGGCGGACAGAGGAGTCTCTTGGGATACTTTACGCGCGTGTCACAGTGCACAGATGGGCAGTGCAGTGACATGGTTTTGGAGATCGATACTTGTTTCGCTGGATTTTGGCACTTTGAAAGGAATATCCTGGAATATCTTTCTAGAACGATGCCCAGAAGAAGTCCTCCAATTTGGAAAGTGACATCTCTTCATCCAGCTGGTATGTGAGACAAAAACATTTCCCACAACTTCTACTTTCTGGCAGTGAGAGAAACTTTATACTGAATTACAACATCCAACAATGGCTGTTTAGATCAAAGGTCCCTGGGTCATTATCTCTCCACACACCCATTTGGTCTTCACTTTCAAATTAACAATCTAACTCCTGTCCCATGGGGCTCATAGGAAAGTCCTATCAAGTTAGGGTATGTATGTGTAAAGGAGGGGGCGTGTTTTATACAAAAAGCCTCGTGGAGTTGAACCCCTGATCTGGTCCACATAGGCAGAGTTCACCTGTTCAATCAGAGGACACTGCTCTGTTACTCTCTGAGTTCATTTGGTGCACATTTCCTACCTATTAAGCTAGCTTTGAAGGGAGATTCTCTTTAGGCATAAAACATGGAGACACATAAGCAGTCTATTTTTAAAATATACACCTTAGTGATTTGTCCGGATGTGGAGACACCTGCAGTGCCAGGTGTCCACAGACCTCTCACAGAGCCTGTCAGATGTTGTGAAAAACCAGGTGCAACAGCATAAACGATCAGTGTTAAAACATATAAAAAGCAACATTTAGTCCTCCAACCTCTGCTACAGTGACTCTATTCAGGTGAGAGTCAATCTGAGGGTGGGTGGAGGAGTTGCAATGTGAAGCTGCCTGTCATTCATGCACTCTGCTGCTGCTGCCTGACACATGGCATGAATAAACGATTCACTATGAGCTGGAGGATTTGGATGCTTAGTGTGAGGGGAATCTACAGGTGCATGCAAAAGTTGGTGGACTTTTTATGGTCAACATTAAATGTGGTATATGTGTTTGCAGCAGTCCAGCGAGTTGTTGATTTCCTCCTTCAGGAGCAAACTGTCACATAACGGCATGACATTCATAGCTATCCACTGAAGCGTCCACCTTCTTCTTCTACTTCCTCCTGCACCCCTCAGCTCTCACTCCTCAATCTCCTCCACTTCCTTATAGCAATGAAGAATTCCAGCTATTGTTGGGACAGAGCCCCACTATATGTCCGTATACAGCTCAGAGACCCCCCTTCCCTGCAACTCAGCATCCCCCACACACCCCCTCCATTAAAATCTTCTCCAAACAAGACCCCCTTTCTCCACTTGAAGAGTGTCTAATGCCAAGTGACTCTCATGGCCAGCATTGACGGTGGGACACTTGCTGCACAAAAGGAGCTGAAGTGTCAAATAAACTCGGTCAGAGCCCCCCGACACACAAGAATTCCTTTATCTGGCACCCTGGGAGGCAGACAAAGACAGACTTTGTGTCAGTGAGCAGGCCTTGACTAAACACTTGGGCTTCTCTTTTTTTTTTTACTCCTCTTCTCACAACTTCTTCCTCTTCTTCCTCCTCCTCCTTTTGTCGTTTGAACGGCAGAGCAGGAGAGCATGTCTGTCGACGTGACCCCCGCTCGCCTTGCATCTGTCCTGCATGCTGCCAACATCAGCCCCCTGTGCAGATACAACCATGCACACCCACTCTCATACGCCTGCTTCACTCTCTCTGACTTCCCCACTGGACATCAAAACAGCCTGAAGATAACGTGTGTATGTTTTTTGTAGATACTTTTGTTTATTTCTCAGCTCATAGCTGAGAATAGCAATGCATGGAATTCGCTTTCTCACAGAGCTGAGTGTGCCGGCTGAGCTGTCATATGATACGCTTGTGGTGAACCGCAGCATAGAGACGCATACACAGCAGGGTCAGACTCACTTAACAACCCTGTATTTACTCCACTCAACATTTTCTAGGAACTTTCTCAACACTTGCTGCTCTTTGAGCTCAGATTCAGCTGTGCTGTCATGTCATTCATAGGATAGCTTCAGAAGAAGTTTGTTTCTATTGTCTTGAAATGTCATAAAAATCTGGAAACGTACTCTTCAGACAAAACAGACACATCTTTTCTTCGTTTTTGATGATTTTAAAGTCTGATCCTTAAAATTTAAACTGAAACCAAGCTCTAAGTGCTGGAAATGGAGCCTCGAGGCAGCACAGAGGGAATTCCATCCCAAGCTGGAGTTAGCCCCCCAGTGCTGTGCATCAGCCCCCCCCCCCCCCCCCCCCCAGGCATGCTTATACAAGCCTGCCAGAGGTTGCTGCTCCCCTGCACAGTGGTTCAGGTAAACAGATCAAGTTGCTGTGGTCAAGCGTGTTAATGGTGTGTTTATGAGCTTAGCTTGAGTGGTGATTTATCATGTCTAAACTCAAGCCTCGCCGCCTCACCTCGCCTCGCCTTGGGGTCCCTGCATGGCCTTGACTGAGCGCAGTATCTGTGTGTTTGTATGTGACATTGCACACAGGTGGCAACTTAGACTGAGCGGTGTGACCCAAGGGTGAACTGAGTCTGGATGTCATGGCCGCACAGAACCACAGAAAGGAAATTGAGAGTAATCCAAGGATTTATTAGACATTAATTACACCCTGTTTTTGTAGCTAATGTGCCCCCAGCGTTACCTCATCACGTCTTCAGGGCATGAAAGCATCCCTCCATCATTGGTGTCATGCATGAGAAATATCTAAAAAGCTGCTGTGTATCCTCTCACATAGAGCACAATTCAGACTGTGTGCGTCTGTGTGTGTGTTTAGAATGGGCTCTAAAGTTTGTCTGAACAGGAGAACTGTCATTTATTAGTAGTGCAGGAACAATGGGGAGCTTGTCTCCGGGGGTGGTGGGGGCCAGAGGGGGGCCAGAGGGGGCCGGTGGAGCCAGGGGAGGGTGGCCTGAGATTGGGCAGCAGCCTCTGACCAAGAACAAGCCCCTGTCTGATGGAGAGAACTGCTGACCCTTCCTGAGTAAAATGGCACCTTTGTTTCGAGGTGTATGTGTTTGTGCCTATGTGTTTATGTGTGTGTGTGTGTGTGTGTGTGTGTGTGTGAGAGAGAGAGAGAAAGAGAGGGAGAAGGAGAGAGGGTTTTGAAAGCCTGGAGCGCTGTGTAAAGTGTGTTTTTCACTCTGCGATTTGGTGATTTTTCCCTCCATTTGAGATTTTCTCTTCACTGCAAGTTTGGTGATGGATTCTCACAGCTTCAAGGAAAATGTGTCAAAAGAAATGTTGGCAGTTGGAAGGGTTATCTGTCACAAAATTGTCAAGAGAGGTCATTTTGTGGAGTCATGCCCTGGGATTTAAATTGTACGAATGATATTCTCAAAACTCATGGAGATGTTAGCCAAGTTTGTGTAAACACTTAGTTGAAATATAAAAAATATAAATGAGCAAGCGCATTCAATCATACACAACATACTAGCATGTCCATGCTGCGACGCAAAGCTACAGACCTTTGTGATACCATGACACCAGACCACCGCCTCAGACTAATTAGCTATTTGGTGTTTTCCTCTGGCCTGTTGCCACAGTCTGTGTGCTGCTTTCTTCCCACTGTCCTGCCAACAATTGTCTCCGCTCTCTCTAACGATGCTCATGAGCGAGAGATGCTTTGTTTGGACAGGGAGGAGGAGTAGAAGGGTGGGGGGTAAAGGGAAAAGAAGAGGAGGACGAGGAAGAGGAGGAGAAGGAGGAGTAAATACTGGTGGGGTAATGGAGGCAGATTGGTGATTTCCCACAGAGGGAAACCACAACTTTGAGGGTGGCATGTGCGTGGAGGAGCGTGTTCTTCCGCTGAGGGAGACAGACAGCTTGTGCTGAGTGTGAGAGTGTGGCAGGGTGATTTAGAGGAAGTGCTGAACATGAGTGGGGGATTCTTTAAAAGTGAGGCCCTCTGGGTGTGGCACTTCAAGCTCGTCCTCTTTAATAAAGCTCTTGTGGCACCTGGTTTTTCAGCCTTTCACTCCACTCTCCTTTGCATTGCCTACAAGCCCTGTTCTGGGTGATGATGTCTCACACACCTGACTCCTTCTGCTATCCCTTCTGTCCTTGACCTCCTGAGTAGGCAACTGCACTTTGCAGGAACATAGAGGAGCAATGCAGACATGGAGAGCATCAATAAGGGAAAGAAAAATGGGTGGAGGAGAGACTATTTTCCCCCCAAAAACATGCAGAGCAAACAGTGAAGACAGTGCGGCACAGGGGCATCTCTGTCAGCTCAGACAGACAGACAGCCCTCCATTCAATCTTTGTTTGACCACAGGAAGTCTGCAAGCAACACCCAGCTCACTACAAGGACACTGCATCTTCAGAATGAGAGATGTTCAGAACAGGCTGTTCCTCTGCAAATATACTTTCTTCTTCTGCTCCTGGACCCCAAGGTGTCTTCTTGCATTTAACAAATATCAAAATCTTCTAGCAATGCTTTAAACACCAGATATTTCTCCTTCAGTTTTCCCTCACTCGTTCTTTCCTTGCTCTGGTTTTGGAGGGAAAATTCCTCCCTTTTGTGTCCCTCTCACAAATGTCACATTCCACCAAACCTGTGACCATGTTTGGCCTTTACTTCGCCTGGGTGTGGGTTGCCAAGGCAATGCTGCAGCGCTTCAACTAGTCACACCTACACAAGTAAGCCATCCTCAACTCATTCAGCGGTTGGGTTTCCCTTCTCTTTTTTTTTTCATTCGATCCACTCTTTCACTCCTCTTCCCTTTTCTTTCGTCCTCAGTGGGAAGGATAAAGGAGACATTTTCAGTGTGAAGAGGAGCGTGAAATTTCCTGCGTGACCTCCCCGGGACACAGCAGACCACCAGGCTCCTCAGACGACTGTGTGTGTCTATGTGTGTGTGTGTGCGCCTTAAATCCTTCCCCTGTGCAGGAGATCCTTGTGCTGTGACAGCTTTTAGTGCGTGTATGTTTTTATTTGCTTTGTGTCAGGGATCGATTAAAGCCGATTTACAGCCATGTCTACACAAAAAGTGCAATTACAGGAGACTGCTTAATGTCCTGAAATTTAGAGAGTGTACACAATTTATCTTCTCACCTCAAAGCTGGAGACTGGGTGAAAAGATGCTGCCACCTTGTTACGTGGCCAAGCTACCTCAGCTAGCCCTGTTCTGACAGACGTGCTGTGGAAATGGAAGAAGTGGCTGTCAGCATCCCTGACCAGACAAACAGATAAGCATACAGTGCTAAAGTGCTTCGATGACAGCTAAATGGACTGGAGGCTGTCCAGACGTCAGGCTGTCATCACAGGTCATCACTCATTCACAGGGTGGAGAAGAGAGACGGACACTTGTGCTCCTCAGTTGGCTGATTTTCATCATATTTGTGAGGATCAGAATCTGAAGTGATAGGCAGATTGTTGTGGTATCATGTCAACAGAAAGCCACTGAGTTATATTTTGTTTTGTTGAAGTGGGGTGTAAAATCTGGCCTCGAGAAATAGTGTCTGCTTTGTCTTGTTGGGAACTTTTGAGCTTTGCATTTGTTGAACTCTGCTGCCCCCTTGTGGACAATGTAGTCAGTGACAGATTAATAAACTACTAGACTGTTATTCCTCGAATGGCCACCAAAAATGAGTGGTGCTAATTGAACACCTTACATGAGACATGTAGAACATGTTTTCATTCAACTGTTTGTGATTTACAAGGAAAAAATGTACAGAAGAAATATGCGCTGCATATTTTAATTAATGAATAAGTACATTTACCTTTTGTTAGTGGCAACAGTGATTGTGACAATAAAAAATATCTCGCACAATCAGATTAAGAGGTGCCTTGTTGAATTGTCATCACTGACCAATTGTATCTGATCATTAATTTTTATTTTCTGGGGGATACAGATTCTATACTACACACATAGTACACTTATATTTTAATCGCATATGTTTGGAATATTCAGCCACCACTGTTCAGTCTCCTTTGAGTCTCCCATAGCAAACCTACTTACTCTATTTCTAACATTAACTGTGAGAAATAACTGGGAACAGCAGTGCACAGTCTGTATCTACAGTGTGGTCATCTTGTCACAACATTATCAAAGTATGATCTCAGGAAACAGTGTGAGCTTCACATCTATTTACACATCATACCTGACAGAAAGTCATGCATGAGTCATCTGGACAGATTTTATTAATTGAATCTTGACATAACTTACTTATTTTCTCTAAATGAGAGATTACATCAAATTGCACATACCAGCTTAAGTGTGATTAGCTGCAGTTTTAGACTACGGTAGTGTAACCTCCTCCCACAGCTCCACAGTTATCCATAACTTTCATAAACTCTTCTTTCTGTCAGTGTATCTCAGTTAAAAGGTAACAGTTCTGGATACTTTCATTGCATGCGTTACAGGGAAATGGTATCAACCTCTTCACACATTTTCAGCTTGCTAGAAGTTCCTCTGCTGCTTCATCACTCTGTCAGGTGTCTCCTTTGTCCACGCTGTCACTTTTGTGTTTATGCAGCCTAGAAAAAAGTAGAATTTTTTTTTACAGTTTCTACATCTTAGAATCAAACATTTATTTTAGTGAAAATAGTTTTCTATTCTCTCTTCTCATTCCAAATGATTCATCACTGCTTTGTTATAGCCCCAAGTGTCTTTTACAAAAGCACTACAGGTACCCTCATGCATTTGCATGAGATGTATGCTTAAAGTTACCTGGAATGTACAGATACCAGTGTATGTCAAAGGAGAGTGATACATGATTTACATTTCAGTGATCTAGGATGACAAAAGTCTTTACAAACTAGTTGAAAAGTAAAGGAAACTTTTCATGCTCAGTATAACTTTAGTGCAACTGGAAGAGAAAGAGAAAGAAGGAAATGATTGAATAAGGAAATGATTGAAGAAAGAGAAAAGTAATTAGGCAAAATTATTTAACATTTTAACACTGTTCCATTTTACGCAATCAAACTCACACAACTAATGGCCATGTTTTTATTTTTCTAAAACAAGATTACTGTTGAGTTAAAAAAAAAAAGTCGGACAAATTTAATTTATCGAAATAATATTGAATGAATGTGATAGATAGATAGATAGATAGATAGATAGATAGATAGATAGATAGATAGATAGATACATAGATAGATAGATAGATAGATAGATAGATAGATAGATACATAGATAGATACATAGATAGACAGACAAACAATGATATTTACTCTGATGTAAATTATTTACATTACTATAATTTACCCCAAACAACTAAAAAGCAAAGGACAGCTTTTTTTGTTCATTCCTTAACTGTATTTATGTAAATATACCACTAGAGGTCAGTGTTTAACTCTTCTTAACTCTAAAACACATTTGGCAGAACTTAACTTCTTGCTCACGTTCAGTAACAAATAATTAAAATAAAGGTCTGGATGTCAAATATTACTGCATTTTTTGGGTGTTATGAATAATTCATATTACACCACACAAATATTTAGAGTAATGTGTACACTTTTAATGCTCTTGACTTCAGAGCAGGTCTATTTTCTCTGTGTGCAAAACATTATTACAGCTCTACAGTTCACTACATTGCCCACTAGATGTCGCTCTTGCATAACACTGTGTAGGTGGGTCGACATAGGTCCAACCGATACTCATAGATACTCAACACCAGTGTAAAGAGCGTTTCTTTCTTCTTGTGTTGTTTTAGATATCCAGAATGGTGACATTAACACACTATACGATAAGTTTTTGGCTTTATGATTAATTTGGATTGTATTTTACTCTACATTTTAAGACAAACTGTTTCACAGGTATAACACACTGAGCATTTTTCTGTCCATTGTTCACATAAAGTTTGTCTCCACTTAACCCACTAGATGGCAATGTGGTAACATGAGATGTGGTTGCCCCCCTTAGGAAAGTAAAAGTTATTATCCTGTCGGAGTAACCCTGTGATCTATGGAGTAATTGAATCAGATTGGCATTATTATCTTCTTATTGCCCCTCATTCCTACTCATCTCCCTTTGAAGATCAAAGTGACTGTGTCCCTCTGTGTGTACCGACACTGATAAACCCAGAGTGAACTTCAATAAAGCCAACTGTTCACTTTGTACATCTGTCGCTCCTATCCCTTCTCTGGCTGCATTACTGTTGAAGCAGCAGAGAGTTGTTGTGCACCTTTTCATGATGATTGCTGAAATTATTCTTCATTCTCTTGTCTTCATTTACTATGAGCAAAGTTTGGGAGGTCATTTTATAAATGTATGACATGGAAGAGTTAAATTTTATCATGACAACACCAAACAACCTTCTGAAACCAGTCTGGTGGCTGGCTATTAGATTAATGATACAAAAACTACAAAGTTCTTCAAGTCTTTGTTGGCTTCAGTCCTTTATAAACCCCAGACGCTACAGAATGCAGAGAGAGAGAGAGATGAGAGAGAGAGGAGAGAGGAGAGAGAAGAGTGAGAGAGAGAGAGAGGAGAGGAGAGAGAGAGAGAGAGAGAGAGAGAGAGGAGAGAGAGAGAGAGAGAGAGAGAGAGAGAGAGAGAGAGAGAGAGAGGAGAGAGAGAGAGAGAGAGAGAGAGGAGAGAGAGAGAGGAGAGAGAGGAGAGAGAGAGAGAGAGAGAGAGAGAGAGAGAGAGAGAGAGAGAGAGAGAGAGAGAGAGGACATGACATGATTTAGGAACAGGTGGGGGAGCGTGTGATTGGGTGACAATGATGGCAAAAGCTTAAGGCCACTTAAAGTTTAGTTCCCACACGTGACATATTATACTGAGGCCTGAGTGTTGTTTACTGTTTTGCACATGTTGTCACAGGAAACATGCTGTGATCGACTTTTGACCACTGAAACTGAACTCAACAGCTGCTTGATCATGGCAAGATCACCATTATTCAACACGATTATGCATTGATTTGAAAAGGTCTGCATCACATACAAACTTATTCTAAACACAAACAAAAGCTGAAAATTAAGATAGATACTAATTTAATTTACCTGCCAAGCCTGCCTGTCTTTCATCTTCTTCAACTTGCTATGCTTACAGCACATATATCAATACTAAAAATCATACAAAATAGTATTGACAGATACCTATTACTGCATCATACTTCACCACAGGAACTTTGACTTCACTTCGATGATAACACTCACTGAACTGAATAAAAGCCTTTTACTTGCAGTAGAGTACTTAAGGATGTTAAGAATCTGAGCTCTTCCAATACTTACATTGTACCACAGGCCGGTGGCTAAGCTATCATCCAGCCCTTTCAAGCCTTCATCTTTATAACATCAAATCTAGGCTTGAAGCTTGTCATGATATAGACCAATATATCTCTATATCCCACTGCTTTGTGAGCTTGTTAACTCTCATAGAAGCTACATCCTCTCCTTGTGCTCACTTTGCCCCTCTGCTTTACTAACACACACCTGCTCTCCCTGGCAAAGCTACGCAGATCTCCCCTCTCCACCTGTGACTGCATAATGGTTTGCACTGATGTATCACGGCATGGTGAAGATACAGAAGTCCCCACTTAACACATTTTTGGGAATCAGCAACTTCTTTGCAGTCCTACACTTTGTTGCGCATTAATCTTAGCTCCTTGTATTCTAGCCTATGAGGTACGTAAGGTACTTCAGCCCATTGGAAAAATGCCCAGCCCAGCCCCACTGCTCTTATTTGGAAGGCCTTATCTTCTGTTTCCTCTCAGAGTTCACACTTCATTGTTGAATACTGACCAAGTCACCTTCGGTAAATCTGATTTCTTACTATGTAGTCAATCAGGTTCCTGCCAGTGGGAGATTATGAGAATGAGTGTCATGGGAAGAAGTTGCGATCCCAAACACATCACTAATCTGCGTAATCTGCGTGCACTTTTTTTTATTATCTATACTGTGATGTGTGTGTGTGTGTGTGTGTGTGTGTGTGTGTGTGTGTGTGTGTGTGTAGAAAGCTGTCATAAAGGTACTAGTTAAGTGCATTTGTGCAGCTGTACAGTGTGTGTGTACTTCACACACAATGTCCCCACCTCCTGCACTGGTCCAAGTGTACTGGAATTTCAAGTTGTGCATAATCTACAGCTAATCAGATTTCTCCTTTTGGGGTTTGTCAGTAAGGGGACTCTAGTCTCACACACACACACACACACACACACACACACACACACACACACACACACACACACACACACACGTCAACTCCAAAACTCCCTCTGTAGTTAAAGCATCCTTCCAAACAAAAAACTGTTCAAAAGTTGTAAGATTATCAGAGGTGTGGCTATTTTCTACTCATTTTCGTGTACTGGTTTTGTTTTCTATCTATCCTGAGGAAAATTGCAAGTTTCACTACCCCCTGTTTATATTCCGAGCTTGTTGATATCAGCACCTGCATTAAATCTCATTCATTTTTACATCAGCAACTGCTAACCCACAACAGAAGTCGACTGTTGCGACACTGCTCCCAGCTGCTTATCTTTCCCATCTCCTCTAAGCTCTCCAAAATTGCTCATCTCTTCATAACAATCGGTCATCCAAATCCATCAGCAGCTTTTGATAACAGCTACCGCGGGCTAGCCTAGCTCAGAACCTGACCAGACGTGTCTATGGCAGGCAGGAAGGCAGGCAGGAAGGCAGGCAGGTAGGTACTGTAATACCTCACCTGCCTCCAGGGAAGAATTCCATGTTTTTCCCAAGCTGTCATTTATTGCAGACAATATGTCAAGGTATGGTGGGGGCGGGTTGTGTGAGCAAGTTGAGGTAGAGATACAGAGGAGGAAGTCTGAGTGAATTATCTGTCTAGTCGATGGACCAGGTAAACCTCCGTCTACTGAAAGTTAATCATCCACTCAGCTCTCTCTGTGTTTCTGCTCTTTGCAGGCAGGCTCGGCTTCAAGGAAACATTTCTCCATTAGCTGCATTTCTCACATTATAACCCTCAGAATGCATACGCTGGCTGTTGCGTTAACCACATTTTGCAGCAGTGCAATAAAGCATTACATGGTGGGCCCTTTCTCCATAACTACTTCTTATGGTTGTATGTCTTTGCTCCCTGTGGTTCACGTTAATGGGGTGTTGTTAGTGGCAGCAGCTCCTTTACAGGCCTAAACCTCCACCTCTGTGTGCTGGGCTGTACCCTGACACTGGGTAACCTCCACTGTAGCACTAAAAGCCTCCGTGGGTAACTTTGGCAGTACCCCAATTAGAAACCAGGGAAACCCTAGTGCAATGAAAATGAATAACTACGTCTTCCCCATATGCTGCTGCCCCCAAATCGGTGCTGCAGCTCTCAATCAGCAGCAGCTTATATGGGGTGCACATGTGTTGGGATGTGGACAGCTGCTGAGAGCATTGTTGGAGGAGGCGTATACACACATGTGTGTGCACACAAACACACACAAAGGAGGACATTAGCAGCAGTGCGCTGCTGTTGTTAGCTTGGGTTTCAGTGTGGTGTGGCGTAAGGAAGGGAGTTTGTGTGAGGTGGTTACGCGTGTTTGTGTGTGTTCCTCTGTTAGTTTACAAAGCCTGAGCTACTCTACTGTAAACTTTGCAAGCCTAGCCTCCACAGACATCTGTGTCTCCCTCCCTCCCTCACACACACACACACACACACACACACACACACACACACACACACACACACACACACATGTAGAACACACATATGCCTATGCCGCTTTCTCAGTAAAAACCTAAATCCAAATGCTGTGTCCCCAACCTGTGCATATTAAAATCAGTACTCCACCCCCAAATATAATTACAGCTCTGACATTTCTAGAATTCTGTATTTATTGTGCGTGAGTTGCACTGTGTGGCTTGTAAATGCATGGAGGTATAGGAAGTATTTGTGTCAAAGTAGCTGCTCTCAATGTTTACTGCTACACAGAGGCTCGATGGAAAGTCCAGTGGCCTTCACAAGAGGACAAAGGTAACTCAGGTGAGGTTGCACTTTATTCCATCCCCTTCAGGAGCTGAACAGCCATGTGACCAACTGGGCCTGTGTTCTTGAAGGCTGAATCCGTGGAGAGGAAGCAGAGAGCAAGATTGCGAAAAGATTTTGGAAAATGTGAGAGAGGTGATCGGGGACCTGGTGGTTACTGATGGCGAGTTTCCCCCCTTCCTGCTGCCAGCTTATCGACTTTAACAATGTGAGCGGGTGATGGCCAGTCCCTCTGCCCCCCCTAGGTCTCTGCGTCCTGCATGCCAGCCAAGGCAGCAAGAATGGCAGCAGCACACCAATAAAGCCCCACATGGTACTGATTGAGAGGTATTAAAGTTGCCTTTGCCTCGCTTGCATTCAATTGTTCACTGAAACCATGAAGATCAAAGAAAGTGAAACAGCTTAGCATGTTTGATAATCTTCAAGCCTCAAACTTCTTGCTCACTCGCAATGTCTTTTTGTTGATTCCTCATGTCAGCATGTGAAAAGGTTTGTTTAGATATGGTCAGAGCATCTCAGAGCTATACTGCCATGCTGACAAACCCTTTTTATCCAAGTCACTTGAAAGTAAAATACACACTTGCCCTCTACTTATGCAGTTTTATGTCTTTTTTTTTTTTATACAGGAACAAGCATCGGAATGTAAGAATATTTCAAAGGGTGCTTTTAAGTTTCTGAAAGCTTTTGAGAAACGTCAACCAAGGCTTTATTGGCCACGCCCACTTTGGCCTTTTTCATATTGCGAGTGTGCAACAGTGCTGTAACGCAGTTCCTTCTTTATACTTACTTTGTACATATTGATCCTGCAAAAAAGCATAATATTAGTCTCCAAGTGATTGTGGTGTGATTTCACATTGTGTAATGGGGTTGCAGAAGCATGAGAGCTAAACACACAGAGGGAGCTTCACATACACACACACACACACACACACACTTGGATGTGCAGACACTCACATTGATGTTCCCCTCTGCCTGCTCAGCCTGTAACATCTCTATGAGTATCACTGATGTCGAGTTTGTCGACACAGCATTGGGACAACTTGGTTCCGCCATCTTGCCTCTGTGACATTCATATTAATGAGAAGAGATGTTACAGGGGTGTAAAATATTGTGCCTTTAACTGGTAATATGAAAAGTGCTTGTGTCTTGATAAGTAGTCTAAAATGAGCTGCTCTTTTATCTATGTTTTCTAATACATCGGAACAATTGCTCACAGATTTTCTTTTAAAGAAAAATGTGACTGAGGCTTTTAATTCAACGTGGACAGGATCATTCTGTTGCCTTGTTTTTTCCTAAACTGTTGCTGTTGGGCTCTGCAGGGCAAAATCATCCCCCAGCCCCCTTTTCTTTACCCCACTTTTCATCCAACCTTGCCTATCACCTCCTTCCTTGCCCTCTCCTCCTCCCCTCTTTGACTGAGCTGTTTTGGAAGGAGCTCCAGGGGCAGCATTCATTTAAGAGTCAGATATAAACAGGCATTAAAAGGCAGCATGGTCCTAATTAGCTGGAGCTGCTTTTAGGTTTGGTGTGATTGTGTAATGTTTATACTCCAGTATGTGTATGTGTGTGTGTGTGTGTGTGTGTGCGTGTACACCGTGTCAGGCCACCATGCTAATCACACACTTTTATTGCCCTGCGCAAAGTCGTAACACCAAAGTGCATTCTGACATTAATCAGAACTGTTAATGTCACTAGCTTTAGTAGCACCTATCTGTGCATGCTATTTCACCTCATTCAACTTTATTCTTAACAGAACACATCAAAATATTCCCCACAAAGAAACATCTTGCAGAGTCTCCCATGAGAGTTGCTTCAGTGTGTAACTTGGTTTTTATAGTGGATATTTGTTTTGTGAAAGGCAACAGAAAACACATGAGCTGCCAGAGCAGTTTAAGCTGAGTGCAAACTGTGTGCACATGTGTGTGCCACAGCCAATCATAGGCATCCTCATTTTGACCACATTTCTCCCGGTCTGTGTCTCGAATCCTCCAGTTATTTTTGAAATACCTGTCCAGCTCCTCCTCTGAAGATGTACCTGCCGCTTTACTCTGTACAGTAACGCGATGACACTTGGCCCACTCATAAAGGAGCTACAAGAGCCATAAAAACACCTTACGATGTCTGGGTTTCTGCAGCCAGGCTATTAAGCTGTAAAGCCCCATTGTAAAAATCTAGATTGAAGCGATAGTTTAGGAGAGTGCAGAAAAGATGAAACGAACCTCGCTTAGCCATACTTTCATAACCCTACTGTGGGCTTGGTTTTTACCGGATAGCACACAGGAAAATTCTTTGAATTCCCCGGTCTCACACTCTTACTCTACTTTTGCCGCCCTGCAGCCAATACTTCAGGCTACATCGGCTTGTTTGTGGTACGTATAACGTCACGGTTATATCAATCAGTTCCTCAAACCAGTGAGAAGTTGCTTTTCTTTCTTCAGTTTCCACTTTATAGTTTGTACATTGGACTTAGTCCAGAGATAAGAAAGATCTGGGATTAAACCTTGTGCATACTCTGACTCAGACGAGCGTAATGCTCAGCTACTGCAGTGTAGGTGGGCCACATCTCACAACTGTCTGACCAAACTGGCAGCCATCCACATGTGCAAGCTTGGACTCATCGCTCTCCTGCCATTTTCCTTTGTCTCTCACCTCCTCTATCTATCTTTCTATAATTGTGTCCCAGACCCAGACATGTCCATAAATAAACGGGGTCTCCCTCTCTTCAACCAGACCCAAGCCATGTTTATGTTCGGGCTTGTGCTGGGGAGGGCCATCTGGACCACTAGGCCTGCCTCACCGCCTCTCAGGTGGAATCAAGATGTACCACTGAACCCGGCATCTGCTTAATGGACTAACATGGGCTTAAAACATAACCACTGGGTCATTGGAGATATATATTTTTTAACTTTTATTGTAGATTAAACAATTATCCACTTTCAACACTTTGCAGTCTTAGCATAGCACTTAAAACTCAACAAGTAGAAGACAATAATCCAGATCCAGATGTAGTTTAATAGTTATTTTTCTCTGAATCTGAACCCTGAGGTCCCCCTTTCCTTGGATTACAACAGGCACACGGGGCCTTCAAATCCTTTCATTCAAGCTAACTCTACTTTTTCATCCAAATCTTTCAGCTCCTTCTCTACTCTTACCCACACTGTATGGAGAGTGAAGGAACGTTTCCAGGACAGACAGTGGAGGAGATTTGGGGTTTATTTACATTAGCTGGATGTGGTCTCCTGGTCTTCATTTCATTTGCTCCTGGAGCCAGGCTATTAAAACTAATGAACACTTATTACCCTGAGTTGGATCTCGAGCTCCCTGCTAAACATCCCTTCTGTAGCTGTTTGTTTTACTTGTACCTGATTATTCAAACAGAGCAGTAAAACATGTGGCTGAGCCTTTGCCTCTGGTCTTTACAGGTTGACTCATAAACACTCTGATCTATGACATGTGATTGGACGAGAGAGCCACAGTATTAAGTTTTAGATTTAATCGTAAACAGGGGTGGCTTTAACTCTCTTTATTAATCATCTTGGACTGAATTCAGTTTTTTTTTTATTGATTCATTGCACAATCTTGGTATCTTAAGTTTTGTAATGTCAGGATATTATGTCATAATTACAAAGCAAAACTGTCAGTGAAGCAGATTTTTATTGACCTGTCTCTGTTTGTTATGTTCCTTACTTTGTGTCAGTCATGACATCTGTTTTGCAAATGTGAGGGCACAAAGAGATGAGCATTCCGCAGAACTCTTAAAACACAGTTGGATGCATTTTAAATTTTAATTGTGATGACAAATGTTCAAGCATGTTCTCATTTTATTTGTATTTATTGCTGTATTTTAACATTAACTGCAGATGTGAAAAGATGCATTTTTAATATTTGCACCGAGGCGAATGTAAAGGGATATTTCAGGTGTTTTGAAGTATGAGGTAGAAGGGGTATTACCCACTGGAGATGTCGGTCAGCTCAGCCCCTTTGTTGACAAAACCGGGTAAGGTAAGGAACCAACGCATAAGTTAGGCTATCAACCTTTGCAGACGGGGTCAATTTTACCATGTTGTATGGATCATTTTAAGAAAGTCCAACCCAAAAACTTAACGTATCCTATATATATCTAGAACGTTTTAGCACTTACTTTGCCATCAAAGCCCTTTTGTTTTTTCCACTTTTTTTAAATTCAACACATTTGTGTTCTTCCCCCTGCAGCACAGTGATCTGCTGCTCGGGCCTATAGTATACGAGTTAACATGACCTTTCCCAAGAAAACTGATACATTGTGAATTTGTAAAAAACAACGTGACAGCTAAAAACTTAGAAGAAACATTTCTATTTGGTTTTCTGACTAAACTTACACACCTGTACCACCTCGTAACTTTGGATCTATCTGCTCTCTAGTTAGTCTCATTCTTCATCTGTAAAGAGTTGTCCTCTTGTGTTCACAGTAAATAGAATGTCATCTTCACTGTCAGAACTATCATGTTTAAGTTTGGTGGTATTGTTATTATTGACGAGTCATCCCTCTTCAAAAAGAATATGAACTATCCCTTTAAATATGTGCCTCTTTTGAACAAGCCTACATCCTGGTAATTAGTGTTAAAGTTTTGTTATTTTTGGAAGATGTGCAGAGCTTCTTGTTTGCAGTGCAAAATCTGCCAACAGTTTCACCTGGTGTTGCTTTTATCATGACTTCAACACCACCAGGATTTGTTGCTTGATGGCTTTATAATTGTTTGCCGATAACCAGGTGTGGGATTGAAGATTACAGCAGCAACTGACAGATGCAGCAGTGAGTCTACTGTCAGTGTGTTTGTGCATGTGTCCACATGCTTTCATATGTTTGCGTACATGTCGGCTTCGATGTGCCACTGCAGATCATCTGTGACAGTAGAGTGTGTGACTGAGTGACACATGAAAGCGAGTATTTCTCTCCCCTCGCTGCGACCTTTGTGCTGCATAAATCAGCCCCAAACAGCTTGGGTATTGTTGAGGGGAGGAAAGACTCATTTTTTTTCTGACTCCTCTCCCGACACTTGTGGTTTTTAATATGATACGTGCATACGGAAAGCATGGTCAAATAAACAGAGGGTAGAGTTTCCCCATGTCTGTACCAATCCATCAAAAAGAGATGGAGCTCCACTTTCAACCCCCCTAACACTACCCCGCAGCCCCTGTCGTCCTCAGCTGGAATTTCCCTAGAGTCAGAGCTGGACATTTGTTCTACTTTTATCCTGATTAAAGATCATAAGGAGGTGAGTTAATGGCTCTTTTTGTTTGTCAACTTCAGGCTAAAAAAGGGAGATAATGAGGGAGAAAAAGAGCTCAGAGAGACTGACAGAGTCGAGTGATAAGCCTGAAAATGAGAGGTAGATTTAGCGAAGGAAAGCCTGATAGATAAAAAAAAGTTTCCTGTCTGCTTCTCTCCCTCCGAACCCCCGAGGAGGAAGCATATCAGCCTCTTTAGCTGAAACTCTATACGGGGAAATTAAAAAGGTAGGGCTCCATGGGCTGCCATGTCTAGGCCAAAGCACTGGTTCTAACACTGTTGTATTACATTTCATTTAACATGCTATCATTGTCAAAATCTGTAATTAGATATAGAACACAAGGCACCACACCTATAAATCTAGCACAATTATAAAGGCCTGTGTTGGCTTGATACTCGGACTCCACCTACGTCAGTGGCACAGCTGGCACTCTGCAACTCTGTGTATGTGTGTGTGCACTCAGGTTTTAGACTATATCAGTCCCAGTTGTACTTAGTCATTCTTCAGCTTTGCTCTTAAGAGTCCAGAGATCTCTGAACAGCACGAAACCTTCTTTTACAACTCCACTTTCCTTGTTTGTACTAAAAATGATAGAATATACTGGCAACTCAGCAAACAATGGAAAGAATAGATTAGAACTGCGCAGAATGACGTGATGACAAAATATTTAGTACACGATGGGTCCTGGTAACGCAGTAACATAAAAAAAAGAAGAAATATGGGGGCTGTTAGCCAAGCGTTTTGAGAGAACATCCAAAGCCGAGCCTTTGGAAAGAGTTCCAGGTCCTTAGAGTGTCTTAAATGTAGCTACTGGTGGAGGAAATACTGAATCCTCTCTGCAGGGGCCTTCCTCTGCTCTCTCCTGGAGAAGAGGGTCCCTCCAAAGTTCCTGATAGTTTGAGTTTTTCTTGGAGGTCTCACAAAGTCTTTCCTCCTCCTCCTCACACTTCTGAAGATGTATTTTCATTGCAGAATAGATGACAGGGGTAATCCTCTAGTGCCCAAACGAACTGTATACTTCCTCTTTTTGTTTTGCTTTCCCTCTCTTTCTTTCTACCCCCCCTTATCAGCTAATCCTTCGCTCTGTGGAACTGTCAATTAAGAAGCTTAGTTGATAGAAAACGAGAGCATTTTGGATGCATTGAATGTGTGAAAATGCAGTGAAAAGAAGGGTTGTGACTGGCCCTCCAACCGAAAGAAAAGAGGGAAATGGAGCCTTTTGCTCGGATTCATTTCCCAAAGGAGAGCCTGTGTCGCCTTTGAGAGGTCTGAAACAGAGCTTTGAAAAGCAGGAGCAGAAATTAAGTCAAAGAATCTCACATCCACCATCTGGGTTTGTTACACAAGATGTTCGGATCACGAATTTGACGTCACAATCAGACGCTTTAGCAACTACAGCATTGCTGACCTTTGGGTTGAATGCAGGAAAAAATGGATCGGCAGTATCTTGCACTGCAAACAAACACACACACACACACACACACACACACACACACACACACACACACACACACACACGCAGACAAACACACACACACACACACACACACACACACACACACACACACACACACACACACACACATACAAATACACCCACAAACATGCAAACATGCACGTACACAGTTTTCTGATCTGCTTACTAAGATTAGACACAAATGACCTAGCTTATGACGTGGCAAAACGGTGTGATTAGGATCCATAGAATTATGGTTTTAAAGTTTTAGCCTTCTACTTTTGACTCATTGAGGAAAACTTCTTTCACAAGACTTGTTTAACCAGTGAGGGCCTCGGTTTTATCAGCTGTAAACAACACAAGTTCAAGAAGTAAATCCCTACTTGCAGTTTTAAACCTTTTTTTCTTTAAATTGAAGAAAATCTTTTGAATAAAGTTCTTATCACATTGCATTGAGAATTATTGAAGCTTCCGCTAAAGTTGTGGTCTCAAGTGTTTGCTTTCTCTGTCATACAAGCATACAAAGTGATAATGAGCAATGATTTCGGTTGGATCTTTTCCAATCCCTCCAAAACTAAGAAAGCACCCACTTTTCCAGGAGTGCACCCACATCTAATCCACCTTAAGTTACATGATTGGAAAACCGTTTTTTTTTCTGTGAAGTTTGAGATTCAGCTGGGGGTGAGAGAAATGCTTTCTGTGTACAAAACATAAATGCTCTGGAACAGACTCCTTGCTGTGCTGCTGTGAGAGGAGAGGAGAGAAGAGGTGAGGCAGAGGGGAGGGAGGGAGGGGGGGTAATTGCCACATTAAGGGGAAGGAATTCAAAATAAATTTAATCTCCCAATCCCTTTCACCCCCCAAGAGCTTTACAGTGAGCGTGCTCTGTCTTGTTATGAGACACAAGGAGAGTACAGAGAGCGAGAGCGAAATGGAGACGGGAAGAAAGAGGGCGAGGTTCTTATCGAGGTGACTCCTTACCAGAATGAACCTGTGTGGGAAGGTTCACACCGAGGGGGCAATTTTGAATTCAGAAGTTGGTTGTGTGAGTGCAAAGTCACTGTGATGACCTTTTCAAGCAAAGCCACATTTGCATTTACACCTCTCTGCAGTTTTCCCACAATGCTTCACTCTGTACCTGGATAGTGTCATCAAGACCCAGGAGCATGTTTACCCCTTAACCAAACACACACTGCCGGCAAATTGCTCTGACTGGCACATCTTCAAGACGAGGAAGGAAAAGTGGTGGGAGTGTGGACGTCATTGAAATCAGCTGTTAATGTGTTCGGTTGGACTTTCAACTTGCCAAATCTGGAGTCAGGACAGAGGATTATGATGAAAAGCAGATATTTAGCTCACTAAAAGCTTCCCTGAGAACAAATTCTCACTTGTGATGTCTCTTGGTTCCACTTTTCTGCTGAATAGGCACCAGAAGTCCAGTCCCTGCCATCCAAAAAGTTGCCTTCACTGCTGGTGAAGTGCAGAAGGTGCAGTATTAATGGCTGGTTGGATTCTCCTGTATGTCATCCAGTGGTTTGGGCTTTCACTAGGACATATGGTGTTGGGTATTTTTTATAATGTAATCATTCCTCCTCTTGCAACAACACTGGTAAAACTTTCTGCATGCTGGGGCAAGAATTCAGTGAAGAGCCCTGCTGACCCAGACACAGCAGAGCATAAACAATAGAGCTGAAGCCTCTGCAACACACACAGCACACATGGACACACACCAGCACACGCTTTTCCATGTGCAACTTTTTTTAGTCGCTTCAATTCCTGCAGAATTGTCCCAACTAGCCCCTGTGACCATGTCTTTCATCTCTCTTTTTAAAAAGAAATAAGCTCAACTCGTGTGATTGGTGCATGCACATGGGCTGTTTCTGGTGGTTTTATTAGCATGGTGTGTTTACTTGACCAAATGTAACCTGCGGTATTCTCAGTTGAGTCATCCCCAGCAGTCAGGGAGGGACGGAGAGGTCAGCTAGAGTTCTTCTTCCAGGAGTGACATTGATTTTGGTTTTCAGGTAGTAAAGGCAATTAAGATGGTTGCACAATCCTGTAATCTTGGCCTCTCCCTATGCAGTGCCCAAGTGTATCTGCTCTTTCTATACTTATTATCAGCTCTAATGCACTCTGCTTTATGCGTTAGTCACTCTACTCTTATGAAACTCCGGATAATGTTTGTTCCTGGTGTTAGTGACAAAATAGTACCTGTGGAGAGGGACACACTTGGTGTTTTTTCCTCTGAGACATAACTCATTTGTAGCATTGAGAAATGCTTCTTGACAAAGTGAAGAAATGTCACCTAACCTGCTGCTGGCACAGGAGGATTGACGGCATGATTAAATAGGATTGTTTTAGCTCCCCCTTCCAGCTCATTAGGGAAACCCTTGCCTTGGTTTCAGGGTGCTGACAGGCTGATTCGCTGTGATGGGGTGCCCTGCACATGAACATCCAATCCCCTTGGCTGCTGGGCGAACACTGTGCTCTGTGTTGATGGGCACAACGGGCACTCAGATCATGTTTCCAGCAGAAGCAGGAAGTGAGAATTGGAGGGTTCCTGTTACCAGGCCCCTTCTTTCCTCCCAGTCGTACATGGAGCCAAACTCAAACCATGTGTGTTCTCACCCTGTGGACCTCCACATACAGCCAGCTTGACTGGCTGGTTGGCAAGTGCTTTGGTCGTCTTAACAACATGTGATCTTAGGAAACATTCAGCCCCTCCCTCTTGCCATTGTGATTTGAATCCCTGCTCTGTATAACTCTATCGGGGTCTCTGGGGGGAAAGTGGTAAGTGATTCCTCTCTGTGTCCGGTCTCCAAAGTCACACCCCGCCTTCTTGGAGCTTTCATTTAAGGTTAGACACGCGATGGATGTGATTGGGGAAGTACAGTAGTCTTTCCCCAGGGCCAAAGGTCATTTCCTGATATTCAAGCTGCCACAGGTTAACCAGGAGCAGATTAAGAAAAATGGCTTAAACTCGCAATGACAATCAAGGAATTAAGACACTGTTAACTTCACAGTTACACCATGATTACATAAACCTGTCAGTATATATGGCTAATAACAAGTCCTAAAAAATCTTTATCTTCTATGTCTTTTTAAAGGAAAACCAGTGTTTTTGATACTTTAGTGTCTCTATCTTATATTGAAAAAATGACCTTAACGCTCCTGTGAGGAGTTTTTACCTGGTTGTGAAACATACTGATATTGATAAGGATGTCTTCTTGTGATCTTAAGCATGCACAGAACCAAATCCATAAAGAGTTATGAGGTACCACTTCCTACAAAACAGAAGTTGCTCACAGGAGCTCTAGGGCCTGTGTCCACAGAATGTGATTTTTGCACCATTTTTTCTATCTACTAAAGCAATGCAGTTCAGAATTTTCAGTGCTCTCTGTCCTTAGTGCAAGAACCCCATCAGCTGGGTTTGCAGCCTTCTAAGTTTAACATTTTTCAGCTTGTGGACTGCCTTTGCGCTTGTCAATGTAACTTGTCTATCACTAGACCAATCAAAAGCAAGAAAGACCAGACTTCTGATAACAACTTTGTCAATGTCTTAATGGAGGAGGAACTGACTGCAGCTGCTTTTTGAGGATACCTCTAAAGATACAACATAATTTACAACCTCTTTTTTTTATGCTGTTTTTAAATTTACATTCTAAGAAAATAGGAAGCACACAGAGCATTTTTAAATGACTTAATGGCCACTACTAAGGGATGCAGTGGTGTTGCTGTGGGACAACCAAGGAGCAACCACCAGTGTTGATATATGGAGCCAAAGTGCAAAAACCTGCTCTGAACACTGAATGCCCTTTACAAAACAATCCTTAAGGATGTAGTACAAAATAACCCTCAGGGATCTAGTTTAACACAAACCTGCGGTATCTTTGTCAGTCGGTGACCATCTAATGTCTTCCTGATAGTCTCCAGTTCAGTTAAAGTCAGAATATTTTCGTCACTGCTGGCATGTTGTGGCAGGAGAATACCTTAAGATGAGGTATTTATGTTGATGGAAAGAAGGCTGATTAGATGAAATACCTGTCTCTGCTCTCAATCCTTCCACATCAAAACGTCTGTTTACAGAAAACACAGAGTGATGAAGGGATAATCTGTCGAAAAATATATGTGCACCTTTTTCTTTCTCTCAGTCATTCTCCCGATTACTTTTCTGGTTCTTACATTTTACAGAGAAGAAGCTTACTTAACCCTTGAATGGATGAGATTGCACATGAAAAGGAGAAAAAAACGTAACTCGTCAAGGCTGCTGTGTTGGCATTCCTGCAGCCGCCCTCGAGCCTTTTGTGAGGGATTGTCCAGGCCCTGCTTCTGCATCATTCCTCTTGTCTGTGCCATGTGAAAGTCACCCCAAACCCACCTCCCGCCAACCATTTTTTTCTAATGATACACATTGTATGGACACCTGTGAGCTGCCATTTTCATTGGGGGGAGGGTTGAGGGATGGGGGCGTGGCAGCATCGCCAGCTTTTAATCGAGACGCGTTGACTAATCGCTTAAGGATTAGCCTCTTAGACAAGGCCTCTTTCATTCTGACACTCCATGTACCGCAAAGACTCTGTGTGGAGATGGAGAGGGCGGTGGGAGTACATATTTTAGGGGTTGGGGGGAGTACAGATGGCATACTGTACCTGGATGTGCTTTGTTTGATCATGCCTGAGCCCTCTGCATGAACACACAACAACACACATTCACACAGTCATATATCCTGAGGCTGGATCTTCCCCCAAAATTTCACTGGAGACAGCTCTGCATATTTCTCACAGCAATCACACACTGTGCCACCAATCGGATAAAGATGAAGGAATTCATTACGCCAGTCTGCCCTTTTTGTTGTCTTTAAAGTACAAACTAAGAAATCTGCTTTAAGTGTTGCCCTTCTGAGTTTGAGTGAGACAGTACCAGTACCATCCAACTATTCCTCCAAAACACTTCCCATACCCAATGAGGATGACATGTTTCAGGGAACTTTTCCCTTTCTTCAGCCCACTTACAAACAAACATGCACTCTCCACACTGAGAGAGATTGAGTTTAGCATGCCGTGAATGGTTTGTGTATGTGTGTTTGGGAGTGGGCTGTGGACCTGTATATTGTTGTATGTAAATGAAGCGGGGAGACATGCTTGGGGCCCTATTGCGTAGCCCAGAACTGATGTTGCCCAGATCCCTTAGCTGTATATCCAAGGGTTTGATGAGGTCATTTATAACACACAGTTCATACACCCAGACAGGCAAAGCATGGACACAAATTATGGGGGCAGAGATAAAGAAACCTTTAAGCTTGGGTCCCACACACTGTATTTCTTAAAGAATATTATATTGATTAGTTAGTATCTGTTATTATCTTGTTTATACAGGTGGTATTTAAGCACTAGATTGGGAAGGGAGATGGGCAGAGGTTTGGTGTCCCAGCTCACACATCCAAGTTAGGCTTTCACAGGCCTTACCTGGGCTATGGTTTGAGGCCCACATGAGCAATCCAGATCCTTACATGTGAGAAAAATCTGTTATAAATGAGTCCCAAATGTCATCATTCTCCCCGACTAACGTACGTGGGCTTGGAAGTGCTAACAGACAAATTCAGAGTAACTTTATCTTTGTACCCTGGAGCTGAGCCATGGGAGTAAGGAGCTGGAGTTAAAGGATATATAAGGTGTTATGGTCTGTGCGTCCCATATTGCAAAAGCTATCCAGAAGCTCTAGGTGATTTACTCAAATGTTTGTGTTCTAGGCTACAGAGCAGGTGCATTAGAATCCCAGAATAAGACACTCCTTCAAATGCTCTATCCAGTTCCCTTAATATATGCATGGTAAATGTGGGTGTGTTATGTCAGTTCCTGCAAATGTATCCTTGAGCTGCCTCTAGCAGAGATGAGTTAAAGGCTTTACCTGATATCGCCTCAGGTAACATCACTGGTGACCATACATCAGACTGTGCGCAACAATATTTGAGACTTCTGAGAAGACCTTGTATGACAAATCAGTGGAGTTCCCCTTCGCGACAAATGTACAAAGCAAGACCTTTTATTAAGGGTGATATTAAGTCAGAGTTAATGAGGAACAGGGGAATGTTTCCCCGTGAAAGGCATCTGCTTTCCCTTCTCAGTTGTTGCCATGAGCTTCTTCTTAACAGCTTCCAACTCACTACTTCATGTTTTATACATATGTGAGTCATAAAACATCATGCAGCAATCTGTAATTTTGCAGAGAAGTCTTTCATGTTAAGGGATCTTGTAAGCGAATGGATTGTTATTCTAGATGATCTGCTTTTAGTTTCTGGGAAATTAAGCCTCTAAGGTGTGACAAGCTGCTTTTCTTGATTCTCCATTTGCATGCAGTTTTTTCTCTAAAGCCTGCAAGTTTCATGTTTCACACATCTTTCAGAGTAACCTGCTACACACTAAGCCCTCCATGAATGGGACATGGTGCAGAGCAAGCAGAGGCCAGTGATGACCTCGTAACATGACAAAGGAGGGCTAACACCAGTGTTTCTTGCCTTTCTCAATGGCTTCTGTTGGGGTAGCACGTTCCAGAGGTCCTCCATTGTTCCCTTGATTTACTCTGACTGAAGTGTCTGTTTGAACTGAGCAGCCCTAACCCAACAGGCCGGGATCTTCAGAGTTTTGTCCTTGTGTCAGATCTGTCACAGTGACAGCTTTTGTAAAGACCATGTTTGGTAGGCGGGTCTAGCTCAGGTGTACAGCGCCAGCTTCATGTTTGCAGTGGTCTTAGGTGTTCTTCCAACCGTGTACACTCTCAAGTTGCCCTGGCTCAAGCAAACAGAGATGAAAAAACACACCAGAGGAAGCCATCAGACTTCAATATTGGACTTGTACAATCATAATCTGTCCAACCTGAAACTGGATTAGAAAGTACCTTTTCTTTTGTTGAATTATACCTTTCAACTCAGAATACCTTTCTCTGTACCGTTTGCTCTGTAACACACTGCGGCCTGCTGTTTGCCTAGTCACAGGAGCAGCCTGGAAGCAGCTGCCAAACAGGCTCTGCAGTTTGTGTGATGTTTCTTTTAGCTTGTGTGGATAATGGTAACAAAGGAAATAAATTAAACAGCACTAAAGCATTTGCGGTCGAGGAGATAGAGAAGTGAGACATATTTTACAGCAAATGGGAGGGGCAAGGTAGAAGCTGAGGCTGCAGGATATGAATAGGTGTGTGTGTGTCTATGTGCATGTGTGTGTCTGAGTGTGTTAAAAGACTGTGTTTACGAAGTACAGAGCTGGGAACTAAGTGTTTGGCCCTCCAGGTGTGTGTGCCGGTGGTTGTCGAGGCTTGTGAGGCCCGCTGCGGAGGTGGCTACGTGACAGCGCTAATGATAGGTTGTGACAGGTGAAGACATGAGTGTGTGTGTGTGTGTGTGTGTGTGTGTGTGTGTGTGTGTGTGTGTGTGTGTGTGTGTGTGTTTGTCTGCGTGTGTGTGTGTGTGTGTGTGTGTGTATGTGTGTGTTGCTGCAGGCAAGGGTTAGCTTGGCTCTGGATGACATGCACACCCACACACACACACACACCAAGTTCAATCTCACAGTCAACAATATACCTTATATCAGACTTCTCATCCCACGCAGCAAGAGCAATTAGACACATGACATTGGGACAAGTGAGAACTTGAAGAGTGAGGAGGGCCAGGTTGTACACGTCTGGGGTCAAATAATCCTCAAGCAACTGGCTCCTTCTTAAATGCATGTTCTTAAATAAGGTAAAGCAGGGTTCAAGTTTGGGTTGAGCTGTAATTTAGCAGAGAAGGTCAAGTGCCTCTGCCTGTCTGATTGCTCAGGACCTGTTGACTTAAGACAATCTGTTGTACATTTACACCAAATTTCGGATAATGAAAAAAGACTCAGAAGCTATTTTTGTCATATATTTTTTTTCGAAGCAGATGACAAAATCTCATCATGTTAAAGTTTTTTTTTTTCTCAAAGAAATTACTGTTGTGTGTAGTCAGCTTCTGCAGCTGAGTCAACATCAAAGGTGGCAACTGAGCTGTAACAGATGAACAACAGAATCCGTATTTGTGAAGCACAGTGCAGTAGAGCACAGCTTAAAGCAGCTGGACTCACCTAATCACAAATCACACGAGAACTCCACAAGATCACACGGGTATTGAGATCATGTGATAACAATGTGTATGGACGACAATAGACAATGGGTTGCTATGACTTTTCTTGGTTGATTATTTGATTTGGGAATAAAATCTGCAAATGAAAATAAATGCATTAAGTTTAAGACAACTCTGTATGCAAACCTGCTTAAAGACTGCACAGAACTTGCAAAAGTCCCTTATTTTAAAGGTACAGAGTGTAGAAATGTGAATATTAAACTTCATCCATTGGTCAGATTCTAAATTGATAAACTTTTTTGCTCACCCCTTTGTGACAAGTAGGCCCTGTGTTTCTACCGCTTCAATACCAACATGATGGGGCAAAAAGGCCGTGGATGAAGACCTGCTCTTACATAAAAAGCTCATTCTATGTACAAAATAAAACGTTTTTACTAATTGATATTATACTACATTTCTACCAAGTCGGTTCTACTAAATGCAACTGAATACTACACATTGTACCTCTAAATCTCTAAACAACCAGGAAGGCTATTCTTCAGTAAACTAATGATTTGAACATCAATATAACTATTGGTGTCATGGCTGGTTTCATTTGTATCTGGGGATATAAACTAAAAACGATTATGGACAGGAATCATCAATGGTCCACAGAAAAAAAACAGGCCAACTGCACTCAAGAAAAACTGTTTTAAATTCACATTTGTTTCCAAAGAATGCACTTTCATGTTTCAATGTGTTTTTAGGAATGATCTTTGGAATGACTGATTCGAATTTGGGGGCTTCATTTCCTCAAAGCTAAAACTCTGCAGATGTTAAAATGAATCTCTTCAATTTTTTTTACAAGAACATACCTGGAGCTCATAAAATGGGATCCTCTCCTGTCATTTACTGTAATGTGAAAAGATAATAGTGTTGCCTGACAAAGATGCCCATTGTTGTGGCATGAAGAAAGGCCTTACATCTCTGGGAAATAGAACTTTCTGCGGCTAGCCACCCCCGCACAATAAAGCTCTCGGGAGGACCTTCCAGTGCCGGGGCGTTCCACATTGGTCTCACCACTCCGGCCGCATCCGTTCACCCAATTGGTTGCTTCTCTGTTCTGTGAAACCGCAACATTTGAAAACACATACACAGAAAAGAAGACACAGTGAGGAGGGGAGACAACAGGCGAGCTATTGTCTCGCCTTACTATGACGGACTCAGAGCTACTCATGTCTGCATGTCTGATCTTAGAGTATGAGCTGTGGTTTTGTGTAAGACGGTTGCTGCTGCTTTATATCATAAAATTCTTGGCTACCATTGAGAAGTTAGATATATATGTATAATGACACAGGAGGAAATAAATGACTTTTCAAGAGCCTCAAGTAATTCTCAGAATCGCAACTTTCCACATACCATACTCTGCAGCAACGGTATACAAATTTAATCCATGACACATGAATAATGGGCGGCCGCTGCTTTGGTTTGGTAGCTTTTGTCTGCTTAGATCAGACACCATTGTCAGGTGCATCTGTGTAAATCCTTGTGAGATTATTTTTCTATAACATCTTGTATTTTGAATTGGACTCTTAATGGGGCTGAGTTCAAAGAAGTGAAGAGGATATTTCCTGCTGTCTCAGGGCTTAGAGCCACTTCAAAGCCAAGCCACTGTTGACAGCAGCTGGCCCTCTCAGGAGCTTTGACTTTATCCTACTGTATGAAAAAGCTACTACTGCTTTTGTCAATCTCCAACAATACAACGCCATACATCCTGCCATGCACTGTCGTAGAAAAGCTTTACAATTTAGATGGTATTAAGCCATCTGGAGGGATATCAAAGCTTCCTTGATCCATCTCTGACTCTTGTTTTTTCTTCAGTTCATTTCTTTTCCAGCCCCATAGACGGCCGTGCCCGGAGGCAGTGTCAGTGCTTATAGTTGTGATTTTGTTGGCAGAGGAACAATGGTTTAGTTTAGGCAGTGCATTCCTGATTATTGACACACTAGTATGGAAGAGGATTAGCAAGCGCCTTGGCTTTCTGATTCTTCAGAAAGCAACACCTGGGCATATCCATGACAACAGGCATCACAATGAACAGTGATTTCGCCACCAACCGGTTTGACAGAGAGTCGATGGCAATGCTTGTGTAAGGAGAGTCACTAAAGGGAGAAAAGTGGGAAATGCTTGCTTGACATTGAACAAAATGAGTCCTTGCAAAAGTGCTCAGCTACCGTAGAGAAACGATTTTCTACTCTTCATTAGAAGTGGTTAAATTTTGTGCAGCTTTCTGTCTCACATGTTCTGTCATATTGGGAGGAGATGGTAGTTTACGGTTTCTGCAAGAGGAGCTGGTCCCATTCTGACAGCCCTGATTACCTGAGTCCAGCTAACCCACATGTGGTCTGTGGTGAGATGGCCTGATAGCAGGGACTGAGGCAGCATTGTGAGCTGACAAGCAGTTCTGCTGAGGGTCTCTTAATGACCTGTTCTTCAATCTTATCAGCAGGAGCCCACAGGACCCATATCAGGCATCCTGGTAAAGACTTCCACTGACATCATGGCCTCTTGGGTCTACTCTGGTTATATGTTCTTCTTAGAATATACCTGCAACCAGGCTTCCCAAGAAAGCATCAAGAAATGGACACCACATATATGCTTATAATTTGAAAACACTTAAATGGAGTGTTTATCAATGGATTCATCTTTTTGGAGGATGTAGGCAGCTACTTGCAGAAATACAAATCAGTATCCTCAAATATTTTTCACAAATGTAAACTCCACTGAAAATAAATGCCATTGTGTTTTTGAAAACAACACTATATGTCAGAGAAGCCCATTGCTGGTTTTCACAAGAGCCCTTCAGATTTTTGTTTCTGTTTGAAAAGGACATGGTGAGGGGAAATTTTGTCAATAAATCTTGTATATTGGTTATTTAATCTATGTAAGTGTTCTCTTATTGCAGCCCTTTCTGTGATATCAAACTCAGCCCAGGATGCATCATATGGTGACCAAGGCTATACTATATTGTGACATGAATTGCTTTAAGTTGAAAGAATATTCCTCATGTAAAATCATTGGTTGCCTTTTGCAATAACATTTTAACAACCACTGATAAGGTATGACTGACAAACGCAATATTCCTTTGTAGGAATGTGCGTGTTGAGTTGACTTAATGATCAAACTGGAGATAGACTGATATGTTTTTTTCAGGGCCGATGCCGATACTGATTATTAGTGGTCAAGGGGGCCGATAACCGATATTTGGAGCCAATATTCATTCGCTGTAAAAAGGAAAATATTAGCGTCAAAATTTTGAATAATACAAAGTCCAACACTTAACTTTGTTTAAATGCCTTTAAGCAGATGTTTATTAATCAACTTTTCAGATTTGCAACATGTTAAAGGTTTTTTTTTTATCTTAGACAATAGACATCTTTGTTTTAAAATTCTAACAAAAAGTGCAGGGAGCTCCCAGGCTCAGCAGCATGTCTTATAAAATTAAATTAAAACTTAAACAAATAAATAGCTCTCTAAAGTTTTCTACAGTAAATACAGTTTTCCAAAATTTCAGTATAACTGAAATGCTAATCTTTAACTTATCTTTGTTTTATGGGGGTATGTCAATTTTTTTGAAGTGGGGTTTGTATGAGTTTTAAATCACTATTAATTGTAGGGGCCACATTGTTCACTAGCAGACTCTGTGATTCTGTGTTTTGCTGTGTTCAGTAAATTGTCCTCCATTTGACTGTTTTCAGGGTGGTTTCTTACCTTTTAGATGAGTTGGCTAGTTGAGATTTATATTTCCATTCAAAGGACTAGGACATGTATTGCTTTGGGACGTTCATACTAGGGAGTGTGGTTCAATCCAGAAGACCAAAATATCATCTCACTGTTCTTGCAGACATCAATTTTAATGAGTAGTTTATACTCCATTTGTATGTGGGACACATAATGCTGGAAAGCTCATGAGGAACAGCTGTTGTTGTGTCACGTTCAAACTTCTGCTCCTTGAATTTCTGCTTTGTGTACGAGCCACCTTGGAGCTAAAAATTTGACTCTCATGTGCAGATCTTTTTTAATAATTTCTGATATGGCTGCATGTGGAGACGAAAAACGTGACATAATGTTTCTGTCAGTGCACACTTGCCTGTAGCCTAGCAGAAACTGTATCTCAAAGTTCTCAAACTGCTACTTACAAGCACTGATAAGTAAGGTATTTAGGGCATTTGACTATACTGTCATGTGCAATCAGAGGTAGCAGACCAGACAGCTGAGAAGTATGCTGGGTGGGTCATTGGTGGGGGAAAACCCAACAGTTTGAGCCAGTTTGAGTCACTGTTTCCAGCAAGTCACCGTTAGCTCACCTGATCAGTGTGAAGAATGATTGGTCATGAATAGTTTACAGATTACAACTTTCCTTTACTTGTATTTAAAACCAAGTGTTTTGAAGTTCCTTTCAAAAATAAACCATAAGCCTCGTTGGACTTATCAGCAATCCAATTATGGCTTTCTCATTCATTGTAATACAAAAAACATCTGGTTACATGATTAATTAACACCAAGATAATCATATCCACCAGTAAAAATAATTCATTTAATCACTTTTGTTTCACTGCTTATTTCTCCAAAGGGTTATGAGTTGCAGGAGGGGAAAATGCCAGACAGGTCTTACCAGTCAGTCTCAAAATAACAGCAACAACTAGAGGAATTCTAAACTCTAGAAAAGTAGGGAAATTAATCTTCCAAAGAATTCAAACGCTAGAAGGGTCATCGGGGAGTAAGCGTGGGTGGCAGCTGAAAATAGATTGTAAATTGTGAAAGAAAAACAAACATAGAATGTTCTTCCTGATAGCTGAGATGTCAAGGAGACGCAATGTAACCAGAAATGAAGACTGAGTGGGAAAGCAGAGTGCAGTGGAACTGGACCTAGCCTGTCCAGGAGCCCTCTCGCTCACAACAAGTGGTTTTGTTTGGCACTGTCCCTTTGTTGACACTGTCAGGTTCTCATGCCTATTAGGTTGCTGTCGACAAATGGGCACCATGATGACACGCTGCTGCACAATGCCGCTGGCTGGTACATAGTCACTGTTAAATTGTCACCTCACCAGAAAGATGAGGTAGACCACTTGCGTACAAGCATATGCTTCAAGTTTTTGCTCTTTCATGTAAAGTCATCAATGGGTAACATGGATGTATTGGTAGATTGTCATAGCACTGGGACAACGTGACACATTTCTATTTGAAATCATATAAAACATTTTAATCTGTTAGCATATTTTTTCAGAGTAATTCTCTCCCCCTGGGTGTGGAGTAAGTGTTTTAGCCTTATCATGCTGATGAAGAAGTCTTGTATTTTTTTTCTTTTCTGATTGCTCATCCCTGTGTTGGCACTTTGGCGCTGCCCGGCCCTCTTGGAAACTGAATTCCCCTGCCAGTAATGAAGAGCTTTACAGGCTTCAGCCGTGATCTTATGGTGCGAGGCAGCGTGGGAAGTTTGGTGAACTTCCTGACCCCACGCACCGCCGCAGCACATTGACCTCATCACGTGTCAAAGGAATGCTCTGTCTTTTGTTTTAACATCCCCAACACTCATGGGGTTGAGAGCAGTTTTGCATACTATAGAATGATCACTAGCTTGGCATTTTACCTCCCCATTCTCCTCTAGTGTTATTCCCAAACAGGATTTGCAGGCCGCTCTCTCCTGCATCTTTTAAATCACTTCAAACGCTACTGAAGCCTTTTTTCACCCAAAGCAGGCACCCAATCTAATGGCATCATTTGGGCCTACACTCATCCAGAGAATCAGCCCCTTTTTTTCTATGAAAAAAGTTTTGTGAACAGGCGAAAACAAAAGGCCCGCCCAGTGAAGCGCATCTCTGCTGGCGGGCTGAATAGAGGGGCCCCTTTCATGGCTGTTTATGAGCACCCCTCTTCAAAAACACACTAACAAATCACATCCAGCTCTCCCAATGGCTCCTCCGATACGAGGATGATGGCAGGCAGAGGAGGGGAGGCGGCTGGAATCTCGTGGTGCCTCTCTCTCCTCTTTTCATATGTTCCAGTTGATGGATTTCAACTCAGTGTCACCCCATCTTTACTATCAGATCCATGGGTTTGTTTTCAAGAGTTTAATCACATGTTACATAAGGGCATCTCTGCTGAAAACATCATTAAAATGTTGGACAGAACAGATGCTGGACAGAAGGTAGAAAAGGCACTCATCATGATTCATTTATTTTGAAGCTATTTTATAACCTTACCACTGCTAGGTCAGTTTTCAGGAAATAAACTTTTCCAGCTTCTTTGAGTTTAATAGTAAATAAAGATTGTTTTGGTTTAGTAATGTTTTTTCTTTTATGACAAAACAAGGAATTTAAATAATTTTTGGGACATTTTATTTTTCTACTTTTGGTTTAGAAACCAAATAGTTCATTGATTGAATTTAAAAAAAACTGCCCAATACATGAGCTGTTTTTTTTTTGTTTTTTTTTTTACAATTAATTGATTTGTTATTTAGTATAGAAGATGCAAATCATAATTTTACACAATTCAAAAGTATCTGGTCTGGTAGAAAGTGTAGTCTATAAGCTTTATATGTTATAATATTATAAGATTTAGAAAAACACCATTAAGTCCAATTTAAGAATCTCTAGCATAAAATATGAACATTTTGAGTGAAAACACACATTCAATGTTGAAAGAGATTATTTGTATTCCCTGTAATACTTTGATTTAACCTTAGAATATATTTTAATATCATTTTATTTTAAATTATATTTTAGAATATTTCAATATTTTAAATATTTTAAAATATAAAATAATATTTAAGAGAAGAGATGAAACATCTCCAAGAACGTAAAGCAATTCTGTATTCCTTTTTGAGTCATCTTTGCATTACTCAATTCTTATTTAAATGAATCAACATCAAGAGGAGACACTATTTGCTACATGGAGGGGGACACCAAGCAGCAATCTCCACTGTTAAAATATGAAGCCAACACTGAAGAGCAAAGATCTGAAGTTCCTTGAGTGTCCGCTTCAGGCTGGCTGCAAAAGCCAAGGAATTTCTTTTTTATAACATCCTTTATTTGAAGATATTAATACTGAGAGTTATACATCGATTTACATAAATAATGGCACAGTCAAGTGGTTTATAGGCAGGCATGTTGTAATTGTTAGCCTGCCTCAGCACCATCTTTTCATCTGTTCATATGTTGACCAAAAGTTCAGAACCCCTCTTTGGAAACCAGTGGGTGATGGGACTATGTCCCTGTTTTGTACGGTCTACTGAGGAAACTGATACAGTGAGTCTGTGGTTAAGGTATATCATCTGTTTCATCTTTTTTTTCAAACCTCCCCTGTGTCCTGTCACCTATTTTTTTTGTTGCTAGATGCAGTTAAAGCGTCTCAGATTTTTCCTTGAACATTTGTTTCCAAGTCTTGTCTGTAGGCCTGCTGGTTTGTTGCAGCAGACAGCTTTGGACCGGTTTCAGACAGCCTGTGAAGCATGAACAAAATCAAGTTAAGATTGCAACTTTCCACCATCAGCTGCCCTCACCAAAGTGAGGATCCATTGCTTGAGTGTGAACTCTCTGTCATGCTCACAACTCAATTTACCAACACTTCATGAGTGTTCTGTTTTTGATAGTCATATTGTTTTCTTTTGCTGGTAAAATATGTCACATGGTGCTGTCAAGATGTGATTTATAGTGTTGTTGGGCAATTATGAGGGCACAGAAGAGTAATTAAGAGTGACTGTAATGCTGTGGTTTTATTGGCTGCATAACAAATGTATGGCATTCACCACACCTTTAGAAAAATCTTATTAATTTTGGATGAAGAACTTAATGATTCACAGCCCATCACAACACCATAGAGAAAGAGATATTTCCATTATTGCACAATATTGAATCCTCAATGAATGCTTACAGGGTTAAAAAGGGGACATTGTGGATAATCTGATGCTAACATTTCCAGCCATGGGACTGAGTCGCTGTGTCACACATACTCATTGGAGAGGAGGAGAGAAACAGGATTTACTTTCATGCAAACTTGTGGATGCATGCCTCTTTCCTTGGGTCAGATATGGACGTCAGAGAGCTGACAACCTTTTAAACAAATTGCAAGTCATCCCACCATGTAGTAGGTGTTCCTGTAACTAACTTTTCCGCTCTGTGTCAGATCTTGTTGAACAGGTAGGGTTTGATGGACAGGAGGAATGCAGGCTGAGAGATTTGTTTTGTAATGGCAGTCCATTCTTTGGGTGTACTTGAGCAAACAGAGTGGCGCTATGTCCTGTTTTTTACGGGTTTCACACGTCACTGTTCAAACTTACAAACAGGCTGGTCCCTTAGAGTACATGGAAGAGAGCAAACAGAGCTGTAATACTTCACCACTCTGACCTTCTGCTAGCTTGATGCACACACAAATATGCACACCTTTCACTAATGCAGTGCCAAAAATATGACTCTAATCTTACATTTTGTTGTGTATTTGTAGAGCTGCTTGATACAATAAAGCCACAAAAATGTGAATAATGTTCACTCAAAAAACAGTGAGACTTTTTTGTTGTATCTTGGACACAGTAATAATGTGGATCTACTTGATGTAAGTAACACGGCTCAGTTTAAGCGTTTATTCTTCGGTTGATTTAAAAATAAAAACCTTTTTTTAATCACACTTAATGAATGATTTTCCATTGTCCACAATGAGGAACTAACATTGTTTTTTAATTCATCACAGAGCTCATAAACGTGGGCGTTGGGTGCTACATGTCAGCATATGAGTGCCCCATTCTAGGCTCCATGTGCCGTCCTAATTAAGTGCTACCTTAATGTGTGTGGGTCAAATACGCAGGGAAACTGTGGGAATTCTGTGGGAAAGTTTTAAGGCTCATAAAGTGATGGATTCTCAATTGCTCCCCAAATTCCAACAAAATGTCCTGCAACACTGCAATGTCTATTTTCATTAATGGCATGGAAAAATATAGAGGAAACATGTAGTGCTCCCCGGTTGGTGCACACAACCGTGCGTCTCAGGCTGATTTAGTTTATGTAAGCATGTGTGAAGTAGCTGGGTGCGTATTTGTCCGGACTTGTGTGTCACTGCTGTGTGCCTTTAAAGCGCTGCCAAGCTCCCTGCCATGCTGAACATGAAGGAACCGAACAACACCTACTGCTTCTATAGATCCCTCTGCAGTCTCCTCTTTACTGTTCCCTTCTTTTACACTTGTTTTAAATCTGTCTGAGATATACGAGGCATTCCTTTGCGGTTGTGTAACATGATTTGAGGACAGAGAGAGAAAGAGGGAGAGAAAAAAAAAAAGAAAGAGAAGGAGAGGTTTGTCCTGCTGGGTTTCGTGTCCTACTGTGCACTCATATTTCTCAGCTGGCTCCACATTTGTGGGTAGCAGGCCTGTTGTTGGCCTCCTCGGCTCTTTCTGTGGCCTACCTTAATCTCTCCTGTGTACTGTAAAGCGCCCCTAATAACCCTGAACACGATTAAAGCAAACATGTTAATAACAGCCTGCCTTGTTATCGTCACACACTTGGAAAATGAGCAGCTGAAATTCATCTCTGTAATCGTACAATTGTGGCTTAGAAATTAGCCAGAGGACAAGATAACCTGCTTATGAGTTGTCTTATCTTCCAGCAGACAAAACACCAAACCCATGTCTGATTTTTCTAACTCTAATGAGGAAGGAAGGAATGAATACGTTTTGGGAATTTACATGAAAAAGTAGTTTCTGATTCTGTGAGTATCTCTTTCTGCTGCTTTTTAAAAAGAGGCAGCAACACTAAGAGCTAGGTGCAGAATTGCATGTTGGGTGTTGCTCTAGAGGGTGCTGTTTACTGAGGAAACCTGCTTTCCTCACCCTTCATCACTGCTCCTTCCACTAAATCTTCTTCTTACTGCTTTAGAAAAACACAACAGCTTCCAAACATCTCCTCTGTGTTAATAATCTTCAATGTTTACTTCTGGGAGCTTTGATTTATGTCTAAACAAGCAGATATTTATTCAGAATTGGAGAGATGGGATTGAAGACCCTGAGGGTAAAGTGAGACAAATAATATGAAATTTAATTAATTATCCAGTCATTTCCAAAAGAATTTGTGGTATTGTGCTTCAAGGCTCTTTTTGACGGGATGTTAGGCCACTGTAATCCTTCTATGTGCATGTGTGTTAGTCACCTGTGGCTTCTACTCCACACACACACACACACACACACACACACACACACACACACACAAACACATACGAATGCCCGCAGATGTTTACACAAGTTTCACACAGCCGACAATAGCAGAAGATGAGCTGTCAGTTAGACCACCTCCAGTGGGGAAGAATGTGTCCGAGGCGATGGTTACACCTGCGCTGTCTGTGGGTTCCTGCGGCGGTATTGCAGGGTGTAATCCCTAACATTGCTTGTGTTTATGCTTGTGTTTTAGTTACAGGCCTGATACTTGCATGCTTTAGAGCTTAGATGGGACTTCTGCTTCGCTTACTCCTCAGCCTGGCCCTGAAGGCATCCTCCCCATGCAGTCTGCCACACACAGGCTCATCCTCAGAATGTCTGAACACAGGAAACGAACACAGTAGCTTTCTTCATGTGTCATACAACTTTGTTCACTGTTAGTACACTAAGTGAAAGGCTGACTAAAAGGCCTTGATTCTGGAAATAAAACGAGGTGCATGTATCGTGCTAAAAGTTGTTCCGTGGAAGGTAATTTAAGCTCAAGCTCTGCTCTAAATTTAGAACGGGAAAAAAATATTTACTGTTATTTGGCCGTACCAGAATCATTTCCAGTAATCATTAAACTGAATATGCTTCCTTATATACTCCAGTATTTGAGGAGGTCTTTTTATGTTGTTTTATATGGTTTGTATTTCGTCACGAGTGACGCTGGCTGCACCGCTGAGGTCATGCATGAGGGAGGAGAAGCTTCCAGTGCCAGTGACTGAACTCATTTTTTATTTTAGTAAATATGCTAAATTTAGAACCCAGCCACAGCCAGAAGTTCGTCCCCAACTCCCTGAATGACACACCTTTCGAGAAGTGACTCCAGACATCTGCTATTTTTATCATCATCTCAGTTTTTTTCCCCTTGTTTTTGTTCCTTTTTCTCCTCTTTTTCTGACAGGCACTCTATAAATGATGCAGTCCTGTTTTTCATTTGTAAGATTTGTTGGGTGGATTATTATAGGGATGATCCTGATTCCCAATAAAGGAAGTACATGCTTCGGGAGTGTTTTTGAAAACACTGTGCTCTGACGTTAGTGGCAGCGGGGAACCAGTAACAGGTCGTCTCTGCTTACACACCCTCCTCACACTGCTTCCAAGGGTCTGAAGTAATGGTGGCGTTTCACCCCTTCAAAGTAAAGTGGCCAATTGGATAATGGGATTTGGTTTGCCATTCTGGGGAGTAAACCAAGCTGTGACAGTGCATAAAGTAATGTATGACAGTTTTGCTCATTGAGACAAAGCTTACACTATATACACTACATACTCTTATGCCTTGTACATAGAGGGCACAGTTTTCCAAAGTCAAATTCCTTGTGTGTTCAAGCATACCTGGCCAATAAAGCTGATTCTGATTCTGATAAAGTCTTAATTACAGCACTGAAGCATTGTGGTTCTTCTTCTGTATGATGTGACTCTGATGAGATCAACTCTTTGCTTTGCTCGCCTGTTATTTCCGTCTCTGACCCGCTGTTGTTAAGCGTCGCTGTGCTCCATCGTGAAGCGGTCTGTGTTTTGGAAATGGGTCTTATGAATCAAGGCTTTGAACCACTTTTCATTTGTGCCTCATACTACATCCTCTAACACTGTTTTCACTAAATAACCCCAACTAATAAGAGTGACAGGTTGAGCAGATATAGAATTGGAATGCATAAAGTGACGTTTATTTCTTCTTTTCTTCACAGTGAAGGACTCCGAATTCTTGGAACAAGATGTCGACCTTTGATTGTTTCCAAGTCATCTAATGGTGAGCATAATTCTATAAAGGCAAAAAGTAGATTCAGTTTGCTTGTCTTTTTTTTCTTCTGTTTCAAGCTGGATTGTCAAAAGATGATGTACCAGAGATGTATAGACCTCTGTAAACAAAGTCTTTCCAATTATTTGTTCATTCTTCCAAAATACAACGATTTGAATCAGTCACTGATCTGGAAAAGTTTTTCTGTGCATATGTGTCATGATATAAATGCTTTAGCAGCTCTTCTTCCACATTTATCCCCCTAATTTGATTGCTGCCAATTTTCACAAAAAGCTGCAGCTCACTACTTTTAGATGTCCCAAAAAATTTTGTCATATTAACTCTAGTTTAGCTTCAGTACATTGGCATCAGTGTCTCCTATATTCTTTTTTCTGAGCTTTTGTGCGTTAATTTAAAGATAGGACCATGGTTTGAGTGATTAACTGGAATGAGAGAATGAGTGACATGTGGTAAAGAGACCGAGGTTGCAATCAAATCCTGGCCCCTCGCTTTAAGGACAGTAGCTTCTGTACATGAGGCGCATGATTGTACACCTATGCCAAACGGATGCCCCATTTTAGAAGAATTTATAAAGTATTTATTTTTCCTTATTTTTCCCCCTGTGTGACTTGGCACCTCCTTAAGTCTCCTGAGCTGCTCTACCCTTTTAAAAATACACTTTACCTGAGATCCTCCAACAAACATAACCATTAACCATTATAATGGCCTCCATTTAATTCATTGGACGGGCATCAGAGAGGGCACTTTTGCTGCATATTTTCAAACATGATGGCACCATGGGAAGCCTTTCTGCCTAATTTCTGAGTACACCACTGACTGGATGAAGAGATAGCTCTTATCCTCTATCAGCCTCTACCAGCTTTCTCTCTTTCTTTATTAGGATCCCTATTAGCACAAGCATAAGCATAAGCATCGGCTATACTTCCTGGGGTCCAACACATATACAATCATGCACACTAACACACAATACAACAAAACAAGCAGGGTTTGTACGGGTGCTTGAAATCCTTGAAAATGCTTGCATTTTAATGTTGTGTTTTTATGGTTTGAAAAATGCTTGAATTTTGGGTCTAAATGCTTGTAAATGCTTGAAATTGTAATCATATATATTTCACAATTAACAGCAATCTGACTCAACAGATCGATTAAATGGAGAGAAATAAAATTGTCAAATAATTAAAAAAAAAAAACGCTCTCCCTGATTGGCTGGCGTGTTTGACATGCTGTGTACGAACCCTGACAAGACAAAAAAAAACACAGAACAAAAACATAAACAGCTCCTCATAATGAATTACAAAATAAAATACAGAAGAGAAACAAACTGGCCATTCATTTGGCAGATGTCAACACCAAACCATAGTAACAAGGTAATGTCTTAACTTTCACTTTACCTTGAGATAATATGATGTACATCCTCACATATATGAATGTACACATTCACATTTCATAAACACAAAACATCATCTGAATGATCACTTATGTTACTAGGGATTACGTGTTTTGACATATCAAATACATGTATCTGTCTTTTTCAGCCCATTCGGCAGGTCCAGTCAGGGCAGATGGCTGTTGACCAGTGAGTTTGGTTCTGCTCGAGGTTTCTGCCTACTAGCTTTTCCTTCCCAAGTTGTGAAGTGCTTGGTTATAGTGAATTCATGCTCTCTTTCTAACTAATACAACATGTACAATACAGTCTGGACCGTATCCTTGGAAAGCATCTGGAGATATATTTGTTCTCACGTAGTGCTATGTTAATTTAATGTGATTGATTGAGTCATCCTAAAAGTGTTACTTGGACATGATAATAAAATGTAATGACACAGCTCTGTAAAGGCAGACTATCAACAGTCATCATTTTGTGACTGTGCCCGCAGCACTCACTGTACTTAGCCCCTCTCCCACATCCCAATAAACCCCTTCCCCACCAGTGCCCCCTACCCCTTCCTCCCCCCTTCAGATGGTTCACCCTCTACCAACCAGTGTGTGCCTGTCAGCATGTCATCCCAGGGTGATGCCCCTCTCTCAGCCCCTCGGGGCCCTTTTGACTCTGCAGCCCTCCGTGTTTGCCCAATCATTTGGGAGCCGGATACGGGGATGAATTGTTAACTACAGCAGGTCATTCTGTGCCCCACAACCCACACCACCACCCACCCCTAGCCCCCGACCTGCTGTTGACTCATCTCCATGGCGATGGGGCAGGAATTTGTTTTCTCTCATGTATCCGCTGCCAGCTCGCTCCCCGCCACCACTTCCCCTCCTCTTCTCTTCATCTTCTCCGCCTTTGAGCGTCCAATCAAAAGGCAGCTGGAGGGAGTCACATGGTCAGGAAGTTTTTAGGGTGCATCCCACTGAGCGATGCATGGCTGTCACTGGAGGTTTGAGAAGGCCTCAGTGGGAAATGCGTGTGATTTGTTGGGTCGGAAAGTTAGCGCAGCCATCAATGGCTTCCTGACATTGTCAATAAAAACGGCACATGCACCAACAAACATGCAAGTTTTAGAAGGCTATGCACACACATGTGGTTTATAATGTGCAACTTATTATAAAGTGCATTCTGTGTAAACTGTTTAAATCCTTCTCCTGCAGCCATTGGGATTGCTGTATTTAAAATAATACTAATTCTGTTTATTTTTTCAGTGCAGTGAGTAACAAAAACTCTAAACAGAGCAGGTCTATCATATACACTGTAGCTGTGTGTACCAGCCTGTTTCTACGCTCCACATAGCACAGCAATCCAGCACAAATTTACACAAGTCTCCTGCATTCTTCTTTTGTGATCTCATTACAAAGAATAAAACACGTGACTCTGTCTGAGATTTGATGTATTTTTATTATTTAGTTTTCCTGAGAAAATCTTGTACTGTCTTTATGCCAATAGAGGTCTGCTCCGTCAAATTCCCATCATTGTCATAACATATCGACAAACTCAAGTGTGTGCATGTGCGAGTGTGTGTGTTTGCCTCCACACGCGTTATTAGCTCAGGGCAGGTGAGTGTTTGCTTACCTGTCTCCCTTTATGAAGTGAGTGTTTGCCCAAGGAATGCACCACGTCCGATTTATCATTGACTCTTATTGTTTGGCTCATCCAACTGGTGCCTAGAGGTTGAGTTGCGCTTTGCCCCAGCAAGTGAAAAGTATGTGCTCTCCTTCCTTTTTTTCCTGTGCAGCTCAGCGTATTTGCTCATGAAAATATGACTTAGTTGAAATGTATTAAGGATAAGTCCAGTCCCTTTATTTACAACTTGTTTTCCAAAATATTTTAAGAATGTGATTAGAAACAGAATTTAATGATATGCAAATAAAAATTAACACTATACTTAAAGCTGCTGTTGGTAGTCACAGAGTAAACATCTGTTCAGAGAGAGGGAATTCGAATGTCAACGCTATCCCTCCCAACCAGCTTTTCTCTTAGCCCCCCAACACAGATCGGCATGTGCAGTCATGATAGTGCCGGACTCATAACCAATCGGAGGACGTAGTAGGGGCCACCCCTTAACCAATCAGGACAGAGGATTGGAGATTAGCTATGATTGGAACGTCATAACAGGAATGATGGGAATAATAACATTGCTTGATACAAAGGCATTGGAAAACACAGAGATTTCGCAATAGTCTCAAATTACTCCACTTACCGATGAGTACGAATGGGCACTATGACCTTTTCTCCAAACCCAGCAGAAAAAAAGTAACGTTTTTTACACCATGCCTACCAACAGCAGCTTTAATTGAAAATGGTGCAAAGAAAACATACCAGATGTTAAAACTGATTAAAAAAATAGTTGTATGAAAAACATGTGCTCAGTTTAAATTTCATGCCAGCAAAGAATGATGGTGAATGTTTACCATTGTGTTGCATCACATCTTTTTCTTTTAACAACACTGTAACATCAGTGACATTAATAGTATGTTGTCCAATTCTTGCCTGATTTAGTATTCTGACAGCTCAACAGTTTCATGGTCTCCTTTTTGGTATCTTTTGTTGCATGATGCACCAAATGTTTCCAATGGTTTACAAGTCAGGACGTCAGACAGGCCAGTTTAGCACCTGAACTCTTCTACTACGGAGCCATGCTGTTGTGTTTTGTGCAGAATATGGTTTGGCAATGTCTTGCTGTAATATAAAAGGTCTTCATGAAAATAAAATTGAGCATCAAAACTTATTTTGATCAACACTTTACACGCCTTTCCAACTTTTTGGGAATTGGGCTTGTAGTAACTTAAGGAGAAAGTTATCAGACATCCAGATAGAATTAAGCCAAAGTTAAAGCCTTGCCTCTTTTCCTGGTTTGTGACTTCAAAGCTGTTTTGGACTGTTGAGATAGCAGAGTCCACAAGTCTTCACCCCTCGATTGTGCATAATGCAATTGTCAGTGAGAAAAGGGAAAGAAACCATATGACATAATTGAGTGGAATTACTTCTAACCAGGCTCATCCTGCAGAAACATATGAGCCTCGATGAGCAAAGTTGGCTCCCTTGCTTTGTGGTAATGAGGAAGCCTCAGCAAACTAATCCGTCCTACGCACTTGGGTGGTTAAGAGAGCCTTACAAATGGCATCTGCAGCTATAATGTTTGGATAGTTCCCAGTGTTTTCATCTTTAACATTGTTGTGTTGAAGTCATACTTGGTTTAAAGGTGGGTTTGTGTGGATATGTGTAAAAAAGAGGATAAGATTGCTTGTGTAGAGTGTTTGTGTAAATGCATTGGTATATTTAAGTTTGCATGCGTGTCTGTCTGTCTGTGTTTTTGTGTGGCTGTCCTCCTGTGCCACCATCTGGGTGGTCCTCACGGCTGGTTTGATGGTAATCCCCCTGTCCCATAAATCAGTGTCCGGGGCTCGGGCCGGGAGCTGATGCTGTGTGACCACTGGAGCAAGGGGGCTTGGGGCACTAAGCCGAGACCCCAGCAGCTGCCCCGGCCTGGCCTGGCCACACGTCAGCTCTCCACACCACCTTTAAAATAACTCGCCATGCATGGCTGACATTGGGAAATGGCACATGAGCCACCTACAACAGTAGAAATGAAGGGCACACTCATGAGCTGTAGCAGCAGAAGATAAAAATCCCGGACTTATAACCTGAAATGTTTGTAACCTTTTTCCTTCAGTTTCCGGGTTTTTAAACTTTCATCATGGATGCTCTCCATCCTGCATTTTTGTAATATTAAATTTCAAATAATACAATTTGTTTGTTTTGACTAGTGCCCAACATCCTGTAGTGACTTCTGATAGCTTTCTATAGAGCTGCTCTTAGTTCAAATGTTTCCGTCTGACTGAAAGTGCTAAGATTAAAGCCATATCTTCAACTTTGTAGGGCCTATACCTCTCTGTGAGAATGAGGAGTGGGGATGAAGGCTAGTCCGTGCTGTCTGGCTTGCATAGAGCTCTCCGCTGAGCTTTTATCTAGGGAGATTGGTTGCAGCCCTCTCCAGACCCGACTCCCAGAGAGTGCAAAGTCCTGAGACCTGTGGCATTAATGAAGATAATGCTGTTTGGAATAATAACAGTCAATTCAGCCCAATAGAAGGGAGAGACAACAGACACATGCGTATAGCAGAATACAAAAGAAGCCAAGATGAAAGGCTGAAAGGTAGGCCTGTGCACCTCCCTCACTCTCTTGTGGGAACTGATGGAACCTATATCAACATGTTCGCACACAAACAGCACTGAGAGGGACCCTGTGCTGATTTTGACCCTCGGGGGGCATGACGCAGAAATGTAATTTGTTCTTTTGTCTGCCAAGATCACAGAGGGAGAGCAGTGACTTGTCTTTCTTTGTATTCTTACTTACTTTTTTCTCCTCTCCCCTCCTTTTCACTCTCTCTATTCCCCCATTGCCTTCAGTGAGTGCAATTTAGTTTGATGAGCAGGTGGTCTTTTTCTTCAATCTCACAGTGCTTTTGGCTCCCACCTCTGGCGTGTGGTGCTTTCAGTCAGAGTCAGTCATGTAGGCCAGGATTAGAGGAGTGTAGGAGAAGGAGGAGGAGTAGTCCAGTAAGAGTCTTGGTATTGGCGACCTCAGCGTCCTGCAGTCAGAACCATGCAGAGTGCAGATTGAAAGAGTTATTTTGTTGCTAAAGCTCTCAGACGCACCCCAGATGGCTTTTGTGCATGCCTGGGACATGCTTGGGGACAGGGTTAGAGCGACAGAGTCCTTCAGGCTTGGTGAGTCTCTGAGCTCAGCAGGTAAACTACTGTGAACCAGACGGACTGAGAAGACAAAATGTTGTCGTCTCGGCACTTTTCCACCTTGAATTTGAACAGTGGACCGAAACAAAATAGGTGGATTAGAGCAAAGGGATTACTTAACCTACCAGCACACCCACAAATACACACACCCATATACAGGGTGAGATTAAGGTCTACATAATCCATCGTAGTTAAGATTTTTGAGCTTTAAAGCTGGTAGAAGAGATCGAGGTTGCAGCTTTCCTGGTTGTAGAAAGCTGCACAGACGAAATTACAACCTGCTTTCACTACTTTACCTTTGATCTGTTTCAAAACACCCTGCTAATTAACCAACCCTGTTACTACTTAAGGGAATTTATGGCTCATTACCTTATCCGGCAAACATTCCTCTGCAATAATCTCCATAGTTACACCTAGACAAGGAATCAATATTTTGTCAATAATGTTAAACAGGTGTGCTGCTTTGAAGTCTTTCTTATGTTGGCTTCTGCCGTCATTAAGTCAATTCTTCCCTTTAGCATGAGAACTTTAAACTTGGCTTCAGACTCTATCCTAAATTTTAGCCAGTTATGCAAAAAATATTTGTAGAATAGTTGTCCTGTTGGTCCTTAAAGTGTGGTAAGGGGTTATAGAGGTAAGCAGTGCCAAAATTGACCAATTTAATAAAAGGCAAACTAAACATTTCAAACTAAAGTTAATCTCATCTTAAACATATCAAAAACGGGTTTTTATATTTTCTTTAAAATGTCAGAAAATTTAGTAAAATGGGCTTTACATCTTATCACCGTTTTCAGAATTAATTGAAATTTTGGGCTATTATTATTATAGAATAGGATTTGATTTATGTGGATTCCTTTCATTGAACAGTAAATGTTGTCATTTGGCCAACACTGTAAGCATTGGAATTATCTGTCTGTGAAAATATATTTAACTGCATGGAGTTTACAGGAATGAAAACCGTCTGAGCAAACATTTACTTTAAAAGAACAAGGTTGCCTGCATGGATGTCATCTGCATAGAACGCTTACTTGCTTAACTCACTCTGTTATCTAACTTTGCCTTGACTGAAATTTATGTAAGCGCAGGGGAAGATCCAAATTTTAAGATGAGCTGGCTCAACTGGGCCCCTGACTTATGTAGGCTTCTACATTAAAGAATTGACATGCTGTCATATTACAGCATGTACGGTATTGGCCTGAATATAGGATGACCCTGATTACAAGACGACCCCGCTTTTGAAGATTGATCTGAACTCCACCTTGATGGTAAACTTGTCCTGCTTTTGTACAAAGTTGTTCACTGTCTTTGCATCTTTCATTATTTACAGATAAATGCTGCTGTCCACTGTTGTGAACAGATATTAACATTGTATCGTCAAAACCCTGATTACAGGACAATCCCACTTTTTCATATGTATATCTTGGAATAAAATTGGTCTTTGGGGTTGTTTTGGCTATAAAAAGAAACCCAACAGAGCAGCAAAATTTATATCTTTCATCTTGAATAACTGCAAAAGGTTAAGTTGTAAGTCACCTCCAACTCAGCCCAATTAAAAATTTTAACACAAGTCCTGACTCTGACAAGGCAAATAGGCGATCAAACTTTAGGATTTTCAAGTGGCACCTTGGGTGGCCAACAAATTTCAAGGGTGTCCCATGCCACCTCATACTACCCCTCTTAGTAACCCCTGCATGGGAGTAGTCAGTTTTATGTCAGTCACTTGATACTGGTTGAGGCTAAATCTAATTACCACCTTACTGAATATGGCTAACAAGATAGCAGTGTCAGAGTGAATAATGTGGTGGTACCAAACAGGCCATTTTCGCCTGGAATATCCAGCTGAGGACTCTGAGGTCTGAGCTGTAAATCATTGAGGGAGGAGTGACTGACTTGTACTCCTCTGTTGGCTGATCTGGGCTTGTCCCTGGAGTGTTTGTCATGGAGGTTTCACAAGTGGCCGCTTCCACTCTCACTGATAAACAGCAGGGATTGGATCCAGACCCTGCTGGGTTCTAGCCGGAGCCCTGAGGCTTGTAACCACACAGGCTGGGGAATGCTAGTCATTTGTTTATTATTGGTGATATTTGCCTGCTGCTAATCCCTGGCCGGATTAGACTTGATGGTGTTCCTCATCCCACCTTATTTCCACCGTTTCACTCCCTGACATTTACATCAGGAGATTTGCATGTTTTACTAATGAGTGCATGGACAGTATTTACACACACACATGCATCCAGCGGTGAATGTCAAGGCTTTTCTGTCTCTGCATGAATGTGTGTTTAGGTGTGTTTGCCAATTCACATGTGTCGCTGAAGGATGTTTGCAATCAAGAGAGTTTAACAGATATCCCCTTTAAGTCCATCCCATGTAACGCTGTGATCAGTGTCGATAGGAAAGTTCTGTTACTGTTAGGGCAATTTTATCCCATGCCAGGGCACCCCGCTCTGTGGTCCTGTGGTTGTGTTTGAGGCCAGAGGCTTGTTTGCGTCCAACGATTTAGGACTCCTGAGAACTTCTTTTTTTCAGACAGAAACACTCCAAGACCCTTGTAGGACCCAGTTAATCAAAGATCCTACATGTTGATCTGGTGTCACTCTAGCAAGCAAAAACTGATGTCATCAAGTGGAGAAAGTAGCCAGAGTAATGCTTACTTGTCTGTCCTGGGTGTTGTAAAACCATGGACCTAAAGGATCGCTGAGGGAACAGGGCTTACTGAGCTGGGCTAACTTGTTCAGTGTGACCTTTTAAAGGGCTGATCCCCAACACTGCATAAATCTGTTTCCAGTTTCAAAACACGACCACGCACATGCTTATTAACATGCCATACTCCCTCACTCACTCAACGTGTGTTTGTGGGTGAGAAAGTCCTGCAGATCTGCTCAAACACTTGGGAACTGCACCGAAACGGTTCTCCACAATTCCTCCCTCAAACAGTGGGAAGCAGACTCACAAATGTCACCAAAAATATTGACATGTGACATCTACTTTTCATTTATTCTGACAATGTGTGTTTGCTTTCAAGTCAAAAGGTCAAGAATGAAGCTTCTATATATACTTTTCAAGTAATTTAGGATATGTCAAATGCTTGCAATTTGCTTGTTCAGATGAAATTATAATTGCACAGCATTTTTAAAAGTTAATGTCCCACTTGTTGTGATAGTTCCATACTTTATAGCAAATACACTATGGGAAACACAACACTCTTGATATGACTTGCTTTTCTATTCGTTACAAATGCACACGAAGGAATTGTCAACTATCCAACCAATGTAATAATATTAAGGCTTAATTAGAGGTGTGGCCATCTGGCACTGATATGTTGGCAGTTTGTTGTTTTGGCGCATATTGGAGATAAATTTGCATGCAAATTTTAAGCAAATCGTGTGGCTGGCTGTGTGGATAATTGTACTAACAGGCAGTCTGGACTCCAGGTTTTTTGGTGAGTGAAACTCTTGCATTGATGTATTAGCACTAATCAGCAGGTATTGGTGTCTGCGTTCACCCTACCTCAGTGTTTCCTATATATATTAATGTTTCTGCCTGCACATGGTAGTCAGTATTATTGTTGGCCTACTGCAGAGAAAATGTCAGACCTCAGAGTTGAGAATGGTTTTGTTAAGTTACCCAGTTTGTTTAATTCAACAGTTGTTGTTCTTGTGCCAGAGGAAACATTTACTATCTTATTATGTAGATAATCAATTGCCATTGGACACAGGATGTACAGCTGTTATACTCCCAAAACGTACCATCTCTCCAAGCCCCTTGTCAACTCCAAATAACCTAGATGGGGCAACTTCTACAAATACCTTGTGGCTTCAAAACGGCTGTACACAAACCAGTAAGTGGTGTCATACTCACAAGTCCACTGCCTATATAAAGTATTTTGGTTTTTATCAGGTATGGTCAGGTAGTAGCTTTTACTTGTCAAGGCAAATCCTTAGACACATCCTTAGTAGGGATGGTAATTTACCGTAATCCTTGTACTCGATTACTCAAATTTCCTAATGAACGATTACTCGAGTACTCGCAATTATTTATTTTTTAAAACCGTTCACAAAAATGAATAAATAAAAGTCCGTCGGACACAGACCTACCAGACCAGAATTGTAGTAAGCTCTGCTGCCTTTTCTTCAGACATCTTTTCCACTCTCGTAGTTGTTGTTTACTGTGATGGTAGCTTGTACTCCGGCTCGACTAACGTGGTCAGCTCTTTGAAGCCTTCTCCTTCTACAAAACTTAATGGGAGCATATCTCCAGTTACCATTTTGGTTATCATCAGGCTAATCTTCTCCGCTCTGGTTTCATCACAACGACGCGTGCTAACAGGCCGAGCAAAAGACGTGATGCGAGACTGACTGTTATCCGTCTCCACTGTTTTCTCCTTGTGCTTTAAGCGTATGTGGTTAAGCATCAAACTAGTATTTCTATGGTACGCAAGTTTAACGCCACATATCTTGCACTGTTTTCAAAGTACTTCCAGACATTACTTTTTTTAACTGACATGCCGCAGGTGTCGCAGACGGTTCTGTGTTTGTTGTGCTTTTGTTTTCGGTTGAATAACATGTTCCTAGAGAGTTGCCGTAGCTGCTGTAAAACAGTTGTTTTTGCTGAAATGTGGCTTGGTGCGTTCTAAAGCTGAAGCCGTGGCCGGAAAAAGGCAAACATTTATATCCTGTGAATTATTTCCTACCTGGTATATTCAGTTAGGCGAAAACAAAAAGCACATGGTCACACATGTAACGCTGTATGATTTCAAGTTATCTTGCCAGGTGTGCGAGGAACAAAATGCTATTCGATAATGGGGTCAACGGCGAGTACTCGAGTAATCGTACCCATCCCTAATCCTTAGACACATCCTTCGACATTTCATTACTTTAGTCTGATGTTTAAAAAACCCTTAATCATACTCAACAAACCCGTAATGTTTGACCTTCTCTTCCATTCTTTCATACCCTGCAGTGTTTTTACTCACTGCACATGGAAGCTGACCAGCTGAAGCGGTCACAGCTGAGCTTCATGGGGTGTTAGTTAATTGGCAGTTTTTGGTAAGGGCAGATATGCTCCACTATGCATATCTTCCTCAATGTCCCTTGCAGTATTTGCCTTTTTAAAGTGTCCTTTAATTGGCTGCACAGTCACAGTCTCCTGCTTTAACTGTCCCCTGTGGTACCTGAATGTGGCCTATTTGACCCTGAGGCCCCGGGGTGACTACCTCATATTTTGCAGCCAAAACCACTGAACCATCCACCAGATTTTTTTCTGCTTCTGTTTTCCGTCCAACTCTGCCTTCACCTCTTTTAACTCTACTTCTGTTTCTGTCTTTAATAAAACTTTTGAAGGTGAGCTCTTTTTCATAGGGCCTCTGAAAAACAATGTCAGCTCAGTTTCAACACCTTTTCATAACCCTTACCTAGCCTGTGTTTGTGTGACTGTCTGCCTGTCTCAGTTCCTAGTCCTGTCAACATGGTAACAAACCTGCCCCCTTCATCCCAAAGAAAGGCCTCAAATTTGGGCTCTGGAGGACCAGCTAACTAGTCCATCTGATAGATCTGGCCACTGATTCTCCCTAAACACCAACCACTTCTAACTGGGCTGCATCAGCAGTACTGAAAGACCTGAGAGGACTGTGATCCCACCATGGGGTGTATAGCTGTGGCTCCGGCTGCAGTGCACTTTAATCCCCTTCCCTTTTAACCACAATGGGAAACATGTGCTTACTCTGTGTAGGGTACAGGCCCACCATGGGAGAGGCTGTTTACCTTTGCTCTAAAACTAACATTTCACAGCTCCTGTGACCACTCCTGGTCACTACCTCTACTGGTTTAAGAAGGTGATAGAATACACATGGTGACATGCTTGTTTCAGATGAGACAATTCATCACCACTGCTGCTGAAAAAAACTTTCTCCTTACTTTGCACCCTGTAAAACTCGACACACTAGATTTTTCCACAGTAAGTTCACTGAGGCAAGAGGGTTGAGCTGTCTAATTTGTCTTATTAAAGAGGCGCTTGATTTAATGATCCTCTTAAATTTCCATTCCAGATTATCGGGTCGTTGTATGACTCTGATTATTGCAACCTCCCTACTTCTTAGGGAGCGAATTAGCCAAAAGGGGGAACTGTGCTTGTCAAAACTATATCCTTAACCATCGTAATCCTCCATGAAGGTTTTTTTTCCAGATGCGCTTAGTATGTCTTGTTGCTTAAGATTGTCAAAACCCACTACAGAAGTCTGAGGTTGTGGTCCTTGTCCCTGTTAAGGTCTGTGCCAGAGCTAAGACAGTCATCTCTGTGCTGACTGGGCACTAAACAGTGAGATGAAGTGGTGTAAAAACAGGAATAAGTGGCCATATGTCAACCTGCAGGACAGGAAATGCACTCCAGATGAAGATACTACAAGTTTGTTTACTTACTTGTGTGTGTGTGCGTTTGTGTGTTCTCAGGCATGTGTGCCGTAGGACTGACCAGATGTCTCGTGAGATGTATCACTCTCTACCCCCAGTAACTCATTGGTATTGCATCAGTGAATATGAATGTAAGACTGTGTCAGATACCAGCTGACTTACAGTCCCTATGTTGTATCATTGTCCGTTATATAAGATATAAAACAAATCCTTTGATAGTACAGTAATTTAGACACTGAAACTAGCAAATTCTTCTAGATCTCAAGAGACTTGCTTGCCTTTATATTCATTTTGTCCTGTTATGAGACATCCTTTAGTATCAAACTTTGGTAAACTAATAGTAAAAACTTAGTGTACCAACTTTCAAAACTTAAAATGAAACTCAGGTGTCTTTGAAGACTCCAAAGTACTTACTTCAAAAAAATGTGACTACAGCCGGTTTCAGTTGGCCATATAAGTTGATTTACAGCGCTGAAATTAGTAGAAACAAACACTTGACTGAAATGTTTCAAAGCTAGAAACTCAGTATGTGATACGATATACAATATGATATACAATGTGATACAGTACAGTATGATACGATACGATACAAAACAATACTGTAAAGACACTATGTTGTGATACGAAACATTGTGATACGATACAATGGGATACCACACAATATATTACTGGACATCACAATACAGTACAATTTAACATGACACAATATTATACAGAACAATACATTGTATCGCATGATACAGCACACAATACGGTACAATACGACATGATACGACACAATACGACATGATACGACACAATATGACATGATACGACAGGACAGGGTACAATACCTCACTATAAGTTGCAGTAAGATATCAGATAAGGTGCCCTTCTTTTGATCTCTTTGTAATATGTATCTCGGACTCAAGTGCTTCACACGTTATAATTCCACAGTAGTATTCTTTGGACAATGGTTGCTTGGAAACAGTGGCTAAAACCCGTACTACCAGTGCAGTCTTTCATTCTACAAAGTTGTTGTAGATATCAAGCTATATCCGTTTACACTCAGTTTACTCTGATGCTCTGGTCACAGATTCCCGACTGGTGACACTGAACCTGGTCCCCTCCTCCACAGGTGTGGCAGGTGATCTGAGGGATGAGTGAGCTCTTCCTGAAGTAACAGTAGCCCCAGCCAGATTCCCCTGTTACCCTGCCCCAATCTGCCCTTTCCTGTCGTCTTATCTGAGTGTCCAGTGCAATCCAACCCAGGGTGCGGCCCCTCCAATGCTCCATTTCCCTCTTTGCTGCTTCTCAGATGTCACTGTGAAGAGAGAGTGACCTGAATGAGTTGAACTTGAGGTAGGCTGGCTGACAGAGTCCTGACACCCCATTGATGGCATGACTATCTCGGGTTCCTGCCACCCACAACTTTCCATCCTCTTACCTCCATGGCACCAAGGGCAAATGTATGGCAAACAATGAGAAATACAGCTTATCTTTTTAGGATTGTGTTTATTAAAATGAGTAATGCAACAGCAGGAATTAATGTACCCGGTGCAAGTAAAGTTTCCTTAAAAGTACTAAAGATGAATGAGATTTGTTTGTTGGTTTGGCCAGAGGGACATACTGATGTAGTTTAAGGGCTTTCTGATTAGCAGAGTGGAGACTTAACGTAGATCCTGTTGGGACAGACTTGTACTTCCTCCAACTGTCTGGGCTTAATTAGGCCAGTCCACTAGAAGCCAACCGACAAGCTTCTTTTGCGTCATGACGAAGATTGAGCAAAAACCTTGAATAGCTGCAAACCTGATCACCCGAGCTAAGGTGCAGCATTTTCAAAGTGTAGAAGAACTTTGCTTTAAAAAAATACTGACATACCCATGATGGTAAACAGCTTTTACTGTTCCTATCATACTCTTCACGCACTCAGTCCTTAAATGGAATCAAGATTGTTTAAGATAAGTTAATAAATCATTGACTTTGACACTCTTTAAGCAGAGGAAACTAGAGTGATTTTCCTGCTTCCACACATCAGTCTGCTTGGTAACCTGGATTGGACTTGGATCATTTGCGAATCATCTATCATTCACATTCCAGCCAAACACACTATAAACATGTTTCCACATGTGCTCATTCCAACGCAGAGCTGCCAAACAGCAGTCGAGCGCTGCTGAAAGGAGGCTTATCAGCCGCCTTGATATTCCTCTAAAAAATATTGCTCTGTTTGTTCCTTTTCAATGGAATCTGTGGCCTTAACTGTACTTATTTTAGTATTAATTGTGTAGTAGGTATGTGCAGTATATTTACTGTGTCCTGCAAGTTTATATGTGCGCACTTTGAGCCAGTATTTCCGGGACTGGCTGACACTGGCAGTTTGCATGCATTTACAAAAACGAGAAGTTTGTAGGGCAAAATCTGATTAAGCTGTGTGTTCGTGTGTGTCTGTGAGTGTGTGTTGCATGGACCTGAACCCTGAGCTTTAAATGTGTGTGTGGAATTGCAGACCTCAGCTCGGAGATGTAATCTGATTTGCAGAAAGGTACGGGTCGTTTCACATGACTGGTTTAAAGGACCACTGGCGCAAGGTTGTGCCAGCATCCCTGACAGGTTGTGTGTCTGAGTGTGTGTGTATGAGAGAGAGTTTTTGTGAGGGTGGGTGGGTGGACGCATGTGTGCCTGCATGCTTGTGGTCGCACACATAAAAGTATTTATTTGTTTTTAGAAGGTACACTGCAGAAATACAATTGTTTATTAGTATAGTCTTAGACAGTAGAGATAAGATAGCGTTGAAGTTTGATGTGTAGTTTAACAAACAAGCATGCTGCATTTATATCTTCATTTTTGAATCCTGAATAAGATATATTGGGAAAGGATACATTTAAATGAAGCTGCCACTAAATACATGCATAAGGAAAGACTGTCTGCTTCAGACTCTGGTGCTGGTTTTGTTTGCAATTTGTGTTGAAAAAACAGTTATAAGCAGTGCTTTATTTTGAACTAATGGACCATCAGAATTATATCAAATAATTAAAATCATCCTCTTGCCTCAGCTCGGTTTAGAGGACTACTGGGATTGAATCCCCTGGAAGCTCAGCCTCTGAATCCTCATGGTTTCTTTCACATTGTTTGTTGATGTTTTTTGTGGTGGAAATTCTCAGTTGTTTTTTTTAGTGCTGGATGTGGTCCATCATGTGATTTTCATTGGAGACTGGCCGGGGGGAGTTGACCACAGTAAAAGAAAGTGAGCATACATGAGTGTGTGTTTATGTGTCATCTAACCTTGTTAATAAATTCAGGGTGTTTTCCACCTTGGGGTCACCATTTGTGGTCATCACAGACAGAGGTGGAGGAGAGGGAGCCCTAGGTATGCGGGGACATTTGCAGCTGTGTGTATTGGATGTGCTGATGAGTTTGTCTGCGATCTCCTGTCTTTTCTGAGAGGTTCATGTGTGTGTGCTCAGTGTTTGGTGGTGTTTTCTCTCCTGTGTGTGTGGAGAACTCATAAGCAGGACGATGAAGCAGGCAGGAAGCTCTGATCCCATCAGGCGCGTCAGCAGGGGGAGTTTTTCATAAGGTAGTAATCTCTCCACACAAAGGGGTGTCCAATATTAGAGAGAGCTCCTACCCCTGAGCTAATCAAGACCTGACCAACCCGTCTCCTGGCTTGCCAGCCCTCTGAACATTACCTCATCCGGAGGCTTAGCCTAGCCACATGCAGCTTCCAACCTGCTGGTGTACATGATAACTCACTTAGCTCAGTTTGATAGCTGAAAAAACAGAAATACAAGAAAGGACATAAAAGAAATGAGACCAGAACACAGCTACCTATGGTGCCTGGTGCCAGGGAAAGGTATTTTAAAAGGGAGAGGAAAGAAAGAATCATTTCACCACGTCCTCCAGAAACTCTGGGAAGTAATTTGCTGGTATTCAGTTTCTTTCCCCGTCGTTCTGTTATTGCTGTTTTCTCCTCCACTCTTTGAGCCTTCAACCTGAAAGGAGGTTCTTAGGTTTAGTCTTTTTGTCACTCGGAAACAGTGCATTTGTTGCCAAGGTAACTGGTCTGGGATAGTGAAACTCAGTAGCAGAGAGCACCTTTGTCCATGAATGGATGAAGAGGGACCAGAGCTGTCAATGGTCCAGAGCACAGAAGTCTTAAACATGTCGGGAGTGAGAAGCCTGTGATCGAAACCAGTTTCATGATCCAATATCTACCTGAACCTATTAACCCTAATAAAATAAAACCAGCACACCAGTTATTTTCAGTAGTATAATGGAAAAGCCTCTTTGACTGCCTCCATTCTCCTGACCTGCCAACTACCGCTGAGCTGCACTGAAACTTTAGATCTGCATAAAACAGAGTGGGCTGATCGATGTCGCTGCTCTAGGTTTGACTATTCAAATGTTCTTTGAAGCTACTGGAAAAGGTCTGTGCCCTGTGGCTGTTATAAAACCAGCTTTAGATGGCCCAAAGACTTAATAATAATGCAACAAGAAGGTAGACAGGACAGTTGAGTTATAACCTAAATCTCTGTAAGAGGGCTGTTGCCTGATCTTTTGGAGGGAGCCAAGCTGTATCCACCATTGCAGAAATGCAGAAACTGCAGTTTCCTTAGTGTCCTCTTGAGGCTGCCCATGAAAGCCAAGGTAACCCCATCTGAGCATATGTAAAAATGTAGATTTTTACAGCATAGCAAAGAAGTTTACAGCCTGATACAAATAAATGAAGTGACAAAACAGTCTCTCATTTCATTGTATCTGTGAAAACTGTACAGCGGTGAATTTTTATAACTTGCCAGTTCAAGGCTCACCACTAGGTTCCATAGGAAGCCTGTGTTTTATGTCCCATCAGTTCCATGTACTCTGCAGCTGATCCGTGCCCACTCTAGTCAATGCTTTCGTGTTTCCAATGGAAGCACCACAGTGCAACCTCAGCTCTTTCCCAGAGGTGTTTCTCTGCTACAATCCACTTTAGATACATATGCCAAGTATATTTTTAATGAACCCAGCACCCGAAACTCATTAAGCTGAACAGATCAGATCAACCTGGACAGGAAATCAAACATGGGAACACCAAAGACACCTACCAGAAGAGTTGTTATGAAGCCCAAAGACGGTGGTTGCTATATTGGAAATGCTGACTCCAGTTAACTAAAACCTTTGCTAGAAACCGGTAAAGAGGCCAAACAGCGAACCGCTACAGTGCACCCACCTGTCGGGAATCCCAGCCACACTTCTAACTTAAACTTATTGCAACCTAGATGAGGTTTTGGTCAACTAGGCAGTCTTTTCTTTTTTCTTTTCAATGGTTGTGATAGGTTAGTACTGTTGTTTTTGATTTCAGTGATATATTTTGAACCCTGACTTTACATCCTGATGGGGGGGGGGGGGGGGTCCAATTATTCCATGATCATTCAATTGAGTATATGTGAATAAGAATATGAGAAAAACAAATAAAGTCTAAAAGTTCAAAAAAAGAAAAAAAAAGAAAAAAAAAAAAAAAAAAACTTATTGCATGTAACTCGTACATATTGGTTAAGTCTTACTGACAGACAAGGTTAACATGTGAAACATCTGTTGTGGTTGACATGGATCATAGGTATTTGGCTGTTTTTAGTTGTCAACAATATCATCAATTAGTTCTTCTTATCTATACGATCCAATGAACTGCCAGGAGTTTTTACATCGTGCTTTACTTTGAAACTCAAGGGAGGCAGTTTAAAAATAAAACTCCCTCACTGAGACCTCGTACTTTTTTAACAGTCTATGAGGGTAAAACAGATTTTAAGTTATTATATTCCATTATTTCCTTCCTGAAACATATTCCATTTGACTTAAGTATTGTCTGATAGTAGTTAAAGAGTATGGTCTACATTATATTAGTGGCAAAACTGATTACTGACTTCATTCACTGACTTTCATTACACTTTGTGCAAGCATCACACTGCATTTTATTCAGTATCGGCCCTGATACTGATAGAAGTATTGTACAACACTGGTTATTTTAATGTGTATGGATCGTAATGAAGTGGCTTTCTTCACTCATGTCCAGTTAAACTGAGTGTGTGTGGCCCATAATCGTTGGTTGCATATTACTTCTTGGTCAACGAGAAGTACTCATCGAGTTCTTCAGAAAAAAATCTGAATTTTCATGTTAGATAAATGTTTTCCGTTCTATATATCATCTCACACTTCACATTTATTTTGAGACCCTTCCCAACTTTCAGTTGGAAACCGCTGCACCAAAACTTGACCATACCCCTAAAAATGAAAGAATAACTGATTGTTCTCTCATTGGGCTGTTGGAAAATAAATATTTGCTGGAGTGTTGTGCAAGTTTGAACAAAGCTGGTATCAATTATGTTTGATTCTAGTTTTATTTTCCTCTTGAATGAGCAACCATCTGAATCATTTTGTTTCCCATCCTTTATCTCTTTCAGATGATTTCAGGTGAGCGCTGAGAAGAGGCTGACTAATGGAAACATGATCTCAAGGGACTCAGCAGGTAGGGATGACTCTGTTTTTTATTTGATCTTCACTCACCTGTGATCACACACAGAGCAGTGTTATTATGACCTGTCAGTTGCTACAAACAACCAGAGCATGGTACCGTCAGCAGTGGTAGTTCACATGTATGTGAGACATGATCAGGGTGGTGGCACTGGCTTTATGCCTGTGTGTACTTTTTTTTTTTGTATATTTAATTGTGTAACTCAAGTCATGACAGCACGGTGAAGAATGCAGTGGCACAGAGATATCACTTCAAACACAGCGTCTCTCAGGAGCCTCAGATCCTTTCAGTGGGAATGAATGAAGATATGCTTTGATGACCCACCACAGAGTCGGTGGCCTTCAAAGAAACCTGTTGATGGACTTATGCAGGGCAGCCAGCAGCCTGAATGAGCAGTACTGTACATGAGGTAGCAGTGGGTGTTCTCAGTAAAGGTCAAACATGCTTGACCCCAACATGAGTAGTCTTTTTCTCTACATTTAGCCTTTCATTATCTTCTTTTTTCACCCTGTCCACCAGGTTTGCTGGGTAAATGAAGGGGAACTGTGTGTGTGGATGGCAGGGTGCCAGCAGACAGGTACAGTAGATGTGCTGATGAGGGAGGGAGATAGGGGCCAGCCTTGGTCGCAGCTCCAGGCGCAGGCGGGCTTACACAGGCAGGCTGAGACTCATAGGCAGGTTGGGACCTGGTACTGTATGCTGATGCTGCCACACTGGCTCCGCTCCAAGGTGAAGCACAGGAGAGAAACGTGGGAAGGGAAGAACCAGAATAAAGAGCAAAATGAAAAGAATTAGGTAGTAGGATTTCTAAATGGTAAAGCTGGAAAAGGGTTATCAAAAAGCGAGAGAGTAGTTTTAGCTTTGCTGGCAAGTCTGGGACATAGAAGAAGGAGAGAAAGAAATGATAGACATAAAAAAAGCGAGTGAGGCCACATCCTGTTTTCTGGTGGAACGTGACTCATGGCAGGTAAACCAGCTCAGAGGTGCAGACAGGCTGAAAGAAGATGAGAAACATTGATGGATGACTACTTATCCTCTGACATGTTGTTCCCTTCCTCGGGCAAAGAACAGGCGGGACAGGCCGGTCCCGCCACTCTGCTGCCATGACAACTTCAGTGCTGCGGGGGCAGACAGAGCGATGTCATTCTGTGGGAGGAGGTTGAGTGCGCAGGTACAGGTGAAACAGAGTATAGGTTGTCAAGAGGCCACCTACCTGCATTACCTCATTTTGGGAAGTTTTGACTTTGCTGTGAAAAAACAGATGTTGTACACTGACAACAGGATATCATCTCAGATCAACAAATACAGATGCTTTGTCGCAAAAATCCGGTGCCTCAGTCTTTCCATATCTGTATAGATGCCCAGAGTAGTGTGCGTCAAGGGTATCATACAATCTCTTTATTTGAAATAGACACAAGGTAGATGTACTTCACCAGTGTTTCGTACATTTAGGCTGACGACACCTCAGGGAGACTCAACAGATAGCCCATCACACCCACACCTGAAAAGAGAAAAGAGAATAGTAAAACAGAGAGAGTACTCCGTAGAGAGATAGTAGAAAGAGTACAGGCCAGAGTGAGAAGCCTGCTTGGGCTAGAGCTCAACCTCCCTCAGGTCGGGCTGTACGTTTTACCTCCCCCTACTCCCTCATTTTCATGAAGGAAACAAAGGAAGGGAGGAAGGAGGAAGACATGCAAGAAAGGTGACAGGGATGGCAGAGCCAGTATTTATATACAAAGAGAGGAGACTAAAAAGGAGGGGAAAAACTGTACCTTGGTTCCAAGTGCTAAACCAGAGGGTGGTTGTTATTTCAAGGATCCGGATCAATTAAATCCAATAACCTGTCCATTTTTTCACACTTTGAATACATTAATAGGAGGTTTCTTGCTTCTTTGCAGTAGTCTACAGCTGACGTAAACTTCCTCCTTTAGGCTTTCATTATATTTTTCAGCGCGACTGCCATCCATCAAAAAATTACCGCTGCACATGTTGCAAGTTTACGGCGGAGTTGTTAGCAAAAGAAGCGTGAAATGCACCTAAACTGGGCAAAATACACAGACCAACTGGCGCTTATGACGTAGGAGACGCACATGGCTGTTGTAAACACAGAAAAGCATAGAAATGAGATGAATAGATCTGCCATATGGATCGGCACTATATATCAGCCCTTTATCACCGATATCCGATCTAGCTTTAGGTTTAGGTCTAGGTTAATATCTATTTTAAAACTATTTCAGGATATGTACATTGAAGGCTGGGTTTTGTGATCAGAAGTCTCTCCGGTCTCTGTTAGTAGAACAAGCAATATTCAGTTTCAGCGGTGATGCAATGCTGGAACCAATCAGCAGTCATCTAAGGACAATTCAGCTAAAATCTATGTCTTGAAGCTGATATCTGCGTGCCAGTGCGGCTAATAAACCACCCCTCCGTGTTGTCTGTCAACTTTAATTTAATTCTCACTTCTCAAGTTACCAGTCAGAACATAAACAATGGCAACATATAGAAAGGAACTCTTGGCAGGAGTTCCTTTATCACTGGCTTCTAGTTGCACCAGAAGCCCTGAGAAGTAAGTCATCAGTCCCTGAGGCTGTAGCATCATCAGAGGATAGCTGACTGGTTATGATATGAAGTTTTGGCATGAAAAGATGCTAAAGATCAGGAAAAACATTGTAGACTAGGTTTCCTTCCTCACCCATACTTGTACGCCAACCAAACTTTAAAGGTTGTTCTACTATTTCAGAAACAGCTGTGCACCGAGTGAGGCAGAAGAGTTTCTCTAAGGGTAGTTCAGTTACTCAAAGCCTATTGCCTCTCTTTCAAAAGCCACAGAGGTTTCTAGTGCGTCAATATTTTGGCAACTTGGGAAAGAGAAGAAACTGACACCGATGAACGATGCTATTTTAAGAAAAAGGGACACATTAATACTGACACAAAATAATTTGTATGATCTTCTTCTGAACCGTTTAAACACTAAACACTTCTAAAGTCATGATTCATGTATTTAATCATTGTAATTAGACTTCTTGTTTTCACCAGGACTTTCTTTTGGTCTCAACCAAACTAGGGCAGGATGTTAATTCTGCCATTGGATGCATTACTGGAAATTTTGGATTTTACCACAACTAACAAAGTAATCATTTCAGTTGTTGACAAGGCTCTTGGTAGTTTATCTACTACTTGGTTTTTCCAGTTTAAATCTCTAAGCCTGGGGAAAGTTTGTGAGCCAGTACTGGTTACAGAATAAGTGGAGCAGGTTGTGTTGTGTTGATCAATTCTTCTTATTGATTTAAGTCACATGGTTGCTCAGTTACTTCTTACACTTTAAGAAAGGATATCAAATACACCCTATTCTTTTTTGTACCGGTATGAGAAACATGTGTCAAGCTTAAAGTGGGTTTGGCTTCAGTCAATCATTAGTTTCTGTATTATGTTTCTAGGATCCAACTAAATCCTGGATTGGATGTTGGACCAGCTTCCCTTGCAGCAGATGTTCACTTCTGGCATCTCCCGAACAATCTCACTCTCAGGATCCAGAGCTGGCAGTTTGGACGTGGAGGAGCGGTGACATAAAATCAGCAGGACATTGGAGTGTTGTCTGCTGCTTTATGGAACGGATCAGTCAGATCCGTCTGGAGAGGTGCTGGATAGGAAAATCGGATTCACAAAAACTGTATTTACCACAATGGATCTACAAATTATTTAACTTTTTCAAAATTGAACCTGGATTCTTAATTTTTTTCCACCTGCCTACATACATCCGCCTAGGATACAGAATCAACAAGTTCCTGAACTGCAAATGGAAAATAATCTGTGTTTTTTCATCGGTTGTATTTTTAAGCCCTTGCACCACAGCGTCACGTACATAGTTCATCTGTTTAAACAGAGTGTTTAATTAATTAATACACATGTCATCTCTGTTCCTCAGAGGGATTAGTCAATCATAAAAATGAAACTCTTATGACACCTTGTAAATGAGATCACAAAGAAGTGTTTGTCAAGGTGCAAACCTAAACCTCATCTATTGACACTGGGTATCATTGTGACACATTGGAAGCCTCTGTTAATAAACCTGTCAGACAGTTTATTCTCATCATGATTTATGAATCCATAAATTTTGTTGTGTCTGGTAAAGCCTGTTAGTAAAAAATTAAAAAAGTGTATCCAAGCTGCTGTCTGTTTGTTTTGTCACTGCACCTGCAGATGGATAACTGATAAGGTGCTTCATAGTGTTACTTTGTGTCTGCTGGTAGTATCAGTCATGCTGGCTTCATTATATGTTTGGCCAGTATCTGCTACTAAGGCAACAATCAAGAGGGGTATCACTTTCTCTTTTCTTTCTTTCTTGCTAAGCAAAAATGGAAAAATCTGACATTTAAATGTTGTTTGAGTTTAGTGTAACTGAAAATAAGAAGCTTTTACTTCACTAATGCAAGTGGGAGTGAAAGGTTAATTTTAAAGTGTCCTTTTAAGGGCTTTCCTAAAAGTTGTGGTTTCCTGAAAAAGATGACGTCACACAAAATACTGTAAAACCTGGAGTATAAGACGCACCTGTGTTACCTATTTCGTCAGCTTTTAGTCTATCTGGTCATAGTCATGCATTTAGAGAAAACTTTGAGATACCATTAAGTAAATAACTCTTGTTGAATAATGATTTGATTGAAAAGACTCCTTCATTTAAGAATATAAGTAAGTGAAGAGGAATCTTGGCAAATTGGTTGAGTCCATATCCTCACAGCAATCAAAGTTACAGTTGACTGAGCTCAACTATCATACTGCTAACTAGCAGGATTGCAAACTCAACATGATGAAATCAGATGGTACTAGAAAGGGTTACACAGCTTCACAGAACCTGCTCTTTTTAAACGTTACTTAGCATAAAGGATATCAACACACAAGAAGACAATTCAAACCTCAAAAACAGATTGTGTCGTTTAACAGGGAGACTTATAGTGTGTTTCCACCAAGTGATCCGAATAGGTTCATTGCAGTGTGGTACAGGGCAGGTCACATGAAATCTTTCATCTTGTGCGATCTCCCTTACCCTTTGCATCCATCTCTGTTCCCCTCTCACTGCTCAGCTGCTGTGTTAGGTACCCGTTCCTTAAAAAATATTGTTTCCTGATAAGACCAATGACCCCACGCCTGTATAACATCCCTGATATGAATAAAAACATACATAAAACTGAGTAATCATTAAGGTAAATAATGTTACTGGCCAAATAATATAAAGCTTCTATTGGTTACAGTTTGCTTAGCACCACCCTTTAAGGTACACTTATACACCTATATCATAAAGGTGTAAGTGGGGCAGTATGGACTGTTTATTTTGGTACCCCAATGAAAACATAAATAAATTACCATACCAAACTGACCTGGACCACTTGGCAGAATTACATTTTTATATTTCAGATTTTACAGTAAGTGTACGTCTGTATGTAGTTTTTATTAAATAATGTCTCAATGTTGACCCACTTTGGTCAACACATAAATGGGGACTCACTTTTTTAAAGGTACAGAGTGGAGAGATGGGAATATTTAGCCATATCTAGATTGAGACGCTGCCTTGCTCACCCCTTTGTTTGTGAAGTTCCAAAGGTGACGGTGCCCTAAAAGGACAAGAAGTTCCTGTGACACACAATGAGTACGATTTTCCATTTGTCAAGTTTTTACCAGCAAAAAAATTATATCAATAAAATTATTTCTCACAACAACACAACTTTACTTCTTGTTCTTGTTCTTTTTTGTCTTTTGCTATGAACTGAATTTGGAATGTATTTGAGTCCCTTTGTTTTCTTTTTGGTTTCACCATTTGTTTTCTCTTTCTTTTTCTGTTTATCTTAATTGGTCTACTGTGAGAGTACACTGTTGTAAGATACAACATTTGAATAAAGTTTATAAAAAACTTCTGTGAGTCTTGTATGCCTTATGTTTACAGAGAAGTGCTAAATGTCAGAGTCTAGGTCAGTGTGGGTCAAACTGCAGGGAGTTTTCACTACTTTGTTGTGAAAATTCCCCACAGCTCTTTGTCTTCTGCAGAAAGACATTCCAGCGTACACCACAAAATGCATTTAATCTTCTATTACTTTAAGGTAGTTCAGCAATTCAGTTTTGACTTCCCATTCAACTGTCTTTCACTGTCAATTTCAGCTGTGATTCAATGAGGGTTGGCCTGAAGGGGTCTGCGGGGGATGGGTGCAGGAGTGCGGGGTAGTATAGTTGCTAAGGGGGTAATTATTCCTCAAGGGGTTGCTTATTATTGTCTTTCTCTCTGCAATAAAACAAAGCGGTCCAACTTGCTGAGCTCTGGCTTTTATTCTAGCCCTTGACTATGTTCTGACAAGTTTTTCAAAGCATTGTAGCGTCATTTTAAGAATCAAATCAGTGGGCGAAGAGGTCATCGTCATATGAAATAGAGAAAAGGGGTGTGAAGGCCCCAGCACTGATGTTTTGGAAGTTGAGCTTCATGACATCTTTATGGCTGTGCTTATGGTCAACAACATTAGCATGTCCACAATGGACTTCCCCACTCCCCTTGCCTCCCCTCCTCTCTTTTTCTCTCTCCCCCTTCTTTTTCTCACACACATACACCACTCAGGGGGAAAAATGACCTCTTCGCAGCTCTCAATTCACTGCACTTCTATAGCTCTGAATGGACCGGCTCAACAAAAGGTGACATAATTTTCTCAGGGTTTGATTGGCCCCCTCCGTGCCACAGGATGACATCATGCAACCCCCCCTAAACACATCACTACCAACCCTCCCCTCCAGGTTCCGGGATGCTGGGTTGCCACGACAACAGAGCTAGGCCCAGTGTTGTGGGGCAGGACTTGGCAGAATATCGCAGTTTGGCTGTCCATAATGAGCTCAGGCAGGGTCGTTCTTGTAATTGCACTCAACAGTCTTGGGAAATGATAGAAGAAGAGATGCAGAAAGAAAGGGAGGGATGGGGAAGACCGTCTTGGGTTTAGTGGCGGCTTCCCTCTAAATTTCACCTCTGCTCTTCGGGGAATGATGATGTAACTTTCTGCAACAAGAAAAAGCGAGAAGTATCAAACCACAGACTTTAAATGTCAAGCGTGAGCTTTGAGTCGGTTGGTGAGCTCTCACTTGAAGCTCTGCCAAGTTCATTGTGTCTCACTTTCACTCTCATTAGGTTCAAGGAGGGAGTGTGTCTGTGGTAGGAATTGGGGGCATTTAAAAAGGAGGTGCGGGTACAGAAACAAGTCATGTTGCATATTCTTAAATGAATGAAGACATTAGTTCAGAGACATCGATTCATGCCTTTTGGATCAGCCTGAAGCCCTTTTCTTCCTTGATATTACTTTTTATTTAATCATGTTTATATATCTGATGGACTGTTTAAAAAGATGGACAACATGATAGCTCCTCAGAAGTTAAGCATAACCATATGGAGACTATCTTATTTCCCTTACTTGGTTATATGATGCCATAAAAAGGAGTCATGACATCTCTATTAACAATGAAGCTCAGCGTGAGCTCAAGCAGGAAGACTGTTCCACCTTCAGTCATCATCACCCAGTCTATCTCCTCTTGTTTGTCACGTCACCTGATCACAGGCATTCAAATTTAAAAGTATTCTCCAACCAGGTTTTTAACGACTTCAATCTACCTCCTCAGTCTAGCTCCTCTTGTTTGTCACGTCACCTGATCATAGGCGTTCAAATTTAAAAGTATTCTCCAACCAGGTTTTTAACGTCCTCAATCTACCAATTATCCTGCTGCTGCCAAACTTTTAATCTGTTCTCCTTTCTGCTCCATCAGTTTGCTGTGTCAGCATGGGTTGTTGCAACCCTCCTCTGCCTTAATTACCTTCACCCTTTATCATCAGTGTCCCATTTTAGTCAGACTTCAGATGTCCACCTATCATCACATCCTGCATCCCTACTTCATCACCACCAGCAGCAGCAGTGTCTGGGTTCCCCTATCCCAGAGTCGATCTCATCAGCCCTTTGAATAAATATAAAAAATATGAAGTCGTCTCAACGGGATCTAATCAGAGACTTTGCACATCTAACATCCTTTTCGGAATGAACAAATTTTTTGTTCTAGGTCTCCTAATTGAAATGACACTCTTGCAGTTCTGTGTGCACTGGTTAAGCAGAGGAGCAGGTCTGAGTAGCGACGAACAGTGTCAGTGGTATATCTAATCTCAATGTTAAAAATGGCATTTTTATTTTAAACCTACTGTTAGGGGTTTGCTCACAGGTTATGAAGCTGGTTTAAATTTATACTGATACTTCTAGATAATCTACAAAAGCATGCACCATCAGGAATGAGATTTCTTATCTGCCTGTTCTTTTTAAAGCCTGCCACCATTGCCATGTCGGTGTCAGACAAAGTAATTTATAGCATTCATCTAAACAGTCGCTTTGTTGACTTGTACATTTTTCAAAATATTCAAGGTGAGTAATTGGAGTTACAGCTATGAGGAAGAAGGATGAGACCATTTATCAGAAACTCAGTCACGTTCCAGCAAATGATCAGCAGAGAGATGATCCTTCATCCACGTAGGTTAACAAGACTAATTTAAACTGAGGGCCCTCACTTTAATTTAACTTTTGGCTACATCAGATATATTCTTTCTCTGCACCCCCAGTTTGATAAAGGGCAGTTAGTGGGGTGTTCCTCCAATCCTCAGTCTTTGACGTCAAGTAACAAATCTTAGGTTCTCCCACAGAATCTGAGCCAGAGGAGCTGCTATTGGCCGCACAGCTCTGCTCGCTACAACCCGTGACCCTGACTAATAAATGCCACTTTTCATTCTGGTGTGCATCCAGAACTTTTACAGACCCTTTACACCAGACTATCACACACATACAAATGGCCGTTTCCCCTCAGAATTGTCGTTAATGAGGATAATTTGAAGTGAGGTTGACATGCTGCACAGAGCCAAACCTTGTTGGTTCCAAACACTCCTGTAGCATAGACGCCTTTAAGTGCACTCCAAAACCATTTCCTCGAATTGGAGCTGCATCTAAAGAAAAGAAAATGACACAATTACTGCTTGGTCTTGGAAAATGTCCACATTTCATGTCCAATGTTACATATTGTGTGAAGGAGACATGTCTGACGCATGGTAGTGCCGGTGTGTAGCAGTTCAGAAAGAAAAAGAAAAATTTTCCTTTGCTGGTCCTGTACAACGTTTTGTTTTCATCTTTCTGTAATGCCAAAGTCTCTTACTAACTTTTAAGTGCACCTCTTTACACTTTTCATGCTCTCTTTTTCTTGCTGTTCCTTGTGGTGCGATGTGATTAACTGTGGTGTGCCGGGTTGGCCACTCCTTGGGCTTTCTTGAAAGAAATAGTGGCTTTAGTGGGTTTTGGAGCTTAGATGAGCGTTGACTTGGTATCGGTTACCTCTGGCATGCTGATGGTGCGTGGGCTCCCAATGACCATGACGTTGATCCACTCTGCTCTGCTCACACAGAAGTGGTGGGAATCCACGACTTTCCTTTCTTGCAGTATTTTCCACAATTGTTCTTTATTGGGGCAACCTATTTTCCACCAGACTTTGCTTTCTTATGTGTCATGGGAGTTACCTTGAGGTTATTGTTTTTACCCAAGTAAGAACTGTATCCATACATCAACAGGCAAATTGATAGTGACATTAAAGTTATGTCTTTCCCGAAATCGTAAAACGTGCGACAGTGTGTCTGCTTCATTCACGGTGACAGCCTCTGATTGGCAAGGTGACATAGATGAGGCAGTTGCATGGGAAACCCTCGCTCTGGCAAGGCACCCTCTCTCACCCTCTCCATCCATCGCCTCTCTCTCCCTCTCTCTTAATCCCCATTGAGAAGGGGAAGGGGAGACTGGGGAAGCAGAAGAGGATGAGGAGGAGGAGGGGGAGAAGGGGGAGGAGGGAAGCAACAGAACAGGCCAAGGCTCCACTGACATCCATGGGAATCTGCGGATCCATTCAGCAGTAATTATTAGCATCAATGCAGAGAGGCAGCGGCAAGGCGAGGGGCGGGGGCGGGGGCAAGGGGGTGTGGGAGAGTTTGGGGGTGGGGTTGAGCGGTATGGGGGGGTATATTGAGAGTGAGAGGTGGTGAGGTTGAGAGTGATGTGAGTTTTACTCTCAAAGATGATGTGAGCTTGACCTTATGAGTGAGCATGTTTTGATTCAGAGCAGCATTTCCCCTTTACTCTCTTTCTGCTCTCTGGAGAAGTGGTTACAAGAAAAGAAACATTTATAGATAGAGGAAGCACACAGTGCACCACCGCATGAACAGACAGAGATCATGGACGTTTCGTATCTGAGTACGTCATTTGGTTCTTATATCTTAGGTCAAGAGGAAACTGGGAGGAACACTTCTAACGAATTACAGGCAGTCTTGAGTAAATCTGTATTTTATTCTTCCATTTTATTCAAAGCAAGTGTAACCAAGCTAGGGCTGGAAAGGGATTTCTGGGATTAGAAGATAAAATACCAACAACGCCACCTTGGGACTTTCACCCAAAGAGTTTTAACAATATACTTATTTTTTAGTTACCGACCCTTTAACAGAGGGTTTCCCCTTTAACAATACGCAGGTGAGTTCACAATGAATACAAAGGCATGGTTTAGGAAAATATATACACGATCTTTATTTAACTGGCAGAAAAATAGTTTTAAAACACATTATTATCATTACTTCAACATGAATCACATACTAGAAATCAGTGTTGGGACACCGCTAACTGCAGCCAGGTTATAAGTATCGGGCTTATGAACACGGCACACTCACTACAACAACACACATCTAGTTGATAAATTAGACGATGCAAGAACAAGAAAAAGCCTGACACAATAAACTGTAGCTACAGCCCACGGCTGCTTACACAGCCTGGACGGGGATACTTTAACACTGTTACTGAGTAGAGTCTTTAAATCACACTGTTACTGAGTAGAGTCTTTAATCACACTGTTACTGAGCAGAGTCTTTAACTCAAGGCAAAAAGAACAAAACAAAGACAAGCTAAATAGAAAGGCAAAAAGAGACAAAAAGAGACAAAAAGACACCAAAAAGACAAGGCAAAAGTGGCAACCTGCAACAACATACATGAACGTTAACCACTTACAACAAAACGGCACATTAAGATAAACAAAACCCAGTTGAGGTTTACCTCGGCCGTCCGCGACCCTATCACATCACTACCCGCGCTCGTACCGCGTACTATATGCGCTGGCGGCACACAACGATCCACCAACACGAAAGGAACACCGTCCTGGGAATAAGAGTGAAAGTTACTCACATGTACGAACATTGAAAACACTTAACACACGCGACTCGTACCTGCTCTCAACCCGGAGCTCTGCAGAGACTGAAGGGAGCTCCGTCACTCAATTTTATCCCCGCAAACAACCAGGTAACCGCAGGTGATTGGTTCCCACCCAGCTGTGGGGCATGAGCGCTAATCAGCCGGTTACACAAGGAAGAGTTCAGTTTTTTCTAAGTGGTGTTTAATGAGGTGATTATCAATAATAAGTGTTGTGTGCAGCAGAAAACATGGGCCCAAGATTTGTACCCCTGTAGACAGCCAGTAAAAACTAACCAGGATTTCAGCGTTTAAGTTTACTTAAAAACAAGCTGAAATCTGGTCTGAATGTCTATTACTCATTCTTGTGTGAGAAGTTTTCAACCTGCTACAGTTAGGACGTCAGCCTGTCTGAAAACTTTTTTTTTTTTTTTTTAAGTTTGGTGAATAGTTAATTTTAGGTGTGAAAGGAGGACAGACATGATAATAATGATGACATTTCTCCAAAGCGAAAAAATGCACCCCCTCTACAGTGTGTGCCAAAAAAAAGGTAGCTACGTAGACCCAAGCCATTTTTTTGAACCAGGCTGTAAACATGTTTATTAATGGTGCAAAGATTGTCTTTTTTTAAATTGGTGTGTATGAGGTTTCTGGTGTTTCTGCAACCAGTCACAAGCAGATGCTCGATGAATTGCAGTTTATAACACTTCTGCATGGACTTCATACTTTGAGACTGAAGGTTGCCGCTTGATTGAAACCTGTATGTACTGTCGTAGCTCACACGCTTGGCTGACTGTAGTAAGCAACAAGCCTAATTAGATGTTAGAAGTTTTTGGTCTTGATTTCAGCTTATTACTAGTAATTATTTTCATTGGACAATGTCCTGCACAGCAACACTATCATTTTAGCCATAATTTATACAAGATGTAACTGAAAAAATGTGTGTATATGAATGTCTGACAAATCTCGTGATGGAAGCAGAATTCCCTGAGAAATCTGGTTTAAACCAAGCGGCAACCTCCTGTCTAAAAATATGAGTCAATGCGGAAGTGTTAAAAGCTGCAGTTCATCGAGGATCCGGTTGAGGCTGGCTCCGGAAGTACCGGAAGTCATATACACATGAATGGGAAAAAGCCGATCTTTACAGCAGAAATAAACATGTGTACAGCCTGGTACAAAAGACGAGTGTAGTCTGAATAGCTAATCTCTTGATGTCCTCTCACTGTGAGGGGTGTGAATTTTTTTCTAACACGGCAATTTCGAAGATATTGAGATTACTAGTCTTCCAATGAGAGGCACAGCTGCCTGTGGGAACACTGCAGCTGTTGGCTAGGAGGCTCAAAGCCCGCCTCTTTACTTCACACTTGCTCGACAGCAGCAATATGGCTGCCGCTGCAGATTGGCTTCAAAACAGCTCTTCAGAAACAGATGGGTGACGTCACGGATACTACGTCCATATTTTATACAGTCTATGGTTTAAACATGCATGTTTAAAGGACAGTATGGTTTGCTTTGTTTTTTAAGTGGGGTACATGAGGTACTTGTTAATACAAGTGAATACCCACAGAGGATGCTTGGTAGCACAGCCCCTTTGTTGAGAAAGCGACTGGTTGAACCAAAATAGAATACCAGTACACTTAAACTGCAAATGTTTTTTTAATATTCAGAACTTTAATTTTTATTTAGTGGCAAGATGCATGCTTTGCATGACTGCGTCAACAAGGGGACATTATCAACTGTACTGCAACAACTTACTCCAGCCAGCTTCTCCTGACATGGCGGTGCTGACTGTAATTACTGTACACTACTATTAATAAGTACCTCATACAATTCCACTTCAGAAAAACATGAACTATCCCTTTAATTTAAAGCTTTGTTATTGAAATGTTGTGACTCATTCTTCATACAAGTTTTCCTCGTTTTTCACGTGGATGTGTGAGACAGTAAAGGAGTTTGCTCTCTGACGGTGCACGTACAGGATGCCAGCCCTCTGTCCCCTCTACATCATACATCACACTGACAGGCCATTTCACTCCTGGATTCAGAATTCCGGCGGAGAGACCACCTCAAACAGTTCGGCTTGTCCTGCTTGGTGAGAACGTCACTCCCGGCCCGCTGAGCACCACGTTTGAACCTTTGCCGACTGGCCTGGCCGAGCCAAATCTGTCCTACGGGGGAAATTATGACAAATGATTTTTTATTTCTCCACTCTTTCACTTGAACATTTTCCAGCAGTGGGTGATTCAGCACAGCAGCTCTTTAGAGGCCTGACCTTTACTCACTGGCAAAGAGGAAGGATTAGATTTAAATGAAAGACACTAAACATTTTTAGAGGTGCATTTTCCCCTGAACAGTGTGGCTCATTTCTTCTCTCTGTGAAAGAAAGGTCAAGTCAAAGGTCAGGTCAGTACTTGTCCTGGTGGTAAAAGGTTGGGTGATAGTCTGGAGTTTACCTTGGGAAGCACAGTCAGATAGAGATGTCTCATTATGCCTCTGCTGAATTTAGACAGAGGGTGTCAAGCTGTCAGCTGCAGGGACAAATGATGTCTTCATGCGTAGAGAAAGCATGACAAAGAGTTGATCACTTTATTTATAAAATGAGAATGCAGAAACATAGCGTATGGAAAAAAAACATTATCATCTACTAAATAGAGACATTTCTGATTACATTTGATGGTTTTAAATGTGAAATGATAAGTTATTTAATAAAGGTGGCATGAAAACAGTATGCTAATATGTGAAATGTCAAGAAATAACATTCTGAAATTGAAATGTGTTACTTTGAATTGAATTCAAACTCGGCAAATGTGCACACATTTATAAGAAGTATGATACTTGTGTAAAAAATGTTACGAGTTGATGTGCGGCTTCAGCTTTTTCAATGAAAAAGGTAGCCATCTGACAGTAATTTCTTACAGATATTACATTCCAAAACAATTTCAACTTTAAGTAATAAATCAACTTTGAACTAAATGACAATATTCAAATAGATAAATAAACAATATACTCAGAATTATGGACATAAACTTGGCTCCCATCTCCAACTCAGTTGATTCAGGAATGACGTGTTGCTCTGGATCTGTTCAAACATCCTGTTAACCAGACTCTCCTTCTGCTCCTGAGTTTCTCCCTTGTGTATTTTGTTAGTAACATGTATTACAATAGATCTATTATTTAAAAACTGTTTTGCAAAAATTCATATAGGGGTATACAGTGGCTAGTAAAGCTAAGCCTTTTTTATGATGGCCCAAAACAATCTCATTTGAAGAAACATGCTGCAAATTCGGAAACTGTACAAATTTAAGAACACATACGAAGGTCAAGTTAAAACATCAGCCTGCTTATTTGTGATAACATACATGAAAACTGAACATTTTCATTGAAGTTAATATTAGACAAGGTGAATGAGACTTTTGCAGGAATATTATGCTGACATTTCTGTCCTCATTCAGCTCTCCTTCTTGGAGCTTTGTAATAACACACCTTCAAACATACGTGAGCCAAATGACACAACCTCTAACATTGTTGGTATTATCATGACCACTTGTGGTTTAAGTTACTTGTAGCGATCAGCCACTTAAGGCTGATTTATACTTGTGCGTCGCCCCTACACAGCAGGGGCTGACGCGGACATGAGCCCACATACTTGTGCGTCGATGTGTCTGTGTCGCGCAGCAATTCTCCTCCGAAATGCTTGAGGGCAGTGCGGTCTCTCTGATAGCCGGTAGCGCCTGCTTCCGGTCCTGCTACAATCTCTGTTTACTTTCCCATCGATTCAGAGCGTGTTTATGTTAATCTACAGCTGATACATGTTGCTGTTTATTCATACAGAATGATTTAATGAAGAATAGAGAGGAGGAGATGAAATACACGGCCGATGTGTGGCCGATGTCCGGGATCCCAGAAGTGCTGTGAATGGCGGAAAGACAAAGCCGTCGAGCGGACCAATCACAGAGCTTGCGGTCCGCGTCGGCTCTACGCGTAGTTACATTTTGGGGGAGGTGCACGTCAGCTACGTGCGTAGGCCTCTGCGTAGGTACGGGAGCTACGAGGACCTACGGCGTAGGCTACGCCGTCGATTCGCGCAGAAGTATAAATCAGCTTTAGAGATACCCTCACCAGCTCTTCTACTGTTGTCTAGATTACTGGAAAGGATCTTCCTCCACTCTTCCCTCTGACCATCAGAGATTCTTGGGGAGCAGTAGCTCCTCAGGGTGCTCCCTAGCCTGAGATGAAAATTTACATTTTTGCCACAATGTCACAGACAGAGGTGAAATCGCCGGATTCTTATTCTGCATATGATTTCATATACGTGTATGATCAGGATGCCCCTAGCATAGTTTTTTTTTACTGTTGAGAATCAGCCCCCGTTGTTTCAAGGGTTTTTACCATCACAATCAGTATTTAACACAACTAAATAATAATTCAAATATGCTTCTTCATCTTGACACTAAAGAAAATACTTTACAAACACAGTCACGGTTTGCCACAGCTGTTGAGACAGGGAAGCCCCTTATGTACCTTTGGAGTGTCCCTTAGCACAGTTCATTAAAGAAACCCCCTCTGCAGTACCGTACAATGGCTACAATTAGTAAGAGGATGCGTCCTGCTGAACTACTATTTAGCATCTCTGTGATTTTGAACCAATAGGGGCCAACCTTTTGCACGGCTGATTGAAGTTTATATTATATTATATTGTATATATTATTTATATTATATTATATTATATTATATAGGTTAGAGAACTTTATTAATCCCTGTGGGGGGAAAATCATGTGCCACAAGGGTTTGTTTACAGAATCAATAAACAATTGGCAATACGGTCACAAACAACAACAAATGGAGCACCACCTGCAAGCTAGTTTAGGCAAACAACTCGAGCTGCACTCATTCATACCGACACATCATCATCCTCCCTATCAGCTGATCTCAACATCCTCTTATTTGGCGGCTATTTAAGCTGCAAGTCTCCCTGTCTCTGCCTCTGCTTTGCAAATGCTCCTGCTGTCCTGCTCAGTGCTGTGTGCAAACTTCGTACCCACCTCCTCCCCGGCATCCACCTGCAGGCTCCAAGGGGGGTTAGTCCTATCTCATTTACTCCTAATGTCTGCATTTAAATAATCTAGGAGGAAGTAATGAGGTTTGGAGCCCATACGCCAAACACAATACTGTATGCTGCATAAACGTAATCTTAAGTAAACGTGAGTTGTCTGACTGAAATAAATAATAACACAGTCACACCATTTGAGGCATAATTAACAGCCATGAGTCAGATCCATACTACATATGTTCAATTAAAAAATCTGAATGCTGCAGGAACAAAGGACCTTCTAAGACGTTCAGTTGAGCACTGCGGCATCACCAGTTGCTCACTGAAGGAGCTTCTGAGTCCATTGAAAACACTGTGCAGAGGATTGCCTTCGAAGATCAGAACAGTTTTTAATTTCGTCCTTGTTTCAACTGCAATTCATCTCCAGATCCCATTAATTTGTCTTTAAAGATCAGACAGTGCGATGCACTGCAGGAATCCTCTGGTCAGAGTCAGGAGTGACCCCTTGACCCCACACACAAAGTTCCTTTTTACATGCAGCACATGAATTTCGTTTCCCTATGTGTGGAGCTGGCAAAGAGGTGAGGAACAACAAACTCACACAGCCATCTATCACAATGATAGCATAAACAAGATGGCGTCGCAGTGTTACTTATGATGTGGCACTGTTTAAAACTTGGATGTTTTTCTACTCTCCTCTTGTACAAAGTTTAAACAGAGAGCAACTTAAACCCACTGTCTCACACAGACATCAGTGACAGGACCAGATAAGAACTGTCATTCCTGGGTCTGGGATGGTCGATAGCCATCAACTCTCAGGGTAGTTAGGCCCTGTTTACACAGCCAGTGAGGCCCTCCATCACCTGCTTCACCACTGCTGAGCATGAATCCACACTGGGATAGCACATATTTGCACAAAGCCAAGGACATAACAAAGATATGAAAGAAAGATTGACACCATCTACTCCTTTCCCACCTTCTGTCAGGGACCTCTGCGCACTTTATAAAATACACTGAATGAGGTTTGGGAGTATGCTCCAACTGCTGCAAAAACTGCAGCTGTAAATCCTCTCCAGGTTTAAAGAGTTTTTGTTAGCCCAGAAAGGTTAAAGGTTAAATCCTGCATGCATCCTGTAGGAAGAAATCTGAGGAATCCAGGATAAAATTAGGCCTGCTGTTTTATCTTGAAACAGAGGATGATCAAAATACTGCAGACTCAGGCTTTTCCCTCTCTGGTGTTTGTATTTCAAAGGCAGCTTTGTCTTCCTGCATCCTGCTTGAAATGTGGCCCAGAAAGTTGACGATGTGTGATCATATCAGTGAGCCACAGAATGTCCTTGCCAGGAACTCAAAAGGGGATCTACTTCTTTGAAACTCTCTGGTCAACATCAGTTATTCTTCTTAATTAGACTTAAAGGCGTTTGATCCAACTTAGGTGCCTCCACCTTTGATAGTTAGCAACGCTGTACCTCATTAGAATATTCATACATTCGATCAAACAATAGATGAACCTTTTATGATCAATTTTTTATCTTTTTGCACAGATTTTCTTTCATATCTGTACATCATTTGACTTTCTATTTCTTAGGAAAAAGAGACAAATATATGAGTTCAAATCTAGTTTATCATAGTGACCCATGCTTATGAATTAAAATAAGCAGTGTATATAACGTCAGTGCTATCTTTCTTTTGAATGTTAAATGTTCTGTTTTGTCCTAAACCATTTCTGTTGACATATTTCAGGCATAGCTAACATTTCCATCAGCATCTGCATTTATTTTATGACTGTATTGATTACATACAGTATGTGTTGTGCAATACCTGCCTTCCATATTGCTGCATTTTTTTGGTACATTCACTTGTGGCAAAACAGTATGAGTGGACAACATCTTCAAAGGGTACTTTTGATAAAAATGATTAAATGTGCCCTTTAGATTGATTTGATGTATCTTTTTGTTTGCTTGTTTCGCACAGCAGTTTTCCGCAGCTGTGCTGTGACGACCCCACACACTGTGAGTCGGTACTCAGGCTGGTGGAAAAGGTACCCAAACTGAGTTGAGTCGAGTAGAGCCGAGTCTAGTCAAGTAGGGCTGGAACTGTGTAGTGGAAAAGGGCCATAAGCTGCCGGTTTTATTCCAAAGTTGGTTGACCCTTTTTTAGGAAGCTGTTAAAGCTTTTTAATTTCAGCTTTTTATATCGTAATGTCATTGTCATTGTGGGAGGTACAGTATGTGTTGCATTTGATTATGCACTTTTATACTATAGTGTAGTTGTTTCATAACATAGTGCTTTTAGCTTGTGTACTGTAATATCAATATAAAAGTACTTAATGTATTTGTTTATGGGTTATGTATTGTGTAGCTGTTTGGATGGTGCACTGTTTGTTTTTAACAGAGACACTAGTATCTGTCTCCTACCCAGGGACTACAGATGTAAATAGATAAATAAATAAATAAATAAATAGATAAATAAATACACAGAACCCATGAATTGTGAAAATACAACAATGTTAAAGGGGACATATCACGCTTTTTTCATCAATATATTGGTCTAAGAGGTCCCCAAAACATGTCTTTAAAGTTTATGCTCAAAAAAACACTTTGAAATCAGATTTTGGCATGCCTGAAAAGTCCTTTTCATTCCTCATCAGAACACTCTGTTTTCCCTCTGACCACGCCCCCTCCGGAAGTGGATGTGCCTCGGCTCTCCAGCACGTTGATCTAATGTTTACATGTTGGCTGAATATACACGGCTGCTCAGAGATCCGTTACTTCAACCCTCTGAATCTGATCCTGACGGAGAGGCGCCTGTAGCAGGACCTTTCTGAAGGATTGGTCATAGATTTAGTGTTTCTTGTTGTTTTATTTATCAATATGTAGACGTGTCTTGGTACACAGCTACGAACATGTAGTTGTGGCTATGCTAACTAGCGCTAGCACTTATCCATGATAAATAAAAATCATCCACTAGATCTTCAAATCTGCAGACGTGGGGAGTAAAACCGACCTCTGCCAGAAAGGCAGCAGGACCTTTTATGAAGGATTGGTCACAGATTTAGTGTTTCTTGTGTTTTAGTTATCAGTATGTAGACGTGTGTCTTGGTACACAGCTACAGCTACAGCTACAGCTACAGCTACAGCTACAGCTACAGCTACACTACAGCTACAGCTACACTACAGCTACAGCTACAGCTACACTACAGCTACAGCTACAAACATATAGCTATGGCTATGCTAATTAGCGCTAGCACTTATCCATGACAAATAAAATCTTCCACTAGATCTTCAAATCTGCAGACGTGGGGAGTAAAACCGACCTTTGTGTTTATTAAGACAGCCTACAACTAGCATGCCTCCCTCCTAAGCTCCTTGTTAGCACACGTTTGTGCAGGTAATGAAAAACGGGGGAGGGATTCAGTAATTTTTACAGTCTATGGGCTGAACAAGCTCCTAGCTCTGACTCCGTGACAGACCGGATATTGTTGTTACGTAACAAAAACACGGAAGTCTGAAACGGCTATTTCACACACATTTACAGAAAGGTGTAGAAATCAAAACAGGGGTAGAATGGATTTTTTTCATTCTCGGGGGGTTTGTAGACATGCCAGGGACACATATTTCAGGTAAAGAACCATTAAAAAGTCAATTTTGCATGATATGTCACCTTTAAGAGATTTAGAAGCAAGTAGTTTGAATACTTAAATATTTTGAATACTACATTACATTCAAGTCATAATTTGTCTGAGCAACTCTCTCTTGTATTGGAGTAATATTTGACCAGGAGTGTCTATACTTTGACTGAAGTTATAGTCTCTCCATTGCCTTGTTGTCTAGTTCTCTTTGTCTTTTGCATCACTTTTTCAATTTCAAAGTGTAACATTTTGTCACAAATAACAGAGGTAAATTATAAGTGTGAAAAAACAAAAAAACAAAATATGTCCAAGAAGTCTGTGGCTTTTAAATCAGTGTAAAGTGGAAATACATAGCATATATTATGGTCAAGAAACGGTCTCATAGAAGGAAAAACTAGTAATATTTTATATCGGTCATTTCTTCAATAGTGACACTTTAATGTCCTCCCAATGATGATGCTAATTTAAAGCCAATCCAATCATGAATCATTTTCTGGACACTTTCAGGACATCTGTGCTTTCTAGAATTTAAGCTCTGTGCATTTTTAAAGCAGTTCAAAAGTGTCTGGAAACGACCTCAGCTAGTCCATTTACTAAAACAACACAGTAAATGATCTGAGCTTACTCCCAAAGGTTTACTTTCACTGCTCACAGAAACAAACATGAATTCACTCATTTGAGGTAATTTCATTTGGATGGAGAAATGCATTACATTGGCCTTCATCCAGAGAGTAAGTAAGTGACGTGCTGCAGTAGTAGGACTGTCAGTGGCAACATCTGAACAAATACAACCTGACTGTGCAAAGTGGAGCACTGAAAACCGACCTTTTGCAGTCCAACAGGCCGGACAACTGATAGGATGTGTAACACGCTCATAACACTAAGGCACGTTTGATTTTCTGTGGCCGGCATTGAACACACATCAATTGCTGACAGTAAGTGTGTTTTATGGGTGGGTGCCCTGATTTGACTAAGTCAAGACTGTGCAAAATTTTCCAGCAGTTGCCTCTTCTATATCCCCCCCCCCCCCCCCCCCCCCCCCCCCCCCCCCCCCCCCCCCCCCCCCCACCCCCCCCCCCCCCCACCCCCCCCCCCCCCCCCCCCCCCCCCACCCCCCCCCCCCCCCCCCCCCCCCCCCCCCCCCCCCCCCCCCCCCCCCCCCCCCCCCCCCCCCCCTCTCCTCTCTCTCTCTCTCTCTCTTTATCTCTCTCTCTCTCTCTTCTTCTCTTCTCCTCCTCTCTCTCTCTATCTTTATCTCTTATCTGCCTTCGATGCCTGTTGATTGTGCATATGGTTTGGTTTGAGAAAACGCAGGAACTGTAATGCTTGAAGTTGTTGCTTTGTTTGTGTGCTTCTGTCAGGTGTGTTTAAATAGAACTTCTTAACAATCGCGTGCATGGTATGATTCAGCTCTCTTTGTGGATGCAAATGTGAGAAAGCTTCATGTGCTCAAATTTTCCCACATTCAATCCTCTGAGAACGACTACTAGCATATAGTCTCATCTAAACCAGCAGTGTGAATGAATGTCATATTGCAGGTGAGTGTAATTGACACCTGTTGTGATTAGGCAGTTTCTCAAGGGATTTAAGGCAAATATCCTCTGTCCAATTAGAAATCACAAGACTACAACCTATCTCACTATCACACTGCTGTATTCCTAGATGACAAATACTGAGAATAAATACCCTTAGTCGTCAGGCTGCCATTCATCTTGTGATTTATTCCTCTAGAATTTCAATCCCTGCATTCATTGAAGCACCTCAGAACTCCCCTGAGAGAAAAGAAGCAAAAGAGGGGACTTATTCAGTCTAATAAACAGAAGGCAGTGACAGTAACTGTGGCGCGGAAAAGGAAAAAATTCAGCCAACTATCCAACAGAATCCCTCCAGCTTTGCTATGTGCAAGGCTTGTTTGTAAGTGTTACAACCCGGGCACGATGGAGTCTGTCAGCGAGCCAATGGACAGTGGGTGTGAAGCTGTGGTTCCACAGCTGGAGCCGCACTTTTCATATCACATGATGAGAACCACTTGTGATGGCCCATAATGACAGCAGCGGTGGTGGGGTTTACCAAGAGGTTATGACCGGCTGAGGAAAAGCCACGGTTTATTGTCACTGGGGGGGACCAATTAACTTTGACACCACATGTTTTTACGGTTTCACATTCAGAAATTGGTGTCATTTAAAGCCATTTAAATACATATTATAGCTGTTAAAGATTAAATGAAAATGTTGTGGGGGAAGGAATTGTTCAAAATGAACACAGAAATGCTCAGTATGATTGATAACAAACAGAGTGTGGGATGGGTTGGATGGGAGTGAAAGAGTATCTTGGGACAGGAGTACATCCTGTCAGCTGAGCTCACTTTTTACCTCCCTTCCCTCTGTTGCTCGTCTCTACAGCTGGGGCTCCCAACTGCATGCAGGGTGATGTGTGGGTTGAAGGGGTTCCTCCTCAGGGTGTCCAGCTGAATCCGGGCTCGGCTTGGAGAAGGGGCTCTGGGGTTACCTGACCTTTTGACCCCTGGGTTAACCTCTCAACTTCATCTCTCCCCAGGGCCAAACGCATTGCCATACTGAACACATTAAACCCATTGACCTCCTCTGTGCTGCTTATTGATACATAAGACACTTCACCCTCATTTAGTAGTTACCATAGCTATATTTAGATACCTCAAGAAACTAATTTGTGAATAGTTTGAAACTCAAAATGTAAGGTAAGTTCAAAGTAATAAGGAAACCTAGTCATATCAGACATTCAGAGCATGCTAACTCTAAGTAGACAGGGGCAGTTTAGGACACAGTGTGCAAACAGCAGGCCCAAAGTATGTTGTGCAAGACTTAACTGTTCAGCAGCCCCTGATCGAAGCTGAAGGCTAGGTCCCCGGGCCTGCCGCCTGCAGGGTTGCCAGGTTGGTCAGGTGGAAGGCTCGGGGCTGGGTGACTGCCACGGGGTAGCACCACTCCTCCCACAGTCCCTGATCTGCCCAGCGTGCACAGGACTTAGGGCAAAAGCTGGGGATTATCTCTGCTGCACTTCCACCCCTACCACCCACTGCCTCCCCACAACACCATGTAGATCCCCTCCTCCCTTTTCCTCCCTTCTTACTGCCCTGCACCTGCAAGACATTGCACAGGACCCACAAACATATACACAAACATTGACATGACAGCTTAGTTTGACTTTGTGAAGCGCACTGTTTGGATCCTTTGATCATTTTGAACAAATTTTTGATATAATTAAATGTGTGTGACAGATTAATACAAGCTCTTACACATTGATCACCTGACCACTATACAGGCTGCCAAACACTTCCTGTAGAATGAATGGATGTTTGCCAAAGGTGCATGAACGGAAGTGTTCATTTTCCATTTAAAGCTACCAGCGACAGGAAGGTAACAATACTTGTTTTTCATGTTCTTGCTAATGCCTTCTTAGTTACTCACCAACAGAGTCACTCATCACTCACTAATCATCTCATACAGCATTTGCAAAGACGTTTGGCTGACTTGTCAAGATAATGCCATGACAACTGTGTTGAAGGTCTCAGTACTGAGACTTTATAGCATAATGTTTGGTACCTTTTTGACAATCAAATGTCTTTCAAGGAAGTCTAAAACAACACTAAACCCAAAGTAATTTCACATTTGATTCCAATTCTTTTGTTAATCAAGTTCTTTATGGACCTACATGTAGAAAGAGTACTTTAATGTTGATTCTATATACGGCCAGTATGCTGCGGTACACAGCACTGCCACTAAATTTAATCCCCTGGGATGCCTTGACAGTATCCTTCCCTGTTTCGACTATATTATAGTTTCTGTTGGTGTTTCATAATGTCACATTAAATACTTATCCCATGGCGTACCATGGGACGCTTGTGTCCTTTCTTGGGTGTGACATGACACTCCTTTGTCTGTTTTTGCTGGAGAGTTATGTCAATTCTATGCTATCTTGCAAGTCTCTACAGTAGTGGGTGGATAAATAAGGATAAAGATTGGACATCAGTGGTGATGCACAGGTTATCCTTCTGGTATCTTTTATTGACTTTACACATCCACCATCCATCCATCTTCTTCTGCTTATCCGGGTCATACTGACGATTTATTCAAACTGGCTGCATGACATGCACACACACCACCAATAAGTGCATAAGGGGAGTACTGGCAGTATTTTTTTTCCACTTAAAGCACTGGTGCTGTGTATTTATTTTATTTTAATCTGAGATTAGCCCTGCAGCCTTTCAATGTGGTTTGCATGATGAGGCAGATCCTCATATTTGTGAAGGTTTAAGAACAAATCCTTGTTGAGAAAGAGATGACTGAAGACACCAAAGGCCTCTACTTTGCCCTCTGTAGGCCCTCTCTCTGCAGGATATCCCTTTAAAAGAGATCTTATGTTTCATTTCCCCATAGCTCATGGCCTACTGTGTGCTGTATCTCTCTCCTGGGTCTTTCACTCTGTACCTCTGCTTCTCTTTCCGTCTTACACTCAAATAACAGAGTCCAACCTCCTTGACAACTCACTCTCTAATGAGCTGCCTCTCACTCATGATGTCATGTGGGAGTGCTGACAAGAGTCTTGTCTCTGTGTGGGTTGAAATGCAAACAGTAGCTGAATAAGATGACGACTGATAGAGACACTACAAAAAAAAAAAAAAAAATCAGCTTTCACAATCGGGTGACATCAGTTAGCCTGTGGTTGACCTTGCGGTGCAACAACAAATTGCATAGAAAGATAAAATCCCACCGGATTCACAGAACAGTTAAGATGAAGTGATAGAGCTCTTTTTCTGAGCAAGGCCATAAAAGATGAAGGGAATTACCGCATTATATTGGAATAGAGTGTGTCTCTTGAGGTATTACCTCCTTTTTTCCCTTTTGCTGGAGTAATTAGGGGGTTATTTTTGTGTTTGCATTGTTTGTGTATCTGCGTCTCAAATGCAGGCTTAAAGCTTTGCAGCTGTTGGGTGGATCTGCTTGGCAGAATGACATAATTTTATGTTAACATTGAAGTCAGAAGGATGTAAAATATATAATTCCCTATGCATTTAATTGCATGGTGTTGCTGAAGTAAAGTGACATGAAAAAAAGATCCCTGTCATAAAGGAAGAAATGTATCACAGCTTTGTCCCATCTCCTCGGCTCAGGCTTAGACAAGCTAAACAAGCTAAAATGGCTTCCAAGAGAGTATATGTGTGGGGACATGTTCTCACAGCTCTGCCTGCTACAGACTTGGGGGGAAGAGGTAGCAATGTGTGTGCATGGACATGCTTGAGTTTTTTAGTGGGGCATGGGGGAGTGGCAGGGAGCACAAGCAATGAATCATGGGCCCGATGCCAGGTGAGATAATGACACTGGCGAACAGGATTTTGGGTAATGGGGGCGATAGTAGCCGTGGAACAAATGATGTCATCAAGCTGTTTTGGCTGCTATCTAGAACCTCTGGTTTCATGGACTGTGGTAGCTTTAAAGGAGGAGATGGAAGAGGGAGGAATGAGAGATAAGGACTCAAAGGAGCTGGAGGAAGTCGTAGGTGAGGTTCAGGGGAGTTTATTCAAGTGTATGCCCATAGGAAGGCCTATGATGGAAGAGATAGAGAGGGGATTACGTGTTATTTTGCTTGTTCATATGCACTTGTGCACAATGCATATGGCATATCTTAGTGCAGAGCATGGTGGCACTGTATGGGAAATGTATCATTGTACCCCTTCCCCCACCCTGGCTCCTGCAACACCATTTTGCAGGCACGTAGCCACTGAACCCCTCCCCTCACCTACCTCTGCCTGCAAACACATTGCCCTCACACAGTGCTGGCACAAGGCCATGTGGGCAATGTGCAGACCACATTTGCCTGCATGGCCGAGCAACTGCACCTGACAGACCGTTAAGGCACAATGGCAGTAGAGGATTACAAGCATCGAACTAGCAGATGTGTTACTTTATGTTTGAAATGCAAACAGACCTTTTTTTTTCTGCCACTTGATTTTTTATCAGTCAGACACACACAGTACACCTCAAACAGAAACAGGAAGTATTGTGGGAAATATAGGAAGTTCCAACAAAGACCCTAACCTTGTGTAAGCTCATCAAGGCTAAGATTTTAAAAAGGCAACACAAATGACTGCGTTAGCTAAGCATGTTTGGCTTCATGGAAGGCTTTTCTTGATATTTTATTAACCCTACTTGGCAGGGAACATTGAGCAAGGTATTTTATTTAAAACCTCAGTGCATATACCTTAGAAATGTAAGTGAAGTTTATAAAGCATGATAGAAATGTAGATAGATTTACAATGCATGACGAGACGTGGGCTAGCCCGATTTAGCCACAGCACTTTATGGCACAATTTAGATCTTTGAGTAAGGGCTGTCTGAGGTTTGAGGTGAAATCCAAAGCTGGTCAGCAGTCTTGGTGGGCATACTGTGTTAGCCTAGCTGTGGCAGCACCTGGGACTGGTTAGAATCCTTGCTCAAGCTTGATAGAACTTCTGGATTAAGTTCAGCTCCGTGGGAGAGAAAAAAGTTACAAAGAGAGAAAGAGGTTATTAATGTAAGCATGGGGTGAATGCTGCTACTTGTGTCATGATCACGCTTACGCTTGCATATCAATTCATGAATGCACAACCTAATCTTTTCCTCTGTTAAAGCTGGGGTTGGCAGTCTCGGAAAACTAGCATGAATTTGAATGTAGCATTTCCTCATGACTGTCTAACCCCTCCCCTCCTCCCTCGGAGCTCCTCCAAAACAACCCCCCCCCCCCCATTCAAACATTGATTGTTGCCTTGTTGGTTGGCGTGATCACGGCCAAAAGTGACCGGTTATTAAAGCTCAACGTGTTCACGTATTGGCTCGTCATCCCTACTGCATCCTACAGTACATATACATTTTCTGACTTACTAAATGTCATTCATTCTTCTGCTTGTCAGAGCCCCCGTGGTGAGAGCTTTTCAGACTCTGATCCAGACTACAGTCCTGAGCAAAGCACCTCATCGGGTCAGAGGGGACAGGCCCGAGGTCGAGCGAGAGGGGCGGTCAGTAGAGTCAGGGGAAGCAGTGGAAGGAGATGGGGACGAGGAGTACAAGCTGGGGAAATGTACGCGCAGGAGGTGGGCAGAATGGCAGGACGGGATTTGAATGGTTTAAAATTTTGGCACCCAAAAAACAGTGATTGGTTGGTGTTTTTCCAGGTTTACTCCGGCTGCAGATAGCGCCTTTTTTTCACTCTTTTTTAGGAACACATTATGTATGATTGCCATCAGGACATAAAGATAATTTTAACCAGTATAACAAAAAGTGTATCTAAATCTGACTACCAACCCCAGCTTTAATCATGCACGGGAGAAAATTTGACGCTGATAAAAACCTCATCTTGGTTGGTACACTATGATGGCCATGCAGAGGGACACTAGTAACTGTAATAGGTGGGCTTGAGGGAGAAAGATGCAATTTAGCTGTTAGGCAACTAGTTATGCAGCTATGCTGCAGTTTTAGGGCCTGTGTCCACTGACAGCGTTTTCTTTTTTGCACTGGCAGTGCTGTTGTACACAGTAGACGCTCAGGACATTTTGGGCTTAGGAAGCTGAGTGCTGGAAATGCTGAACTGCATTTGTTTTATTATTGTAGCATTTACAGCACCCATAGTTGAAATAGTTTCAACTTTGGAACACTGCCCTCATTGTTATCTCTCTCTCACCAAACAGCCAAAATCAAGATGGGGTGGGACTTTGTTGCCAACAATGGTGGAAGAAAAACTAACCAGACAAATTTTTTGAGGGTACGATTCCCTGTTCTAGAGCTGCTGAGAATGTCAGAACACAATTACTTTTATTTTTTTATACATATTGTTTTTGGAGCCAAGGAAGAAAGATTAAAGGTTACTGCTCAGCTCCAATCTGCAATAATGAAATGCTCAAACCAAGCCAGATACCTTGGTGTAGTCACAGACTCAGACCTTAAATTCAGCAGCCACATTAAGTCAATTGTAAAGTCAGCCTACTGTCACCTTAAGAATATATCAAGGAGTAAAGGACTTATGTCTCAGCTGGATGCAGAAAAAAATGTCCATGCATTTATCTTTAGCAGACTAGACTACTGTAACGGGGTTTACAGGACTCCTTAAAAAGTCAATCAGACGACTGCAGCTCATACAGAATGCTGCTGCTCGAGTCCTAACAAGGACCAAAAAAGTAGAGCACATAACTCCAGTTCTTAGATCTCTACACTGGCTTCCTGTCTGTCAGAGAATAGACTTTAAAATCGTGCTGATGGTTTATAAAGCACTGAATGGTTTAGTCCCAAAATACATTGCTGATCTGCTGCTACTTTATGAACCACCTCGACCTCTGAGGTCATCAGGTACTGGTCTGCTTTCAGTCCAGAGAGTCAGAACGAAACATGGTGAAGCAGCGTTTAGTCATTATGCACCACATATCTGGAACACTCCCTGAAAGCTGTAGGTCCGCTCCAACCCTCACCTCTTTTAAATCAAAGATTAAGACTTTTTTATTTGCCACTGCCTTCCTATCTTAGCTTATTTTAACTCACTTCAAATTTTGAATTTACTTTTAATGTATTTTTAATTTATGCTTGTCTGAATGTTTCCAATGCTTTTAATGTTTCAATGTAAGGCACATTGAGTTGCCCTCGTGTATGAAATGCGCTATACAAGTAAAGTTCCCTTGCCTTGCCTTGCCTTACATGCATTTTTGCAGTCAAGTACCTCCTGCAGGACTACCTGAGGCCAATATGGACTTTAACACTTATAATTTGTAATAAACAGAAGATACTTGTGCCTAAATAAAACGGTTAAGAACTTAAATGGGCAATTAGAGCCAACACATTCACAGGGTTATCAAGTGGGCACCATCCGTACTAGTGTTATGTCAAGTTAGGCCCCTGACATTTTGGGGAGGCCAGAAACCTAGTACCACTACCCTCCATGCCAGCTCTCCAGCACATATCATACTTTTTTCAGACTTTCCTACATCAACATGTTCCTTTTTTCCCTTTGTGTCTCAGCAGGATGTATTCTATCACCATAATGTATCCACTAAGAGTACTGTAGTCTAATCCCAAAATGGTCCTCTCGCTGTTCTCCCACACAGCCTTACTTTTCACATTAGAGCAGTGGTTCCACCTCCATTGCCAGTTGGCTGTTATCCTCTTTCCGGCTCAAGCATCTGCCCCAGTGAAGCTCAGTCCAAATGGGGTTGCACAGACTAAAGGCTAGGGTCAGAAAGAGGGGCTTCTCTCTTGTGACAGCCATTATGGGGGTGGAGTAAACCATCTTTACTAGTTAACTGGATGGATGGGGCGATGTTCTGCCCTGACCAGGGTTGACCTGACTAGACGACCACAAGCACTTGGCCGGCTCCAGCTCATTTTTGGGCTGCAAGCCCACCTCCATGTTCTGTGCTCCATTTGGGCTTTCTTGATCCATCCCAAACAAAACCACATAAGTGAAGGGGCTAATGCAGTGAAGTTGCAGAGCAGCTCTACCCAGCCGCAAAGCAGTGAGGTCATAGACTGTATGCCCGAGCCTAAGACTTGGCAGTGATGCATGGGAACTGTCTTTGACTCTCTCTCAGCAACCGTACCTCCTACTCCCGCTTCATTTTCTTCTCCCCTCTTTCCTCTCCTCCCCTCTATCACCCAGCTTCTGAGTGTCAAGGATCTGATGTCCTAGCACCTCATCATCCTTCAACCTCCTGGACTTGCAGAGAGCCAGGGAAACATATGGTATCTATATCATAGTTATAATTACTCATCTCTGAATCTCTCCAATCCTACCCATGTAGGCTGCACCAGCTTCCCACACAGCACAATCATTAGTGGCTCTTCACCTTGGCACTACAAATGGTTCTATGACGTGGACATGTTAGCACAAGGGCTGCCAAGCAGGGCTATAGGGTAAAGCTGCCAGTGTTTTATATTCAAGCAGTTTCATGGAGGGAGATCAACACTTGAGCCAAACCTAGAGCTTTCTCGGAAGACAACAATATCGCTTATCCTTCATAATTTGTGCCTTGTCAAAGTATTTCATGTCAAGATGAGCAGACTATCAATTTATTATTCATACAGATGTTATGGTGTGTTATAGATATGTGACATACAAAGGAGTAACCTCAAGTGACAGGAGAAAGCTGATTAAGTGTCAACAGAGTAGAAAAGAAATATCTGAATACGGCAGGTTTGGTTTTAATACATGCTGGATCTGATTTCTCTATTTGTCATAACGTTGTCAGTGCAACACATAAGCCAAGCAATTTAAAAAAGGAAAGTAGAGAACGTTTAATTCCATGTCTGTCTGCTGTGACTTGCAAACATGCTCTAACTCTTCCACCACTTGGTTACTGCTGGGCAAGCTCCAAGGGCAATTTTGTTGTGCAGACTGTGTCGAACGGTAATATCCCCTGTTGTTCAAACTGTGCTGCACTTTTACTCATGTGAGACATGCACAGCTTGGGAACATATTGCTTGTCAGTCTACATTACCTTGTTCTTGCACCTTCACAGACACAAAGGTGCCAGTATTATTTATATACCTTCTCCCTCTTCCCAGGGTTTAAATCTTTATTTACAGTGGGAGGGGAAAAAAAACTCACTTCCTGCATCAGAACGTGTCATGTTTCTGTCTCACACAAACAGCCCCTTGTTTCACTGTGCAATTTACCTGTCCCATCGCCATGAGGGCTGTTGTTCCCCTTCACTTCGTCAGGGCACAGCGCACAGTTCATTGAGATGACAGGCTTATATAGAGTAGATTGTGTCCCGGTGGTACACAGCCACTTGATAAAAAGACAGGGGCTCAAATAAGGGATGTCATGTATAGTCATAGTTAATGAAAGTGAATGGCAGGGGTCTTTTGCATGCGTACACTATCTTGAGTTTTTAAAAGGCCTTAAAAGCATTTGAGATTCAGTATTTTTCTCATGAAGTATGAAGCAATTGAACCTTCACCCTCATAGAAAAAAATGTTACAAAGGAATCACTGTTAAGATTTGCTCAGACAAAGCACTCATATGTGTGCAAGCTCAGCGGGACACTTCGTTTTTGAGTATTTTGCTGCCTTGCCAGTCTGGTGCCACAATAAAAGGGTCATGGGCCCCACCCTGCTGCGGACTGCCTACGGTGTTGAAGCCCTCAGGCCAAAGGTAATGAAAAGTGTATGAAGCTATGCTGCTCAGACGTGTTTGGCCTGTCATCGTAGCTGGAGAGTATCAGTGCAAACTGACTGTCAGCAGCTCTGTATCCGATGGCTCTGTGCACGATATGTGTGTGTGTGTTTTTGCACCTGCATGTATTGGCATGCATGCGTGTTAGCTGAGTGAGAGGGCAAAGGTGGTAAGTAGGGGAAATAAAGTGTGTGGTTTTGCCCCTCTTTATGAGTTGGCACAACACAATTTCTTCATAAGTGTTCTGATCGTGGCTCGTTATTAGTTTGGGTTTCCAAACTCCAGTCATGCCTTTAAATGTACAATTTCATTGTGCGTCACTTGAAAAGCCTCTTCCTAAAGCCACCATGAATCTGTCATCAGATTGCAGCCTTTCAAATTCTTCTAGATACGTTTTAACCACACACCTTAAAAATTAAGAGGAAAATGAAAGGGGAAAGAGATTGAGATGAAAGAACTTGAATGGGAGTGCCAAAACGTTATGATATTACCCTGCTTGTAAAAGCACAGTGGTGACGATTTCACATTTGTGGAAAGTTATACATAAATCATGCTTCTCTATGACAAAACTCTCAGAGGTTCCTTTTGCATGACCATGACTTGCAATTTACCATGCTGCCAGAGTGTGTTAAAAAACAACTAAGGAAGGTTTGAAGGTTGTGAGGGCAATGAGGGTGGATGTTTAAAAGCTAGTGAAAGCCAAAATTCACAACAACGTCTTACAGTTTAATTTAAGGACTCAATGGATAAAAAAAATAAAGGATTCAATCTAAATTTGAAATATTATACATAATATATTGTGGTTTACAGCAACTCCCGATCAATATCATCATAACAATCTTGATGCTTTTGGGGTTCTGCTGAGGTGTTTCTGGTCTGAGCGATTTGAGGATTGCGGTGGGATTATCGGACATCTGATGAAGATTCTCCATTTAAGAAAAAAAAGAGATTTTTATTTATTTACAGTCATGACAGACAACTTACAAAAACACTTTTCAAATAATGAAATCACTTTTTTTCCATTCTCCCAAATCGTGTTTCTTCTGGCAATGCTGAGATGTCTGCTGGAGTTTCACCAGTGTCTTTATTTGCCATTTCCAACAAGACCTCCAACTCCATGGCTTCAAACTTCATTCTTTCGTTCACAGCCACTCTTCTCTCTCAAACTCACCATGGTGACAGCCGGTAGCACACGCAAAATCCTCATTTAAATGGGGCGGTCCCGCACCACTTTTGCACCTGTTATCAATTGCAAAACGCAATCATAGTAGATCACCCGCAACACGCCCATTAATAGCACGTGCAATTTTTTGTGTCCACACGCAATTTAGTGCTTCTTATTTGGGATCTTAGTAGATCAGGCCCTTAGTGTCCAGTGACCAATGAATGTAGATCATTTTCAAGTTGAAAGGAATCTGATTCTGACTTTGACACCTCAGATCTGCTGGCAGCACAATGTTGATGTCACTTTCCTTTGTTAGCAGTCAGGCAGATGTTGATAAAGTCATCATTCGACATGCCTAAATGTTCTGAGGAAAAATTAACTTGACAGGAAAAAATATGGCAGTTTCTTCATACTCTATTTACACTTCTCTCTTTATTGGTGCCTGATGCATTTTAAATTATGATATATATATGTATGCAATTATTACTTTTTAATGCTAAATTTCTTGTAACCATAATTCCTGAAAATTCCAACATTCCACCTTTTTAAAGATGTTGTCTTTCCTTGCTCAAGCTAAGATATATTTGCAAATGAGACAATATAATGACAGATATTCTATAGAGATTAAAAAAGCACTATTATGCTACCCACTGTGATCAGTCCTGTCAGATAAAAGTGATGATAAATAAGAAGCTTATGGGCATACATTGTGTGTGTAGGGTTCTGTTTATGATGTTGAAAAGCTTTGTTCTTAATCCCCATGTATATATGCATCAGGCCCATATAAGTACAATGCTGCCAGATTAAAAGGAAGTCTGGGGTCTCTTGAGATTTCCTCCCAGTCTCATGTATGTCATTAAGGGAGGAGTTTAACAAGCTCTGACCTATTGTCAAGGCATGTCTAGACTGGTGGCCAAGGGTTGCATGGGCCCCCTTGAAATCTGACTGGCCACCCCAAAATCTTGAACTATGATCAGCTCTTTACCTTATGAGAGGCGAGACTTCTGTTATCAACTATTTGGGTTGTGTTGCAATAGGCTGTTCATACCTTTATATGCATTTAAACATAAAGCATTTATTTTGTAGGTACTTTATCTGTCAAAACATACTTGGTGCATTCAATTTATAAGACAGGTAAATTGCAGGAGATGAAACAGTCCATCAAAAACTACAAACAAAGTCCTGTCTATTTGTAAAAAAATACATTTATAGCTAGCATTTGGGTACAGAATATAAATGTTTTTTCTGACAGTTGTCGTGTGAAGGAGTTTGCTTGCAAGTTTTTGAATACTTCAACTATTTTTAATCTTCTTCTTGAGTTCACAAAATAAATTCAGGAGATGTACATGTCGCCAATCTGATCAGAGTTAAAATTGTACACAGTAATTTAAAATCTGTCTGTTACTTTTCCTAATGTTAGATGATAGGTGGAGACAGAACTTATTAGAACTTAAAATTATATTTTGTGTGTTTGTATGTGTGTGTGTGGTGTGTGGTTGTGTGTGTGTGTTGTGTGTGTGTGTGTTTTTTTGTTTTTTTGTGTTGTGTGTGTGTTTTTTTTGTGTGTGGGTGTTTTTGGTGTGTGTGTGTGTGTGTGTGTGAGTGAGTGAGTGTGTAAGCAAATGCATCATGCCAGCCCTGCATAAGTTAATGCTCCAGTTTGGCCACCCCTAAGTTAAAAAATACCTGGACACGCCCCTGCCTGTTGTATTGTCAGTGACATGACATCTGCAGGTGCTTAACAACATTATTGTTTTGCCTTTGCATTACCGTAACCACAACACCTTTCAATGAAGTTCAACTTTAATGTAAACTTTAATATTTTTACATTTTCAAAAAAAGAATCAGAGCCTTATTTTTTAATAGTTATACAAATACACAGATTATTGGCTTGCAGTACTGTTGAAAATATATCACACAAAGGAGCACACAAACAAATAATCTGTTGGAAGATGAAAATCATCCCACCATATGTCATGGAGGCTTTTGTGTATCTATGTTATTATCTGTATCACTTGTTGCTTTTGTATAGATTAGGCGGATGTTAGCCTAGCAAAACATAAAGGGATAAAGCAGGGCAAAGTTTGCTAATGTATAACAGGGTTCATACTGTATGTGGACTGACATGCAGTGATTAGCCCTAATCCTACTGTTAAGTAACACTTTTACCATCAGGTTATTCTGTGTTTTTTGTATATTTGAGTGAAAGCAGTGATGATTAATTTTTCCAAACATTTAAGTCGTTCTGTGTGTTACATGAAAGGTAATGTAAGAAATATTTCAATGTTGATATTTCAGTGACATGAGGGTATGTATGCTCATCACTCCTTCATATACAAGCAGTCTCACAAAAAATCAACACACACATAGATGAATCACAGTCAGTTTTAAAGGCAGAAGTTCAAGGTTCATGTCATGTGACCACTCTGTGAACCTTGAATTTCACTCAATCACTCCTTTCACTTGAACATGCGGTAAGTTTCACTCCAGCCTCATTTGTTTCTTGTTGTGCTGTATCTATGCAAACAGGCCGCTAATCAGAAAATCTGAGTCATGCAGAACACATAAGCTGACAGCTTGTGCCCAGTAAACTGAGCTGGGTGGGTGAACTGTTACACATGGGCTGGTATGTGCTACTTATGCCACACAATTATTTGCCCACTTAACGAACACAGCAGTGAGTGACATGTGAATACCGGGCTTTACCTGTCAGCTTAACTCTACACTGAGAGAATACAACGTATGCAGTCTTTACTGACTCATTGTAAATTGAGCTCCGAGAACCCCATAAATCCAGTCCTTCTTTTTTTCAGATCATTATTCATTTTTTGTAGGATTGTACACAAAGATACTCTAAATTTTTCCTACAATACCAACCTATACGGGATAGATCATGGGAGGAGGGGTGGTTCATTGAAAGTGACATCTCTCTTCTCTCATTTACAGATTTAAAGACAGAAAATAAAACAGTTGTACAATTGATGAATTGATTTAAGGCCATTACAATGTGACAAATTCTGACATGAATGCAAAGACAAGTACAGGATATATTACAATAAGGTGTGTAAGATAGGCAAAAAAAAATTACCAAATAGTACATCAATGAAAAAAAACACATTGAATTGATTAATATGATGAATTATTAAATACATAAATGAAACCCATGCGAGAGTTGAGGAGGTCCTGTAAGGTATGTTGGAAATATTCCTGAAACAGTTGTTTTTCATAATAAAAAATGATTTTTTCAGCTTTTACAAACCATTTCAATTCACATGCATGTTTTTATAATTGTGTGCAATTGTATCTATTTCACCACACAATAGTTGAGCTGTTGCAGTGTCTCCCTCCTCTTGTTGAAAATAAAGACACCACTATACTTTTGTATGTTGCATCTTCTCTGTTAAAAAAAACTTCCACACAGCTATAATATGCACTTGTGTTAAATATTTTAAAATATCACCAAAGCACTTCAAGTTTGAAGTACCACCTACGAGCTAAGCATACAGGTGTAGCTATTCAGACTGATATCAGCAAGCAACAAGTCAGAAAAGATGGCAGAGCATTACAGTGGAGATTGTAAATCACCACAGACCTGAAGCTGTCTTCTACCTCTAAGTCATGGTCTCAGACCACAGGGTGTGGCAGTCCAGCATTTATTTGAAATAATAAATCAAAAAGGTCAAGATCATAAAGTACATTTCATGCACATATTTGATTTCATATTCATTAAGCTGGTATTGCCTTATATTGTTGTTTTTTCAAGTGGATGCATCCATTTCTGTAATTTCATTTTTAATTTTAAAGTTATGTTTTTGGGGCATTTTGCCTTTATTGATAGTACAGCTGAAGAGAGACAGGAAATGTGGAGAGTGGGGAAGACATGCAGCAAATTGTTGCGGCCAGGAGTCAAACCGGTGACCGCTGCAATGAGGACTATAGCCTCTGTATGTGGGGTGCTTAGACTGCTCGGCCACCAGCGCTCCCCATTTCTGCATTTTAAGGAGAATTGCTCCAGGCTCTTCTGACATGAAAAAACAGATACAGGCTTGGTGAAAACAAAGTCTTTTTTGACACTCTTCAAATTTATATTACACCTTAAATATAATTTAGTTTCAAATTACTTCAGACTTTACTATGAATTAAAATCTGACTAATTCCTCATCTTTACCTCACACATACTTCTATGCCCCAAGAAAACCCAACCCCAAATCCCAATCTCTCTGCTCATTTCCCTCTGTCCTGTCGAAGGTCCCGGAGGGTGTTTGTCATGTCAGGGTGCTAGAGAAGATCCCCTAACAAGCTTCCACCAAAAACGACAGCAATGGACTTGAAGTTTGGCATAAAAATTAAAAAACGGTATCATGTAAGAGAACAAAAGTTAATATTCTTTGATATTAAGGTCCATTTAAGTTATTTCTTGTCACAAAACAATAATATGAACATCTAAGTGAGAGCCTGAACTTTTTTTATGAAGTGAAGAAGTTGAATACTTTTTCCATACCAGTGATTGTAAATCTTCATGTACAAAGTACATCCTTTACTACTACTACTACTACTACTACTACTACTACTACTACTACTACTACCACTAAGACTACTACCACTACTACTGTTACAACCTCTGTTTGAAATCATACGACTGTAGGGTAAATATGAAGATCAGGATAGAGTGTGAAAACTCAGGCGTTTGTACTTGCTGCTGCCTGCCTCTCAAGTAATAATAGAGGTGTGTTTGTGTTTAAGTTTGTACGTGTGTTTGAGACTGGGGGGCTGCCAAGATGAGCTTAGGGTGAGCTCAAAAAATATGAAAATGACAATATATTTAGCGGTTGGGAAAGAGATGAGAGCAACGAAAAGTAGTGTTAGAGAACGCTTCAGTGGTTTGACAAAAGAAATGTGACGAGGGGTGGAGAGATTGAGCGATCCTAAATGGCAGGGTGGAAATTCTGCTCTGACACAGGCCTGTCAGCACTCCGAGCAACCATCTAAGAGCACTGCTATCGCTATGGCGACTGCTGAATGTTTTCTTTAATAACAGGCAACTGTGAGCCCGTGCACAGATACACTTACTCATACTTTAACGACACCTGTCAGAGAGCCGTCTCCTTAAAACCTGATGAGCTCAACAGCTACTGCAAGGAAATGTGCAGGCTTATGTTTGTTCATGCACACACTCAGATCCTTAAAGATGAGTGGAGTCATCGGTGCAGTCAACAGGTTGGAAGTCAGACTCTTCATGAAAAAGGCCTGAAGGAAAAAATAGTTTTGATGAGGAATTGGTCTCGCTGTCTCTGCTTGACAAAAGAAAAACTTACGTGCACTAAGTGGAACTCTGGGGAGGCTAGAAAGAAGGACAATTTAGGGATATTGTTCATGGAGGGATGTTTGGAGGCCTGTATGTGATGCTATCACCAGAGTCTGATTGTATCCCACCTGGGAGATGATGCACCAGGGAGCGAGGCTTGGTCACGTCTCATTGCCATATGCTGGATAACATGATGTTGTTTACAGCCAAAAATCTTTAGGTTGGTTCTTCTGTTGGCCAATTGTTTTGTTTAATTGCACTGAACTTCCCTCTCATCCGCTGCAAGTCTCTTCACAATCATGTTTGTACTGTGTTGAGATAAATTTCGTAGCTCAAAGACATGATTCACTTCCATATAAACTATGCTATCATTATCAAAGAATAAATCTGCCACCGGATGATTTGGGTTGTTGAGCTTACAATAACAACCACACTCATAAAGCACATTTTGTTTTATTTTCCCTGGAAGGTGCACATTCAGATCAAAATGCTGAGTCTGCTTATTAACCTTGAGTGCAAAAGGTGCTCATTAAATCTGAAATTGATATGGTGCTCTATCTTCACTTGCTTTTGTTCAGTATGGGAATGGCACAATATCCCAGAAAGCTTGGCAGTGGAGCAGCAGCAGGGTCCTCTGGCTCTGAGGCCTGTTGTGTCTTTGTCAAAGCATCACCTGGCCCTGGGAGGAAATGGCTGTCTGTCACATGGGCCAGCTACATCCTGGCAGGCACCTTGGACAGCTGAAACCATGGGAATGTCTGCTCAATAGAAACTCAGGGCACTTTTCTATTATTGCATTGTGCATACATTGTGGAGGAGGTTTTGTCATGGGAAGAGGAACCTCTTAGGGCTTTTCTAGTGTGATGAATTATGCAAGATTGCTTGCATGGTGTGTGGATTGCGTGCACTGTTGGTATATTTGCCTTCATTATTTGTTCTTTTTATTTAGTTCTTATTCAGATTCTGCACTTACTGAATTATTTTATATTCACATGCCAGCAAACTTGTTGTCAGACGATGCAGCTGGTGATAGACAATGTGGGCTCAATGGCATACAGTGATATACCCAGTAAGATGCAGCTACTGCTACGCCTCAAGAGGAATTGAAATAAAACAAAAAATCATTGAAGCCACGGAACCATATCCATTGTATTACTTTTGCTGTTTGTGTACAACAGGGGTTCCCAAAGTAGGGGTCGCCAGACACTAATTGGTGGTCGCCAGAATTTTTTTAATTTTCTAAGTAATCTAAAATTTCATTTACTTTCCATTACTGTAAATATATTTTTTATAAAGTAATTCACTTAGAAATAAAACCTTGCAAATACATTTTTTTCATTAGTTTTCTGCCTTTCTTTAGATGACTCCCAAGGTTAGGGTTAGGGTGAGTTTACCGTTAATTCACAAAAGCATCAGTAGCAGCGGTCAATTCATAAAAGCGCAGAACACAGCCATATGTGCATGTAGGTGGCAACTTTTCTGCAGACTAGCTAAATTAAGTATGAAGCTACATTGAATCACTTTTAGGGACAGTGGGGGTTGCAAGTCTTTGGCACCTATATTTTGGGGGTCGTGGGCCGAAAAAGTTTGGGAACCCCTGGTGTGCAAGACATATACACGAAACTTTCGATTGACAATTCCCCTTCCCTCCTAAAGTTTTCTGGCAATAAATGAACACCCAAAAGCTTTATATAATTAGACATACTGGCTTGGACAAATAGTTTATTTGTGGTGCTTTTCAGAGGGTGTCAAATTTTAATATTACTTTGCATTGTACCTTTAAACAGAATGCATATGTGTCTGTGCAAGTGTTTTCTTTGCAGTGTCAGGTGTCCAGGTTCAGATGTTGGTCATGCATTTGGCAGATAATCTGCATAGAGGAATTATAATGAGGCTGTAAGTAGCAGCAAGTGGCCAATTAATAACTTTGTAGCTTGGCTGATAAATACTTTACAAATAATTATAAAATGAAAAAAAAGTTCTGAAGTCAAAGAGCCCAGCTCAAGATTGATGAAAGTTTAAGTGAACTGATGATTTGTTTATCATTGTTGTAGAAATCTAGTACTTACCATGATTAAGGCCTCTTTGTAGTTCCACCCTGCTCCAACACAGATACAATTGATAATGACACATCTATGAACAAATTCCAAAATACTGCTTTTGATAAACATGGTTTGTAAGATAACACAAACTTACCTTTCTTTAATGTATGACCTGAACTGGTCAGCATGTCTCTTATTTTAGCAGCCAGTAACACAGCAGCATGAGGGTGACTGAGCGAGAACACATTACTATGAGAATCCATGTAGTTTGTCATCATTTGAGCCAAAGCTCAGTCATGATCCTGTAATCTCTCAGAACCCCAATAACAAAGAACAGACCACGCAAGTAAATCTGATTCAAAGCAATTTGTTCAATTATAGGGAGCTGGAAAATGGAAACTGATACCTGGTGTGAGACTTTCGTTCCACATTCAGAAAGGGTGCTGGAAAAAGCCTTGTCCTACACATCTGGTCTTTTTTTTTTTTTTTTTTTACAATATTTGCACTGTAGTTAGTCAGTGTAGTGCATTGGGATTGGAAAGCGGCAGGTGCACCGATAGCCAGGGAAACTATGGCTGTCAGTGGGCTGGGTTAAGGGTTTGTATGAATAAGTCTGGCAGGGGAAAACCATTTCACACATGCATCTGTTTCTAGTTTTTTTATGTCCATGTATTTGAAATTAAGTTAATGAAATACCAATACCAACCTAGGGTCTAAAAATATGAGTCCAATGCAGAAGTGCTAAAAACTGCAGTTCATCGAGGATGCACTTGAAGCTGGCTCCGGTACGGTGGCCCTGAAGTGCAAATCACAACTGCATATCAGAAAACACTACGGCAAATCAGAAAACACAACGGAAAATCAAAAAACACAACGGCAGATCAGAAAAAACAACGGCAAATCAGAAAACACAATGGCAAATCAGAAAACACAACGGCAAATCAAAAAACACAACGGCAAATCAAAAAACACAACGGCATTTCAGAAAACACAACGGCAAATCAGAAAACAAAATGGCGAATCAAAAAACACAACTGCATTTCAGAAAACACAACGGCATTTCAGAAAACAAAACGGCAATCAAAAACACAACGGCAAATCACAACGGCAAATCAAGAAACACAACGGCAAATCAAAAAGCAAAGGCAAATCAGAAAACACAACAGCAAATCAAAAAACACAGCGGCAAATCAAAAACAACAGCAAATCAAAAAAACCAACGGCAAATCAAAAAACACAACGGCAAATTAGAAAACACAACGGCAAATCAAAAAACACAACGGCAAATCAAAAAACACAACGGCAAATCAGAAAACACTACGGCAAATAAGAAAACACACGGCAAATTAGAAAACACAACGGCAAATCAAAAAACACAACGGCAAATCAGAAAACACTACGGCAAATAAGAAAACACAGCGGCAAATCAAAAAACAACAGCAAATCAAAAAAACCAACGGCAAATCAAAAAACACAACGGCAAATCAAAAAACAACGGCAAATCAAAAAACAATGGCAAATCAAAAAACACAACGGCATTAACCAAACTGGAAGAAGAAGGTACCCTCGGGGGACATGACTCGTCGCTGATTGGACTGAGTGTACCTACTTCTTCTGGTGCCGTTTGTGTTTTCTAATTTGCTGTTGTGTTTTCTGATTCGCCGTTGTGTTTTCTGATTTGCCGTTGTGTTTTTTGATTTGCTGTTGTGTTTTCTGATTTGCTGTTGTGTTTTCTGATTTGCCGTTGTGTTTTCTGATTTGCCGTTGTGTTTCTGATTTGCTGTTGTGTTTTCTGATTTGCCGTTGTGTTTTCTGATTTGCCGTTGTGTTTTCTGATTTGCCGTTGTGTTTTCTGATTTGCCGTTGTGTTTTCTGAAATGCCGTTGTGTTTTCTGAAATGCCGTTGTGATTTGCACTTCAGGGCCACCGTATGAATAACATCAGAATGAGACAAAAAGAAAGAAAGACAGTCAGACAGAATAATAAAGAAAGACAGAAAGAAAGAAAGCAAATGAAAGAAAGAGCAAAGGAAATTTAATAGAAGACAGAAAGAAATAAAAGGGTAAAAAATAACAAAAGAAAGAAAGACAGACAGATTAACCCAACAACATATAGAAAGGGAACACAGCTGGGCTGATATTTCTTTATTTATTAAAGAAACTACTTTGCCAAAAATCTGATTACAATGTGTCAGAAACACAATCCCTTCTGTTTTAGACAAAATTATCATTTCTTTTTTTCTTATTTTAATTACTTTTTAGAGAAAAAGAAGAACAAACTGAATGAATGACTGATTTTCAATGTCAGTGTTAGATTGTTGAGATGTTGAATAATTGTGCTAAAGTTCACATTTTTTAAAGTACTATTTTTTCCCATTATCAAACCATGTTTCACATACACTGTCAGCATGAGCAGAAGAGCATCAGATTTGTTGACATCATCACTGTGGGCTGCACTTTCACTTCTCTCTTACTTTGTCCCGTCTGTCTGACGATGCTGATATCATACAGACACATTTTTCACCAGACTTGAAAGCGGAACTTATGGGTCTTATACACAGTCTTGTCAGTCACACTCACTGTGTAGTGACGTTATGACTGTGATGATTACTTTTTAAGTGGTATTTTATCCAGCCCTTTGCGGTTTGTACTTCTCTTTTCACCAGAGTTGGTTTGGAGTGTCCTGTGGCCTCCAGGGGTGCATTCCCTCTGCCATGGGTAGTACAAAATGTCACTCATTCCCCTCTGTAACACTCTGGTATGGGGATTCACAGCTTCTGTCTCAGCACGCTTACTGCTTTGTTTCCACATCCAACCTGCTTCTGTGGTTGTACATTTTCCACGCCAGAGCATGGGTTGAAAATTTCCGATCACTTCTCCGTGTTGTTGTAAATGTGCCTCTCAAAGCTGCAGTAAAAGATTGGGTCTTTATAAAAAGGTCAGCAATTGGACAAGAGCAGCTTTCCTGTAAACTATAAAAACAATTTCACATCAAAAGGTCACAAGACTTTATGGAAATTCCAGATTCACTTCTACGGTTGCGAAGGTTTAGCATGCAAGATGTATCTAAGGAATGTTCACATGGAAATAAACAAACACCAGCTTAAACATGTATATCCAACATATGCACTTGCACACAGTCACAAAACAAGAAGTATTTAAACCATTGTTAGTTGCTGTTCCGGGAGCCAAATTTATGGTGAGAACACAGCAGAGAGCAAACAAGCAGGGAAGTGTGGGATGCTTCATGAATACTAATTTTGATGCTATTAGCCAAAAGGCTACCACATGAGACAGCTGGAAAATGCCTGATAGCTGAATCTTTTGAACAGAGGGGGAGCTTGTTTAAGGACATCACAGTCCTTTGGTCCGCTTTTTTGTAAAATCACTTGCTTTTACTACCAATATTAGCATATTATGGACAATACAGCATTGTGAGACTGTTTTCTGAGATGTCGACCCTCCTGGCAAATCAAAGTGAAATTGAGAGTGAAAAGTGGGAAGGGTGGGTGGAATAAAAAGGGGGCAATAACACCCTGATTTAGTGGTTCCAGGAGTCTGACATCTCAGGTACCCACACCAGCTTGTTGAGCCAAGACTGACTTCACTTCAGATCTTGTGTGTTGTGTGTGTGTGTGCGTGACAAGAGTGCCAAGAGGTCATCAGTGAAAAAAACACTCCCCAGTCTCCCCATAAATAATCTGTCCCTCATTTTCCGAGATTTTTTGGTAATCCCATCCCCCTAGGGACGTAACGACTTGGGATTAATCCATACTTAATGGATCTGCTGAATATCCCGGCAGCTTCCATGTTGCAAAGCCAGTCTATAAGAATTGGGTCAACTGCCAAGAGGAGGTGATTAAGGTTTGTCTGTTTGACAGGCACCCAAAAGAAAGAAAGAAAGAAAGAGAGGAGAACGTAATTCAAGCACTTTATTTCTCAGGAAGGTGAAAGATGAAGGCACTCACCCAAATCCCAAAGACCTACAGGGGCGGAGCACCCCGCCCTCTGATCATTAACACACCCAGGACCTCCAGGTCTGCTGTGATCCAAAGCTATTACTTTCCTTTTGGACCTCTTCATGTGACTTTATTATTAACACTATTGGCTTTACAGCATTTTTATTGCAAAATTCACTGATAAACATGGCTTGTACTGCAGGAGTGCACACTGAGAAAGGTACTCTGTAGAGATTTCAGAGTGTTGGAGATCCAGGGGTTTGCACTCTCTGGAAAATGTTGTGATCTACAGACGTCACTGGTGCTCCCCTCCACTGCTTGTGCTGGATCACTGATGGCTTAGATGATCGCTGGGCTTCACTTGTCTCCAAGATGCAAGAGCATGACTCAGTCTGCAGAGTATATGCCAGCAGGCCCATTGCTGCTGCAGGCTTGGCCAGGATTGACTGGGACTGAGCTGTGTTTCTCTGGAATGGGTTTGCTGCAGAAAGCTACAGCTAAAGATAGGCAAATGATAGCAACAGACTCAGTGATGAGCATAAACAAAATCAATCTAATGTGTTCCGAAGACAAATCTGTGTGAGAGTAAGATCTGTCTCGCCACTCTTGTTTACCTCTTTTACTCACTTTCTCGTGGCTAAGCCTATATAGCATAACTAAGAGTTGGTCCAAGCCTTAGCTAGCCCTTACTATAAGCTTTATCAAAAAGGGAAGTGTTAGGCCTCCTCTTAAAGTCAGAGAGGATGTTTGCCTCCTGGACACTGACTGACTGACTGACTGACTGACTGACTGACTGACTGACTGATAGAAGATTCCAAAGGAGAGCCGTCTGATAATTAAAACCGTATTTATACTTCAAATCTATGCATAGTATATGCTGTAGGTTCACATAGCCCAGCTATGCAGAAGCTTAAGAACGTAGCCAGGCAGAGGTGCAATACTGCAGAGCAACGCGGACACTCCAACTCACAAATATGTGGTAGAAGTCATAGAAACCAGGCTAAAGGCTGATTTATACTTCTGCGTCTCCCCTACGCAGTAGGGGCTGACGCGGACATGAGCCCCACATACTTGTGCGTCGGTGTGTCTGTGTCGCGCAGCAATTCTCCGCCAAAACGCCTCAGGGCAGTGCGGTCTCTCTGATAGCCGGCCGCCTGCTTCCCGTCCCGCTACGATCTCTGTTTACTTTTCCACAGAGTTTCAGAGCATGTTATGTTAATCTACAGCTGATACATGTTGCTGTTTATCATACAGACATGATTACATGAAGAATAGAGAGGAGGAGATGAAATAGGAGATGTGCGGCCGATGTCTGGGATCCCGGAAGTGCTGTAAATGCGGGAAAGACAAAGCCGCCGAGCGGACCAATCACAGAGCTTGCGGTCCGCGTCGGCTCTACAGGGAGTCACATTTTGGAGGAGGTGCACGTCAGCTACGTGCGTAGGCCTCGGCGTAGGTACGGGAGCTACGTGGACCCCCGGCGTAGGGTACGCCGATTCAACGCAGAAGTATAAATCAGCCTTTAAGGCTCTACTTTCCATACTACTTTTGGAGACTGTATGTACCACAAGAAGGCCTGCATTCTTGGAGTGTTCTGTTGAGGTAATAGGGCACTATTGGACTATTTAAGATATGGAGCCTGACCATTAGGAGCCTTGTAAGTGAGAAGAAAGAGGAGTGTTACTCTACATTCAAGACTTTTTCTGCTTGTGTTTTTCAATGTTGGTCTTGACATTGTTGCCAAGTGCTTGCTTATTGGTGGTTTAATGTTGGATTGCTCAAAATGTGCTCTGAAGATTACAGTCTTGGTCAACTCATGAGATGACTTTTGTTGTGATTTGTCGCTACATAAAAATGGATTTCTTTGGGATATGAAGTTTCAGTGGTTTCAGATGGTTTGCAGTGACCTTACATGAAATTGGCAGGAGACTGTGATTAAGATGTCATATGGCGTAGCTTTTGAGTGTTCTCCCTCTTGGTCAATATGCAGCTTGGATTCTGTATGTTCCTACTCAGCAATATGTGTCAAGTATATGACTTCAGAGCAGATATACCATAGAGGGCAATTATATTGCAATGCTTAATGGTTAAACTACATGGTTCACGGTTTACTGTTGCCTCTACTCGGCCTGTAATGCAAAACAGGTGATGGAGGCAGTGCCGCTGAGGCATGGCCCGAGTGGCTCGCCAGTTTGGATTGGGCAGCTTTCGCCCATATACCCTTCCTCGATCTATCACACTCCCCTGCCTCAGATGCCCCTACCCTCACCCCTTTTCAACCAGACCTGCTCCATTAATGACATCCATTTTGGGAGGCGGTAAGAGAGGTCCTTTTATGTGGCAGCGATAAATAGCTTTTTGCCTATGCTTAGCAATGGTGCTGCTCTGGGCAGTAGACCATTACGTGAAAATAAACCTAATTATTCTCTGTGCTGCTCCAATCGTGGCCCCCAGTCTCCAGCTGCAAACTCAGACTAGTATTCTGGTCCAGGTTTCTGGCCTCATGAAGCTCAGCCCTCAACATCTCTGCAAAGCCGACCAGAAGCGTAAGATTGATTCACTTAACCAATAACTGGAACAATAGACTTAGCTCTAAATTCATAACCATCATCAGATTCTGTCTACTGCAATAATCTGAGAAGTGTCCTCTTTCAGTGCATTACTCCAACCTGATGTAAGCTGGTTTGAAAAAAATGAGCAGGGGATCTATCTGGTAAATCTTAATCTAATAATACCCATTTGGGCATGAATACATATGTAAATGAGGCTGGAGGGGTTGTGTAAAAGGGGCAACTAGCGTAAGTCTGACATGCTACAAACATGAACCATATGTGTTTCCCTCTTTGTCTATAAATGCAGTCAGATGGCTTTGTTCTTGCAGTACCTCCTTGGAGTAGGTTCTGTTTTACCCATGGCTCCACTGTTTCCCCCCTCCCCAGTTCATCCCAGGTCCCTTCAGGCAGCCACAAACCTCTCCTGCCTGCTGGAGTTTTCGTTTCCTGGAAGATCCTCCTCCAAGTGTCCCCAGCCAGATAAGGATGGTGTGTTTGTGTGTGTGGGTAGTGGCGGTGTGGCTAGAATAACTCTAAATATCTGTGACCAAGCCCAGAATAACTGCATTATGAAGGGGAGGTGGACCGGAGGAGCCAGAAGGCAGGAGTAACCACACTCACTGAGAAAAAAATGGATAGGAAGAGGATGTGAATCAACAGCTAGATATTTTGCATCTAGGTATTCTGCTTCAGCTCAGCCAGGTGGAGCACGACGCAATCCCAACAGACCAGGAAGTGTCCTTCACAGTGGGAATCAGGGCTCATTGCTTAGCAGCCCATGTGTGCCACTGGGAATGTGACACTGATAAAAAAAAAAAGTATTGCATATAAGTCTTAATAATGCCAATAATAATCGCTTTGCACTCTGTCTAGACAAGGAACGGTTAAATTGGGTGTGCAAGGGTGTTTGGGGTGCAGGAGGCGGCCACTGCTGGAATGGGTGAGTAAAGTGAGCATTCTATTGAGGTCTTAGTTTGGCTAATCTCCCCCATGTGACAGCACAGCCAGATTTGCTGCCATGGAATGCCACAGGCTGTTGTGCTGCGGACAAAAAGAGACAGAGGCTTAAGCTGCAGGGGGGCAACACTCCGTGGTCCTGGAGAGCAGCGCAGCTACGCCAAGTGGAAAAAAAGTTCTCAGGGTTTCCACACACACCCCTTCCTCTCCCCATTACTCCACTCATCCTACCATCCCACCACCTCCGACAGTCTTAACCAGCAGCATGCCCCACCACCAACCATGACCCACGTGTGCACAAACACACATGCACAGATACACATAGTTCTCACCGGCTACTGAGGGAGATTGGAGGCATTTTGGGAGGTATCTTCACCACTCTTTCTCCCTTCTCTCTCTCTCTTTCCTTCCCCTTTTCCCTCCCTCTGTCGCCAGCGCCTACAGTGGTCCCAGTCCTACTACTAGTTTAGGACCACATCTGGTCCACAGCCGCCCAGGGTACAGAGGGTCTTCTTATGAATACCAGAACCGTAGCGAGGACAAACAACACAGATCCTGAGGGTGGATCGCTCGTCCGCCCAACATGCAATGTTTTTTCTGCCCACCTCTTTTGTGGACACTAACCAGCAGCAACTGCCTGAAGTCTCAGCCTGCAGTAACAGACAGTCATCACAGCTATTAATCGCTTTGCTTGTTTGTTGTGAACGGTTCCAATTCAGCTCCCATTGAACCCATCTCTTCTGGGGTTATTTTTTTTAGGATTTAATGTTGCTTTGATGAACATTATGAGATTGGAACAGTGGTTGGGAACATTTTGTCCTAGTGATAATGTGACTCAACCCGGAAAAATAAAAATGTGATTGGCACTGATCATTGCATGATGCCAATTTAATAAATATGTATGAGATGCTGTCAGCAAGCTTTTTCAAAGAATCGAAACAAAGACCCTGGCAAGCGCGGACTTGTTTTGGTTGTAAATAAAATGATATTCTCCTAGGGTATATAAGCAACCTATGTCACAGATTCAAAGGCTCAGCCTCAATCCCCTAACCCAACCAGCCTTTCACAAACCAGCCAAATCCCTGGAGCCCTAGATCTCTAGTCTGGGACGGACGTGAGAATCCTTGTCTAGAAGGGGTAAGGACATGCGGTACTGTTGGTGTCAGCTCCACCCCTTCTCCCCTCTTGCCCCCCCTCTGATGCTTTAATTAAAGAAATAATCAGGATTTGCATCACAATAGGACCCAGGGCTCTTACTATTAGTGTCCCGTTTGCCATCAGAAGTCTAATGAAAATGTAACATCACCTAAGCCCTCCTTCACAGATTCTCAGATTAGCCATAGCAGACTAGAAGAGAAAGCTCGGACCTTGAGTTGGTTTAATTCTTTTGTATGATAAGCATCGACCCCCTAAATCCGGCCCAGCCAAATCCTCTTGAGAGGGGCTAAGTGGCAGAGCCGAGTGAAGAGAGGAGAAGAGAGGAGAGAGGACAGGAGAGGAGGGGAGATGAGAGGAGAGGAGAGAAGAGGAAAGGAGGGGAGGTATACCAAGGCTGCCGTACCAGGCTCAGGGTAGGCCAGACCCCTCCTCCCTTGCCAGCCTCCGCCCCATTGCCCTCCCCCCTCAGCTGTCCCGGGCCACAATAGGCTGAGCATCTTTTGTGGCATTAACGGTTTGTAGGAGCAGGAGAACAATGTATGAGAAGTGAGGAGCGCAGGGTTCCCACACACAGGGCCGACATGTCCTCACACCCCCCCTCCAGCCACCCCTCAAAGACGACAACCTGCACACAGCTGATCGCGGCGCCCCTCTGTGCCCCCCTTTCACACAAAAACACATTCCCTCCACATGTATGTGCAAACACACACAGACACACACACACAAAGCAAACACTCACATGCATCTAAATACACATTGCTGGTTTGACACAGATATTTGCTCATGTCTAATGCATGAACAATAATTCATGAAATGGGATGCAGTTGTTGATATTGCAGGATAAAAGCATGCGCACATGCACATACACTTGCACATGTAGTTTAATTGCCTAGTGAGGCCACAGAGGGTCGGGGAAAATCCTTTGTTGCATAGAGGGTAAGGGTTTGTCTGGGATCTTGATTAATTTGTACTGTCATATGTGGGAGGGGTCTTTCATTAGGAGGGTGCAGGGTGGGAATGTCACTTACTCTAGGATCCTCCTCGTCAAATAGACAGTGAACTAGGATCCCTATTCAGTGGTTCCAACTATCTGGTAAAGAAATACTTTTGGCTTTAAGCTCAGCTAATCAGCATTGATTCAAATTTATACAAAGTACAGCGTGATGATTTCTGTGTTTAGTCATGGTGAGCAAACATCACAGTGAGAGCAAGGGCCAGAAATCACCAGGAGAACTCTTGGCCATCAAAGTCTGATTCGATCCCCTTCCCTCTGTGACTTATCTGTTAGACTTTCCATGACCTCTCTTGTTTGTTTCTTGCTATAAAAATGTGATATCACTTAAGTTAGTGTGATAGGTCACTCTGTCTCCTGGAATAAATTAGAATTACTCACAAACACAAGTATGATCAACAACAACAACAACTCAAACACAATAGACGATATGTAAATGCATTTTATCCATTTGCAATGGTGGTGTCAAAGACATTTCGTCACTTGTTTATGCATACTTAATAACAAACTTCCTCCAAGACATGACCGAAGTGATGACAACCCTCCAAAAATTGTGCTCATGATGCTTTAGAGTGAGTTGTTTTGTCTTTTTTTTTTACTTGAGTATTTATTTACTCAATGGCTCAATTATTTAGTTTCCCCTTTTTTCACTGAGCTACACCTCTCAAGGCCTGCAGGACTTGCTGGTCACATGTTTGGGCCACAGTACCACACTTCTGTGTGCACTCACCCTTGAGTGAAATTAGCATGATTGCTAGCTCAGCAAGTGTAGTTTTTTGCTTGAGAGAATGCAGCTCTGCAAGTGTATGTATCAGTGCCTGCATTGGTTGTTGTAATATTCACAGAGTCTCCTAAATGCTCAACATGCCTCTTCTAACTCAGCTGCATATTTACCCTGAACAGCACTATTCCCCCAGGGCAGTAGTAGCTACAATTAACCCATGGAAACATGCAAAATATGAATAACGTGTCAGTGTTAAGATGCCATCTGTTAAAGTGTCTTTCTCATTTGTGCTGCATTATGTGTGCATGTGTTCGGAGTGTGTCCTTGTCAACCTGTCAGAATGTCATTGTGATAATGTGGAATAACATGTCCTCGCCCCTCCCTCTCCTCTTTGCTCGTCCTCTGCTCTCAAACCCTCCATCATCCAATTTAGCTGTGTGTGGCACTCAGCGGATTCCCACACTCCACTGCTCTTGTGCTGTCAGGCCAAATCAGAGGCCGGATCTGTATTGATTTCCAGCCACCTGTGCCAGGCGCCTCGCTGATGCAAGGACTCCCCGCTCACTTCCTCCTCTGCTCTGCTCTGCTCCACTCTGCTCTGCTCTCCTCCCCTGCCCCTGGTCCACCACCGTCCATCTCCAGAGGCAACTGACGCACAGTGTGCAGTGCAGTCCATTTGTCACCAATTGTCAGCGTTTAGCAGGGCAATGAAGTGTGGCAAGATGGGGGAGGAAGGGAGGGAGGGAGAGGAGTTTGGGATGTTGGGGTAGGTGGAGGGGTTGAAGCGCTCCCTCCAATGAGATGACAACCACATCCCATTGTAAAAGTCCTTGTAATGAAGAAATATCTCAAGAAACTGCAAATATGTGTGTGTGCGTACTTTTTTTTTCATTTGACCCTCCCAGAAAAGTTCCAAGTAAAGTTGATCCTCTAAGTCAGGTAGGCATGCTCCCTTCCTGCACACAGTGTTATCAAATCAACAGCTGTCTCCTTCATTCACTTCACAGAGTAAATCCTAGGCTACTCTGGCTTTACATCCCAAATCACCATAACCTGATTTGATTTTCAACAGGGGACTATTGAGTTGCACCACCAATCCACTGGATTGCTTTGGGATGGTGTTTTTAGCACAGAGAGTGAGTGAGTCTGATGTCCTTGTTTGTTTTCCTTAATAACCAGAGACTTTTTAAGAATGTCAGGGGCTGGATGTCATTAGCAGGGTGCGGTTGGTCCCCAGTGAGACAAGGCCTGAGTTCAGCTTACTCACTTCAAGCTCTGAGTCAACAGAGAAGGGGCAGTTTTCCGCCATCACAGCGCCCATCGCTAAGCCCAGACCCTGAACCCAGTGAGGAGTGAGAGAGGTACCCCAGTAGGAGAGGAGATACCAGTGTCCTATAATGGTTCTGTTTTCATTCCTGGGGAAGTGGTTATTTAAGTAGACTATGGGGAGAGCCCCTTTTCCAAACATCCACAGGGTTTAAACCTGAGGGTGAGGAGATGTTTTGAAGAGAGGAGGAGCTAGCACCGAGATAGAGGAGAGGAGCTTGAATAGGTTTTTTTTTTAAGTGTGAACCTATATGATGTACAACATCAATGTCTAAGTCAGATTTTGAAAAAACTCTTGGACCACTTTATGCACCCTCTAACTATGTTACCTAGAAATACACAAGAGTCCTAACCAGGTACTTTAAATTGGATGTTTCTTGCAGAACTGGAGGTTTTAGTACTGTTGAAATGACCAGTTTGAATAGTTGCAAGGATTTAGTTTGGCATTGAAACTTTAGAGACCTTTGACATCCACCTTGTTAAAATCTCTTGACACCTTCTTCGGTCCAAGGTTGACAAAAGAAGCTCACATTCTGTAAGGATGCTTCTTAAACGTGAAACCTGATATTTTCTCCAATTTTCTGGAGCAAACACAGATGTAATACTTCAGATATACATTCCACATAAATGCATAAATGGCCCTTTTCATAGGCAGCCAGGCAAAATGTGTTGACTTGGCCTTGACTTTAAGTGCCTCCAACAATTATGAAAATATGATGGGTGTAATCTTTAACAGTACTTGGTGTGTTTTTAAGTACATATGAAACTGGGGGTGTTTTTTTGGCAGGTTGTGTCTCTGCTTGGTGCCACTTTGGAGTCCACGTTAATGGATCTTCAGTAGGGGGTGTCCTGATTGCCCCAGCGCCTTTCGTCTGCTCTCCTCCTGGGCTGCAGCACCGCAGAACGAGTCTCAGGACACGTTCTGGGGATCAGCTCGTGTAAACACAGACTGACCATTCCTGGGTCCATATGGAAGAGATCATTACATAGAGGGTGGCGTGACGCCTGTCATAGTGGGGCCAAGGGATCACATATATCCCCACCCATTTGCTTAAATATCTCTCTGGTCCTCCTCCCTTGAAAAGCCCCTCCTTGAAAATACATTCAAATCTGTCAACAGGCTTTGCAACCTGGCAAGAAGTCCTGGTGTTCCAAGTCACTGACTGAACTTTGGCCTCCTTGTGTTGGCTGGTGGATGCTTTGCAGACAGTTAGCTTTTCACACCAGCACCAACCTTCTCATACAGATACAAAATATTGTAAAAATAATAAAACAGATCCTGTTTTCCTGAGTCCTGAGGCTTAGAGGTTAATGAGCAGCATTGTAATTACTGTACTGAGGACTTGCTTCTCCTCATCATGGATGACTGGCTTGGGATTAACTCATTACCCCCTGTCCTGACCGTGCAATTAGGCCTCGCACTTCAATTAAGTCTCCATGTTATGCCTCACTGAGCACTAAACACAGTGATCACTGCCAGCGCACCATCACTGCTACCTCTTATCTCCACTCTGCTGACGACCACTGAGCTCTTGATAGTGATTGTAATGACAGGTATTGTTTCCACAAGTCCTATCTGGTGGATGGTATTGATTAGGTTGGGGTGTGTGCTATGACTTTAGAAGCGTGCGGACGGACAGACAGGCACAGATGCAGAGGTTGTGGGTTGTCTGCAGCTGCTGTCAGTAAGATTTTGGGGTCTTGTGGAGTCTTCCAGACGTCTGCGAGGGTGGCCCAGGAACAATGCTGCCCATCTGGATGCAGCTCTCCCTGGGTCTGGACAATCTGATGGATGGGAAGATCTTTCGGAGATGTCCAGCTGAGCCTGCCGACAGGGACCCAATCAATCACCCCCCTCCTGTCTTCAACTGACGGGCACCCACCCCAAATAAGCCCCACAGGTCAAGGGTTCTGTCAAGGCATCTCCAGCTTCTAAAACTTATCTCTTGACCACAGGCAAACTAACTTAATAATGTTAAGTGTGCGTTGTGTATCTACTTGTTGCTCTTGCATTTGGATTATCATATTGGCCATGATTGCTTTACTTGTACTATTTGTTCTTCTCTTATTGTACGTATGGCCTAGAGTTTGGTCACTCTTGACAAAAGAAAAACATTTTATGTTGGTGTTTAAACTTGGATGTCACCAAACCCCATGTAATCTGTTGAGATAAAATATGCCTGACCAGTGATCCACTTACAATCTCCAAAGGAAGAAATACAAAGCAGTCTTAACAGTAGTGATACATGCATATCCCTTACAGTAGCTGCAGTGTCTACAAAGTATTTGATTTACGATCAATCCATCTTGACAATCAAACCTTTTTGACAGCTTCACGATCTATTATCTTGTCAGGATCTGGGTCCAAACTGTCAGTGTAAAGCAGGTCCTTCAACCAGCTCCTGTGCTGTGATTGATGGGCTCTCAGACTGATTTTCCATTGCTCAGGAGAATCCACTTGTCAAGAGCTGTCTTGGGTTATTTGCAGTTGGAGTTTTCGACCATACCCAACAAAAATATGGAAATGTAAAGAGTTATTAAGGGATGTAATACTTTCTCTGTATTTGTAGTTGATAGCATCAGCAATGGCAGTGCAAAAAGAAGGCATAGCTTGTTTTTCATCATGGGTAGATGCATTATCGAAAACACAAAAACGAATTGCACTCTAACTCGATTTTAATACTGATAGATAAAACTAGTTTAGAGTGGGAGGTATGACTTTCCCTCTCTCAGTTGGCCCAACTCGGCACTTGTCAGTCATAATGACAAATGGCAGTGCTTGATGAAACAGAGGGGTTACGTTATCACTTCCCTAATGAGGCAGCTCCCAGCAGGAGGGGGAAAGAGGGAGCAAGACAGGCAGTATGGAGGGAGGGATGGATAAAAAGGGAGAGAGAGAGACAACCACCATGCTGTTGCCAAATAGGCATGGCTGCCCAGAAATTTCCTTCCTATCAATGAACATATTTTTGAATCGCTTTGGAGCACTGAACATGTAATGAGTTATATAACACAAGTGTACTTCGGATGATGATTTCGTACTGGACTCCATCCCACTGTCTATAAGATTTATTTTTTATTGATCTCAAAAGCCTTCCTAGTGTACATGACTGAACTTGACCATCTGTATTGTTAATTATAGCCTAATACAGAAAAAAACATGTGTAAAAGCAATGGTGAGGCAATTTACAAAAGCAGTAGCTCGTCCTAACTTTCTGTTATAAAGCCACTAGGGTTAGAAGTAAAGAGATTTTATTTTATTTTTCCATTGAATTCACAATGTAAGTGATGTATAGCCATATTTGTTGTGAGTATAAGATGACAGCTTCAGCAGTAGCCAGGCAATAGGCCATTCCCTGTGGGCCTGTCTCTGTGTATCTCTATGGAAAGCTCTGGACTTGGCGCTTGGGTCCGAGGGGGGAGATTATCTGGCCTGTCTAGCTTCAGGAGCTCTCAGGGTTTGTATCTTTGTGCGGCACTGGAGCTGGCTGGGAGTGCGCCCACCGAGAGAGGGGAAATGTGTTTGACATACGCTCAGCGCACACGGTCGGGGGAGGCAGGAACAGCAGGATACGATTAATGACCACAGAATAAGATTGTTACAATATGGCTTCCCTCACCCCCACCTTCTTCACCGTGGGGCTGTCATATTTCACGGACTTGCCTGCCTCTGTGTGTGATTGTAGTGTGTTTGTGTGTGGTTGTGTGTTTGGTCAGTGTTGGGAAGGGGCCCTTTCATCCTCTCTTTTTGTTGTCTCTCTCTTTCTGTCTCTCTCTGTCTTTCTCTGTTGATTTGGGTCATTGATATGCAACAGTGCATTCCTGGATCTTACAGGAGAGGCTGTTCTCATGGTCATTGTGGAGTTCTTTGGCAGATTAGACACAGGGACACAGGTCCTTGTAATGGTGTAGGTGGGACATAAAACCTGTAATGTGGAGGTTAACAGACCAGAGTATTACCAAAAAACAAAACTCAACTTAATTTAATTTTACCACTACAGAAATACCCTCAGGTCTTTACCATTCCTGTGTCTTTGTGAATAGTGAAAAGAGAGTGCAGCTACAACACCATGCCTAGCAGTTACATATTTTTTTACATACCCCTTACAAGTTTCAGTAATTGGTTTATGTGAAAACTTTAAAAAATATAAAATCTGGTGGTCAAATGTTGTCAGTTTGTCATGTTGTTTGGCAGGAACCTCTGATTGATCCTCAAAGTTTTGGGGTCAGTGCCCAAAGCCCAGAGGGCCACAGGAGCATGGATGTGCAGGGGGGAGAGACAGTGCTTGAGCAAGGAGAGGAAAACCTTAACAAGGTGTCAACCAGCTCGTTGGATCTTAGCACATGAGCACATGCATAGCTGAACCTGTGCTGTGATGTTTGTTGACACGTCTGGGAGAGAATTTTGAAGTTTTCACAGGTATCATAAATCAGGAGAAGGCATGATTTTTCCCAGGGTAAGGAGCCTCATCTCAGTTGCCATTGGAGAATGCCAATGGGCCATCGAGATCCATGAATGCAGACAGGCTTTATAACCATGGTAACCAATAAATCCAAGGCCTCTTCCTATCATCTGCTTGAGGTTAAAATTAAAGAAAGAAACTTGGAGGTAGGGAGTAGACTTAGAGTTTTGACAGTCAAAAGAAACAACCAAAGTTGAATTTGTCCCACAAAAAGAAATGCTTCAAGATATTGGCTTTACTACGCATGAATACCAAATCTCTGCCCCTGATTCTTCCCTTCCTGATGTCTTCTTGGAATTTCACAGCAAGTTACAGAAAGTGACTTGAGAAAAAAGTCTACAGAGAGAGAGAGAGAGAGAGAGAGAGAGAGAGAGAGAGAGAGAGAGAGAGAGAGAGAGATGGGTCCCGACATACTGTCTGGCAGCTTTTCTCAGTATCTGGGCACATCATTCATTGATTTATTGAAATCTCACTGTGTGATCCTGCCCTGAAGTGAGAGATTCAAATTCCTCATCCATCTAGCTTTCCTCAAAAAGACATGTAACTGGCACATATCTCATATTTCCACTGTGTCTTTCTGCTGATGTATTGGCTAATTTTCTGATACTCTTATAATCTGACAGACGCACAAAAACATGCAAGAGCCCAGTTCAGTGCTGGTCGAGCAATGTATTTAACATGTGGCAGACTTCATCAACGTCGCCATGTGTTCACCACGCACACCTGTCCAACCCAGCTGTTGCTGCAAGTGACTCTGGGACATGATGTTATTTCTATGTGTTTAAGCCTCTGGTAGAAATTAAGAAAATACTCTCAGGAGACTAGATTTTTGTTCAACAGCTGTTCAATTAGGATAAGTTTTAAATCTTAACTTCTGTCATTGGTGTCAGTATTCATAGCAAAGATTTAACTTTCAGACTGGAACTTCGAGAGCAACTTTGTCTAAAATGTGAGGGTCATAAAAGCTTCCTAAAGAGAGAACCAATGCACCTTGTTGCCCACAGCACACAATGAGGCCAAAACTGCTGATGCTTCAGAGGTAGTTGGAAAGCACTGAACGGCCTGTGGAGAAAATAAAAAGGGGCACACAGCAGAACAAACCCAAGCTCTGCCCAACCCCCATCCCAGAACTAAAAAAAGAGGCTGCACACATAACCATGTGCAAGTTGCAAGATGGGAGTACGGGCACATGATGCAGTTTTCCTCATAATTATACCTAAGTTAATGCAGGCTCAACTTGCAGCATTGTCACCCAGTTTTGTAATCACTGAGTTGTTTTGCAGCACTAATCCAAAAGCAAAATCTAAGCTGCAAATCACAAGACACTTATGTGTTAGTAGCCTCTTAACTCAAATTGAGTTAGTGCTTCTATTTTTTACAGTGAAGTGATATTTGATTTAATTTTAAAGGAACTTGATACTGTCTGCTTCCTCCTGTGCTGTCAACATCAGGCCTAGGGGAGTTTGGGGGTCTGCCTAGCACCGTCTGACAGAGCTCTGCATGGAGGAAATGAGGCTGGTGAAGACCCCATTGACCGTGAGGCATTCTGCCCATATTTCACTGAACTGCCCTCCCAAAGGAACAGGCCAAAAAACCATTTCAGAACACATGCTGGAGCTGGAGGTCAGCAAGGGAAAGAGGCTGGGAAACGTGGAAGATACACATTTCAACAACATTAATAAGAAGAGGCATGCAAAGTAGGAGGATAGTATCAAGAAAAAAATGACAGAGATTTAACTCGGGAAGCAAAACAATAGCAGTTTCTCATTTCCTTCTTTGGTGTATGTGAGAGACCCTGCAGGGTTGTGTGTGTGTGTGTGTGTGTGTGTGTGTGTGTGTGTGTGTGTGTGTGTCATTGCAAGTCTCCATGACAAACAGAGTCACTCTGTGTGTAATTAATTGGTTAACTGCCAGGTTAGGCTCTGCCTGTCTCTCAGGAATCTGCATTCGGCCCTGAACTTTACTTTTACATGTTAGTTTAGGTATTAACTTATTTGGACAAGAGATTAAGTTTTACTGGTTGTCCAGCAGATGGAATGCACAAATATAAGGGAGGCATGTTTGAGAAACTGGGCCCTGTAAGTAAAGAAATGCTTGGCTCACCATCGTCACCGCAAATACAAGCTACTAATACCTCTGTTCTCCCAGAAAAGACACACACACGTACTCTGTACAACTCCTCCCACTCTCTCTCTGATCCGAGACTATGGTAGCTTAGCTTGCTATTTTAGTAAAAAGTTTTCCGTTTACATTGTATTTCATGCTGTCATCTAGGACAGGACAAACACTGAAGCTAATTATGATCCTTCAAAGCAAACAAACAGAAATCTCAGAGATGTTTTCCTGCATAGAAACAAATCTGTTCAGACTGCATGGCAAAAAAAGATCACCAACAGGTCTTTGTGGTCACCATTCAAAGCAATGAACCAACACAGAAACTAGACAGCGTTTCTAAGTTACATGTCAGAAAATTTCCTGTATAAGCCACAGTTACGCCTTGAGGATCAAACTGCAAAAACTTGGCTGACATTCAGGACGCATGCCCTGTGAGAATAGCATGAGTTTGCTGACATATCTGTTTGCATCCCCTCAAACAACCTGTGTCTATAATGAGCATGTGGGCTGTAAAGCGATATGTTCTGTGGAGATACACCAGGTACAGACAAGGGGAATTAGCGAAGACAAAATGCTGTATCCATGTTGAGTTGCGCAGCCAAATCTTTCCTTAGACGTTAAATTGGAAACAAATGGAAAGATGGATGGAAAAACCAAATTTTTATTGGAAAGAATCCTTTTTTGAAGAACGAGGGATAACCAAGATAAGGAGGAGGAACCTTGATTTTATTAAGCGTAGAGAAAAGCCCATTTAATGCATCATCTCATTTTGGCTCCTGGCTTCAATTATGGAGAGCTTTTTTAATCTTTTTTGGCCATACAGTCAATTTCTGTTCAGTTAACCACACAGACTTACTTTAAGATATTGCAACTGCATTAGTACATGAGTTTATGATATATCTTTGCCAAAAAATACTTTGTAAAATATGCATCATAAAATCATTAAACACATGTATTATCAACAAGATACTATTTCATTTCATCCACTGACTGCTCTTCAGCCTCAAACCCACCCACCGGCATCCCTCACCTACCTTCCTCCCAGACTGAGCCGGAGCTCATGAGGCCTCAGACACACTTAATGGGATTATGGTAATATAATTTTGTGACGCTGACCTCGGGCCAGTGCCAGGTTTCTTCCACATCCTTAGACAAAAGCAGCAAGCTCACCAAGGGTTCCAGCAGGCTGGCCCGGCTCGGCCTCTTGGCACAGGCTGATGCCTTCGTGGGGGCTCACGCAAGATGGATGGCTGCGGGGCAAAGTCTCACTTCCTAAGTCTGTTCAAACAGAGAGCAAACTCAAACTGTGATAAAAAGTGGAGTTTAAATGTAGACACATATGACTGCTGTTCATGTAACTCCTCTGTTTAATGTAAATAATAATCAATAAAGCTGACGGTGAGGTAAAGTAAATGTGCCCTTTACTTGCTCTGAGCTTGAATAAGCACATAGTAGTTTTTCAGACAAGGGTGTAGTTCCCATGGAAATGGCCTTGTGGTCAGCTTGTCTTCCTCAGTGATTAAGCAGGGTTTCCTTCACTGGATGTTTCTTATTGGTTTAAGAAAGAATTTTATGGACTGCGCAATTTAGAGGCAACTTAGCGTAGGGGTCAATTCAAATGTCCCTGAGGGTAATCCAAAAGAAGGAATGCAACACAATGGACTCAATAAACGCAATATATAGGAATAATATAAAAAGAATACGTTGGGAACACAACATTAAATATTAGCACAATATTAGCCTTTTCCTCTTAAACAAGCAAGAATTCATCCTCAAGCCAAAAAGTCCATCAGTATAGGCGCATGAAATGTGCTGGATTGCTGTGTGAATCATCATCTCATTGTGTCACATTTTACTTTGTTGTGTTTTTTATTGTTGTCCAGTCTCCCCGTGTGTATCACCACATTTTTTTCTCCCCTTTTCCCTTTCTTTTCCTCTTCCTTTCGCCTTCACAGAGACCACCCATAGGGCTCGGAGGGGGCAGACGTCTCTGTGGAATAATAATGGGGTCGTCCTGGGAAAAATGCCCATGGAAAGGCCCGTCTGGAAAAAAAAAAGAAAAAGAAAATTTGGTCTTGTTTCCGATCCTTCTCGGAAACATTCATCAGGGCACTCCCGCTGTTTGGAGGGGAGCAGCACCAACGCTGTACCAATTCGATTTGCCACTGCCATGATTTTCCAAGCCGAGGTCAGGAGGCTCGGGCACGTGATTCAGGAGAGATGCTTTTTCTTTTTGCCTCGTGGTGTTTTTTTCTATGCAGATTTATGGCTGAGCATTTGTTTCATTTCAAGCCTGAAAGTCAGATGTTGCTGTTCCTGTATCTCTTGGCAGACAGCTGTAGGAAACACATCACATAAATCGTAATGTTAGGGTTGCTACTGGGCAAGACTGTGGGTGTCAAACCCAATGCATGAGTCACCCTGGTCCCACATAGGGAAAGCCTCAACTGTGATGTCATTCCTGAAGGGGTGCAACTTTGTGACAACACCACATGACACACTATTCTGATGAAATATACTGAAAGTGGACATCATCGCCTCACATTTATTAAAAGTGGAAAGTAGCAATGTTGGTTTGGCTGATTTAAGCACAGCAACCCAGACATTTTTAGACATGATAAGCATAAAACAGGAACTAGATCATTCCTCAACGTACAGGGTTGCTTGATGCTTCGTTTGGCTGCATGTGACTTGGATGATAACATCATGCAAATAGCTTGCAAAGAACCCTTAAGGAGAAGTAGCCACGAGCTACAGTACTTTTATTATTATCACCGATGAGCTTTCATTTTGAAGGAATAATCATTTCCCACAACTGATAATGCAGAGCACCTGATTTCAGTTTATCTGAAGTCATGATTGCTTTTTGAGGAGCTGGACTTGCAAATGTAAACTCCTCAGATGCATGCATGCCAACAAGCTGAGTATGAAACAATTCAACAGAAATGATCTGCTCATTCTCTGAAACTGGAGGAACACGGACCTGTGTTTACTAAAGTGTTTTTTTTCCCTGTGTTTTCTGAAGAGAGATGTTGGCCCAGTTTAACCTTTCAGGCAATGTCCTCCACGTCATAAAAGATGTTTTAATGATGATGGAGCCAGCTCAAATTGAATCAAGATATTGTCATATTTAGAGCCAATTTTATAAATAGGCAATGTTAATGGAGTCTCTTGGGCTATTCACTGTCTGAAGCTGGACTGACAGTGTGGGGCCTTTTGGATGTGTAGAAAAAACATTTCATCTATCAACACATGTACTTGACGATACTGTTGCTGTGTCTTGAGAATTAAATCACAAATTAAGTTACAGGGATAGCTGAAGGGATCGCTAAACTCAAAAATTCCATCAAGTCATCCATGATCAAACTGAATTTTAACTAACAAAATATCTTGGACCCAGTGATCGAGTCACTTTAGAAGCTAAAATTACAGTGAGCTAGCATCTAACAGTAATGTCATCAACGGTCAAAGTAACTTTAGCATCTTATTTACTTTTCAGGGTGTGTTTTTGACAGATGTCTGTTAAAGCAAAACTGGCACTGAACAAGTGCCAGCCTTTAAAACGTCTTTATCAATAAATGACTCCATCTGTCCATCTTCCAAGTCCAAATGCAGACAATAATAGAACTTGAGTCAGACTGGAGTCTGGGTCCTAGACTAAAGTATTACAACACTGATTATTTATTGTGCTCCTTTATTCCCTCCATGTTGTTTCTGATGATCTACATTGCAACCATTTTTTGAAAAAGCTATCATAAAAGTTATCTGAAAAAATATAGACTACTGGCATCTTATACTCCAGTCATGTCAAATGTTTACTTTGTTTTCTGTAATTTACGAAAGATCTTCCTGATTCATCTTCTGCTCTTCCCATCATCCCTTACTGCTCTCCCTTCACCCTGTCAGGCCCTGAGGCCCTGCTGCCTCCCTTCAGGTCTGAGCTGCTGGAGATCCTGTGATGGATGTGGCCCTGGGGCTCTCTGCAGGGGGCCAGCTTCAAGGCTTAACACTCTCTGGTTTCTGGTTAGTCTTCATATTTAGCCAGATACAGCAGACTCAAGCCTGCAGAAAGATCATTATCTTGTCACCACCATAACAAGCCTGAAATCATTGCATATTGATATGTTGAATTTTTCTATTGCTTGGCACTTTATGCAAAACAATACTGTTTTCATCAGCAGCTGGTTCCAAAAGTACCACTACAGTAAATGCCAATGGAAGAAGAAGCCAGGTAGAAATAACAAACATGACTGAAAAGACAAAGAGAAGCATAATAAACAACTTCAGACTGCAAATTCCAAGGATAAATACACCGGAAAGATAATTTCATCGATTTAGCTGCCCTGTATCAGTGATTCTGCCAAGATTTGAAACAATAAAGTCATATTGTGAATGCCAACTTTGAATTACTATCCTTACTATATGAATCCATGTCATTAGTCTGTGATTGTGGGTGAATTCCATGTGGTATTTTGTGTTGAAATAGTGTAATTTCTCTCTCAGACGTACCCACGTTTCAAGATTTAGTTTCCACATTCAACAAACCCTAAAGCACGTCAGGGAACCACAAGCTGGAATCTTAACGTTTTATTAATGTACTGATTCAGTGGTAAACAAAAGCAGTGTTAAACAGCCTTACTCAAATGTTTCATAAACGTAAAAAAAAAATGAAAATTAGTTTCAAGCTTGAACCTTCACTTGTCCCAATGTGGGATTAAACTGTACTCGGTTGTACATGCTTACAAGAAAAAATAATTAGCATGCATTAATGAGATAATCCCAATGCAATAAAGGTCTGATATTAATGTGTTGTGATTTTTTAATTGCATGCAATTTTGTCCCTTTTGCCACACCGTAGAACAAGCTGCCACAGCTTCTTCCTGCTGCTGCCACATCACTGGACTTGCAAATGGCACAATTCACTAATATAGATACTAAAATACCAGATGGTTGAACTGTTAAGTCACAAGCAATACGCACTTTGTGTCAAACGCAATTAAAATACAATTGGAAATACTTCCTGTTTGAGCCACTACCTACAAGCTGAGCATACAGGTGCAGCTAATTCAGTGCATTTCTGTGCATTCATTTGATTCTCAAATCAAGACTGTCTATGTAGACCATGTTTTCAGCCAACACTAGCAGTGCAGCATTTTTTTGATGAGAATTCTACAAGTCAAGCTCATACAGTACATTTCATTAAATTTATTTTATACCCAAACCATAGTTATACATTTCCTTACATTGTTAATGCGGATATCAAAATTTGTATTAATTCAATTTATATTAGACATGGGATTAAAAATGCAAATAATGCAATTAAGGATTGAAATTCATCAACTGATCACAATTTAAAAAGAAGTGTTTTTGACAGCGCTATATAGAATGTTTGTGCCGACTCAGTCTTTTTTTTTCACTCTGCACACATCTGCGCATCATAAAAGTATGAAAAATTTTTAATGCAAGTATTACATTCTTACAGGAATACATGAACATTAATAGACTACAGAAAAACTGAGTTTAAAACTGTTTTGGAACTCAAACTCTCAAGTAAAAACTGTGCTAAAATGCAATCATCTTGAATTGTTGAAATTATTTAAAGTTCCAAATTATGCTGGGAGGGCAGTGCATAGAGTGGTAGTATCTAAGTCTGTCATGACTTGGCTTGGGAATGGGAGGGTCAGGGGTTCAAAACCCATCATAAACCATGTCTATGGTTGGTTGGTACCTGGAGAGGTCCCATTTACTTTCTGAGCACTTCTGAGGGCCTTGAGCAAGGCACCAAACCACTTACAGCCAAGGGTGCCTGTCCGTGTGCAGCCTCCTCACATCTCACCATTAATGCGTTTCCTGTTTATGCATGTGCGTGTATTTTAAGCCTATATATGTATAGCATGAATCAACATCAGAGTAAAAATAAATTTTTCTTCATGGTCATTGAAATATAATTTGTTTTTTATATTGTTATGCGTTGTCGATGTGTTGAGCTGCAGATTTTACGCAGTCAAGTACAGCGAGGTGCAGTCATGAGGGAAGGATAAAAAGAAAAGAAAACTGTCTGGTCTTCACAGCACGTTGAGTTGCAGCAGTGGGTGGCAGAGAAAAGTTCAGTCCAGTTGATGTGAGGAAAGAGACGTCATCTGTGAATGTGCCTCAAGTTTCAACACAAAGCTATACTACCTGATTGTGTTTACACTGTCACTGATTTATTAAGGTCAGCCCCATTCCTATATTACTTGGCCTGTAATGAATAAACAATATTCTACATGTAGTTTGTTTCTTTAAGCTGTGCTGTATACAGGCGGGGGGAGGGGTGTGGAGGACATACGTCTTCTCAATAGGCCGTGTGGTAATAATGGACCGGTGACCTCATGGTCTGAGAAGCCGGAAGCAAAGTCAATGTTCCCATCACCAAAACTTTGATAAAACGTATTCTTTTGATACCTCACTTTGGGTTTACAAAAGAAATACCAAACTGCAGCCGTGGGAAACCGCCGGCCAGGTCGGATTGGAGAAAAATTGAATCGTCTGCCTCATGTTTTAAAATCTTTTATCTCAGCAAATGAACAGCACAAGACTGTGAAGTGATCCAGACTCAGTGAATTTGGTATAGTTTTTTAAATCTAGTCTAGTTTTATCTGCTAGTGGATTTACTTTTCCATACCTGGTCATATGTGTCTATACTGTTAAGCTTATCAGTATAACACATGCAGAGCTGAGAAAAACAGGGATAATTCCTTGTGTTAATGAATGGCACAAGATGCTGAGGTATTTCTCAGTGTTTTGTTTTTATTGCAAACATATAATACAAAATATAAGCTTTTAGACAATGCCATTTTTATCTATGGAAACTGCATTAAGGAGATGACAAAATGAGAACTAGTGATACAGAATATAAAACACAACTTTTAATAACAAAAAAGTATCCTGTTGATTCCAGCAAATTCTTTACAAAAACAGGCACAGCTTCCATATCCATTAATTCATTTGTTAGAAAGAAAAAAGAAAAAAATTTCCAGTTTTTCTTTTATTTTATAGAGAAAGACTCATTGTGTAATTATAAGTAATCTGTACATAACTAGATCATGAATAAAAGGAACCTTTATACGGAAACATTTACAAATGATAAATAAACAAACTTGTACCACATATGGCAGCAAATTATTCCACTGAAAACTTTTCATCTCAGTTAGCTGCTGCTGAATTAAAATGATAATTGCAAATAGTTATCTCAAATAAAATTAATGCTAAGGAATAAATTAAGAAAAACAAAGGTTAGGAAAAAAGACAGGGCTGTAAGAGTGATAGACCCATGCCAGCCATAGACCTGCTGGCTGCAGAGGAGAGAGGTCATAGGTCGCTTCCTGTATCTCCTCGTGCAGGAAGTTAGAACTATGCTATGGTTTTAGACACTGCAATGCCAGAGGAAGGAGCCTCAGTACTGTGGCTCCAGAGGCACCAATGGTATCAAGGCAGTTCTTAGATAAAAGCAAGCAATGCTCAGTTACATCTACCAACACAGTAAGGCCCCTATAGTAGAATTAAATGGCACCTGCTATAGCGCTTCCAACAATAATTTGAGCTAAAGCACAGAAGAAAGAGCAGAATATTTGACAAATTCACTGATGACACGGTCATTTCATGGCCAAAGATTCAAATCTTTTTCCAACCTGGATTGCTCATCTCTTGCATCTCGTGGGAATTACAGTAAGATATGTACAGTACAAAAATTCAAAGCAGAATGAAGGCTATCATAAGACGGCAGTGTCAGTAAACAGATGTTTCTTACTTTTGTACAAGAAATACATTGGTGAGAAGTAAGGCCACTGAGGGTGTTTGTACCCGGCTTCCTGCTCCTCAAAACGTGTTAATGTTACAAATCATGAAGATGCTGATGACACTGATTATGATGATGACAAGAGCAGAACACATACACAGTACATACTAAAATATTTATAACCAGTATGTCCTCACAGAGGATTTCACTTTTTAAACATTATATCTAAAAAAATATAATCACAATTCCAACCAATACAAAAGGCACTGTTGTGAGCCAATCCAAAGATATATTTTCAGTACTATAAAAAAATCCTTGTCATGTTTTTCTGTTGGCAATGATGGGTGTGTGGCACAAAGGTGACACCTGGCAGAAAGAAGTCAATGCTTGTGGAGGGTGTTGTACAGTCAGTGCTGAGGCCTCCTCAGGGCCTGGAGAGCTGTGTGTAAATGGGCTGCTGCTCCCAGTGCTGCGGACTGTGGGTTTGGGGCACAGAGGGCACCCCTGTGGTGTCAGCGATTGGAGTGTACATGGGCCTCTGGCTGGGGCTCATGTAGCTGAAGGTGGAGTACAGACCGGAGCCTTGGCCTGCTGCATGGCTATAGTAGGAGTTGGCACCACCTTGGTGGTCTGAATAGTCATACTGTGCTCTTGTGATGGAGGGGTATGAGGAGGTGCTGTAGTGCTGCACGTTGAAGGACCCATAGGTGGCATGCTGTGGGGAGCCCTGCTGCTCGCTGTAGTGACTCGGACTCAGCTGCTCTGTCTTAATCTGGGTGGTTCTCTGTTGCTGGCTTTGCTCTCCTCCGCCACCCAGGGTGGTCAGAGAGTGCTGCTGCTGCTGTTTGGACATCCAGGTGTGCACCCCTACGTTTGCTGCCTGGCTGACTGAGGAGCCGCCGATGCCGTAGCTGCCGGTGTAGCCAGCCTGGGCTGCTCCGGCAACCCCGGCGTGGCTGTGAGGTGGCAGGTACTGATCGAACTCATCTACGTCAAAGCTTCCCATGTTTGAGATGACCTCACTGCTAAGCTCACCGATGTCTACTGCTCCAAAGTCGATGTTGAGCTGGCGGCTGGTGCCCTCCTGCATGGGACGGCCCTCACGCTTCAGGTCAGCTTTGCTGGAGGGGAGGTCTGTCTTGGGGGTGGTGGGGGGAGTTGGCGGGCCTTGGGACTGACCTGATTAGAGGAAAAGTAGAGTTAGGCTTTTAATCTGATATACAAAATGATGTATGCAAAAGGAAACAACTGCATAAAGAATCATTCAAATATATATGAATGCACACGTTTCAAGAGGGAGATTTTTTTTTGCTTCAATAACAGGGTGTATTTGCATTAAGGCCGGTAAAACTCCAATGTTTGATTATTAATCATTAACAGGTGTATGTCCAAGGCCCCATGGTCCTCTAAAGATTTGATTTCCTCATGCAGTTAAAAATTAATAAGTAATCTATGAACAAAAAATGCTATCTAACTCTTGATTCATACTCTTTTTTTCTTGTTCTTACCTGAGTGCTCGCCTGGGGAATGCACCTCGCCCATACTTGACGCAGGAGAATCGGCCTGCTGCAGCGCCTTGAAGAGCGCATTAGGAGAGATGTGGGTCTGCTCTCCGTCCTCGGGATCGTTTTGCCCGTTCTTGACTGATTTTCTTCGCCTTGGCTGGTATTTGTAGTCGGGGTGGTCTTTCTTGTGCTGCACCCTCAAACGCTCGGCTTCTTCCACGAACGGGCGCTTCTCTGATTCGTTGAGCAGTCTGAAATTATCACAGGAAATTTCACTTTAGAATGCATTCATAAAGCACAACACACAAGATACTGATCTATAAATGCAACTGATGTTCACTTGAACAAATGATTGAATGTGTTAAAAAAATAATAATAATAACCTGAAGCATCTGAAACAGTTTGCTTATTTTATCTCCATATAAATTATTATTTTCTGGCACACGAATATGAAAACAAAAATGAGTCATTAAACAGCCGCAGATACCCACGCTAGTAAAATCTCCATGCTGCAAAGTTATGCTTGTAACGGCAGGTCATTAGTTTAATTCACCGAAAAGTATAGTGCGCTGCGTAAAAGCGCACTGCAAAGACATAAATGCAAGGCGGACCTACCTCCAAAGTTTGCCCAGGGTTTTGCTGAGTTCCGCGTTGTGCAGATGCGGGTACTGATCGGCCAGTTTCCTCCGTGCAGCCTGAGCCCAGACCATGAAAGCGTTCATTGGTCTTTTGACGTGAGGTTTACTTTTACTGGAGCCGTTGACGCGCACCGGCATGGGCACCAGAGTCCAGTCGTAGCCCTTCAGCACTTGGGACACAGCATCTCTGATACAAACGGGAAATTTCTCTTCTTCGCCCTCCTTCTTATATTCTGCACCAAGGAGGAGGTGGTTGTCGGACGGCCGGGTGTTCTCAGTGTCCGAACCGGACCCAGATGGGCACGGTGAGCCCGCGGAGTCCTCCGACATGCTGGGGCTGGGAGCGTCAGAGTGACACTTCTCCTGTTCTTCTGTCATCTTCAGGTAAGGATCGAGGAGATTCATGCGAAATAATTAAAGAACAGCTTTTGCGCGGTAGAAAAGGGAGAAAATCCTTCTTTCTAAATCCAAGTGCGGTGCCCAAAGACCGCAGTGACAGCCTTTGAGGGTGCACGGCTTGACTGGCAAACCTGAATCCTTGAAGTGGAAAAAAATGTCAAAAATAAAAGTTTTTTGACGCTCCTTTGACTTTCACAATTCACGCAGAGAAAAAGGCAGAGTGCAAGTGCTCGCCTTCTGATGCTCCACTTTAAAACTGTGACTTTTAAGAGAAATGTGACCAGTAGATCTACTCTTTGAGGATTGCTGCCGAGTCTAGAGGCTCAGGAGGCGATGCCTGGATTTATGTTTGACGGCAAGGAAATGATTGGGGGAAACTTTTTGGAGGCGGAGACGTAATCTGACTCTGCTCTAAAGAAGCCTGGCAGTCAACAACCCAATTCAAGTAGGAAAAAGGTGTTTTTTCCCTGTATTTTTTGGCTTCATTTATTTGAATGTATTGCTTAAAGATAATGATTTAAAGTTGACCATCGTAACCTCTGAGAAAATCTAAAATAGAGGAACATAAAGGTGATTCATGTTTTAACTAAAGGGACATAAACTGCCATCAAATACACTTTTTTTGACTATATAGTTTCAAGCGCATCATCCACAATACAGTTAATGAAATCGTCATTGGTACTGTTATTTATAAACGTATAACTGTAATTATTTGAGTTTTGATCGGTTATACTTGTTTCTAGACTTAACTTTTGCAGAAGCAACAGGCTCTTTTGCTTGTTATCACAACTTTCTCAGAGTTAACAGATTTTACTTTTCTTATGTGGAAATGCCTAATTTCTAATTCCCAGTCAGTAACGTAATGTTGTGTTAAGTTTTATGCGAAGATAAGTCAGCTGTTTATGCATGAGATCTTTGTGGGATGCAAAGTTAAATTGATTAATAAATAAGAGTAATTCTCCTATAGGGAATGAATTCTAAGGTGATAGATATATCTCTAACAACTCGACTCTTTATAGACTAAGATAACTGACTAAATTCGGACAGTTTCGTCAAATGGCTTATGACTGCTGTACACAGAGGCAGTTGACTTGTTTTGAGTGTCTGTGTTGGGCTGTTACGGAGCAGCAGCAGCGCTTAGTCTGCGCGCAGTGACAATATAAACCAATAGGGGGAGACAACAGCCCAGAAACTTTGGTAGAAGCCTTGCAACCGTGCAGGGGCTGCAGATATTCAAAACAAAGTAAGAGAGGAGCACAAAACTTATACCAATTTTAACTCCCTAGTCTACGTTTTATATTTCAAGGATCGTTATTGTTTCGGCTCACACTGTGGTATTAGTCCTGACAAAACCGCGAAAACATTCATTTTATTATTATTTTTATTTTATTTTATTTTGACCATCTCCAGCGTCCTGTCTTTGCTTTTGCTAAAACAGGGTGTTTGTGTGCACTAAAAGGTCTCTCTTTTCATTCATGTTGTTATAGAGTGATGACGTAAAAACCTGTTGATCTAGGGCCGGGTGTGCAGGATACAAGTCACCTGTTATGCAGTATAACAATAATAATAATAATAATAATAATAATAATAATAATCATAATCATAATCATATAATTTTCAGTGTGATTGATACAACGGTGTTTTCATAATATCATACATTAATTAATTATACATGATGTTTTCTTGTACCAGGTTGTCTCATTCAGCTAAACAACTTTAGGAATGAAGTCTGTGTAAAACTTGAAAAAACAAATGTGTTGCAACACTAAAATCTACTTTGCTGGATTTACACTTGTTTTCAGGGGACAAAGAACACTTTGTTGAGAAAGTTCAGTCACTATAATCTGTGAGTTCATATTTAGACACCAAATCCTACTGCAAGGTATGAGTCCCCATTTAGTCTAGAAAACAATGCACATTATTATTTTTATCACAACTTTATTATAAGTTTATTATAAGTCAATGCTTTTAAATGACATTCATACATGACTATAACTGCACTACTACTACAATTTGTTAACATAAAATGAGGGCAGGCGTGATGGGTGCCGCATAAGTAACGCAACATATTTGTTAAACTTGTAGTTCTTCATGATAATGAGATGCCATCAGGTGAAATCAATGCAAATATAAATATCAAGCATTTAAAAAGGTAATAAAAATCAAACTGCTTAAAGGCTACGAATTTGTCAACATAGACAACGACCATGATAAGGGGCCACAAAATGCAAAGACAAGTATGTTAATATTAATGCATTTTACAGTTATCAGAAGTACTTTCTGAACATTTTGTTTTTATGTGGTGTTATACTATATAAGCATGTGTTGGGTCAGTCGTTGTCTTTGTCCGGAGCCTTTCCTTTTATTCCTTAAAATAAACATTAGAATATCATCTTTCTCAGTAAAGAGGGAAGTGGTTCAAGGTTTCTTGTTCAGGCTTTTCTGTCTGACTTTTTCATTAAATACAGCCCAATATCCCTGTCAGATATACCTGCTATTTCTGGTCCTCTCAGCTGTGGCAGACTGCCTCGTCAGCTTCCCATGAACACAACTATATTACATACAACTTTTTTTTGAAAGAGCAGTTTTTCCAATGGCCATGTGGGAGAGAAAAAGAAGAGAATGGAAAAAAGTAAAGGTGTAAGTTGTTTTTCTTTCATTGTCAGATGGAAGACATAATTATGCTGTTTTTCTAACACTTTAAAGCAACCTGACCCTCTGCTGTTAGACTGAAATCCTTGGTACATTTCCCTAAATTAAGAGTTACTTCTGAGATTTCTCTGAGAATTGCAGAAAAAATTATACTACAAGCTGGCATTTAAATTCACACTTTGATATACAACAAGCTGTTTCTCTTGAGAATCTGTTTTCTTGTGTCACTTCAATTTGTTTTCCGCACATTGTTTTGTAGCAGAAGGTGAGCTGCCATTTGGGATGGCTGAGCTTGTAAAGATGTCTAGTCTCAACATGCAGAGGAGGAAACCCACTGATGGCTAACACAGAGGCATCACAGGCTGTGGTCGGACATCTTCGCGCCCCCACTGTACTGAGGTGCCCTGCAGACTGTCTTACTGACGGTCAAGGAAGGGAGACGGGGGGAGCACAGATCCTCAATGGCGAGGCACTAGGCTCACTGCTTACAAGGAACACCAGCCTGCAGGCCAAGCAGGTCTTGGGAAACTTCTCAGCTTGACTTCGAGCCATGGCGTCAAAATTTTGAGGCAAACACTGAGGGTAAACTGCCAAATCATGTCTTCCACCTCTTCTCGCTCCCTCAGATTCCACTGCAAATGTTTGAGCAGGCCAGCCCTCTGTTTTAGAAACTTTAAGTGGCATAAATTGGGTGTGCCATGAGAGTTAGTATATGAGTCTTTGCATTGCTGTTTTTAAAGATTATTTGTAAAAATAAAAAAATTTAAAGAGAAATACAGAAAGGGTTTAGTTTTTTGTTGACTTTCTCAGTGAGGGAAAGGTTTTATGAAATGCACTGTGCTTAAAATTTCAAGAATTTCAACCAAGTGCATAGTTGGATGAAATGTTTATTCTCTCATCACAGGAACAATAGTTAGGTATCATTAAACCCTGTGTCTGAAATTGTAAGGTGTACGTAAACTGCAAATTCAAAATGCAACCAAACCTCTACTACATTTGATTATTTATAGCAAGGCTCATAGAGAGTTCGAGGATATATCTCTGAGTGACAAATAATGCATCAGAGGAATTGGAGTCAGAGGTGGCTTCAACCACTCACAACCGACATAACACCTGTCTGAGACTTTCCGCTACTACTGCCAACTGCCCCAGACATGGCAGAAGACTGCAAGATTGAGAACTGAGAAAATTCCGTCGGCGAACTATCTGAACTTTCCTCCCAGCTGCTTTCCTTCCACTGTTGCTTCCTTTGTCAAAGTAGCAGTTTGTTAACTTCGGACCATTTCTGGTTGTATACTTGGCAACTGTGAGCCAAGGTCTCATGGAAATGGATGGGCTTCACGTATTTGCCCGACCAGATCAGAGCACTTTGCCCACGGGTAACTGTTGACACATTGCATTTCGCAAAGGCTAAACTTTAAACAGGACTTATCAAGGCCCTGACACCCTCAGAAGAACAGGCTTATATTCCCTGCTCTGACTCTTTCACACCTCCCTGATATCCCACAGCAGCTCCCATCAGCTTCACCCGTAAGACCAAGGGCCGAAAGCATGCAGAAACTTGTTGATGTAAGTAAGCATGGCTCTCTTGTAAATAGAGACTACATAGATTTTAAATAGCATATTTTAAGAATAAGTCAACAGGACCAGAAAAGAAGTGAGAACAATGCAACTCAAAAATGCAGTTTTGATAACAAATTACTCTGAAGGCTGAGGCTGCCACTAATGAAATACAATCAAACCTCCTGGATACAGTCTGACCTTCACCCCTGTAAACAGAAGTGTGGTACTCGCTGTTGCACACTTTTTTGTATATCTAACCCTTTTGCTGGCCTCCTCTAGAGATAGTGCCACTGTAATATCAGCCTTATCTGCTCTTGGTTCTTGCTAAAATGAAACACCTTGAGCGCTCATTGATAGTGTTTCTGTAGGGAAGGAAATGCAAAGTGATCTGAGAATCACAGTTCCTGATAATCATGCATTGGATATCAGACAACATCAGGTTGTATATGAATAAACTTCATCCAAAATTAAACTGAATGGGATTATTTTGCTAAAGCTCCTGTGAGGAGTTTTTTACTGACTATGAAAGAGACACAAAAGTTTTATTGGTGCCTCTTTTTGACCTACAAAAGCAGACGTAATCAAAATCATAACTGTGCCTATTTCTAGATTATTTTTAATGCAGGAAACCGTTGCCACTGGTGTCAAACGAAGTGCTTGACACCACGCAACAGAAATTATTTTCATCTTTTCATTTTCCCTGAGAGGATTTTTTGCTAAATAATAAGTTAAGTAGGGTTTTTTTTGTTAATAGTCACTACTTACACATGTACTAGACAAAAATAGCAATGAGATAGGGGAATGAGCCTTGGCCACAGGGGGCGCCAAAATTAACATTAAACCCAAAGTTCCTCACAAGAGCTTTAACAGATGGAACATGGTTCAGCCTATAAAATAAAATACATGTTTGTTGTAGTTATTTCTTGTCATGTAGTTTGATGCCTGAAGTGTTCATTTATCTTAGAAGTTTTGTTTTCAATAATTATTTGGTGCCAATAAAAATGATTTGACGGCATGGTTGACAGCTCTGTTGACAAATGTGGCTCCTAAGGGGCTGTTTGCGCCGAATTAGCATGTGGGAGACTGTGCGAGTTGATGAGATAAACACCAACACAATAGTCAATGAGCATTAACCGTGATTGTCTGCTCTACATCGACACAAGAATTATATGCCATGTAGGCTGTGCCAGCTACTGTGCTGCTCTGTCAGTCGATATTGCGTAGACTTTGGCTCCAAATTAAAACATGCTTTTTCCCAGTCTTCTGATTTACATCCCAAAATGAATGGGATCCTGACATCATTCTGTTTTTTAAATTCATGCCTAAAAACAATGATTATTCAACACAACTATGAATGTCCATTTTAATAGTTTCTCTATTTCTTTTAAACACAGAAAGAATCACCCTCCAGCTTTTCTGACAGCACACCTGAAAAGCCCATCCAATATTAAATTGTGCTGAGTGACTCCAGGATTTCACCTCCATGCCTTCAGGTGACGTGACCTCACAGTCGTTTCAAATGACAATGAAATGCTGTAAAAGCAGAGTGTGAGCTCAGCAGGTCACTCTCCTGCATTTTCAATTCCAGAGCCTGACCTGTAATTATGGCCGCATGACAATGGCTCATTATGAAAGTGCTGACAAAATGTTATGACATTAGCCAAGGCCTTTGTAGGGGCTAATAGTGGGCTTGCATCCTCACAGGGGTTCTCTTAACAGAGAACAGGTGACAATGAAAACAGTGAAAAAAGTAACGCTTCAATTGAGCTGCCACTGGTTTTTACAGTGTGAAAAAAAATCAATTTGATAAGTTATGTAACTTTAAAAAATACAAAATGACACAATCTTTCTCAGTACCAACATAAAATGCATTTGCACTTGTCTATACACTCATGGATTCTGCTGCAACACATTTTATAAGATATTTAAAGTCCTCTTTACCTATTGCTGAATAAAAACAGTAATGATTCCTTTTATGGCTCTCTTTAATTGTGCAGTGTATGACAGACCTGTCAGAGAGCATTTGACATGCATCAGTTTACAAATATACCCCACACTGCCAAACATACATACAAAGTGTGCTTCATGAAAAGTTAAAATTTCACTGTCATGTACACTGATTTTTTAATAGCTGGTAATTAATGAAACAGAAACAAACACTGAACTTATTACCCATAAGTGAGTTGCCAGAGTAGACTGGTGTATTCTATTTTAATAAGTCATTGAGGTCATTCAAATCTGTGAATCAATCCTTCTAACAATTTTATCATACATTGTTTATGATTAACTCTGAACCAGTAATTGAATGGCATAGGTACTTTTTTTCATGTATTACTCATCAATTTAAAGCTCCTCTTTTTATCTTGTAATGAAAACAGACTGAAGTTAACAATGAGACCTCTTTATGACCTACAAAAGCAAACAGGACCATTAGCAAGGAGACTGACAATTTACATGTCGTAACTTTTAACGCCTGTAACTGCTGCAAGGGGGTAGTGTCAGCTGAGACAATTTACAGCATGGTGGGAAATAAAAGAGATTTGTGAACATAGAACATATGTGATTCTGTCACCAAACAGGTATTACACATGTAGAGGATAAAATCTGCAAGAGATAAGAGGTATCTTTTTGTCCATAGGGGTGCCAAAATAACATTAATAGAAGGTTCCTCACAGAAACTTGAACGTAAATCACTGTTTTTGTGCACTTTGAGAAAAAGTAACATTATACTTATGAAATCATTCCTCATTCATCGTCACTACCAGTATATTTATTATTTGTATCACTCAAAGTTGAGAGGTGAGTTATTGTGAGTCTCATTACCTCATAACTATTTTATTATCACTTACACTTTTGTGGACCTCAAGGTAAAGTAGAGCATACTGAGTAGTCCCTAAATATTTCTTACCTTCTTGTGACGTGTTATGACTTGTAACACTACAAAACCAACCCATCGATTGGTTCTACTTTATAATCATGGCTTTAAAACAATAGCTAAGAATGAATATGTTTTTGAAAAAGTAGACGATTTTGACCTTTTCCTTTGATAACTCCAAAAATCAACAAAAACATTCATTGAAATGACCCAGTTTTTTTCTTGAGGTTGTTTCAAGCAGAAAAGTGGTGTCAGCTGTGCGACTCTCTTCATTCATAGATCCTCACACTGCTGTGTCTGCTGTGTAGTGCTGAGTCAGGCTCATGGCTGACAGTACCAGCAGCTCCCTGGCACTGCTACACATGAAAAGTCCCATCCACAGCTCTGGATGATGTCAGTGCGGCACCTCTGGCTGCACACAGAGACACCTTTCACAAAGAACCTGTGTGCTTGGGTCTGGTCTACGTAATGGAACATTCAGCCCCTCTCTCCTCCTACTTGTTTCTATGATCAGGTGAAAATGAGACTCCTGTTGTCACCTCCAGTATCACAACCTAAAAATAGAGCAATAATATGTTTCCCAACTTCCCCTTCTCATGTTTTAAACCTGCCCTTATTTACATCTTCTCTTTTATATGTCACTACAGAGTTTTTACTCAGCATGGCTTTTTATTCAGGTGATATTTAAGTGTTAGCATGTCTATTTTATATTTCTTTTATTCTAAAAAAAAAAACATTGCCCAATTTTAGGAATCCCTGGCGTAATGTTTTTTGTCACATTCTCCTCCTGATCTCCTGTTTCATTATCCTTCCACTTTAACCTGCTCCTTTCAGCAGGCCTCATTAGTCGGGATGACCTATGAAAGGGGCCATTCTTTCTACACAGCCACTGTGATACCAGAAATGCTGAGTTAATGAAAGAGTGATGATATCTAATCACCTTCCAGAGTGTAGCACCTGCAGTAGAGTCAGCACAGAGCCTTAGCTGAATACTCACAAATAAATGACATACAGATGTACTTCCTCTTAGCTGCTCAGTGGTGACGGGGGTTGTAACTTTGATATCACTTGTAACAGAGGAAATAGGAATATCATGTGTGGTCGAGCAGATCCAGTCCTCTTAGGTGTTTCCACTGGGGATTTCAGCATTAGACCGTGGCAATGGGATTAATATGTTCAGAAAGGGCAGGGGTGAAATGAACAATAGCATACTTTAAGGGCTTAAAACAGTGTCTTATTTCAATGGGGAAAGCCAAGTCTATTCTGGAAAAATCCTATTTCAGGGTAAAGAGAAGAGAGAAGGTCAACCGACTGCATTTAGTGACACCGTATACATTAATGTTACATTTATTCATTAATTTATTTGGATCTCCATTGACTGATACCAACTGAATCTAAATCACTTTAAAGAATTAATAACAATAGGTATGCATGCCCACATTGCATCTATAGTCATTTAAACATTAGCTAAAGCTTAAAAGTAACTTAAGTAGCAACATGTAAAGTGACTGTAAGAGCACAGATGACTCAGAGCTCCACTTCTAAACCTACAAATCTAGATCATCCCCCTGTAGGCATAGACTGTGTAAAACATGGACATATTGAGGTTACTCACTGGTTTCTGAGCAGAGTTTTGAAGCCTATCGAGAGCGGTCACTAAATTAGAAATGCTGACTCAACCCAATTTCCAGTCCACCTAGCAAGAGGCAAAGAAGTGGAGTTGAGGCAGGCCTTTAAACTCCTTGCTAACAGCTACAGTGTGCTCATAACTTTATCTTCAAAACTCGAGAGTTGTTGAAATTTTCACTCCATGTACAAAATGTGTGAGTAGAAAAATGAGCTATTGAGACCAAATTATATTTTTTGACTTGGTGTGTATGTGGCTTTGGGTTCTTCTGGAGCCAGTCTCAAGTGGACACCCGAGAAACCGCAGTTTTTAGCACTCTTGCATTACCTCTGAATTTCAAAAATTGAAGATTTGGGGACATTTGTAGATTTCTAAAACTATTGACATCTGAGTTAATAGTCTAAAGGCTTTGTCTTAACTCTTCACATACTTAAATGTTTTCATCTCTTTATTTCCTCCTCCTTTTTTTTTTTTGCTGTCAAACGATCACTTTGGAGTATGATCAGGAGCCAGAAGTGTAGACAGGGAGAGATGCTGGGCAGAATGTGTGCCAAGCATAACACACCGCTCAGGGAAATGTGTGTCTCTCATCTCTCCTTCCTCCACTTCTTCCTCCAGCTCCCCTCTGGTGCTCCTGTGTTCAGGCTGGCTCGGCCACAGCAGGGAAGCTCCGTCTAATTGGAGTGGCTCAGCGGTGCTGGCCCCAAACCTCCGGGAGCCAGGCAAGTGCATTCTAATGTTACTCTCGAAGGAAATTGTTCTCCACAATTTCCTGAGATCTAATATTTGAGCAGCTTTGTTACCGCTCTTGGTGGGAGTAGGAAAACTGTTACTGGCTTATTAGATTTGCTGCAGAGCTAAGCACTGTCCTGACTGCTGGAGCTTGCTCTGTCCTGGCAGAACACTGGTGAGTTTCTAACAGGCTGAAAACCTGTTTATTGCCTTGGTGTCATAATAAATGGAAATACATCTGTATGTATAAGGGTGTCAATATACATCAAAAATTGATCTTACTTAGCCCAGAGGAGATAATAGTCACCTTAACTGACTTCCAGACAGCATCCTCACTGACAGCGTCAGCGTCATCTTTAATCTTGAAGTTGAATTCTAACTTTTGGGGGATTTGCGCTTGTTCTTAGTTCTTAGTGCTCCAAAGATACAATTTTAAATAAAAAGAATTTAGTCCAAACTGAGGAAGTTGCTGACCAAGATTTTTCCCATGAGTAGTGTTAGGCCTTTGCATCCCAATACCCATCTAAGAGTTGAAGTAAAGGGAACTTTAACACGTTATCATAGACACAAAGTTACAGCTATGTTGGTGTGTTGCCTGGCAGCAGTCCATTTTCAGTACAGGCAAAGAAGTGGTGTTGGTAGAGAAAAAAAGTTACTTATTTATCACACAAAAAATAATAATCTGTATTATAATATGCAGCAAATATACTGTAACATGGGTTCCTGTTAGTGTAGTTGTGATAAGTGGTTAACTGCAATATAACCTGTACAGTTATTCAGTCAGTAATCCTTTATAGCTCTGCATGTTTCATGACATTCTCAGTGTGTTGTAAAATGTAAAGTCAGTTGACAAGTGTGACACTGTTAGTGTGGGTGCTGTGTATTAGAAAGAGACCTCAGGCAACTGTGTGATGGTCAATAAAGTTGTGCTGCTACTGCAGACGGCACAGAAACAGTCTGTTATAATAAGATCTCTGTCTCTTAGCATTATACTACTCACCAGCTCACCACCAGTGTTAGGCAAAATACTAAAAATGTGTTATTAGTAACAATTACTTGTTGTTTTCATTCCTGCACATAGACTACAACTCACCACTATATTATTTTCCTTTGCCACAAGGATGTAGTTGCTGGCTAATTGATGTAAAGTAGCGAGTGTACAAGTCCTTTTAAATTTCTGTGAAGGTGATAGCCTTATTGAAATTAAGAAACAACTAAAAACACTACTAGCTTGCAAACAATATTAGCTTGCAGAACTGTTGTATTAAACAATATCACACTGGATGTTGTGCTGTGGTCCTGAATATCATCATGGCTGTGATTATGGCACTTGGCAAAGCAACATTTTAACAGTGCAGCAGAAACTGTGGTGTTATTTTGCTGAAATATTCAAACTGTGAACAAAAATAGACTTCATATATTTGTTTAGACAAAAATCCTCTGTAGAATTAGTGTTCTATATTTTATGTATTTACTCATTTCAAGATTCATTTTGGGACTTTTTGCTTTTTAATTTGATAGGACAACTTGAAAGAGACAGGACATGTGGGGAGAGAATGGAGTACAACATGCGCCAAATACTGAAACTGATCTAATGACCAGTGCAATCGGGACTATCATTTTTGTATGGGTTACCAACTGAGCCAAACCAGGCAGGGTGTCATGAAACAAGAATTTGAGCCTCACCAAATGTTTTCCTCGACCAGGGCATTATCATCTAGCAAAGGTACTGTACACACCAAACAGACAAAAGCAAACATGCTTTCAGGGTTGATAAGTCTTGTAAAACACCCACATTCTCATAGTGTCTGGATTTTTCACTGTATAATACTGAGGTAGACTTTGCACAGTGACTCAGGTGTGTGGTTTTAACTGTCGCAGGGGAAATCAGGTGGCGGCTCTTTCTTTGAGCCTCTAGGAAGTTCAGAAAGAAGCAGAAGTATTAGCACAAAGATGAGGTTTTGTCCCGTTCTCACAGCTTACCCTCTGTCTGGGTGACAAACAGCCACTGACTCAACAAACAGGTTATCAGGAAGCCGTGACCCTCTTATCGCACCGCCATGCTCAGTCTGTAATTAAAAATCTAGAGTTACCCAGCACCTACACCTCAGCGCACTCCTGTGAGCGCAAACTGTGGCTTCAGAGCACTTTAGGTTGGTTGAAGCTGCTCACTGAGGCCGAACTCTGCAACAATGGCTGCCTGTACTGAGGGATGTACAGATGGCAGACCCTGAGAAGACGCAGATGAAGTGGCATGGATAAACCATTCATTGGTTAAGGTGTCAGGGGTGGAACGTTTTGTCAGTAAGCTCAGTCTGAGTCTCTTGGGTCACTACTTAAAGTTGTGCATGAAACAGGAAGGAAAAGGAACACCTCTGCATGTTTCTCACCAGCCTAAAGATCACAAGGCCATGGAGGGGAGGGTGTGATACAAGAAGCCTGCAGTCCCAACGGGATCTAGAATTTAAAATTGAAAGTGAAGACTAATGGCGAGGAAAAGCAACAACATGGAAAAATAACAAATAATATGAGCTGAAAGGGATTGGAGGCAGCATATCTCTGTTACTTGAACTGAGGAAAGATAATTAAAATATCAAAACCATGTTCATAAGGACTGTCATATGGCCTTGAGGTGGCATTCAGTTTTAAGTGACTGTGTAAGACTTTGTTGCTTTCAGGCAATGAGAGCAGATCTTCAAACTAAGCGTGTAAGCTGGGTAGTCAGCACGTTGTTATGGTATAGAACTCATCTGAGCTCTTGAATAAAGATACAGTCAGGGGCATTCAAATAGAAGTCCTTGTTTCAGGCGTGACAAGAGTGAGACTTTGTCCTTGGCGGTGACAGGACATACACAGGCACCTCCTCAACAGGCGCCAGCAGATTTTATCACTTTTTTTGAAAACTGACTCCACTTCCCCAGCCTCTCCACTCTCAGGATTTCTGAATAAATTTCTTATTGACACAAATGATTATAGGTAATTCTATATTGGCTAAGTCCAGATCCATCAATAGCCTTATTTATGACATTTATAGCTTTAATACTACCTCCCTGTTGTTATTAGGGTTATTATTATTAGAATAAATATCTGCAAGGTTTGAATAGCAGTCTATTTGCCTTTGTAAACTGGTGAGGTAGCATTTATAAAGCTAATTAGAGTGGGTTTTGGCCTAATTCTGCCTTACCCTGTGCAGCATTAATCCATAGCTATGACACAAAACTTTGATGAAGGTTATGTATTTATAACCAGCAATACACAAAGGTTGCATTTATAACCATAAATGGATGCATTTTATATTCTTAACATGGATTGCTTATGAATATTTATCAGTAAGATCCCTTTACTATATCGTCTCTGCTTACTGAAGTGCACTGAGTGAAATCTGGTAATGCATTATAAAAAATTTAAAAAATCCTGTGTTTTAATTTTGATACGGAGCGAGATTTATGAAATCAGACTATTCATTACAAATCACAATATACAACTCACATCCTTAAAGAGTAATTTCAGTCAGTGAAATAATCTACTCTCTTGTCAAAAGCAGGCGCACGGTACAATATTATGCACAGCATCACACAGGATATTATAAGGATTATCATATATGCCGCAGGGAGTAACATAACACCCAACAAAATCCTAAATTGTCACCTTGGACTTGGGATGTTTTGAAGCTACAAGCGTCCTAGTCATTATGACATTTCATTTAAATATAGACTTACTAATGACTCTAAAGGTAAGAAAACACAAGGGGAACACAACATTTTCAGTGTGGATTAGCTTTTCTTAAGAAAAATGTGTTAACAGCAGCATTCTATCTAATGCAGCCTCAGGACTGGAATGAGTTCCTGAAAAAACTAAGGATAGCTTTGTCACCCTCTCTCACATCTGCTGACGTGGTCTGGCTCCAAAGGTACTGAAAAAAAACTTTTTTAAACTTGATTTGTAATCTCATATATATGCTATGATTGATGGTTTGTGAAGCTTAAGATTGGTCCTGTAAACTCCTCACATTACCACTGTAACCACTGTACCACTGTGAGTCCAGGCTCAAAATTGATACCCACCAAGGGCCCAAAACAGATCCTTCCCCTGATTGCCCTCTGCAGGTGTGAAATTGTTATAAACTGGCCCAAAACTCCTGAAGTCTTAGCCAAGCCTATACAGTGCATCACTGGGCTGTTCTCCAAACACTGAGGTTTGGCGGAGCTACAGGGCGGCACTGCTGGTGATGCCTGCTTTCACACATTGAATGAGGCTGCAATATCTAAGCCAATTACGTAATAATGATCTAATCTCTGTACAGCCATCCTACATGACAGCCCGTCTATTTCTCTGTTACTATCACCTCAGGAGCCATGGAATGGGTTGGCATTATTATATTGTAAATTGCTTAATGGTGGGCATACATATATACAGAGATCTGGCAAGTGACTCACACAGGGAGTCATTTAGTAAGGGTGGGCAGATCGATCCAAAAATATCGATACTACAGATACTACACCTCGTTTTTGAAGATCGATTCTAGCGTCAATAGGATCGATACCAGTTTCAGTTTCTCTCTTCTAGGTTTTAACCATTTCATCAAAGAGTAGGGCTGTCTGTGCAAACAACGTTCTGTTCTCTTGAACACACTTAGTGCATACACTCTTACTCGTTGTGCTCGAACAACGAACAAACGCATCACGCACCCTGACTGACGGTGCCAATCAGACATGCATTGCATGCCGTGATGGCTGAAAGTAAGAGGAGTATCTTGTGGAGCTATTTTAAAGCTGTCACTGAAAATGTAGCGAACTGTGATGTGTGTATGAAGGCTGTTCACTATTGTGGTAACACCACCAATTTGTTAAAACATATAAAAATCCACGTCAAAGAGAACTCTGAGTTTCAAGAGAAAATGAGGGAGGAGGAGGGAAATGCTTAAGGCAGAGTATATGTTGTTTGCCTCTAAAAACTGTCCTGTGTTTTAACACACATGTAATACATCAAAGTACATAAGATACTTTTAATAATAGAAAGTATCGGTATCGGTATTGATATCGGTATCGGTATCGATATCGGCGATTCTGGCCCTGTATTACTTGATATCGGAACCAAATTTTGTGGTATCACACACCCCTATCATTCAGGACACAGATTCAATTCTGAGCTAATGTAGTATTAATTTATCTTGATTGTGATCACAAAGACAGGCTGTGAGGTTTCATGGGCTGGATTTTCTCTCAAGGGACAAGCAGCTGAGGGCTGACAGCTTCAGGGCGGGCAAGGTGGAGGAGAACAGGAAAGAGGTGGTGCAAATTGTCGGTGGCCAGGCCATTTTTATGAGTTTGATTCGTGGAGGACACTGCAACACTTGTATCGTAATGCTATTTGAGGTGGGAAATGGGAATAAAGTGGAGTTGGTGCACCACAGGGAGGTGAAATGAAGAGTCCAGCAATGATGATGATGATCATGATGATTAGGCTTCCTGACTGCTTCAGGCTGCCTTGCTAATCAAATGCTGGATTTTATTGTCGGATCAGTTAAATAAACGAAAATCTGGCTGCTGTCTGTTTTTTCTTCTTGTGCACCCTTCCTTATTTTGTTTCCCCTTTTCTTTGCTCAGAGGGCTGGCACAGATGAGGACAAATATATAAAACTGTCTCTATTTCTCCTATTTGTAGATGCATTTAGATCCACCCCCTTCTGTAAAAGTCAGCACTAGAGACAAATATAGAATCATTTAAATTCTGTCAACATACAGTCCACAGAGTGTCCATCATGAGTGTAACATTTTGTGTAAAAGTCAACATATACAAACAATAAACTTTATCTCCTCCTGAAAAGTTATTTACACTTAGAAAACCATGAACTCTCTTTTGAGTTATACCATACTTGTGTCCACCCTATGATAACTTTTTATGCAGATGAAAATTCCATAAAAAGGAAAAAACGTTCCAGCCAGTCTCAGCTGCAGGCTGGACATACGTCTGTCTACCGTGCTGTCATAAAGTTTCTATACCGCACATCATTTGATCATCATTTTACAGTTTTCTCACCAATTCTTACCTATCCTTTACATAGTGTGAGAGATTGAATGTGGATTGTATGGAAACCTGCAACAGTCTAAAATCAGCAACAGATGTGTGTGCACATGCTGCCTGGATGAGAGCAGTCAGTGATGTCACTACTGTGCTAATAGTTAAATGCTTGAAGAGAGACCTTTGAGACCTTTGATATAACAGTCTTGCTACCAAGAAAACGTGTCTCAAGTTTGAGAGATGTATCATTAAGCTGGTTAAGAAATCTATGCAGCTGTTGTAATTAAAACCAGATTTTAACTTTTCAATTGCACAAATTCACTGTTGAAATAGAACAAATCTTTCAAAACCTTAATGTCTTAACTGAAAACACTTTTGGTTCAATGCAGATGTTTTTATTGTGACAAAAGAGACAGTTTGATCTCAGAAGAGCTGTGGCTATTATAATGAACCAGAGCTATGTTAGTGATATTACCAGTAAGAATTAGAGAGAAAGTATGATTGTCTAGAATGTGATAACATTGAAATCCAGTAAGATGATTATTATAAATAAGAAAAAATGCAACATACAAACACCAAATTTTAAGCACAAGCCCAAGTCTGGACTTCCTGGAACTCAAATCCTGGTTGAAAATGAGTACCAAAGAAGGATTCCACTTGAGTCTGAGGGTGCATCTCAAAGCTCTAAACTGCAGTCTCCTCGCTCCTCGCTCCTCTGCCGAACCGGAAGTAGTTACTGATGCGCCATTTTAACTTGCGTCCCAAAGCTCTAAACAATGCTGGAGGAGAGAGGAGCGAGGAGCGAGGAGACTGATCGGAGGAGGGATAATCGAGGAAACACGAGAGCTGACTCTGCGGAAGTCTTTTCTATGACAGAAACGTCCCCTTATCGAATATCACTCACTGATTGGACCCTGCAGTGGCTCGGACTTAACCAAAACTTAATATCAGCTGAGTTTAATTATAGAGAAAAGACGGACCTTAAAACAAAGGGTGCCCTGAAACAGATCATAAACATATGTCGGTTTCTAAACAGTCTGTATGTGATGAGATGAGATTAAAAAGTGTTTGATGTGAGTTTTAAACACAATATACTGAACGCAAAATCATAAATTCAATATAACAGAGGATGGATTATGTTATATCTGATTGTTTTTGTAAGATTCACTGTCTAATGAAATAGAGTAATAGAGTCTAATATCATAGATAGAATATATATTAATGATCAGTTATTCCTCCTGTTAGTTTCCCCATTTGTTCTCGTTTTCTTCATGAAGAGAAGTCTGACAGTAAAGTTTGTCTGTCAATAAAAACACTTGTTATATTTCCTGTCAGGTTAATAAAGTTATATGAGGCTGATCATTAATGAGCATGGGGTTTGAAAAGAGTTGCATGGTTTATATTTTCCCTTAAAGTAATAAATAATTTAATAATGAGGCATTTTACCGGTGAATCGATCTGTGATGCTTCAGGACAGAATAAACAGAGAGCTGATTCTCTTCATGTGCAGGTGTGTGTTAAACAGGTATACACAGAGACAGAGCTCTGTCACCTCTCAATTGGAAGGATGACTGTTCAATCCCAGCTGTTGAAAGACGCTGAACGCCAAGCTCCCGGTGACAGAGTCAGTAATGTATGGATGAGTATGAATTGAACTATACTGATGGTGCTCTACATTAGCATCCTCTGCCATCGGTGTATGAATGTGGTTCAATAAGTGAATGTGATGAGTCGTGTAAAAGCGGTGTGAGTTGTCAGAAAAGACTACAAAAGCATCATAGTACAACTCCATTACCATCAATGAAGTTGTGGGTCATGCATCATCCTCTCCCTCTTTTGTGTCTGATTGCAATCAATACTCAAGCCCAGGTTCCAGTCAACTGCGTTGAAATCAAGCCAAGTCACTGGACTCGAGTACTACAACACTGCCAACAAGCAGGAACCCAGATGGAAAAATATGAAGCTCTGAGCACAGCCAACAGTTTTTCAGAACAGCAAATATATTTGAAGCATAAACAAAAGGTGAGTGCACTTAAAGTGACAAGATGGATGTTTACAACAGAAAATATGTTGTTAGTTGTTATTGATGATTTTCTATTAACCTTTTACCATGAGCCTGCTCTCGCTTCCCACTAAAGGGTTTGATTTCAAGCTGTATCACCCATGAACACTCTTGCTTGTTGCTTCAATTGTCTTATGATTTCTTAGGTGAAGATGAGTTTATTATTGCCAATAGAAACAATAACCAACGCAACTAAAATGATACATAAATTGCAGGAAATCTGTGTTTTCATTTAAGGTTAAAGTATGGAGTGTGTTGTATGTACGTTGAAATTGGACATGTACCACACTCTTTTAACAAATCCAACCCAACAACTTGACCATCTACTTTGTGTCATATGTTGGCAGTCCACTTTGGTACAAGATTCTCTCTGCAGAGGTGCTGAATCATCCAATATCAGTGTACCTCCCAAAGGATAGCCTGCCTATTTTACTACAACCCCTACAGCACTAAGAAACAAACATTCACACATAAAAGCACAAGGCGTATTTCCAAAATCTTGATAAAGGACTGGCAATTTAAAAAAACTTAAGGAAAGGAAATGCTAACCATTGTTGTTGACGTAATTTGGCTCAATTACACTCCCCCAACAGCCAATCAGATTTACTTAAAGCCAACAGAGAACAGACCCTGGTAGCTAATTCCTTCATCTAACTCACCCCGCACCCTCTCCACTAACCTCCCGTCTCTTGCTTCAGTAGGCACTTTTCAGGCACAATTCAATTTGTCAGCCGCTCTCATTAAACATGCAGAACAGAGAGGCCCTCCACTCTGCATTTCAGAGGCAACCAGGTCAGAGTTCATCTGAGGATGGTGTTCAGCATTCGTTTCTTTTTTGCAGATGGTATGGTGTAGAATATTCTGCTCTGCCAGGTGTTTGTCACAGCTGAAAACCACTTCTTTGAATTGTTGCCCAAAAGAAAGTTGATCTAGATATGAAACATGATCCAAAAATGTTTAAGTTTTGTTTCTCCACTTGCTTAAAATCTTTGTTCCTGATTTGTTTAAACATGATGAGCCTTGGATTAAAGTACACACCTTGGCTGTCTACTTCAGTGCGGCTGTTAAATTTGACATTTAAGCACAAGTATCTTTAAAATCCTTTCACTTGGAGCATTTATTTCGGCTCTTTCTCAGCCATTAGAATTCCCACTTTTATTATTTTCATCTCCTGTTTTTGCAATATTTTTTTCCTCCTCTATTTTCATCTATTCCAAGTTGCTAACAGCACTTTGTTATTACCACAAATTTCTTGTTTTGATCATTTCTTTCAGGCTTCAATCCTTACAAGCGTAAAGAAATGCTACTGCAGAAGGAGTTGTGTATGGATGTGGTCATAGCAGCCACTTGTGAAGTTAATATGTCCTGTAAAAACACTGAAATGGATATTTATTACATCTTTTTACATTAGAAGACTTTATTTTATGGGGATTTTATGCTTCCTTGGGGTGACTATAACCTTTGGCTTTATTTTTAGTGCAGTTTTTATTTGTATTTGTGCAGCTTTTATAACCAACTTTCCCTTGTCCTCCCCTTAAAAATCATGTAACATTATGTGTGTAGCTACTTTTTAAAATTTTGGATGTTTTGCCGTATTTGTGTGGAATCAGCGTGGAGTGGCAGACAGAGAGACGCTCCTACTTTGCAACTTTTACACCACTTTCTCAGCTAATTCTCAGCCTCGCAGGCATCCTCATGCAGAGAGGTTTGAGCTGTAACGCATGTGCTTGGCAGACATTTCTCTGTTTGCGTCCAGATGTTGCTTGGCTGATGCACAGCACACTTGTCAAATGAAACCTGGTGACGTTTCAGTGGCAATTATGCTCTTTGTGCTTAAGTGTAACTACACACACGTGAATGAGTGCACACTAAGACACACACTCAGGAAGAGATCTGCCAACAACTTTGCATTTGCCAGGAAGTAATTGTTTCCATGTAGCTGAATAAGATGCAAAGCCCAACAGCTTTTTTTTTGCTGAACTGAGTGTAAGTCTATTCTAATACAGACTGAAAGCGTAACTTACACTGCATAAGAAAATAAAAATATATTTATGCATGATGAGTTAAAATAAAAAGGCGTCCTTGCTTGCCATTGAAAATTTGTTGTTACATAACACTTTATTGGATTGCATCCTATAGGAGATTCAGCACCTGACTCTGTGCAACAATGTGCGATGAAATAATGTCATTCTCATGTCCTGATGGTGATTCACTGAAGTATGACACTGTCTTTTATATACTGAGAAAAGATGTCAACAGCTGCCAAGATTTTCATCTTAGTGAGTGGCGGAGGATAAGGGTGGAGTTGGAGCGCAGAAAAGGAGGGGTGGTATGACGATCGGGAGTGGTGGTTTGGTGCTGACATCCAACTCCTCTGCACACTTACTCAGGCTGGTGATGTTTTTCTCGTGTCGGCCTGGAAGCTGGTCATAAAAGTTTCCACTTAGTCTCCGTTTGCTTCTTTATTTGGAAATGCACCGCGCACACTCAGCTCAGGTGATTGCATGACTTGCACATTGAACAACAGTCCCCAATATGTGGACATCACTGGACTGCGAACTATCACAACTTATCAACTTTGCATGACAAGCAAGGAACTCAAAGACTATGCTCTAATGATGTCACGTCTGAGTTTTGCTCACTCTGTTGGGATTCTGATTTGCATAACACTCTTTTCACATCATTCAGCTTATTACCAAGCTACTAGCTTGAGACAAAAACAAGTTGTGACAAAATATTGATTTAAAGCTGTTTTTTTATTTACAATGATTTATCTATACTCCTAAAACAGAAAATGGTCCCTCTGATTGCACAGCCACAAACATTTCCATGCCAACAGGTTCTTATCAGCCTCCTTAAGGGATGAAATCAAATTAAGCTGAGTCATTTCAATGCACAGTCATGTTAAAACATCAGCCAGCTTAGTAGTTGTCTGAAATTAAGTTGTTGCCTGGATTGCAAGAGAGGATTGTGCTCCACTTTTCCCTATCTGAGATGGTTGGGGCCCAGTGGCTCCTCATGCTGCATGCTTTCACATCTGTGCCAGGTAACTCTCGTTATTTCCCACTCTCAAGACCAGCCTGAGATGGACACCAATGTTTTTGCCACAGTGTCAACAGGCAGAGATGAAATGTGCTGGAATTCTGCATTATTATCAGGATTTGAAAATAATGACATGTCAAAAAAATGAAAGGAAAACATTTACTATGCAAAGCAGGGTTCTGCAGCATCTGTGTTCTGACCTCTGATCTTCAACAACTAATATGAATACTCAATTGCAGCAACTGCATTCAAAATATTAATCATGACATCTTTATGTATAAACTGTCTCACACAGAGGACACATGGAGAGTAAGAATGGGCCCAGTGGTGGTTTTATGGTTGCTGGTTTTATAAGACAAGGCTGGGATGGTGGAGGAGGAGGGGGAGTCAGTGAGTTTTAACAGGCACTTGGGGTTTGATGACTGCTGAGGAGTTACTTGAGGATGTGTGTCATTTTACAGCTGGGGTTATGGAGGCAAGGGGCTAAGTTACATCCAGGGCTTCAGCTGTGTTTCAGACTGGCAGAGCTGCCCAGATAGAAAAGTGAGTCACAGCTGATGCCTTCCTCCTGTTGTATATGACAGAGCTGGAGCAGGGTGGTGGATGTAGTCTGCCTGTGAAAACCTAAATAAACCTACTGTGGGTTACAGGAAGGGAAATACAAACACCTGTCACCTGGGTGTCAAACACTAGAAACCAATTAGACATTTGTGGAAATAGGAGAAATTTTACAACTCTTGAGATAAAGATTTATAGTTGTCCTTTTTGGAATTTTGCTTCCTGTGATGCAGTTTTAAAATTTCTTTAACATTTTGTAATAAATAAATTCATGTTTTAGTACCAATAACGGCAAAAAAAAGTTACCTTGTGACACTTCACATATAGGAGTAGCTACATCATGTCTTTATAATAATATTTACAGAAACACAAGGTGATCCCCAAATTATCAAGAACCAAATAAAAACTGCTTTTAACAGACTGAAACCTCAAGCAGAACCAGATTCTTAGGTGCACATCTATCTGCCGAGAAAGTGGGGGACAGAAAAGGAAAATGGCTTCATGCAAATAGAAACATGGAGATGTTAACAAAATAACAACACTGTAGTAGGGCTGTCAGTGTTCATTTGTTAATCACAATGCAATAAACGTCAGAAATTAACGTAATTGTTTCACGTTTTTTTTTTTTTATTGCATCTATTTTATCCCTTTTGGCACACCGTACTTGAGTCAGCAGTGTCTTCTTGCTTCCTGCTGCTACAGGAACAAAAGATAAAAATGAAAAAATAAAACAAGAAAATAAGACAAACTGAAAGCTAAACAAAAGCATCCTATGACAGAAAGTATGTCGTTAATCGTGATTATAAATCTAACAGCCTTACTTATAATATTATGTTAAGGTGATCTTAGATGTTAAGTACAACAAATAGGCACAGTAATGGCACCATGTCTTCATCATTACATCAAAGGTTAAGGCTAAGCAAACACTTCATATCAGAGAAACTCAAAGGCCTTATTAAAGGCTCTTTGAAAACCCGAACGGACGCGACACTCTCACTTAGCACTCGCATTGCTAAGCAGTAAATCTGTTTGTTTGCTCTGAGTACACATCTCAAACCAAAGACGGGGGGGTTTCTACTCTGTTCCCTCAACGCCATGTTAGAGGAGGTGCAGAAATCAACTCTTTGTTGGATCACAACAGCTAGACACTAATTCAAAAAATATACGCTTCTTCTGTATTTGTAATCAGGTTAAATAGAGTACCACTAAGATTTGACTTCACATTTCTTATCTGGTATTCGTATTTCTCTCTTTGGTGACGGTCCAATAGATAAATGATCTCCAACCTTCGTGCACAGAGTAATAGTCCCAGCTGTGACCAAGGAGGAGCTTAGAGCCTTGTTAGAAGTCAAAGGTTAATGTGGTGCTAGAGGCAATACAAGATATGGCCCCTTTATATGTAGTCAGGACTGTCATTTGACCTCAGGGACTCTGGAATAGACATTTAAAAGCGATTTGTCTCAGTTTGTTGTCAGGGGATGCTGGTAGTCATTTGCGAATTTCAGGAAGAACTTCGACTTATTTAGAACTTGTGATAAAGTGATGTGTCACAGACAGAATCAAAGTCGGTGAAGTTATCTCAGTTAATAAAGTTGACAATGGACCAATGAGTTTAGAAATAAAGATGAATCATCTGGTGATCATTTTTGTTGGTGTAGCATAGACTACTTTAAGAGAAAGGCACTTTTCTTACTGGCCCTCCAGAAAATCCAGCCAACAGCAGAGAAAATGACCAGTGGCCATGTTCTGTGAGTTCAGCAGCTTTGAGTGTAGACCACCTTACCAGCCGTGAAATGCTGGCCTGGTCAGACCTTCCTGTTTCCCTCCATGTGAGCACACATGGCTCAGTGCAAAGCAAGCACAGAGATGCTACGTGTTGGGATTACTTCAGGTCCCGCAGTCAGCCAACTGTGTTGAGACAGATTGCTCTTTTGCTGAGCCCTGACATGTTGGGCCGTCTGCGTCTTGCCAAGGAGCCTTCTGAGACGAGGAGGGAAAGGAACTGCTCCGGCGAGCCTGTCTCGCCTCAGCGTCCACCCGCTCACGCCTGCTTTCCGGCCCCGGCTCTTAATTGTGTCTCTGGGTGAAGTGGTACTGGCCCAGAAGCTGGGAGGGGGCACGTATGTGTGATGTGAATGAGACCACACGCACAATTACATGCATTCACACATGCATATTCACACAAATAATGTAATCCCAAGGCTTGAATGAAATGACCATCAGAGTTGTAATGAGACCTGAATATTTTTGGATGTTTGAGGTCCACAGAGCAGGGAGTCCCTGATACACAGAAGAGCCTATAAGCAGGAAGCACATAGGATTAGTCCTGGTTTGGCTAATGATGGTTAAACTAAAACCAGAGGAAGATATTCACTCATTTGAAAAATGTTATCCAACTTTGTGTCAATGTTTTTTTATAAATGGTTTTGTTACAAAGTGTATATCAACCAATAGTTAGCACAAGCTTATGCTTGCAAATTTAGTAGGCCCCTGTATTCATATATATGTATACACACACACACACACACATACATACATACATACATACATACATACATACATACATATACACACACACACACACACACACACACACACACACATATATATACACACACACGCATGCACGCACGCACGCACGCACGCACGCACGCACGCACACACACACACACACACACACACACACACACACACACACACACACACACACACACACACACACACACACACACACACACACACACACACACACACACACATACATACATACATACATACATACATATATATATACACACACACATATTTTATCCATTTTATTCCATGTCTTGAAAATACTTCATTTGTTTCTCAGATTTAGGATGCTGTGTATATAAGCAGACCCAGAATTAGATTCACAGTCAGTCTCCTCCTTCTTGACTTCGTCACGGGACTATCCCAAAACAGTGATGTCACTAAGTCTTCTTCACACCTAGCCGAATGGAAACAAAACCTGGCTCACATTGACCACAGTCTGGCCAGCTTCCTGTCTAACCATCATGGGCAAACACAGAGAGACAGGCAGCAAACACGGGTGCATCCACCTGTTAACACAACCAGGTCACAGGGGCTGAAGACAGCAGGGAAAAGGCCCCAGTGAATAAATGTGTGTCATTTAGGGCAGCAGCACTGCAGTTAGACTGAAAGATTACAGTGACAGGGTGGCTCTATAAATGTGGCATTTTGGTGTCTTTGTCATCATTTTGATGTTACGTAGCATTGTTTTTACTATTAGAAACTACTAAAGCATCCCTACATTGGACAGTGTTTATATTTGCCTTAAACTGCAACATTTTTTAGCCTGTTCCTAGTTGTCAGATTCCTTAATTAGGGAAGTCCGACCACCTACGTAAATTTATCTTATGCCTGTGCATGCAGCTGACCGACCATCGTGTTTATGTAGTGGTAATTGGTGGACAGGTGGGATGAAGGCCTGTTGTTTTGCTTAACCTTCTCTGAGGTAATTCAGAACCCAGGCTAACTAGACCTTGCTTAACCCCCTGACTTTAGCCCCAATCAACACATGGATATTAGGCACCATGTAACCTCTGCCTTTGTGTATCTGAGAACTGGTTTGTGGTAAAAACCTGTCAAAATATCCCACTCTTGTTTCTGTTCGGCGACGGCAACAAGACCTCTACAGTAATTTCCAGAAATCTGTCCAAATTGCTTAAGTCTTAAATTATCTATAATTGGGGTCTGCGTTGGGTTACTGGGGGTTGCCTCCAATCATGTGGTGGGAAGCAGAAAGGGTCTAGTCACTTCCAGCTGGTTAATGAGCACCCAAACGGGTGCTTACCAACATCACGCCAGTTGCCAAAGGTTACCACGGATGAATATTAGCTCCATGTGAGGTTTATTTTACTAAATGGCACAGGCACTTATGTGTGGCAAGCCACTCTCAATTACTATGAATAATTTCACTCTTGGTACAATGCTGAGTTGTTTGACTTGTTGATTTTCCTTCTGTGACAGTTTTCCACGTCACTTAACATCTCTGTCTTCTATCTTCTGTTTGGTTCTGCTCCACGATTGAAGATTCCCTGACCTGGATGTTCTCAATATTTATTCCCAAGTGAACTCCCACAGCTAGCAGTCAGCCGACGCTATGTCCGTATTATCTGTTTAGTACCTGACTCACCTGTAACCTGAACTCTCTAACTAGCAATGATAACAGGCTTCTCTGCATGGGGTCACACTGCATTAGGGGTCAGGGTGAGACAGACCCTCTCTTTGTGCTTTGCCACTGAAGTTTAGGACCAGGGCTAATCAGGGGGGCGAAAGAGTACACCGCTCCAAATCAGCTCCAGCCAGGCCAGCTGAATTTATCTCAAACTTATTAACTTTTCAGAGGGCTCAAATTGAAACCAGCTCAGGCGCTCACGCTCGAGAGGTGCTGAGTGTGAGAAGTGACAGTATGATTTACAGGGGGGAGGCACGCCGCAGACGCTGCAGAGCGAGGGCTGGTTGGATGGAAGGGGGAAAGTGCCCAGTTTTCACTAGATGGAAAACCCTGTAACTCTGGAGAGTGATTGCTCTGTTAACCTCAGAGTGACAGATAACTTCAGGACAGCCAGCTCATGATGCAAACGTCACTTTTTGCACCAGGAAACTGCATCAGTGTGGGAAGAAAACTCAAACCTACATTGCTATGTGTCATACTGCTGCAAGTTCAATAACTATCTAACACAACAACTATCTCATTTTACAAGTATTTTTTACACTTTTATCACAATTAATTTTAAATATGTCTATACACGTATATATGGATGATATAAAGTGTATTGGTGCTTGGCTGAATTCTGTTGTATATTTGACACTGAGACAAAAACATTAGTTTCCATTTGCATACTATATCTGTAGGCTTCGAGAAGAAAGAGAGATAGATTAGGACAAAAAATGTCACATAAATACACCTGCAGATGTCCATTATGTCTTGTCTAACCTGACCTTCCGTGTTCACTTTAATGTGAATAAGAAAAAAATAAGTAGGCTAATCTTTTAAGATTAATAAAATCATCTTTGAATCAATATTTTGTATGAATAAGATAGAATAAGATAGATGATAATCTGGACAATATATAGTGAGCTGGTAGTAATGCAAATTATAAACCCTTGTCTAAAAATATGAGTCCAATGCGGAAGTGTTAAAAACTGCAGTTCATCGAGGATCTGCTTGAGGTCTGGAAGTACCGGAAGTCACATACACATGAATGGGAAAAAGACGATCTTTACAGCAGAAATAAACATGTTTACAGCCCGGTACAGGCTACCAGAGTGTAGTCTGGATAGCTCATTTCTCGACTGGCACACACTTTACGGGGGCTGAATGTTTTTTCTAGCATGGTACTTTCGAAGATATTGAGATTACGAGTCTTCCAATGAGAGGCACAGCTGACTTGACTGACAGACTCAAACACTGTAGCTGTTGGTTAGGAGGCTAAAACTCTGCCTGTTTACATCACACTTGCTCAACAGCAATATGGCTGCCGATTGGCCTCAAAACAGCGCTTCAGAAACAGATTGGTGACGTCACGGATCCTACGTCCATATTTTATACAGTCTATGGACAAGACCCCTCCTCTTCACACTTGAGGTTCTGCTATTACTTTAATCAAATGCAATTAGAAAAATAAAGTAGCTAGTTAATGCAAGTCTATTGGACTGTTGGAAAGCAGAGATGCTTTATGGAAAGAGAAAGATGACGTGAGTGACAAAGCCACCAAAGCCCAACAAAACTTAACAAATAATCAACAAATGCGCTTCAAGGGTTAACACAGG